>NC_133127.1:90871074-92071074 GCF_048418815.1 Hemitrygon akajei | reverse complement strand
TTCGCAGTGTTACAAATACAGGGGCAATGCTGGTGTAGATTCAGGCTTTCTGAGTGTTACAAATACAGGGGCAATGCTGGTGTAGATTCGCTCTTTCACAGTGTTAAATACAGGGGCAATGCTGGTGTAGAGTCAGGCATTCACAGTGTTACAATTACGGCAATACTCTGGTGTAGACTGAGGATTTCAAAGTGTTACAAATAAAGGGGCAATGCTGGTTTAGATTCTGTCTTTCAGGGTTGTACATATAAAGGGGCAATGCTGGTGTAGACTCTGGTTTTGACATTGTTACAAATTGAGGGGCAATGCTGTCGAAGATTCAGGCTTTCGCAGTGTTACAAATACAGGGGTAATGCTGGTGCAGATTCAACCTTGCACAGTGATACAAAGAGAGGGGCAATGCTGCTGTAGATTCAAGATTTCACTGCGTTACAAAGACAGCTGCAATGATGTTGTAGATTCAAGCTTTCGCAGCGTCACAAAGACAGGTGCAATGATGGTGTAGATTCAGGAATTCACAGGGTTACAAATACAGGGGCAACTCTGGTGTAGATTGAGGATTTCAAAGTGTTACAAATACAGGGGCAATGCTGGTTTAGATTCTGTCTTTCAGGGTTGTACATATAAAGGGGCAATGCTGTGTAGACTCTGGTTTTGACATTGTTACAAATAGAGGGGCAATGCTGGCAGAGATTCAGTCTTTCGCAGTGTTACAACTACAGGGGCAATGCTGGTGTAGATTCAGGCTTTCACAGGGTTACAAATACAGGGCAACTCTAGTGTAGATTCAGGCTTTCGCAGTGTTACAAATAGAGGGATAATGCTGTTGTGGATTCACGCTTTCACAGTGTTATAAATACAGGGGCAATGCTGGTGTACATTGATGTTTTCACAGCGTTACAAAGACAGGTCCAGTGTTTGTGTAGATTCAGGCTTTCACAGTGTTACAAATACAGGGGCAATGCTGGTGCAGATTCACGCTTTCAGAGTGTTACAAATAGATGTGTTATTCTGGTGTAGATTCAGGCTTTCGCTATGTTAAAAATACAGTGTCAATGCTGGTGTAGATTCAAGCTTTATCAGTGTTACAAATACAGGGGAATTGCAGGTGTAGGAAATTCAAGCTTTCACAGTGTTACAAATACAGGGGCAATGCTGGTGTAGATTCCCGCTTTCACAGTGTTAGAAATAAAGGGGCAATGCTGGTATAGGAGATTCAAGTTTTCACAGTGTTAGAAATACAGGGGCAATGCTGGTGGAGATTCAATCTTTTGCATTGTTACAAATATAGGGGCAAAGCTTGTGTAGATACAAGCTTTCACAGTGTTACAAATACAGGGGCCATGCTGATGTAGATTCAAGCTTTCAATGTGTTACAAATACAGCGTCAATTCTGGTGTAGATTAAAGCTTTAACAGTCTTACTGATACAGGGGTAATGCTGGCGGAGATTCAGGCTTTCGCAGTGTTACAAATACAGGGGCAATGCTGGCGGAGATTCATGCTTTCGCAGTGTTACAAAGACAGGTGCAATGATGGTGTAGATTCAGGCTTTCATAGTGCTAAAAATACAGGGGCAATGCTGGTGTTGAGTCAGGCATTCACACGGTTACAAATACGGGGGCAACGCTGGGGTAGATTCTGTTTTTCAGAGTTTAACATATACAGTGGCAATGCTGGTGTAGACTCGGGTTTTGACATTGTTACAAATACAGGGGCAATGCTGGCAGAGATTCAGTCTTTCGCAGTGTTACAACTACAGGTGCAATGCTGGTGTAGATTCAGGCTTTCACAGGGTTACAAATACAGGGCAACTCTAGTGTAGATTCAGGCTTTCGCAGTGTTACAAATACAGGGGCAATGCTGGTGTAGATTCAGGCTTTCTGAGTGTTACAAATACAGGGGCAATGCTGGTGTAGATTCGCTCTTTCACAGTGTTAAATACAGGGGCAATGCTGGTGTAGAGTCAGGCATTCACAGTGTTACAATTACGGCAATACTCTGGTGTAGACTGAGGATTTCAAAGTGTTACAAATAAAGGGGCAATGCTGGTTTAGATTCTGTCTTTCAGGGTTGTACATATAAAGGGGCAATGCTGGTGTAGACTCTGGTTTTGACATTGTTACAAATTGAGGGGCAATGCTGGCGAAGATTCAGGCTTTCGCAGTGTTACAAATACAGGGGTAATGCTGGTGCAGATTCAACCTTGCACAGTGATACAAAGAGAGGGGCAATGCTGCTGTAGATTCAAGATTTCACTGCGTTACAAAGACAGCTGCAATGATGTTGTAGATTCAAGCTTTCGCAGCGTCACAAAGACAGGTGCAATGATGGTGTAGATTCAGGAATTCACAGGGTTACAAATACAGGGGCAACTCTGGTGTAGATTGAGGATTTCAAAGTGTTACAAATACAGGGGCAATGCTGGTTTAGATTCTGTCTTTCAGGGTTGTACATATAAAGGGGCAATGCTGTGTAGACTCTGGTTTTGACATTGTTACAAATAGAGGGGCAATGCTGGCAGAGATTCAGTCTTTCGCAGTGTTACAACTACAGGGGCAATGCTGGTGTAGATTCAGGCTTTCACAGGGTTACAAATACAGGGCAACTCTAGTGTAGATTCAGGCTTTCGCAGTGTTACAAATAGAGGGATAATGCTGTTGTGGATTCACGCTTTCACAGTGTTATAAATACAGGGGCAATGCTGGTGTACATTGATGTTTTCACAGCGTTACAAAGACAGGTCCAGTGTTTGTGTAGATTCAGGCTTTCACAGTGTTACAAATACAGGGGCAATGCTGGTGCAGATTCACGCTTTCAGAGTGTTACAAATAGATGTGTTATTCTGGTGTAGATTCAGGCTTTCGCTATGTTAAAAATACAGTGTCAATGCTGGTGTAGATTCAAGCTTTATCAGTGTTACAAATACAGGGGAATTGCAGGTGTAGGAAATTCAAGCTTTCACAGTGTTACAAATACAGGGGCAATGCTGGTGTAGATTCCCGCTTTCACAGTGTTAGAAATAAAGGGGCAATGCTGGTATAGGAGATTCAAGTTTTCACAGTGTTAGAAATACAGGGGCAATGCTGGTGGAGATTCAATCTTTTGCATTGTTACAAATATAGGGGCAAAGCTTGTGTAGATACAAGCTTTCACAGTGTTACAAATACAGGGGCCATGCTGATGTAGATTCAAGCTTTCACTGTGTTACAAATACAGCGTCAATTCTGGTGTAGATTAAAGCTTTAACAGTCTTACTGATACAGGGGTAATACTGGCGGAGATTCAGGCTTTCGCAGTGTTACAAATACAGGGGCAATGCTGGCGGAGATTCATGCTTTCGCAGTGTTACAAAGACAGGTGCAATGATGGTGTAGATTCAGGCTTTCATAGTGCTAAAAATACAGGGGCAATGCTGGTGTTGAGTCAGGCATTCACACGGTTACAAATACGGGGGCAACGCTGGGGTAGATTCTGTTTTTCAGAGTTTAACATATACAGTGGCAATGCTGGTGTAGACTCGGGTTTTGACATTGTTACAAATACAGGGGCAATGCTGGCAGAGATTCAGTCTTTCGCAGTGTTACAACTACAGGTGCAATGCTGGTGTAGATTCAGGCTTTCACAGGGTTACAAATACAGGGCAACTCTAGTGTAGATTCAGGCTTTCGCAGTGTTACAAATACAGGGGCAATGCTGGTGTAGATTCAGGCTTTCTGAGTGTTACAAATACAGGGGCAATGCTGGTGTAGATTCGCTCTTTCACAGTGTTAAATACAGGGGCAATGCTGGTGTAGAGTCAGGCATTCACAGTGTTACAATTACGGCAATACTCTGGTGTAGACTGAGGATTTCAAAGTGTTACAAATAAAGGGGCAATGCTGGTTTAGATTCTGTCTTTCAGGGTTGTACATATAAAGGGGCAATGCTGGTGTAGACTCTGGTTTTGACATTGTTACAAATTGAGGGGCAATGCTGTCGAAGATTCAGGCTTTCGCAGTGTTACAAATACAGGGGTAATGCTGGTGCAGATTCAACCTTGCACAGTGATACAAAGAGAGGGGCAATGCTGCTGTAGATTCAAGATTTCACTGCGTTACAAAGACAGCTGCAATGATGTTGTAGATTCAAGCTTTCGCAGCGTCACAAAGACAGGTGCAATGATGGTGTAGATTCAGGAATTCACAGGGTTACAAATACAGGGGCAACTCTGGTGTAGATTGAGGATTTCAAAGTGTTACAAATACAGGGGCAATGCTGGTTTAGATTCTGTCTTTCAGGGTTGTACATATAAAGGGGCAATGCTGTGTAGACTCTGGTTTTGACATTGTTACAAATAGAGGGGCAATGCTGGCAGAGATTCAGTCTTTCGCAGTGTTACAACTACAGGGGCAATGCTGGTGTAGATTCAGGCTTTCACAGGGTTACAAATACAGGGCAACTCTAGTGTAGATTCAGGCTTTCGCAGTGTTACAAATAGAGGGATAATGCTGTTGTGGATTCACGCTTTCACAGTGTTATAAATACAGGGGCAATGCTGGTGTACATTGATGTTTTCACAGCGTTACAAAGACAGGTCCAGTGTTTGTGTAGATTCAGGCTTTCACAGTGTTACAAATACAGGGGCAATGCTGGTGCAGATTCACGCTTTCAGAGTGTTACAAATAGATGTGTTATTCTGGTGTAGATTCAGGCTTTCGCTATGTTAAAAATACAGTGTCAATGCTGGTGTAGATTCAAGCTTTATCAGTGTTACAAATACAGGGGAATTGCAGGTGTAGGAAATTCAAGCTTTCACAGTGTTACAAATACAGGGGCAATGCTGGTGTAGATTCCCGCTTTCACAGTGTTAGAAATAAAGGGGCAATGCTGGTATAGGAGATTCAAGTTTTCACAGTGTTAGAAATACAGGGGCAATGCTGGTGGAGATTCAATCTTTTGCATTGTTACAAATATAGGGGCAAAGCTTGTGTAGATACAAGCTTTCACAGTGTTACAAATACAGGGGCCATGCTGATGTAGATTCAAGCTTTCACTGTGTTACAAATACAGCGTCAATTCTGGTGTAGATTAAAGCTTTAACAGTCTTACTGATACAGGGGTAATACTGGCGGAGATTCAGGCTTTCGCAGTGTTACAAATACAGGGGCAATGCTGGCGGAGATTCATGCTTTCGCAGTGTTACAAAGACAGGTGCAATGATGGTGTAGATTCAGGCTTTCATAGTGCTAAAAATACAGGGGCAATGCTGGTGTTGAGTCAGGCATTCACACGGTTACAAATACGGGGGCAACGCTGGGGTAGATTCTGTTTTTCAGAGTTTAACATATACAGTGGCAATGCTGGTGTAGACTCGGGTTTTGACATTGTTACAAATACAGGGGCAATGCTGGCAGAGATTCAGTCTTTCGCAGTGTTACAACTACAGGTGCAATGCTGGTGTAGATTCAGGCTTTCACAGGGTTACAAATACAGGGCAACTCTAGTGTAGATTCAGGCTTTCGCAGTGTTACAAATACAGGGGCAATGCTGGTGTAGATTCAGGCTTTCTGAGTGTTACAAATACAGGGGCAATGCTGGTGTAGATTCGCTCTTTCACAGTGTTAAATACAGGGGCAATGCTGGTGTAGAGTCAGGCATTCACAGTGTTACAATTACGGCAATACTCTGGTGTAGACTGAGGATTTCAAAGTGTTACAAATAAAGGGGCAATGCTGGTTTAGATTCTGTCTTTCAGGGTTGTACATATAAAGGGGCAATGCTGGTGTAGACTCTGGTTTTGACATTGTTACAAATTGAGGGGCAATGCTGTCGAAGATTCAGGCTTTCGCAGTGTTACAAATACAGGGGTAATGCTGGTGCAGATTCAACCTTGCACAGTGATACAAAGAGAGGGGCAATGCTGCTGTAGATTCAAGATTTCACTGCGTTACAAAGACAGCTGCAATGATGTTGTAGATTCAAGCTTTCGCAGCGTCACAAAGACAGGTGCAATGATGGTGTAGATTCAGGAATTCACAGGGTTACAAATACAGGGGCAACTCTGGTGTAGATTGAGGATTTCAAAGTGTTACAAATACAGGGGCAATGCTGGTTTAGATTCTGTCTTTCAGGGTTGTACATATAAAGGGGCAATGCTGTGTAGACTCTGGTTTTGACATTGTTACAAATAGAGGGGCAATGCTGGCAGAGATTCAGTCTTTCGCAGTGTTACAACTACAGGGGCAATGCTGGTGTAGATTCAGGCTTTCACAGGGTTACAAATACAGGGCAACTCTAGTGTAGATTCAGGCTTTCGCAGTGTTACAAATAGAGGGATAATGCTGTTGTGGATTCACGCTTTCACAGTGTTATAAATACAGGGGCAATGCTGGTGTACATTGATGTTTTCACAGCGTTACAAAGACAGGTCCAGTGTTTGTGTAGATTCAGGCTTTCACAGTGTTACAAATACAGGGGCAATGCTGGTGCAGATTCACGCTTTCAGAGTGTTACAAATAGATGTGTTATTCTGGTGTAGATTCAGGCTTTCGCTATGTTAAAAATACAGTGTCAATGCTGGTGTAGATTCAAGCTTTATCAGTGTTACAAATACAGGGGAATTGCAGGTGTAGGAAATTCAAGCTTTCACAGTGTTACAAATACAGGGGCAATGCTGGTGTAGATTCCCGCTTTCACAGTGTTAGAAATAAAGGGGCAATGCTGGTATAGGAGATTCAAGTTTTCACAGTGTTAGAAATACAGGGGCAATGCTGGTGGAGATTCAATCTTTTGCATTGTTACAAATATAGGGGCAAAGCTTGTGTAGATACAAGCTTTCACAGTGTTACAAATACAGGGGCCATGCTGATGTAGATTCAAGCTTTCAATGTGTTACAAATACAGCGTCAATTCTGGTGTAGATTAAAGCTTTAACAGTCTTACTGATACAGGGGTAATGCTGGCGGAGATTCAGGCTTTCGCAGTGTTACAAATACAGGGGCAATGCTGGCGGAGATTCATGCTTTCGCAGTGTTACAAAGACAGGTGCAATGATGGTGTAGATTCAGGCTTTCATAGTGCTAAAAATACAGGGGCAATGCTGGTGTTGAGTCAGGCATTCACACGGTTACAAATACGGGGGCAACGCTGGGGTAGATTCTGTTTTTCAGAGTTTAACATATACAGTGGCAATGCTGGTGTAGACTCGGGTTTTGACATTGTTACAAATACAGGGGCAATGCTGGCAGAGATTCAGTCTTTCGCAGTGTTACAACTACAGGTGCAATGCTGGTGTAGATTCAGGCTTTCACAGGGTTACAAATACAGGGCAACTCTAGTGTAGATTCAGGCTTTCGCAGTGTTACAAATACAGGGGCAATGCTGGTGTAGATTCAGGCTTTCTGAGTGTTACAAATACAGGGGCAATGCTGGTGTAGATTCGCTCTTTCACAGTGTTAAATACAGGGGCAATGCTGGTGTAGAGTCAGGCATTCACAGTGTTACAATTACGGCAATACTCTGGTGTAGACTGAGGATTTCAAAGTGTTACAAATAAAGGGGCAATGCTGGTTTAGATTCTGTCTTTCAGGGTTGTACATATAAAGGGGCAATGCTGGTGTAGACTCTGGTTTTGACATTGTTACAAATTGAGGGGCAATGCTGTCGAAGATTCAGGCTTTCGCAGTGTTACAAATACAGGGGTAATGCTGGTGCAGATTCAACCTTGCACAGTGATACAAAGAGAGGGGCAATGCTGCTGTAGATTCAAGATTTCACTGCGTTACAAAGACAGCTGCAATGATGTTGTAGATTCAAGCTTTCGCAGCGTCACAAAGACAGGTGCAATGATGGTGTAGATTCAGGAATTCACAGGGTTACAAATACAGGGGCAACTCTGGTGTAGATTGAGGATTTCAAAGTGTTACAAATACAGGGGCAATGCTGGTTTAGATTCTGTCTTTCAGGGTTGTACATATAAAGGGGCAATGCTGTGTAGACTCTGGTTTTGACATTGTTACAAATAGAGGGGCAATGCTGGCAGAGATTCAGTCTTTCGCAGTGTTACAACTACAGGGGCAATGCTGGTGTAGATTCAGGCTTTCACAGGGTTACAAATACAGGGCAACTCTAGTGTAGATTCAGGCTTTCGCAGTGTTACAAATAGAGGGATAATGCTGTTGTGGATTCACGCTTTCACAGTGTTATAAATACAGGGGCAATGCTGGTGTACATTGATGTTTTCACAGCGTTACAAAGACAGGTCCAGTGTTTGTGTAGATTCAGGCTTTCACAGTGTTACAAATACAGGGGCAATGCTGGTGCAGATTCACGCTTTCAGAGTGTTACAAATAGATGTGTTATTCTGGTGTAGATTCAGGCTTTCGCTATGTTAAAAATACAGTGTCAATGCTGGTGTAGATTCAAGCTTTATCAGTGTTACAAATACAGGGGAATTGCAGGTGTAGGAAATTCAAGCTTTCACAGTGTTACAAATACAGGGGCAATGCTGGTGTAGATTCCCGCTTTCACAGTGTTAGAAATAAAGGGGCAATGCTGGTATAGGAGATTCAAGTTTTCACAGTGTTAGAAATACAGGGGCAATGCTGGTGGAGATTCAATCTTTTGCATTGTTACAAATATAGGGGCAAAGCTTGTGTAGATACAAGCTTTCACAGTGTTACAAATACAGGGGCCATGCTGATGTAGATTCAAGCTTTCACTGTGTTACAAATACAGCGTCAATTCTGGTGTAGATTAAAGCTTTAACAGTCTTACTGATACAGGGGTAATACTGGCGGAGATTCAGGCTTTCGCAGTGTTACAAATACAGGGGCAATGCTGGCGGAGATTCATGCTTTCGCAGTGTTACAAAGACAGGTGCAATGATGGTGTAGATTCAGGCTTTCATAGTGCTAAAAATACAGGGGCAATGCTGGTGTTGAGTCAGGCATTCACACGGTTACAAATACGGGGGCAACGCTGGGGTAGATTCTGTTTTTCAGAGTTTAACATATACAGTGGCAATGCTGGTGTAGACTCGGGTTTTGACATTGTTACAAATACAGGGGCAATGCTGGCAGAGATTCAGTCTTTCGCAGTGTTACAACTACAGGTGCAATGCTGGTGTAGATTCAGGCTTTCACAGGGTTACAAATACAGGGCAACTCTAGTGTAGATTCAGGCTTTCGCAGTGTTACAAATACAGGGGCAATGCTGGTGTAGATTCAGGCTTTCTGAGTGTTACAAATACAGGGGCAATGCTGGTGTAGATTCGCACTTTCACAGTGTTAAATACAGGGGCAATGCTGGTGTAGAGTCAGGCATTCACAGTGTTACAATTACGGCAATACTCTGGTGTAGACTGAGGATTTCAAAGTGTTACAAATAAAGGGGCAATGCTGGTTTAGATTCTGTCTTTCAGGGTTGTACATATAAAGGGGCAATGCTGGTGTAGACTCTGGTATTGACATTGTTACAAATAGAGGGGCAATGCTGGTGTTGAGTCAGGCATTCACACGGTTACAAATACGGGGGCAACGCTGGGGTAGATTCTGTTTTTCAGAGTTTTACATATACAGTGGCAATGCTGGTGTAGACTCGGGTTTTGACATTGTTACAAATACAGGGGCAATGCTGGCGGAGATTCAGGCTTTCGCAGTGTTAGAAATACAGGTGCAATGCTGCTGTAGATTCGCGCTTTCACAGTGTTATAAATACAGGGGCAATGCTGGTGTACATTCACGCTTTCTCAGTGTTACAAATAGAGGGATAATGCTGGTGCAGATTCAAGCTTTCACTGTGTTACAAATACAGGGGCAATGCTGGTGCAGATTCAACCTTGCACAGTGATACAAAGAGAGGGGCAATGCTGCTGTAGATTCAAGATTTCACAGCGTTACAAAGACAGCTGCAATGATGCTGTAGATTCCAGCTTTCACAGCGTTACAAAGAGTGGGGCAATGCTGGTGTAGAGTCAGGCATTCACAGGATTACAAATACAGGGCAACTCTAGTGTAGATTCAGGATTTCAAAGTGTTACAAATACAGGGGCAATGCTGGTTTAGATTCTGTCTTTCAGGGTTGTACATATAAAGGGGAAATGCTGGTGGAGACTCTGGTTTTGACATTGTTACAAATAGAGGGGCAATGCTGGCAGAGATTCAGTCTTTCGCAGTGTTACAACCACACGGGCAATGCTGGTGTAGATTCAGGCTTTCACAGGGTTACAAATACAGGGCAACTCTAGTGTAGATTCAGGCTTTCGCAGTGTTACAAATACAGGGGCAATGCTGGTGTAGATTCAGGCTTTCTGAGTGTTACAAATACAGGGGCAATGCTGGTGTAGATTCGCTCTTTCACAGTGTTAAATACAGGGGCAATGCTGGTGTAGAGTCAGGCATTCACAGTGTTACAATTACGGCAATACTCTGGTGTAGACTGAGGATTTCAAAGTGTTACAAATAAAGGGGCAATGCTGGTTTAGATTCTGTCTTTCAGGGTTGTACATATAAAGGGGCAATGCTGGTGTAGACTCTGGTTTTGACATTGTTACAAATTGAGGGGCAATGCTGGCGAAGATTCAGGCTTTCGCAGTGTTACAAATACAGGGGTAATGCTGGTGCAGATTCAACCTTGCACAGTGATACAAAGAGAGGGGCAATGCTGCTGTAGATTCAAGATTTCACTGCGTTACAAAGACAGCTGCAATGATGTTGTAGATTCAAGCTTTCGCAGCGTCACAAAGACAGGTGCAATGATGGTGTAGATTCAGGAATTCACAGGGTTACAAATACAGGGGCAACTCTGGTGTAGATTGAGGATTTCAAAGTGTTACAAATACAGGGGCAATGCTGGTTTAGATTCTGTCTTTCAGGGTTGTACATATAAAGGGGCAATGCTGTGTAGACTCTGGTTTTGACATTGTTACAAATAGAGGGGCAATGCTGGCAGAGATTCAGTCTTTCGCAGTGTTACAACTACAGGGGCAATGCTGGTGTAGATTCAGGCTTTCACAGGGTTACAAATACAGGGCAACTCTAGTGTAGATTCAGGCTTTCGCAGTGTTACAAATAGAGGGATAATGCTGTTGTGGATTCACGCTTTCACAGTGTTATAAATACAGGGGCAATGCTGGTGTACATTGATGTTTTCACAGCGTTACAAAGACAGGTCCAGTGTTTGTGTAGATTCAGGCTTTCACAGTGTTACAAATACAGGGGCAATGCTGGTGTAGATTCAACCTTGCTCAGTGATACAAAGAGAGGGGCAATGCTGCTGTAGATTCAAGATTTCACTGCGTTACAAAGACAGCTGCAATGATGTTGTAGATTCAAGCTTTCTCAGCGTTACAAAGACGGGAGCAATGATGGTGTAGATTCAGGCATTCATAGTGCTAAAAATACATGGGCAATGCTGGTGTAGAGTCAGGCTTTCGCAGGGTTACAAATACAGGGGCAACTCTGTTGTAGATTTAGGATTTCAATGTGTTACAAATACGGGCAATGCTGGTTTAGATTCTGTCTTTCAGGGTTGTACATATAAAGGGGCAATGCTGTGTATACTCTGTTTTTGACATTGCTACAAATAGAGGGGCAATGCTGGCGGAGCTTCAAGATTTCACAGCGTTACAAAGACAGGGGCAATTCTGGTGTAGAGTCAGGCATTCACCCAGTTACAGATACAGGGGCAACGCAGGGGTAAATTCAGGATTTCAAAGTGTTACAAATACAGGGGCAATGCTGGTTTAGATTCTGTCTTTCAGGGTTGTACATATAAAGGGGAAATGCTGGTGGAGACTCTGGTTTTGACATTGTTACAAATAGAGGGGCAATGCTGGCAGAGATTCAGTCTTTCGCAGTGTTACAACTACAGGGGCAATGCTGGTGTAGATTCAGGCTTTCACAGGGTTACAAATACAGGGCAACTCTAGTGTAGATTCAGGCTTTCGCAGTGTTACCATTACAGGGGCAATGCTGGTGTAGATTCAGGCTTTCTGAGTGTTACAAATACAGGGGCAATGCTGGTGTAGATTCGCTCTTTCACAGTGTTAAATACAGGGGCAATGCTGGTGTAGAGTCAGGCATTCACAGTGTTACAATTACGGCAATACTCTGGTGTAGACTGAGGATTTCAAAGTGTTACAAATAAAGGGGCAATGCTGGTTTAGATTCTGTCTTTCAGGGTTGTACATATAAAGGGGCAATGCTGGTGTAGACTCTGGTTTTGACATTGTTACAAATTGAGGGGCAATGCTGGCGAAGATTCAGGCTTTCGCAGTGTTACAAATACAGGGGTAATGCTGGTGCAGATTCAACCTTGCACAGTGATACAAAGAGAGGCGCAATGCTGCTGTAGATTCAAGATTTCACTGCGTTACAAAGACAGCTGCAATGATGTTGTAGATTCAAGCTTTCGCAGCGTCACAAAGACAGGTGCAATGATGGTGTAGATTCAGGAATTCACAGGGTTACAAATACAGGGGCAACTCTGGTGTAGATTGAGGATTTCAAAGTGTTACAAATACAGGGGCAATGCTGGTTTAGATTCTGTCTTTCAGGGTTGTACATATAAAGGGGCAATGCTGTGTAGACTCTGGTTTTGACATTGTTACAAATAGAGGGGCAATGCTGGCAGAGATTCAGTCTTTCGCAGTGTTACAACTACAGGGGCAATGCTGGTGTAGATTCAGGCTTTCACAGGGTTACAAATACAGGGCAACTCTAGTGTAGATTCAGGCTTTCGCAGTGTTACAAATAGAGGGATAATGCTGTTGTGGATTCACGCTTTCACAGTGTTATAAATACAGGGGCAATGCTGGTGTACATTGATGTTTTCACAGCGTTACAAAGACAGGTCCAGTGTTTGTGTAGATTCAGGCTTTCACAGTGTTACAAATACAGGGGCAATGCTGGTGTAGATTCAACCTTGCTCAGTGATACAAAGAGAGGGGCAATGCTGCTGTAGATTCAAGATTTCACTGCGTTACAAAGACTGGTGCAATGATGTTGTAGATTCAAGCTTTCACAGCGTTACAAAGACGGGAGCAATGATGGTGTAGATTCAGGCATTCATAGTGCTAAAAATACATGGGCAATGCTGGTGTAGAGTCAGGCTTTCACAGGGTTACAAATACAGGGGCAACTCTGTTGTAGATTTAGGATTTCAATGTGTTACAAATACGGGCAATGCTGGTTTAGATTCTGTCTTTCAGGGTTGTACATATAAAGGGACAATGCTGTGTATACTCTGTTTTTGACATTGCTACAAATAGAGGGGCAATGCTGGCGGAGCTTCAAGCTTTCACAGCGTTACAAAGACAGGGGCAATTCTGGTGTAGAGTCAGGCATTCACAGTGGTATAAATACAGGGCAATGCTGGTGTAGGAGATTCAGGCTTTTGCAGTGTTACAAATATAGGGGCAATGCTGGTGCAGTTTCAACCTTGCGCAGTGATACAAAGAGAGGGGCAATGCTGCTGTAGATTCAAGATTTAACTACGTTACAAAGGCAGGTGCAATGATGCTGTAGATTCAATCTTTCACAGCGTTACAAAGACAGGTGCAATAATGGTGTAGATTCAGGCATTCTTAGTGTTATAAATACTGGGGCAATGCTGGTTTACATTCTGTCTTTCAGGGTTGTACATATAAAGGGGCAATGCTGTGTATACTCTGTTTTTGACATTGCTACAAATAGAGGGGCAATGCTGGCGGAGATTCAAGCTTTCACAGCGTTACAAAGACGGGCAATTCTGGTGTAGAGTCAGGCATTCACCCAGTTACAGATACAGGGGCAACGCAGGGGTAAATTCAGGATTTCAAAGTGTTACAAATACAGGGGCAATGCTGGTGTACATTCTGTTTTTCAGTGTTTTACATATACGGGGTAATGCTGGTGTAGACTCGGGTTTTGACATTGTTACAAATACAGGGGCAATGCTGGTGTAGATTCGCTCTTTCACAGTGGTATATATACAGGGCAATGCTGGTGTTGGAGATTCAGGCTTTTGCAGTGTTACAAATATAGGGGCAACGCTGGTGTAGATTCAGGCTTTCGCAGTGTTACAAATACAGGGGCAATGCTGGTGCAGATTCAACCTTGCACAGAGATACAAAGAGAGGGGCAATGCTGCTGTAGATTCAAGATTTAACTACGTTACAAAGGCAGGTGCAATGATGCTGTAGATTCAATCTTTCACAGCGTTACAAAGACAGGTGCAATAATGGTGTAGATTCAGGCATTCTTAGTGTTATAAATACAGGGGCAATGCTGGTGTAGAGTCAGGCATTCACAGAGTTACAAATACAGGGGCAAGGCTGGTGTAGGTTCAGGTTTTCACAGTGTTATAAATACAGGGTCAATGCTGGTGTAGATTCAGGCATTCACAGAGTTACAAATACAGGGGCAATGCTGGTGTAGGTTCAGGTTTTCACAGTGTTATAAATACAGGGGCAATGCTGGTGTAGATTCAGGCTTTCGCATTGTTACAAATACAGGGGCAATGCTGGTGTAGGTTCAGGTTTTCACAGTGTTACAAATATAGGGGCAATGCTGGTGCAGATTCACGCTTTCAGAGTGTTACAAATAGATGGGTTATTCTGGTGTAGATTCAGGCTTTCGCTATGTTAAAAATATAGTGGCAATGCTGGTGTAGGAGATTCAGGCTTTTGCAATGTTACAAATATAGGGGCAACTCTGGTGTAGATTCAGGATTTCAAAGTGTTACAAATACAGGGGCAATGCTGGTTTAGATTCTGTCTTTCAGGGTTGTACATATAAAGGGGCAATGCTGGTGTAGGCTCTGGTTTTGACATTGTTACGAATAGAGGGGCATTGCTGGTGTAGATTCAGGCTTTCACAGAGTTACAAATACAGGAGCAATGCTGGTGTAGATTCAGACTTTCAGTGTGTTACAAATACAGGTGCAATGCTGGTGTAGAATCAGGCTTTCGCAGTGTTACAAATACAGGGGCAATGATGCTGTAGATTCAAGATTTCTCAGCGTTACAAAGACTGGTGCAATGCTGGTGTAGGTTCAGGTTTTCACACTGTTACAAATACAGGGGCAATGTTGGTTTAGATTCTGTCTTTCAGGGTTGTACATATAAAGGGGCAATGCTGGTGTAGACTCTGGTATTGACATTGTTACAAATAGAGTGGCAATGCTGGCGGAGATTCAGGCTTTCGCAGTGTTACAAATACAGGGGCAATGCTGGTGTAGATTCAAGCTTTCACAGTGTTACAAATACAGGGGCCATGCTGATGTAGATTCAAGCTTTCACTGTGTTACAAATACAGCGTCAATTCTGGTGTAGATTAAAGCTTTAACAGTCTTACTGATACAGGGGCCATGCTGGCGGAGATTCAGGCTTTCGCAGTGTTACAAATACAGGGGCAATGCTGGCGGAGATTCAAGCTTTCGCAGTGTTACAAATACAGGTGCAATGATGGTGTAGATTCAGGCTTTCATAGTGCTAAAAATACAGGGGCAATGCTGGTGTTGAGTCAGGCATTCACAAGGTTACAAATACGGGGGCAACGCTGGGGTAGATTCTGTTTTTCAGAGTTTTACATATACAGTGGCAATGCTGGTGTAGACTCGGGTTTTGACATTGTGACAAATACAGGGGCAATGCTGGCGGAGATTCAGGCTTTCACTGTGTTATAAATACAGGGGCAATGCTGGTGTACATTCACGCTTTCTCAGTGTTACAAATAGAGGGATAATGCTGGTGCAGATTCAAGCTTGCACAGTGATACAAAGAGAGGGGCAATGCTGCTGTAGATTCAAGATTTCACAGCGTTACAAAGACAGCTGCAATGATGCTGTAGATTCCAGCTTTCACAGCGTTACAAAGAGTGGGGCAATGCTGGTGTAGAGTCAGGCATTCACAGGGTTACAAATACAGGGCAACTCTAGTGTAGATTCAGGATTTCAAAGTGTTTCAAATACAGGGGCAATGCTGGTTTAGATTCTGTCTTTCAGGGTTGTACATATAAAGGGGAAATGCAGGTGGAGACTCTGGTTTTGACATTGTTACAAATAGAGGGGCAATGCTGGCAGAGATTCAGTCTTTCGCAGTGTTACAACTACAGGGGCAATGCTGGTGTAGATTCAGGCTTTCACAGGGTTACAAATACAGTGCAACTCTAGTGTAGATTCAGGCTTTCGCAGTGTTACAAATACAGGTGCAATGCTGTTGTGGATTCACGCTTTCACAGTGTTATAAATACAGGGGCAATGCTGGTGTACATTGATGTTTTCACAGCGTTACAAAGTCAGGTCCAGTGTTTGTGTAGATTCAGGCTTTCACAGTGTTACAAATACAGGGGCAATGCTGGTGTAGATTCAACCTTGCTCAGTGATACAAAGAGAGGGGCAATGCTGCTGTAGATTCAAGATTTCACTGTGTTACAAAGACAGCTGCAATGATGTTGTAGATTCAAGCTTTCACAGCGTTACAAAGACAGGAGCAATGATGGTGTAGATTCAGGCATTCATAGTGCTAAAAATACATGGGCAATGCTGGTGTAGAGTCAGGCTTTCACAGGGTTACAAATACAGGGGCAACTCTGTTGGAGATTCAGGATTTCAATGTGTTACAAATACAGGGGCAATGCTGGTTTAGATTCTGTCTTTCAGGGTTGTACATATAAAGGGGCAATGCTGTGTATACACTGTTTTTGACATTGCTACAAATAGAGGGGCAATGCTGGCGGAGATTCAAGCTTTCACAGCGTTACAAAGACAGGGGCAATTCTGGTGTAGAGTCAGGCATTCACGCAGTTACAGATACAGGGGCAACGCAGGGTAAATTCAGGATTTCAAAGTGTTACAAATACAGGGGCAATGCTGGTGTACATTCTGTTTTTCAGTGTTTTACATATACGGGGTAATGCTGGTGTAGACTCGGGTTTTGACATTGGTACAAATACAGGGGCAATGCTGGTGTAGATTCGCTCTTTCACAGTGGTATAAATACAGGGCAATGCTGGTGTAGGAGATTCAGGCTTTTGCAGTGTTACAAATATAGGGGCAATGCTGGTGCAGATTCAACCTTGCACAGTGATACAAAGAGAGGGGCAATGCTGCTGTAGATTCAAGATTTAACTACGTTACAAAGGCAGGTGCGATGATGCTGTAGATTCAATCTTTCACAGCGTTACAAAGACAGGTGCAATAATGGTGTAGATTCAGGCATTCTTAGTGTTATAAATACAGGGGCAATGCTGGTTTACATTCTGTCTTTCAGGGTTGTACATATAAAGGGGCAATGCTGTGTATACTCTGTTTTTGACATTGCTACAAATAGAGGGGCAATGCTGGCGGAGATTCAAGCTTTCACAGCGTTACAAAGACGGGCAATTCTGGTGAAGAGTCAGGCATTCACCCAGTTACAGATACAGGGGCAACGCAGGGGTAAATTCAGGATTTCAAAGTGTTACAAATACAGGGGCAATGCTGGTGTACATTCTGTTTTTCAGTGTTTTACATATACGGGGTAATGCTGGTGTAGACTCGGGTTTTGACATTGTTACAAATACAGGGGCATTGCTGGTGTAGATTCGCTCTTTCACAGTGGTATAAATACAGGGCAATGCTGGTGTAGGAGATTCAGGCTTTTGCAGTGTTACAAATATAGGGGCAACGCTGGTGTAGATTCAGGCTTTCGCAGTGTTACAAATACAGGGGCAATGCTGGTGTAGAGTCAGGCATTCACAGTGTTACAATTACAGCAATACTCTGGTGTAGACTGAGGATTTCAAAGTGTTACAAATAAAGGGGCAATGCTGGTTTAGATTCTGTCTTTCAGGGTTGTACATATAAAGGGGCAATGCTGGTGTAGACTCTGGTTTTGACATTGTTACAAATTGAGGGGCAATGCTGGCGAAGATTCAGGCTTTCGCAGTGTTACAAATACAGGGGTAATGCTGGTGCAGATTCAACCTTGCACAGTGATACAAAGAGAGGGGCAATGCTGCTGTAGATTCAAGATTTCACTGCGTTACAAAGACAGCTGCAATGATGTTGTAGATTCAAGCTTTCGCAGCGTCACAAAGACAGGTGCAATGATGGTGTAGATTCAGGAATTCACAGGGTTACAAATACAGGGGCAACTCTGGTGTAGATTGAGGATTTCAAAGTGTTACAAATACAGGGGCAATGCTGGTTTAGATTCTGTCTTTCAGGGTTGTACATATAAAGGGGCAATGCTGTGTAGACTCTGGTTTTGACATTGTTACAAATAGAGGGGCAATGCTGGCGGAGATTCAGGCTTTCGCAGTGTTACAAATACAGGTGCAATACTGGTTTAGATTCTGTCTTTCAGGGTTGTACATATAAAGGGGCAATGCTGTGTAGACTCTGGTTTTGACATTGTTACAAATAGAGGGGCAATGCTGGTGGAGATTCAGGCTTTCGCAGTGTTACAAATACAGGTGCAATACTGCTGTAGATTCGCACTTTCACAGTGTTATAAATACAGGGGCAATGCTGGTGTACATTCACGCTTTCTCAGTGTTACAAATAGAGGGATAATGCTGGTGCAGATTCAAGCTTTCACTGTGTTACAAATACAGGGGCAATGCTGGTTTAGATTCTGTCTTTCAGGGTTGTGCATATAAAGTGGCAATGCTGGTGGAGACTCTGGTTTTGACATTGTTACAATTAGAGGGGCAATGCTGGCAGAGATTCAGTCTTTCGCAGTGTTACAACTACAGGGGCAATGCTGGTGTAGATTCAGGCTTTCACAGGGTTACAAATACAGTGCAACTCTAGTGTAGATTCAGGCTTTCGCAGTGTTACAAATACAGGTGCAATGCTGTTGTGGATTCACGCTTTCACAGTGTTATAAATACAGGGGCAATGCTGGTGTACATTGATGTTTTCACAGCGTTACAAAGTCAGGTCCAGTGTTTGTGTAGATTCAGGCTTTCACAGTGTTACAAATACAGGGGCAATGCTGGTGTAGATTCAACCTTGCTCAGTGATACAAAGAGAGGGGCAATGCTGCTGTAGATTCAAGATTTCACTGTGTTACAAAGACAGGAGCAATGATGGTGTAGATTCAGGCATTCATAGTGCTAAAAATACATGGGCAATGCTGGTGTAGAGTCAGGCTTTCACAGGGTTACAAATACAGGGACAACTCTGTTGGAGATTCAGGATTTCAATGTGTTACAAATACAGGGGCAATGCTGGTTTAGATTCTGTCTTTCAGGGTTGTACATATAAAGGGGCAATGCTGTGTATACTCTGTTTTTGACATTGCTACAAATAGAGGGGCAATGCTGGCGGAGATTCAAGCTTTCACAGCGTTACAAAGACAGGGGCAATTCTGGTGTAGAGTCAGGCATTCACCCAGTTACAGATACAGGGGCAACGCAGGGGTAAATTCAGGATTTCAAAGTGTTACAAATACAGGGGCAATGCTGGTGTACATTCTGTTTTTCAGTGTTTTACATATACGGGGTAATGCTGGTGTAGACTCGGGTTTTGACATTGTTACAAATACAGGGGCAATGCTGGTGTAGATTCGCTCTTTCACAGTGGTATAAATACAGGGCAATGCTGGTGTAGGAGATTCAGGCTTTTGCAGTGTTACAAATATAGGGGCAATGCTGGTGCAGATTCAACCTTGCACAGTGATACAAAGAGAGGGGCAATGCTGCTGTAGATTCAAGATTTAACTACGTTACAAAGGCAGGTGCGATGATGCTGTAGATTCAATCTTTCACAGCGTTACAAAGACAGGTGCAATAATGGTGTAGATTCAGGCATTCTTAGTGTTATAAATACAGGGGCAATGCTGGTTTACATTCTGTCTTTTAGGGTTGTACATATAAAGGGGCAATGCTGTGTATACTCTGTTTTTGACATTGCTACAAATAGAGGGGCAATGCTGGCGGAGATTCAAGCTTTCATAGCGTTACAAAGACGGGCAATTCTGGTGTAGAGTCAGGCATTCACCCAGTTACAGATACAGGGGCAACGCAGGGGTAAATTCAGGATTTCAAAGTGTTACAAATACAGGGGCAATGCTGGTGTACATTCTGTTTTTCAGTGTTTTACATATGCGGGGTAATGCTGGTGTAGACTCGGGTTTTGACATTGTTACAAATACAGGGGCAATGCTGGTGTAGATTCGCTCTTTCACAGTGGTATAAATACAGGGCAATGCTGGTGTAGGAGATTCAGGCTTTTGCAGTGTTACAAATATAGGGGCAACGCTGGTGTAGATTCAGGCTTTCGCAGTATTACAAATACAGGGGCAATGCTGGTGCAGATTCAACCTTGCACAGTGATACAAAGAGAGGGGCAATTCTGCTGTAGATTCAAGATTTAACTACGTTACAAAGGCAGGTGCAATGATGCTGTAGATTCAATCTTTCACAGCGTTACAAAGACAGGTGCAATAATGGTGTAGATTCAGGCATTCTTAGTGTTATAAATACAGGGGCAATGCTGGTGTAGAGTCAGGCATTCACAGAGTTACAAATACAGGGGCAATGCTGGTGTAGGTTCAGGTTTTCACAGTGTTATAAATACAGGTGCAATGCTGGTGTAGATTCAGGCTTTCGCATTGTTACAAATACAGGGGCAATGCTGGTGTAGGTTCAGGTTTTCACAGTGTTACAAATATAGGGGCAATGCTGGTGCAGATTCAGGCTTTCAGAGTGTTACAAATACAGGGGCAATGCTGGTGTAGGTTCAGGTTTTCACAGTGTTATAAATACAGGGGCAATGCTGGTGTAGATTCAGGCTTTCGCATTGTTACAAATACAGGGGCAATGTTGGTTTAGATTCTGTCTTTCAGGGTTGTACATATAAAGGGGCAATGCTGGTGTAGATTCAGGCTTTCACAGGGTTACACATACAGGAGCAATGCTGGTGTAGATTCAGACTTTCAGTGTGTTACAAATACAGGTGCAATGCTGGTGTAGAATCAGGCTTTCGCAGTGTTACAAATACAGGGGCAATGCTGCTGTAGATTCAGGTATTCACAGTGTTACAAATATAGGGGCAATGCTGGTGCAGATTCAGGCTTTCAGAGTGTTACAAATAGATGTGTTATTCTGGTGTAGATTCAGGCTTTCGCTATGTTAAAAATATAGTGGCATTGCTGGTGTAGGAGATTAAGGCTTTTGCAGTGTTACAAATATAGGGGCAATGCTGGTGTAGATTCAGGCTTTCACAGCGTTACAAATATAGGGGCAATGCTGGTGTAGATTCAGGCTTTCGCAGTGTTACAAATGCGGGGCAATGCTGATGCAGATTCAAGATTTCACTGCGTTACAAAGACAGCTGCAATGATGCTGTATATTCAAGCTTTCACAGCGTTACAAAGAGAGGTGCAATGATGGTGTAGATTCAGGCATTCATAGTGCTAAAAATACAGGGGCAATGCTGATGTAGAGTCAGGCATTCACAGGATTACAAATACAGGGGCAACTGGTGTAGTTTCAGGATTTCAAAGTGTTACAAATACAGGGGCAATGTTGGTTTAGATTCTGTCTTTCAGGGTTGTACATATAAAGGGGCAATGCTGGTGTAGACTCTGGTATTGACATTGTTACAAATAGAGGGGCAATGCTGGCGGAGATTCAGGCTTTCGCAGTGTTACAAATACAGGGGCAATGCTGGTGTAGATTCAAGCTTTCACAGTGTTATAAATACAGGGGCAATGCTGGTGTAGATTCAGGCTTTCGCAGTGTTACAAATACAGGGGCAATGCTGGTGTAGATTCAGGCTTTCGCAGTGTTACAAATACAGGGGCAATGCTGGTGTAGATTCACTGGTTCACAGTGTTATAAATACAGGGGCAATGCTGGTGTAGGAGATTCAGGCTTTTGCAGTGTTACAAATACAGGGGCAATGCTGGTGTAGATTCGCTGGTTCTCAGTGTTATAAATACAGGGGCAATGCTGGTGTAGGAGATTCAGGCTTTTGCAGTGTTACAAATACAGGGGCAATGCTGGTGTAGATTCGCTGGTTCACAGTGTTACAAATACAGGTGCAATGCTGCTGTAGATTCAGGCTTTCGCAGTGTTACAAATACAGGGGTAATGCTGGTGCAGATTCAACCTTGCACAGTGATACAAAGAGAGGGGCAATACTGCTGTAGATTCAAGATTTCACTGCGTTACAAAGACAGCTGCAATGATGTTGTAGATTCAAGCTTTCGCAGCGTCACAAAGACAGGTGCAATGATGGTGTAGATTCAGGAAATCACATGGTTACAAATACAGGGGCAACTCTGGTGTAGATTGAGGATTTCAAAGTGTTACAAATACAGGGGCAATGCTGGTTTAGATTCTGTCTTTCAGGGTTGTACATATAAAGTGGCAATGCTGGTGGAGACTCTGGTTTTGACATTGTTACAAATAGAGTGGCAATGCTGGCAGAGATTCAGTCTTTCGCAGTGTTACAACTACAGGGGCAATGCTGGTGTAGATTCAGGCTTTCACAGGGTTACAAATACAGTGCCACTCTAGTGTAGATTCAGGCTTTTGCAGTGTTACAAATACAGGTGCAATGCTGTTGTGGATTCACGCTTTCACAGTGTTATAAATACAGGGGCAATGCTGGTGTACATTGATGTTTTCACAGCGTTACAAAGTCAGGTCCAGTGTTTGTGTAGATTCAGGCTTTCACAGTGTTACAAATACAGGGGCAATGCTGGTGTAGATTCAACCTTGCTCAGTGATACAAAGAGAGGGGCAATGCTGCTGTAGATTCAAGATTTCACTGTGTTACAAAGACAGCTGCAATGATGTTGTAGATTCAAGCTTTCACAGCGTTACAAAGACAGGAGCAATGATGGTGTAGATTCAGGCATTCATAGTGCTAAAAATACATGGGCAATGCTGGTGTAGAGTCAGGCTTTCACAGGGTTACAAATACAGGGGCAACTCTGTTGGAGATTCAGGATTTCAATGTGTTACAAATACAGGGGCAATGCTGGTTTAGATTCTGTCTTTCAGGGTTGTACATATAAAGGGGCAATGCTGTGTATACTCTGTTTTTGACATTGCTACAAATAGAGGGGCAATGCTGGCGGAGATTCAAGCTTTCACAGCGTTACAAAGACAGGGGCAATTCTGGTGTAGAGTCAGGCATTCACCCAGTTACAGATACAGGGGCAACGCAGGGGTAAATTCAGGATTTCAAAGTGTTACAAATACAGGGGCAATGCTGGTGTACATTCTGTTTTTCAGTGTTTTACATATACGGGGTAATGCTGGTGTAGACTCGGGTTTTGACATTGTTACAAATACAGGGGCAATGCTGGTGTAGATTCGCTCTTTCACAGTGGTATAAATACAGGGCAATGCTGGTGTAGGAGATTCAGGCTTTTGCAGTGTTACAAATATAGGGGCAATGCTGGTGCAGATTCAACCTTGCACAGTGATACAAAGAGAGGGGCAATGCTGCTGTAGATTCAAGATTTAACTACGTTACAAAGGCAGGTGCAATGATGCTGTAGATTCAATCTTTCACAGCGTTACAAAGACAGGTGCAATAATGGTGTAGATTCAGGCATTCTTAGTGTTATAAATACAGGGGCAAAGCTGGTTTACATTCTGTCTTTCAGGGTTGTACATATAAAGGGGCAATGCTGTGTATACTCTGTTTTTGACATTGCTACAAATAGAGGGGCAATGCTGGCGGAGATTCAAGCTTTCACAGCGTTACAAAGACAGGGGCAATTCTGGTGTAGAGTCAGGCATTCACCCAGTTACAGATACAGGGGCAACGCAGGGGTAAATTCAGGATTTCAAAGTGTTACAAATACAGGGGCAATGCTGGTGTACATTCTGTTTTTCAGTGTTTTACATATACGGGGTAATGCTGGTGTAGACTCGGGTTTTGACATTGTTACAAATACAGGGGCAATGCTGGTGTAGATTCGCTCTTTCACAGTGGTATAAATACAGGGCAATGCTGGTGTAGGAGATTCAGGCTTTTGCAGTGTTACAAATATAGGGGCAACGCTGGTGTAGATTCAGGCTTTCGCAGTGTTACAAATACAGGGGCAATGCTGGTGCAGATTCAACCTTGCACAGTGATACAAAGAGAGGGGCAATTCTGCTGTAGATTCAAGATTTAACTACGTTACAAAGGCAGGTGCAATGATGCTGTAGATTCAATCTTTCACAGCGTTACAAAGACAGGTGCAATAATGGTGTAGATTCAGGCATTCTTAATGTTATAAATACAGGGGCAATGCTGGTGTAGAGTCAGGCATTCACAGAGTTACAAATACAGGGGCAATGCTGGTGTAGGTTCAGGTTTTCACAGTGTTATAAATACAGGGTCAATGCTGGTGTAGGTTCAGGTTTTCACAGTGTTACAAATATAGGGGCAATGCTGGTGCAGATTCAGGCTTTCAGAGTGTTACAAATACAGGGGCAATGCTGGTGTAGGTTCAGGTTTTCACAGTGTTATAAATACAGGGGCAATGCTGGTGTAGATTCAGGGTTTCGCATTGTTACAAATACAGGGGCAATGCTGGTGTAGGTTCAGGTTTTCACAGTGTTACAAATATAGGGGCAATGCTGGTGCAGATTCAGGCTTTCAGAGTGTTATAAATACAGGGGCAATGCTGGTGTAGGTTCAGGTTTTCACAGTGTTACAAATATAGGGGCAATGCTGGTGTAGGTTCAGGTTTTCACAGTGTTAGAAATATAGGGGCAATGCTGGTGCAGATTCACGCTTTCAGAGTGTTACAAATAGATGGGTTATTCTGGTGTAGATTCAGGCTTTCGCTATGTTAAAAATATAGTGGCAATGCTGGTGTAGGAGATTCAGGCTTTTGCAATGTTACAAATATAGGGGCAACTCTTGTGTAGATTCAGGATTTCAAAGTGTTACAAATACAGGGGCAATGTTGGTTTAGATTCTGTCTTTCAGGGTTGTACATATAAAGGGGCAATGCTGGTGTAGACTCAGGCTTTCACAGGTTTACACATACAGGAGCAATGCTGGTGTAGATTCAGGCTTTCACAGGGTTACACATACAGGAGCAATGCTGGTGTAGATTCAGACTTTCAGTGTGTTACAAATACAGGTGCAATGCTGGTGTAGAATCAGGCTTTCGCAGTGTTACAAATACAGGGGCAATGATGCTGTAGATTCAAGATTTCTCAGCGTTACAAAGACAGGTGCAATGCTGGTGTAGGTTCAGCTTTTCACATTGTTACAAATACAGGGGCAATGCTGCTGTAGATTCAGGTATTCACAGTGTTACAAATATAGGGGCAATGCTGGTGAAGATTCAGGCTTTCAGAGTGTTACAAATTGATGTGTTATTCTGGTGTAGATTCAGGCTTTCGCTATGTTAAAAATATAGTGGCATTGCTGGTGTAGGAGATTAAGGCTTTTGCAGTGTTACAAATATAGGGGCAATGCTGGTGTAGATTCAGGCTTTCACAGCGTTACAAATATAGGGGCAATGCTGGTGTAGATTCAGGCTTTCGCAGTGTTACAAATGCGGGGCAATGCTGGTGCAGATTCAACCTTGCACAGTGATACAAAGAGAGGGGCAATGCTGCTGTAGATTCAAGATTTCACTGCGTTACAAAGACAGCTGCAATGATGCTGTATATTCAAGCTTTCACAGCGTTACAAAGAGAGGTGCAATGATGGTGTAGATTCAGGCATTCATAGTGCTAAAAATACAGGGGCAATGCTGATGTAGAGTCAGGCATTCACAGGATTACAAATACAGGGGCAACTCTGGTGTAGTTTCAGGATTTCAAAGTGTTACAAATACAGGGGCAATGTTGGTTTAGATTCTGTCTTTCAGGGTTGTACATATAAAGGGGCAATGCTGGTGTAGACTCTGGTATTGACATTGTTACAAATAGAGGGGCAATGCTGGCGGAGATTCAGGCTTTCGCAGTGTTACAAATACAGGGGCAATGCTGGTGTAGATTCAAGCTTTCACAGTGTTATAAATACAGGGGTAATGCTGGTGTAGATTCAGGCTTTCGCAGTGTTACAAATACAGGGGCAATGCTGGTGTAGATTCAAGCTTTCACAGTGTTATAAATACAGGGGCAATGCTGGTGTAGATTCAGGCTTTTGCAGTGTTACAAATACAGGGGCAATGCTGGTGTAGATTCAGGCTTTCGCAGTGTTACAAATACAGGGGCAATGCTGGTGTAGATTCGCTGGTTCACAGTGTTATAAATACAGGGGCAATGCTGGTGTAGGAGATTCAGGCTTTTGCATTGTTACAAATACAGGGGCAATGCTGGTGTAGATTCGCTGGTTCACAGTGTTATAAATACAGGGGCAATGCTGGTGTAGGAGATTCAGGCATTTGCAGTGTTACAAATACAGGGGCAATGCTGGTGTAGATTCGCTGGTTCACAGAGTTACAAATACAGGTGCAATGCTGCTGTAGATTCAGGCTTTCGCAGTGTTACAAATACAGGGGCAATGCTGGTGTAGATTCGCTGGTTCACAGTGTTATAAATACAGGGGCAATGCTGGTGTAGGAGATTCAGGCTTTTGCAGTGTTACAAATAGAGGGGCAATGCAGGTGTAGATTCAGGCTTTCACAGGATTACAAATACAGGAGCAATGCTGGTGTAAATTCACGCTTTCTCAGTGTTACAAATAAAGGGATAATGCTGGTGTACATTGATGCTTTCACAGCGTTACAAAGACAGGTGCAATGCTGGTGTAGTTTCAAGCTTTTGCAGTGTTACAAATACAGGGGCAATGCTGGTGTAGGAGATTCAGGCTTTTGCAGTGTTACAAATATAGGGGCAATGCTGGTGTAGATTCAGACTTTCGCAGTGTTACAAATACAGGGGCAATGCTGGCGCAGATTCAACCTTGCACAGTGATACAAAGAGAGGGGCAATGCTGCTGTAGATTCAAGATTTAACTACGTTACAAAGGCAGGTGCAATGATGCTGTAGATTCAAGCTTTCACAGCATTACAAAGACAGGTGCAATAATGGTGTAGATTCAGGCATTCTTAGTGTTATAAATACAGGGGCAATGCTGGTGTAGAGTCAGGCATTCACAGGGTTACAAATACAGGAGCAATTCTGGTGTAGATTCAGAATTTCAGAGTGTTACAAATACAGGGGCAATGCTGGTGCAGATTCAGGCTTTCACAGGGTTACAAATACAGGTGCAATGCTGGTGTAGATTCGCTGGTTCACAGTGTTATAAATACAGGGGCAATGCTGGTGTAGATTCAGGCTTTCACCGGGTTACAAATACAGGGGCAATGCTGGTGTAGATTCAGGTATTCACAGTGTTACAAATATAGGGGCAATTCTGGTGCAGATTCAGGCTTTCAGAGTGTTACAAATAGATGTGTTATTCTGGTGTAAATTCAGGCTTTCGCTATGTTAAAAATATAGGGGCAATGCTGGTGTAGATTCTGGCTTTCACAGTGTTACAAATGCAGGGGCAATGCTGGTGCAGATTCAACCTTGCACAGTGATACAAAGAGAGGGGCAATGCTGCTGTATATTCAAGCTTTCACAGCGTTACAAAGAGTGGTGCAATGATGGTGTAGATTCCGGCATTCATAGTGCTAAAAATACAGGGGCAATGCTGGTGTAGAGTCAGGCATTCACAGGGTTACAAATACAGGGGCAACTCTTGTGTAGTTTCAGGATTTCAAAGTGTTACAAATACAGGGGCAATGTTGGTTTAGAATTCTGTCTTTGAGGGTTGTACATATAAAGGGGCAATGCTGGTGTAGACTCTGGTATTGACATTGTTACAAATAGAGGGGCAATGCTGGCGGAGATTCAGGCTTTCACAGGATTACAATTACAGGAGCAATGCTGGTGTAGATTGACGCTTTCTCAGTGTTACAAATAGAGGGATAATGTTGGTGTACATTGATGCTTTCACAGCGTTACAAAGACAAGTGCAATGCTGGTGTAGATTCAAGTTTTTGCAGTGTTAGAAATACAGGGGCAATGCTGGTGTAGAGTCAGGCATTCACCCAGTTACAAATACAGGGGCAACGCAGGGGTAGATTCAGGATTTCAATATGTTACACATACAGGGGCAATGCTGGTGTACATTCTGTTTTTCAGTGTTTTACATATACGGGGTAATGCTGGTGTAGACTCGGGTTTTGATATTGTTACAAATACAGGAGCAATGCTGGTGTAGATTCACGCTTTCTCAGTGTTACAAATAGAGGGATAATGCTGGTGTACATTGATGCTTTCACAGCGTTACAAAGACAGGTGCAATGCTGGTGTAGATTCAAGCTTTTGCAGTGTTACAAATACAGGGGCAATGCTGGTGTAGATTCGCTGGTTCACAGTGTTATAAATACAGGGGCAATGCTGGTGTAGGAGATTCAGGCTTTTGCAGTGTTACAAATACAGGGGAAATGCTGGTTTAGATTCTGTCTTTCAGGGTTGTACATATAAAGGGGCAATGCTGATGTAGACTCTGGTATTGACATTGTTACAAATACAGGGGCAATGCTGGTGTAGATTCAGGCTTTCACAGGATTACAAATACAGGAGCAATGCTGGTGTAGATTCACGCTTTCTCAGTGTTACAAATAGAGGGATAATGCTGGTGTACATTGATGCTTTCACAGCGTTACAAAGACAGGTGCAATGCTGGTGTAGATTCAAGCTTTTGCAGTGTTACAAATACAGGGGCAATGCTGGTGTAGATTCGCTGGTGCACTGTGTTATAAATACAGGGGCAATGCTGGTGTAGGAGATTCAGGCTTTTGCAGTGTTACAAATACAGGGGCAATGCTGGTTTAGATTCTGTCTTTCAGGGTTGTACATATAAAGGGGCAATGCTGATGTAGACTCTGGTATTGACATTGTTACAAATAGCGGTGCAATGCTAGTGTAGAGTCAGGCTTTCGCAGTGTTACAAATGCAAGGGGAATGCTGGTGTAGATTCAAGATTTCACTGCATTACAAAGACAGGAGCAATGATGCTGTGGATTCAAGCTTTCACAGCGTTACAAATATAGGGGCAATGCTGGTGTAGATTCAGGCTTTCGCAGTGTTACAAATGCAGGGGCAATGCTGGTGCAGATTCAAACTTGCATAGTGATACAAAGAGAGGGGCAATGCTGCTGTAGATTCAAGATTTCACTGCATTAGAAAGACAGGTGCAATGATGCTGTAAACTCAAGCTTTCACAGCGTTACAAAGACAGGTGCAATGATGGTATAGATTCAGGCTTTCATAGTGCTAAAAATACAGGGGCAACGCAGGGGTAAATTCAAGATTTCAATATGTTACAAATACAGGGGCAATGCTGGTGTACATTCTGTTTTCCAGTGTTTTACATATACGGGGTAATGCTGGTGTAGACTCGAGTTTTTAAATTGTTACAAATACATGGGCAATGCTGGAGTAGATTCGCTCTTTCACAGTGGTATAAATACAGGGGCAATGCTGGTGGAGATTCAGGCTTTTGCAGTGTTACAAATATAGGGGCAATGCTGCTGTAGATTCAGGTATTCACAGTGTTACAAATATAGGGGCAATGCTGGTGCAGATTCAGGCTTTCAGAGTGTTACAAATAGATGGGTTATTCTGGTGTAGATTCAGGCTTTCGCTATGTTAAAAATATAGTGGCAATGCTGGTGTAGGAGATTCAGGTTTTTCTAGTGTTACAAATATAGGGGCAATGATGGTGTAGATTCAGGCTTTCACTGTTACAAATGCAGTGGCAATGCTGGTGCAGATTCAACCTTGCACAGTGATACAAAGAGAGGGGCAATGCTGCTGTAGATTCAAGCTTTCACAGCGTTACAAAGACAGGTGCAATGCTGGTGTAGATTCAGGCATTCACAGGGTTACAAATACAGGGGCAACTCTGGCGTAGATTCAGGATTTCAAAGTGTTATAAATACAGGGGCAATGCTGGTTTAGATTCTGGTTTTGACATTGTAACAAATTGAGGGGCAATGCTGGTGAAGATTCAGGCTTTCGCAGTGTTACAAATACAGGGGCAATGCTGGTGTAGATTCAGGCTGTCGCTGTGTTACAAATGCGCGGGTAATGCTGGTGCAGATTCAACCTTGCACAGTGATACAAAGAGAGGGGCAATGCTGCTGTAGATTCAAGATTTCACTGCGTTACAAAGACAGCTGTAATGATGTTGTAGATTCAAGATTCCGCAGCGTCACAAAGACAGGTGCAATGATGGTGTAGATTCAGGAATTCACAGCGTTACAAATACAGGGGCAATGCTGGTTTAGATTCTGTCTTTCAGGGTTGTACATATAAAGGGGCAATGCTGGTGTAGACTCGGGTTTTGACATTGTTACAAATAGAGGGGCAATGCTGGCAGAGATTCAGGCTTTCGTAGAGTTACAAATACAGGGGCAATGCTGGTGTAGATTCAGGCTTTCACCGGGTTACAAATACAGGGGCAGTGCTGGTGTAGATTCAGGCTTTTGCAGTGTTACAAATACAGGGGCAATGCTGGTGCAGATTCAACCTTGCACAGTGATACAAAGAGAGGGGCAATGCTGCTGTATATTCAAGCTTTCACAGCGTTACAAAGAGAGGTGCAATGATGGTGTAGATTCACGCATTCATAGTGCTAAAAATACAGGGGCAATGCTGGTGTAGAGTCAGGCTTTCACAGGGTTACAAATACAGGGGCAACTCTTGTGTAGTTTCAGGATTTCAAAGTGTTACAAATACAGGGGCAATGTTGGTTTAGAATTCTGTATTTGAGGGTTGTACATATAAAGGGGCAATGCTGGTGTAGACTCTGGTATTGACATTGTTACAAATAGTGGGGCAATGCTGGCGGAGATTCAGGCTTTCGCAGTGTTACAAATACAGGATCAATGCTGGTGTAGATTGACGCTTTCTCAGTGTTACAAATAGAGGGATAATGCTGGTGTACATTGATGCTTTCACAGCGTTACAAAGACAGGTGCAATGCTGGTGTAGATTCAAGCTTTTGCAGTGTTACAAATACAGCGGCAATGCTGGTGTAGAGTCAGGCATTCACCCAGTTACAAATACAGGGGCAACGCAGGGGTAGATTCAGGATTTAAATATGTTACAAAAACAGGGGCAATGCTGGTGTAGACTCGGGTTTTGACATTGTTACAAATACGGGTCAATGCTGGTGTAGAGTCAGGCATTCATAGTGCTAAAAATACAGGGGCAATGCTGGTGTAGAGTCAGGCATTCACAGGGTTACAAATACAGGGGCAACTCTGGTGTAGTTTCAGGATTTCAAAGTGTTACAAATACAGGGGCAATGCTGGTTTAGATTCTCTCTTTCAGGGTTGTACATATAAAGGGGCAATGCTGGTGTAGACTCTGGTTTTGACATTGTTACAAATAGAGGGGCAATGCTGGCGGAGATTCAGGCTTTTGCAGTGTTACAAATACAGGCGCAATGCTGGTGTAGATTCAAGCTTTCACAGGGTTACAAATACAGGAGCAATGCTGGTTTAGATTCGCTCTTTCACAGTGTTATAAATACTGTGGCAATGCTGGTGTAGGAGATTCAGGCTTTTGCAGTGTTACAAATATAGGTGCAATGCTGGTGTAGATTCAGGCTTTCACAGTGTTACAAATACAGGGGCAATGCTGGTGCAGATTCAACCTTGCAGAGTGATACAAAGAGAGGGGCAATGCTGCTGTAGATTCAAGATTTCACTACGTTACAAAGGCAGGTGCAATGATGCTGTAGATTCAAGCTTTCTCAGCATTACAAAGACAGGTGCAATGCTGGTGTCGGTTCAGGTTTTCACAGTGTTATAAATACAGGGGCAATGCTGGTGTAGATTCAGGCTTTTGCATTGTTACAAATACAGGGGCAATGCTGGTGTAGATTCAGGTTTTCAGAGTGTTACAAATAGATGTGTTATTCTGGTGTAGATTCAGGCTTTCGCTATGTTAAAAATATAGTGGCAATGCTGGTGTAGATTCAGGCTTTCGCAGTGTTACAAATGCAGGGGCAATGCTGGTGCAGATTCAACCTTGCATAGTGATACAAAGGGAGGGGCAATGCTGGTGAAATTCAAGATTTCACTGTGTTACAAATACAGGGACCATGCTGGTGTAGATTGAGCCTTTTGCAGTGTTACAAATGCAAGGGGAATGCTGGTGTAGATTCAAGATTTCACTGGAATACAAAGACAGGAGCAATGATGCTGTGGATTCAAGATTTCACAGCGTTACAAATATAGGGGCAATGCTGGTGTAGATTCAGGCTTTCATAGGGCTAAAAATACAGTGGCAATTCTGGTTTAGAGTCAGGCATTCACCCAGTTACAAATACAGGGGCAACGCAGGGGTAGATTCAGGATTTCAATATGTTACAAAAACAGGGGCAATGCTGGTGTACATTCTGTTTTTCAGTGTTTTACATATACGGGGTAATGCTGGTGTAGACTCGGGTTTTGACATTGTTACAAATACAGGGGCAATGCTGGTGTAGAGTCAGGCATTCATAGTGCTAAAAATACAGGGGCAATGCTGCTGTAGAGTCAGGCATTCACAGGCTTACAAATACATGGGCAACTCTGGTGTAGTTTCAGGATTTCAAAGTGTTACAAATACAGGGGCAATGCTGGTTTAGATTCTCTCTTTCAGGGTTGTACATATAAAGGGGCATTGCTGGTGTAGACTCTGGTTTTGACATTGTTACAAATACAGGGGCAATGCTGGTGTAGATTCAGGCTTTCACAGGGTTACAAATACAGGAGCAATGCTGGTGTAGATTCACTCTTTCACAGTGTTATAAATACTGGGGCAATGCTGGTGTAGGAGATTCAGGGTTTTGCAGTGTTACAAATATAGGTGCAATGCTGGTGTAGATTCAGGCTTTCACAGTATTACAAATAGAGGGGAATGCTGGTGCAGATTCAACCTTGCACAGTGATACAATGAGAGGGGCAATGCTGCTGTAGATTCAAAATTTCACTACGTTACAAAGGCAGGTGCAATGATGCTGTAGATTCAAGCTTTCTCAGCATTACAAAGACAGGTGCAATACTGCTGTAGATTCAAGATTCCACTGCGTTACAAAGACAGGTGCAATGATGGTGTAGATTCAGGCATTCATAGTGCTAAAAATACAGGGGCAATGCTGGTGTAGAGTCAGGCTTTCACAGTGTTACAAATACAGGAGCAATGCTGGTGTACATTGATGCTTTCACAGCGTTACAAAGACAGGTGCAATGCTGGTGTAGATTCAAGCTTTTGCAGTGTTACAAATACAGGGGCAATGCTGGTGTAGAGTCAGGCATTCACCCAGTTACAAATACAGGGGCAACGCAGGGGTAGTTTCAGGATTTCAATATGTTACAAATACAGGAGCAATGCTGGTGTAGATTCGCTCTTTCACAGTGTTATAAATACTGGGGCAATGCTGGTGTAGGAGATTCTGGCTTTTGCAGTGTTACAAATATAGGTGCAATGCTGGTGTAGATTCAGGCTTTCACAGTGTTACAAATACAGGGGCAATGCTGGTGCAGATTCAACCATGCACAGTGATACAAAGAGAGGGGTAATGCTGCTGTAGATTCAAGATTTCACTACATTACAAAGGCAGATGCAATGATGCTGTAGATTCAAGATTTCTCAGCATTATAAAGACAGGTGCAATGCTGGTGTAGGTTCAGGTTTTCACAGTGTTATAAATACAGGGGCAATGCTGGTGTAGATTCAGGCTTTAGCATTGTTACAAATACAGGGGCAATGCTGGTGTAGGTTCAGGTATTCACAGTGTTACAAATATAGGGGCAATGCTGGTGCAGATTCAGGCTTTCAGAGTGTTACAAATAGATGTGTTATTCTGGTGTAGATTCAGGCTTTCACAGTGTTACAAATACAGGGGCAATGCTGGTGCAGATTCAACCTTGCAGAGTGATACAAAGAGAGGGGCAATGCTGCTGTAGATTCAAGATTTCACTACGTTACAAAGGCAGGTGCAATGATGCTGTAGATTCAAGCTTTCTCAGCATTACAAAGACAGGTGCAATGCTGGTGTCGGTTCAGGTTTTCACAGTGTTATAAATACAGGGGCAATGCTGGTGTAGATTCAGGCTTTTGCATTGTTACAAATACAGGGGCAATGCTGGTGTAGATTCAGGTTTTCAGAGTGTTACAAATAGATGTGTTATTCTGGTGTAGATTCAGGCTTTCGCTATGTTAAAAATATAGTGGCAATGCTGGTGTAGATTCAGGCTTTCGCAGTGTTACAAATGCAGGGGCAATGCTGGTGCAGATTCAACCTTGCATAGTGATACAAAGGGAGGGGCAATGCTGGTGAAATTCAAGATTTCACTGTGTTACAAATACAGGGACCATGCTGGTGTAGATTGAGCCTTTTGCAGTGTTACAAATGCAAGGGGAATGCTGGTGTAGATTCAAGATTTCACTGGAATACAAAGACAGGAGCAATGATGCTGTGGATTCAAGATTTCACAGCGTTACAAATATAGGGGCAATGCTGGTGTAGATTCAGGCTTTCATAGGGCTAAAAATACAGTGGCAATTCTGGTTTAGAGTCAGGCATTCACCCAGTTACAAATACAGGGGCAACGCAGGGGTAGATTCAGGATTTCAATATGTTACAAAAACAGGGGCAATGCTGGTGTACATTCTGTTTTTCAGTGTTTTACATATACGGGGTAATGCTGGTGTAGACTCGGGTTTTGACATTGTTACAAATATAGGGGCAATGCTGGTGTAGATTCAGGCTTTCATAGGGCTAAAAATACAGTGGCAATTCTGGTTTAGAGTCAGGCATTCACCCAGTTACAAATACAGGGGCAACGCAGGGGTAGATTCAGGATTTCAATATGTTACAAAAACAGGGGCAATGCTGGTGTACATTCTGTTTTTCAGTGTTTTACATATACGGGGTAATGCTGGTGTAGACTCGGGTTTTGACATTGTTACAAATACAGGGGCAATGCTGGTGTAGAGTCAGGCATTCATAGTGCTAAAAATACAGGGGCAATGCTGCTGTAGAGTCAGGCATTCACAGGCTTACAAATACATGGGCAACTCTGGTGTAGTTTCAGGATTTCAAAGTGTTACAAATACAGGGGCAATGCTGGTGCAGATTCAGGCTTTCAGAGTGTTACAAATACAGGGGCAATGCTGGTGTAGGTTCAGGTTTTCACAGTGTTATAAATACAGGGGCAATGCTGGTGTAGATTCAGGGTTTCGCATTGTTACAAATACAGGGGCAATGCTGGTGTAGGTTCAGGTTTTCACAGTGTTACAAATATAGGGGCAATGCTGGTGCAGATTCAGGCTTTCAGAGTGTTATAAATACAGGGGCAATGCTGGTGTAGGTTCAGGTTTTCACAGTGTTACAAATATAGGGGCAATGCTGGTGTAGGTTCAGGTTTTCACAGTGTTAGAAATATAGGGGCAATGCTGGTGCAGATTCAGGCTTTCAGAGTGTTACAAATAGATGGGTTATTCTGGTGTAGATTCAGGCTTTCGCTATGTTAAAAATATAGTGGCAATGCTGGTGTAGGAGATTCAGGTTTTTCTAGTGTTACAAATATAGGGGCAATGATGGTGTAGATTCAGGCTTTCACTGTTACAAATGCAGTGGCAATGCTGGTGCAGATTCAACCTTGCACAGTGATACAAAGAGAGGGGCAATGCTGCTGTAGATTCAAGCTTTCACAGCGTTACAAAGACAGGTGCAATGCTGGTGTAGATTCAGGCATTCACAGGGTTACAAATACAGGGGCAACTCTGGCGTAGATTCAGGATTTCAAAGTGTTATAAATACAGGGGCAATGCTGGTTTAGATTCTGGTTTTGACATTGTAACAAATTGAGGGGCAATGCTGGTGAAGATTCAGGCTTTCGCAGTGTTACAAATACAGGGGCAATGCTGGTGTAGATTCAGGCTGTCGCTGTGTTACAAATGCGCGGGTAATGCTGGTGCAGATTCAACCTTGCACAGTGATACAAAGAGAGGGGCAATGCTGCTGTAGATTCAAGATTTCACTGCGTTACAAAGACAGCTGTAATGATGTTGTAGATTCAAGATTCCGCAGCGTCACAAAGACAGGTGCAATGATGGTGTAGATTCAGGAATTCACAGCGTTACAAATACAGGGGCAATGCTGGTTTAGATTCTGTCTTTCAGGGTTGTACATATAAAGGGGCAATGCTGGTGTAGACTCGGGTTTTGACATTGTTACAAATAGAGGGGCAATGCTGGCAGAGATTCAGGCTTTCGTAGAGTTACAAATACAGGGGCAATGCTGGTGTAGATTCAGGCTTTCACCGGGTTACAAATACAGGGGCAGTGCTGGTGTAGATTCAGGCTTTTGCAGTGTTACAAATACAGGGGCAATGCTGGTGCAGATTCAACCTTGCACAGTGATACAAAGAGAGGGGCAATGCTGCTGTATATTCAAGCTTTCACAGCGTTACAAAGAGAGATGCAATGATGGTGTAGATTCACGCATTCATAGTGCTAAAAATACAGGGGCAATGCTGGTGTAGAGTCAGGCTTTCACAGGGTTACAAATACAGGGGCAACTCTTGTGTAGTTTCAGGATTTCAAAGTGTTACAAATACAGGGGCAATGTTGGTTTAGAATTCTGTATTTGAGGGTTGTACATATAAAGGGGCAATGCTGGTGTAGACTCTGGTATTGACATTGTTACAAATAGTGGGGCAATGCTGGCGGAGATTCAGGCTTTCGCAGTGTTACAAATACAGGATCAATGCTGGTGTAGATTGACGCTTTCTCAGTGTTACAAATAGAGGGATAATGCTGGTGTACATTGATGCTTTCACAGCGTTACAAAGACAGGTGCAATGCTGGTGTAGATTCAAGCTTTTGCAGTGTTACAAATACAGCGGCAATGCTGGTGTAGAGTCAGGCATTCACCCAGTTACAAATACAGGGGCAACGCAGGGGTAGATTCAGGATTTAAATATGTTACAAAAACAGGGGCAATGCTGGTGTAGACTCGGGTTTTGACATTGTTACAAATACGGGTCAATGCTGGTGTAGAGTCAGGCATTCATAGTGCTAAAAATACAGGGGCAATGCTGGTGTAGAGTCAGGCATTCACAGGGTTACAAATACAGGGGCAACTCTGGTGTAGTTTCAGGATTTCAAAGTGTTACAAATACAGGGGCAATGCTGGTTTAGATTCTCTCTTTCAGGGTTGTACATATAAAGGGGCAATGCTGGTGTAGACTCTGGTTTTGACATTGTTACAAATAGAGGGGCAATGCTGGCGGAGATTCAGGCTTTTGCAGTGTTACAAATACAGGCGCAATGCTGGTGTAGATTCAAGCTTTCACAGGGTTACAAATACAGGAGCAATGCTGGTTTAGATTCGCTCTTTCACAGTGTTATAAATACTGTGGCAATGCTGGTGTAGGAGATTCAGGCTTTTGCAGTGTTACAAATATAGGTGCAATGCTGGTGTAGATTCAGGCTTTCACAGTGTTACAAATACAGGGGCAATGCTGGTGCAGATTCAACCTTGCAGAGTGATACAAAGAGAGGGGCAATGCTGCTGTAGATTCAAGATTTCACTACGTTACAAAGGCAGGTGCAATGATGCTGTAGATTCAAGCTTTCTCAGCATTACAAAGACAGGTGCAATGCTGGTGTCGGTTCAGGTTTTCACAGTGTTATAAATACAGGGGCAATGCTGGTGTAGATTCAGGCTTTTGCATTGTTACAAATACAGGGGCAATGCTGGTGTAGATTCAGGTTTTCAGAGTGTTACAAATAGATGTGTTATTCTGGTGTAGATTCAGGCTTTCGCTATGTTAAAAATATAGTGGCAATGCTGGTGTAGATTCAGGCTTTCGCAGTGTTACAAATGCAGGGGCAATGCTGGTGCAGATTCAACCTTGCATAGTGATACAAAGGGAGGGGCAATGCTGGTGAAATTCAAGATTTCACTGTGTTACAAATACAGGGACCATGCTGGTGTAGATTGAGCCTTTTGCAGTGTTACAAATGCAAGGGGAATGCTGGTGTAGATTCAAGATTTCACTGGAATACAAAGACAGGAGCAATGATGCTGTGGATTCAAGATTTCACAGCGTTACAAATATAGGGGCAATGCTGGTGTAGATTCAGGCTTTCATAGGGCTAAAAATACAGTGGCAATTCTGGTTTAGAGTCAGGCATTCACCCAGTTACAAATACAGGGGCAACGCAGGGGTAGATTCAGGATTTCAATATGTTACAAAAACAGGGGCAATGCTGGTGTACATTCTGTTTTTCAGTGTTTTACATATACGGGGTAATGCTGGTGTAGACTCGGGTTTTGACATTGTTACAAATACAGGGGCAATGCTGGTGTAGAGTCAGGCATTCATAGTGCTAAAAATACAGGGGCAATGCTGCTGTAGAGTCAGGCATTCACAGGCTTACAAATACATGGGCAACTCTGGTGTAGTTTCAGGATTTCAAAGTGTTACAAATACAGGGGCAATGCTGGTTTAGATTCTCTCTTTCAGGGTTGTACATATAAAGGGGCATTGCTGGTGTAGACTCTGGTTTTGACATTGTTACAAATACAGGGGCAATGCTGGTGTAGATTCAGGCTTTCACAGGGTTACAAATACAGGAGCAATGCTGGTGTAGATTCACTCTTTCACAGTGTTATAAATACTGGGGCAATGCTGGTGTAGGAGATTCAGGGTTTTGCAGTGTTACAAATATAGGTGCAATGCTGGTGTAGATTCAGGCTTTCACAGTATTACAAATAGAGGGGAATGCTGGTGCAGATTCAACCTTGCACAGTGATACAATGAGAGGGGCAATGCTGCTGTAGATTCAAAATTTCACTACGTTACAAAGGCAGGTGCAATGATGCTGTAGATTCAAGCTTTCTCAGCATTACAAAGACAGGTGCAATACTGCTGTAGATTCAAGATTCCACTGCGTTACAAAGACAGGTGCAATGATGGTGTAGATTCAGGCATTCATAGTGCTAAAAATACAGGGGCAATGCTGGTGTAGAGTCAGGCTTTCACAGTGTTACAAATACAGGAGCAATGCTGGTGTACATTGATGCTTTCACAGCGTTACAAAGACAGGTGCAATGCTGGTGTAGATTCAAGCTTTTGCAGTGTTACAAATACAGGGGCAATGCTGGTGTAGAGTCAGGCATTCACCCAGTTACAAATACAGGGGCAACGCAGGGGTAGTTTCAGGATTTCAATATGTTACAAATACAGGAGCAATGCTGGTGTAGATTCGCTCTTTCACAGTGTTATAAATACTGGGGCAATGCTGGTGTAGGAGATTCTGGCTTTTGCAGTGTTACAAATATAGGTGCAATGCTGGTGTAGATTCAGGCTTTCACAGTGTTACAAATACAGGGGCAATGCTGGTGCAGATTCAACCATGCACAGTGATACAAAGAGAGGGGTAATGCTGCTGTAGATTCAAGATTTCACTACATTACAAAGGCAGATGCAATGATGCTGTAGATTCAAGATTTCTCAGCATTATAAAGACAGGTGCAATGCTGGTGTAGGTTCAGGTTTTCACAGTGTTATAAATACAGGGGCAATGCTGGTGTAGATTCAGGCTTTAGCATTGTTACAAATACAGGGGCAATGCTGGTGTAGGTTCAGGTATTCACAGTGTTACAAATATAGGGGCAATGCTGGTGCAGATTCAGGCTTTCAGAGTGTTACAAATAGATGTGTTATTCTGGTGTAGATTCAGGCTTTCACAGTGTTACAAATACAGGGGCAATGCTGGTGCAGATTCAACCTTGCAGAGTGATACAAAGAGAGGGGCAATGCTGCTGTAGATTCAAGATTTCACTACGTTACAAAGGCAGGTGCAATGATGCTGTAGATTCAAGCTTTCTCAGCATTACAAAGACAGGTGCAATGCTGGTGTCGGTTCAGGTTTTCACAGTGTTATAAATACAGGGGCAATGCTGGTGTAGATTCAGGCTTTTGCATTGTTACAAATACAGGGGCAATGCTGGTGTAGATTCAGGTTTTCAGAGTGTTACAAATAGATGTGTTATTCTGGTGTAGATTCAGGCTTTCGCTATGTTAAAAATATAGTGGCAATGCTGGTGTAGATTCAGGCTTTCGCAGTGTTACAAATGCAGGGGCAATGCTGGTGCAGATTCAACCTTGCATAGTGATACAAAGGGAGGGGCAATGCTGGTGAAATTCAAGATTTCACTGTGTTACAAATACAGGGACCATGCTGGTGTAGATTGAGCCTTTTGCAGTGTTACAAATGCAAGGGGAATGCTGGTGTAGATTCAAGATTTCACTGGAATACAAAGACAGGAGCAATGATGCTGTGGATTCAAGATTTCACAGCGTTACAAATATAGGGGCAATGCTGGTGTAGATTCAGGCTTTCATAGGGCTAAAAATACAGTGGCAATTCTGGTTTAGAGTCAGGCATTCACCCAGTTACAAATACAGGGGCAACGCAGGGGTAGATTCAGGATTTCAATATGTTACAAAAACAGGGGCAATGCTGGTGTACATTCTGTTTTTCAGTGTTTTACATATACGGGGTAATGCTGGTGTAGACTCGGGTTTTGACATTGTTACAAATACAGGGGCAATGCTGGTGTAGAGTCAGGCATTCATAGTGCTAAAAATACAGGGGCAATGCTGCTGTAGAGTCAGGCATTCACAGGCTTACAAATACATGGGCAACTCTGGTGTAGTTTCAGGATTTCAAAGTGTTACAAATACAGGGGCAATGCTGGTTTAGATTCTCTCTTTCAGGGTTGTACATATAAAGGGGCATTGCTGGTGTAGACTCTGGTTTTGACATTGTTACAAATACAGGGGCAATGCTGGTGTAGATTCAGGCTTTCACAGGGTTACAAATACAGGAGCAATGCTGGTGTAGATTCACTCTTTCACAGTGTTATAAATACTGGGGCAATGCTGGTGTAGGAGATTCAGGGTTTTGCAGTGTTACAAATATAGGTGCAATGCTGGTGTAGATTCAGGCTTTCACAGTATTACAAATAGAGGGGAATGCTGGTGCAGATTCAACCTTGCACAGTGATACAATGAGAGGGGCAATGCTGCTGTAGATTCAAAATTTCACTACGTTACAAAGGCAGGTGCAATGATGCTGTAGATTCAAGCTTTCTCAGCATTACAAAGACAGGTGCAATACTGCTGTAGATTCAAGATTCCACTGCGTTACAAAGACAGGTGCAATGATGGTGTAGATTCAGGCATTCATAGTGCTAAAAATACAGGGGCAATGCTGGTGTAGAGTCAGGCTTTCACAGTGTTACAAATACAGGAGCAATGCTGGTGTACATTGATGCTTTCACAGCGTTACAAAGACAGGTGCAATGCTGGTGTAGATTCAAGCTTTTGCAGTGTTACAAATACAGGGGCAATGCTGGTGTAGAGTCAGGCATTCACCCAGTTACAAATACAGGGGCAACGCAGGGGTAGTTTCAGGATTTCAATATGTTACAAATACAGGAGCAATGCTGGTGTAGATTCGCTCTTTCACAGTGTTATAAATACTGGGGCAATGCTGGTGTAGGAGATTCTGGCTTTTGCAGTGTTACAAATATAGGTGCAATGCTGGTGTAGATTCAGGCTTTCACAGTGTTACAAATACAGGGGCAATGCTGGTGCAGATTCAACCATGCACAGTGATACAAAGAGAGGGGTAATGCTGCTGTAGATTCAAGATTTCACTACATTACAAAGGCAGATGCAATGATGCTGTAGATTCAAGATTTCTCAGCATTATAAAGACAGGTGCAATGCTGGTGTAGGTTCAGGTTTTCACAGTGTTATAAATACAGGGGCAATGCTGGTGTAGATTCAGGCTTTAGCATTGTTACAAATACAGGGGCAATGCTGGTGTAGGTTCAGGTATTCACAGTGTTACAAATATAGGGGCAATGCTGGTGCAGATTCAGGCTTTCAGAGTGTTACAAATAGATGTGTTATTCTGGTTTAGATTCAGGCTTTCGCTATGTTAAAAATATAGTGGCAATGCTGGTGTAGGAGATTAAGGCTTTTGCAGTGTTACAAATATAGGGGCAATGCTGGTGTAGATTTAGGCTTTCGCAGTGTTAAAAATACAGGGGCAATGCTGCTGTAGAGTCAGGCATTCACAGGCTTACAAATACAGGGGCAACTCTGGTGTAGTTTCAGGATTTCAAAGTGTTACAAATACAGGGGCAATGCTGGTTTAGATTCTCTCTTTCAGGGTTGTACATATAAAGGGGCAATGCTGGTGTAGACTCTGGTTTTGACATTGTTACAAATAGAGGGGCAATGCTGGTGGAGATTCATGCTTTTGCAGTGTTACAAATACAGGGGCAATGCTGGTGTATATTCAGGCTTTCACAGGGTTACAAATACAGGAGCAATGCTGGTGTAGATTCGCTCTTTCACAGTGTTATAAATACTGGGGCAATGCTGGTGTAGGAGATTCAGGCTTTTGCAGTGTTACAAATATAGGTGCAATGCTGGTGTAGATTCAGGCTTTCACAGTGTTACAAATACAGGGGCAATGCTGGTGCAGATTCAACCTTGCACTGTGATACAAAGAGAGGGGCAATGCTGCTGTAGATTCAAGCTTTCCCAGCGTTAATAAGACAGGTGCAATGATCGTGAGCATTCAGGCATTCATAGTGCTAAAAATACTGGGGCAATGCTGGTGTAGATTCGCTGTTTCACTGAGTTATAAATACAGGGGCAATGCTGGTGTAGGAGATTCAGGCTTTTGCTGTGTTACAAATGCAGGGGCAATGCTGGTGCAGAATCAACCTTGCACAGTGATACAAAGAGAGGGGCAATTCTGCTGTAGATTCAAGATTCCACTGCGTTACAAAGACAGGTGCAATGATGGTTTAGATTCAGGCATTCATAGTGCTAAAAATACAGGGGCAATGCTGCTGTAGAGTCAGGCATTCACAGGGTTACAAATACAGGGGCAACTCTGGTGTAGTTTCAGGATTTCAAAGTGTTACAAATACAGGGGCAATGCTGGTTTAGATTCTCTCTTTCAGGGTTGTACATATAAAGGGGCAATGCTGGTGTAGACTCTGGTTTTGACATTGTTACAAATACAGGGGCAATGCTGGTGTAGATTCAGGCTTTCACAGGGTTACAAATACAGGAGCAATGCTGGTGTAGATTCGCTCTTTCACAGTGTTATAAATACTGGGGCAATGCTGGTGTAGGAGATTCATGCTTTTGCAGTGTTACAAATATAGGTGCAATGCTGGTGTAGATTCAGGTCTTCACAGTATTACAAATAGAGGGGCAATGCTGGTGCAGATTCAACCTTGCACAGTGATACAAAGAGAGGGGCAATGCTGCTGTAGATTCAAAATTTCACTACGTTACAAAGGCAGGTGCAATGATGCTGTAGATTCAAGCTTTCTCAGCATTACAAAGACAGGTGCAATGCTGCTGCAGATTTAAGATTCCACTGCGTTACAAAGACAGGTGCAATGATGGTGTAGATTCAGGCATTCATAGTGCTAAAAATACAGGGGCAATGCTGGTGTAGAGTCAGGCTTTCACAGTGTTACAAATACAGGAGCAATGCTGGTGTAGATTGATGCTTTCACAGCGTTACAAAGACAGGTGCAATGCTGGTGTAGATTCAAGCTTTTGCAGTGTTACAAATACAGGGGCAATGCTGGTGTAGAGTCAGGCATTCACCCAGTTACAAATACAGGGGCAACGCAGGGGTAGATTCAGGATTTCAATATGTTACAAATACAGGAGCAATGCTGGTGTAGATTCGCTCTTTCACAGTGTTATAAATACTGGGGCAATGCTGGTGTAGGAGATTCTGGCTTTTGCAGTGTTACAAATATAGGTGCAATGCTGGTGTAGATTCAGGCTTTCACAGTGTTACAAATACAGGGGCAATGCTGGTGCAGATTCAACCTTGCACAGTGATACAAAGAGAGGGGTAATGCTGCTGTAGATTCAAGATTTCACTACATTACAAAGGCAGGTGCAATGATGCTGTAGATTCAAGGTTTCTCAGCATTATAAAGACAGGTGCAATGCTGGTGTAGGTTCAGGTTTTCACAGTGTTATAAATACAGGGGCAATGCTGGTGTAGATTCAGGCTTTAGCATTGTTACAATTACAGGGGCAATGCTGGTGTAGGTTCAGGTATTCACAGTGTTACAAATATAGGGGCAATGCTGGTGCAGATTCAGGCTTTCAGAGTGTTACAAATAGATGTGTTATTCTGGTGTAGATTCAGGCTTTCGCTATGTTAAAAATATAGTGGCAATGCTGGTGTAGGAGATTAAGGCTTTTGCAGTGTTACAAATATAGGGGCAATGCTGGTGTAGATTTAGGCTTTCGCAGTGTTACAAATGCAGGGGCAATGCTGGTGCAGATTCAAACTTGCGTAGTGATACAAAGAGAGGGGCAATGCTGCTGTAGATTCAAGATTTCACTGTGTTACAAATACAGGGGCAATGCTGGTTTAGATTCTCTCTTTCAGGGTTGTACATATAAAGGGGCAATGCTGGTGTAGACTCTGGTTTTGACATTGTTACAAATACAGGGGCAATGCTGGTGTAGATTCAGGCTTTCACAGGGTTACAAATACAGGAGCAATGCTGGTGTAGATTCGCTCTTTCACAGTGTTATAAATACTGGGGCAATGCTGGTGTAGGAGATTCATGCTTTTGCAGTGTTACAAATATAGGTGCAATGCTGGTGTAGATTCAGGTCTTCACAGTATTACAAATAGAGGGGCAATGCTGGTGCAGATTCAACCTTGCACAGTGATACAAAGAGAGGGGCAATGCTGCTGTAGATTCAAAATTTCACTACGTTACAAAGGCAGGTGCAATGATGCTGTAGATTCAAGCTTTCTCAGCATTACAAAGACAGGTGCAATGCTGCTGCAGATTTAAGATTCCACTGCGTTACAAAGACAGGTGCAATGATGGTGTAGATTCAGGCATTCATAGTGCTAAAAATACAGGGGCAATGCTGGTGTAGAGTCAGGCTTTCACAGTGTTACAAATACAGGAGCAATGCTGGTGTAGATTGATGCTTTCACAGCGTTACAAAGACAGGTGCAATGCTGGTGTAGATTCAAGCTTTTGCAGTGTTACAAATACAGGGGCAATGCTGGTGTAGAGTCAGGCATTCACCCAGTTACAAATACAGGGGCAACGCAGGGGTAGATTCAGGATTTCAATATGTTACAAATACAGGAGCAATGCTGGTGTAGATTCGCTCTTTCACAGTGTTATAAATACTGGGGCAATGCTGGTGTAGGAGATTCTGGCTTTCACAGCGTTACAAAGACAGGTGCAATGCTGGTGTAGATTCAAGCTTTTGCAGTGTTACAAATACAGGGGCAATGCTGGTGTAGAGTCAGGCATTCACCCAGTTACAAATACAGGGGCAACGCAGGGGTAGTTTCAGGATTTCAATATGTTACAAATACAGGAGCAATGCTGGTGTAGATTCGCTCTTTCACAGTGTTATAAATACTGGGGCAATGCTGGTGTAGGAGATTCTGGCTTTTGCAGTGTTACAAATATAGGTGCAATGCTGGTGTAGATTCAGGCTTTCACAGTGTTACAAATACAGGGGCAATGCTGGTGCAGATTCAACCATGCACAGTGATACAAAGAGAGGGGTAATGCTGCTGTAGATTCAAGATTTCACTACATTACAAAGGCAGATGCAATGATGCTGTAGATTCAAGATTTCTCAGCATTATAAAGACAGGTGCAATGCTGGTGTAGGTTCAGGTTTTCACAGTGTTATAAATACAGGGGCAATGCTGGTGTAGATTCAGGCTTTAGCATTGTTACAAATACAGGGGCAATGCTGGTGTAGGTTCAGGTATTCACAGTGTTACAAATATAGGGGCAATGCTGGTGCAGATTCAGGCTTTCAGAGTGTTACAAATAGATGTGTTATTCTGGTTTAGATTCAGGCTTTCGCTATGTTAAAAATATAGTGGCAATGCTGGTGTAGGAGATTAAGGCTTTTGCAGTGTTACAAATATAGGGGCAATGCTGGTGTAGATTTAGGCTTTCGCAGTGTTAAAAATACAGGGGCAATGCTGCTGTAGAGTCAGGCATTCACAGGCTTACAAATACAGGGGCAACTCTGGTGTAGTTTCAGGATTTCAAAGTGTTACAAATACAGGGGCAATGCTGGTTTAGATTCTCTCTTTCAGGGTTGTACATATAAAGGGGCAATGCTGGTGTAGACTCTGGTTTTGACATTGTTACAAATAGAGGGGCAATGCTGGTGGAGATTCATGCTTTTGCAGTGTTACAAATACAGGGGCAATGCTGGTGTATATTCAGGCTTTCACAGGGTTACAAATACAGGAGCAATGCTGGTGTAGATTCGCTCTTTCACAGTGTTATAAATACTGGGGCAATGCTGGTGTAGGAGATTCAGGCTTTTGCAGTGTTACAAATATAGGTGCAATGCTGGTGTAGATTCAGGCTTTCACAGTGTTACAAATACAGGGGCAATGCTGGTGCAGATTCAACCTTGCACTGTGATACAAAGAGAGGGGCAATGCTGCTGTAGATTCAAAAATTCACTGCGATACAAAGACAGCTGCAATGATGCTGTAGATTCAAGCTTTCCCAGCGTTAATAAGACAGGTGCAATGATCGTGAGCATTCAGGCATTCATAGTGCTAAAAATACTGGGGCAATGCTGGTGTAGATTCGCTGTTTCACTGAGTTATAAATACAGGGGCAATGCTGGTGTAGGAGATTCAGGCTTTTGCTGTGTTACAAATGCAGGGGCAATGCTGGTGCAGAATCAACCTTGCACAGTGATACAAAGAGAGGGGCAATTCTGCTGTAGATTCAAGATTCCACTGCGTTACAAAGACAGGTGCAATGATGGTTTAGATTCAGGCATTCATAGTGCTAAAAATACAGGGGCAATGCTGCTGTAGAGTCAGGCATTCACAGGGTTACAAATACAGGGGCAACTCTGGTGTAGTTTCAGGATTTCAAAGTGTTACAAATACAGGGGCAATGCTGGTTTAGATTCTCTCTTTCAGGGTTGTACATATAAAGGGGCAATGCTGGTGTAGACTCTGGTTTTGACATTGTTACAAATACAGGGGCAATGCTGGTGTAGATTCAGGCTTTCACAGGGTTACAAATACAGGAGCAATGCTGGTGTAGATTCGCTCTTTCACAGTGTTATAAATACTGGGGCAATGCTGGTGTAGGAGATTCATGCTTTTGCAGTGTTACAAATATAGGTGCAATGCTGGTGTAGATTCAGGTCTTCACAGTATTACAAATAGAGGGGCAATGCTGGTGCAGATTCAACCTTGCACAGTGATACAAAGAGAGGGGCAATGCTGCTGTAGATTCAAAATTTCACTACGTTACAAAGGCAGATGCAATGATGCTGTAGATTCAAGCTTTCTCAGCATTACAAAGACAGGTGCAATGCTGCTGCAGATTTAAGATTCCACTGCGTTACAAAGACAGGTGCAATGATGGTGTAGATTCAGGCATTCATAGTGTTACAAATACAGGAGCAATGCTGGTGTACATTGATGCTTTCACAGCGTTACAAAGACAGGTGCAATGCTGGTGTAGATTCAAGCTTTTGCAGTGTTACAAATACAGGGGCAATGCTGGTGTAGAGTCAGGCATTCACCCAGTTACAAATACAGGGGCAACGCAGGGGTAGATTCAGGATTTCAATATGTTACAAATACAGGAGCAATGCTGGTGTAGATTCGCTCTTTCACAGTGTTATAAATACTGGGGCAATGCTGGTGTAGGAGATTCTGGCTTTTGCAGTGTTACAAATATAGGTGCAATGCTGGTGTAGATTCAGGCTTTCACAGTGTTACAAATACAGGGGCAATGCTGGTGCAGATTCAACCTTGCACAGTGATACAAAGAGAGGGGTAATGCTGCTGTAGATTCAAGATTTCACTACATTACAAAGGCAGGTGCAATGATGCTGTAGATTCAAGGTTTCTCAGCATTATAAAGACAGGTGCAATGCTGGTGTAGGTTCAGGTTTTCACAGTGTTATAAATACAGGGGCAATGCTGGTGTAGATTCAGGCTTTAGCATTGTTACAATTACAGGGGCAATGCTGGTGTAGGTTCAGGTATTCACAGTGTTACAAATATAGGGGCAATGCTGGTGCAGATTCAGGCTTTCAGAGTGTTACAAATAGATGTGTTATTCTGGTGTAGATTCAGGCTTTCGCTATGTTAAAAATATAGTGGCAATGCTGGTGTAGGAGATTAAGGCTTTTGCAGTGTTACAAATATAGGGGCAATGCTGGTGTAGATTTAGGCTTTCGCAGTGTTACAAATGCAGGGGCAATGCTGGTGCAGATTCAAACTTGCGTAGTGATACAAAGAGAGGGGCAATGCTGCTGTAGATTCAAGATTTCACTGTGTTACAAATACAGGGGCAATGCTGGTTTAGATTCTCTCTTTCAGGGTTGTACATATAAAGGGGCAATGCTGGTGTAGACTCTGGTTTTGACATTGTTACAAATACAGGGGCAATGCTGGTGTAGATTCAGGCTTTCACAGGGTTACAAATACAGGAGCAATGCTGGTGTAGATTCGCTCTTTCACAGTGTTATAAATACTGGGGCAATGCTGGTGTAGGAGATTCATGCTTTTGCAGTGTTACAAATATAGGTGCAATGCTGGTGTAGATTCAGGTCTTCACAGTATTACAAATAGAGGGGCAATGCTGGTGCAGATTCAACCTTGCACAGTGATACAAAGAGAGGGGCAATGCTGCTGTAGATTCAAAATTTCACTACGTTACAAAGGCAGGTGCAATGATGCTGTAGATTCAAGCTTTCTCAGCATTACAAAGACAGGTGCAATGCTGCTGCAGATTTAAGATTCCACTGCGTTACAAAGACAGGTGCAATGATGGTGTAGATTCAGGCATTCATAGTGCTAAAAATACAGGGGCAATGCTGGTGTAGAGTCAGGCTTTCACAGTGTTACAAATACAGGAGCAATGCTGGTGTACATTGATGCTTTCACAGCGTTACAAAGACAGGTGCAATGCTGGTGTAGATTCAAGCTTTTGCAGTGTTACAAATACAGGGGCAATGCTGGTGTAGAGTCAGGCATTCACCCAGTTACAAATACAGGGGCAACGCAGGGGTAGATTCAGGATTTCAATATGTTACAAATACAGGAGCAATGCTGGTGTAGATTCGCTCTTTCACAGTGTTATAAATACTGGGGCAATGCTGGTGTAGGAGATTCTGGCTTTTGCAGTGTTACAAATATAGGTGCAATGCTGGTGTAGATTCAGGCTTTCACAGTGTTACAAATACAGGGGCAATGCTGGTGCAGATTCAACCTTGCACAGTGATACAAAGAGAGGGGTAATGCTGCTGTAGATTCAAGATTTCACTACATTACAAAGGCAGGTGCAATGATGCTGTAGATTCAAGGTTTCTCAGCATTATAAAGACAGGTGCAATGCTGGTGTAGGTTCAGGTTTTCACAGTGTTATAAATACAGGGGCAATGCTGGTGTAGATTCAGGCTTTAGCATTGTTACAAATACAGGGGCAATGCTGGTGTAGGTTCAGGTATTCACAGTGTTACAAATATAGGGGCAATGCTGGTGCAGATTCAGGCTTTCAGAGTGTTACAAATAGATGTGTTATTCTGGTGTAGATTCAGGCTTTCGCTATGTTAAAAATATAGTGGCAATGCTGGTGTAGGAGATTAAGGCTTTTGCAGTGTTACAAATATAGGGGCAATGCTGGTGTAGATTTAGGCTTTCGCAGTGTTACAAATGCAGGGGCAATGCTGGTGCAGATTCAAACTTGCGTAGTGATACAAAGAGAGGGGCAATGCTGCTGTAGATTCAAGATTTCACTGTGTTACAAATACAGGGGCAATGCTGGTGTAGATTGAGCCTTTTGCAGTGTTACAAATGCAAGGGGAATACTGGTGTAGATTCAGGCTTTCGCAGTGTTACAAATAGAGGGATAATGCTGGTGTACATTGATGCTTTCACAGCGTTACAAAGACAGGTGCAATGCTGGTGTAGATTCAAGCTTTTGCAGTGTTACAAATACAGGGGCAATGCTGGTGTAGATTCAAGCTTTTGCAGTGTTACAAATGCAAGGGGAATACTGGTGTAGATTCAGGCTTTCGCAGTGTTACAAATGCAGTGGCAATGCTGGTGCAGATTCAAACTTGCAAAGTGATACAAAGAGAGGGGCAATGCTGCTGTAGATTCAAGATTTCACTGCGTTACAAAGACAGGTGCAATGATGTTGTAAACTCAAGCTTTCACAGCGTTACAAAGACAGGTGCAATGATGGTGTAGATTCAGGCTTTCATAGGGCTAAAAATACAGGGGCAATGCTGGTGTAGAGTCAGGCATTCACCCAGTTACAAATACAGGGGCAACGCAGGGGTTGATTCAGGATTTAAATATGTTACAAAAACAGGGGCAATGCTGGTGTACATTCTGTTTTTCAGTGTTTTACATATACGGGGTAATGCTGGTGTAGACTCGGGGTTTGACATTGTTACAAATACAGGGGCAATGCTGGTGTAGAGTCAGGCATTCATAGTGCTATAAATACAGGGGCAATGCTGGTGTAGAGTCAGGCATTCACAGGGTTACAAATACAGGGGCAACTCTGGTGTAGTTTCAGGATTTCAAAGTGTTACAAATACAGGGGCAATGCTGGTTTAGATTCTCTCTTTCAGGATTGTACATATAAAGGGGCAATGCTGGTGTAGACTCTGGTTTTGACATTGTTACAAATAGAGGGGCAATGCTGGCGGAGATTCAGACTTTTGCAGTGTTACAAATATAGGTGCAATGCTGGTGTAGATTCAGGCTTTCACAGTGTTACAAATACAGGGGCAATGCTGGTGCAGATTCAACCTTGCACAGTGATACAAAGAGAGGGGCAATGCTGCTGTAGATTCAAGATTTCACTGCGTTACAAAGACAGGTGCAATGATGTTGTAAACTCAAGCTTTCACAGCGTTACAAAGACAGGTGCAATGATGGTGTAGATTCAGGCTTTCATAGGGCTAAAAATACAGGGGCAATGCTGGTGTAGAGTCAGGCATTCACCCAGTTACAAATACAGGGGCAACGCAGGGGTTGATTCAGGATTTAAATATGTTACAAAAACAGGGGCAATGCTGGTGTACATTCTGTTTTTCAGTGTTTTACATATACGGGGTAATGCTGGTGTAGACTCGGGTTTTGACATTGTTACAAATACAGGGGCAATGCTGGTGTAGAGTCAGGCATTCATAGTGCTAAAAATACAGGGGCAATGCTGGTGTAGAGTCAGGCATTCATAGTGCTATAAATACAGGGGCAATGCTGGTGTAGAGTCAGGCATTCACAGGGTTACAAATACAGGGGCAACTCTGGTGTAGTTTCAGGATTTCAAAGTGTTACAAATACAGGGGCAATGCTGGTTTAGATTCTCTCTTTCAGGATTGTACATATAAAGGGGCAATGCTGGTGTAGACTCTGGTTTTGACATTGTTACTAATAGAGGGGCAATGCTGGCGGAGATTCAGACTTTTGCAGTGTTACAAATATAGGTGCAATGCTGGTGTAGATTCAGGCTTTCACAGTGTTACAAATACAGGGGCAATGCTGGTGCAGATTCAACCATGCACAGTGATACAAAGAGAGGGGTAATGCTGCTGTAGATTCAAGATTTCACTACATTACAAAGGCAGATGCAATGATGCTGTAGATTCAAGATTTCTCAGCATTATAAAGACAGGTGCAATGCTGGTGTAGGTTCAGGTTTTCACAGTGTTATAAATACAGGGGCAATGCTGGTGTAGATTCAGGCTTTAGCATTGTTACAAATACAGGGGCAATGCTGGTGTAGGTTCAGGTATTCACAGTGTTACAAATATAGGGGCAATGCTGGTGCAGATTCAGGCTTTCAGAGTGTTACAAATAGATGTGTTATTCTGGTTTAGATTCAGGCTTTCGCTATGTTAAAAATATAGTGGCAATGCTGGTGTAGGAGATTAAGGCTTTTGCAGTGTTACAAATATAGGGGCAATGCTGGTGTAGATTTAGGCTTTCGCAGTGTTAAAAATACAGGGGCAATGCTGCTGTAGAGTCAGGCATTCACAGGCTTACAAATACAGGGGCAACTCTGGTGTAGTTTCAGGATTTCAAAGTGTTACAAATACAGGGGCAATGCTGGTTTAGATTCTCTCTTTCAGGGTTGTACATATAAAGGGGCAATGCTGGTGTAGACTCTGGTTTTGACATTGTTACAAATAGAGGGGCAATGCTGGTGGAGATTCATGCTTTTGCAGTGTTACAAATACAGGGGCAATGCTGGTGTATATTCAGGCTTTCACAGGGTTACAAATACAGGAGCAATGCTGGTGTAGATTCGCTCTTTCACAGTGTTATAAATACTGGGGCAATGCTGGTGCAGGAGATTCAGGCTTTTGCAGTGTTACAAATATAGGTGCAATGCTGGTGTAGATTCAGGCTTTCACAGTGTTACAAATACAGGGGCAATGCTGGTGCAGATTCAACCTTGCACTGTGATACAAAGAGAGGGGCAATGCTGCTGTAGATTCAAAAATTCACTGCGATACAAAGACAGCTGCAATGATGCTGTAGATTCAAGCTTTCCCAGCGTTAATAAGACTGGTGCAATGATCGTGAGCATTCAGGCATTCATAGTGCTAAAAATACTGGGGCAATGCTGGTGTAGATTCGCTGTTTCACTGAGTTATAAATACAGGGGCAATGCTGGTGTAGGAGATTCAGGCTTTTGCTGTGTTACAAATGCAGGGGCAATGCTGGTGCAGAATCAACCTTGCACAGTGATACAAAGAGAGGGGCAATTCTGCTGTAGATTCAAGATTCCACTGCGTTACAAAGACAGGTGCAATGATGGTTTAGATTCAGGCATTCATAGTGCTAAAAATACAGGGGCAATGCTGCTGTAGAGTCAGGCATTCACAGGGTTACAAATACAGGGGCAACTCTGGTGTAGTTTCAGGATTTCAAAGTGTTACAAATACAGGGGCAATGCTGGTTTAGATTCTCTCTTTCAGGGTTGTACATATAAAGGGGCAATGCTGGTGTAGACTCTGGTTTTGACATTGTTACAAATACAGGGGCAATGCTGGTGTAGATTCAGGCTTTCACAGGGTTACAAATACAGGAGCAATGCTGGTGTAGATTCGCTCTTTCACAGTGTTATAAATACTGGGGCAATGCTGGTGTAGGAGATTCATGCTTTTGCAGTGTTACAAATATAGGTGCAATGCTGGTGTAGATTCAGGTCTTCACAGTATTACAAATAGAGGGGCAATGCTGGTGCAGATTCAACCTTGCACAGTGATACAAAGAGAGGGGCAATGCTGCTGTAGATTCAAAATTTCACTACGTTACAAAGGCAGATGCAATGATGCTGTAGATTCAAGCTTTCTCAGCATTACAAAGACAGGTGCAATGCTGCTGCAGATTTAAGATTCCACTGCGTTACAAAGACAGGTGCAATGATGGTGTAGATTCAGGCATTCATAGTGTTACAAATACAGGAGCAATGCTGGTGTACATTGATGCTTTCACAGCGTTACAAAGACAGGTGCAATGCTGGTGTAGATTCAAGCTTTTGCAGTGTTACAAATACAGGGGCAATGCTGGTGTAGAGTCAGGCATTCACCCAGTTACAAATACAGGGGCAACGCAGGGGTAGATTCAGGATTTCAATATGTTACAAATACAGGAGCAATGCTGGTGTAGATTCGCTCTTTCACAGTGTTATAAATACTGGGGCAATGCTGGTGTAGGAGATTCTGGCTTTTGCAGTGTTACAAATATAGGTGCAATGCTGGTGTAGATTCAGGCTTTCACAGTGTTACAAATACAGGGGCAATGCTGGTGCAGATTCAACCTTGCACAGTGATACAAAGAGAGGGGTAATGCTGCTGTAGATTCAAGATTTCACTACATTACAAAGGCAGGTGCAATGATGCTGTAGATTCAAGGTTTCTCAGCATTATAAAGACAGGTGCAATGCTGGTGTAGGTTCAGGTTTTCACAGTGTTATAAATACAGGGGCAATGCTGGTGTAGATTCAGGCTTTAGCATTGTTACAATTACAGGGGCAATGCTGGTGTAGGTTCAGGTATTCACAGTGTTACAAATATAGGGGCAATGCTGGTGCAGATTCAGGCTTTCAGAGTGTTACAAATAGATGTGTTATTCTGGTGTAGATTCAGGCTTTCGCTATGTTAAAAATATAGTGGCAATGCTGGTGTAGGAGATTAAGGCTTTTGCAGTGTTACAAATATAGGGGCAATGCTGGTGTAGATTTAGGCTTTCGCAGTGTTACAAATGCAGGGGCAATGCTGGTGCAGATTCAAACTTGCGTAGTGATACAAAGAGAGGGGCAATGCTGCTGTAGATTCAAGATTTCACTGTGTTACAAATACAGGGGCAATGCTGGTTTAGATTCTCTCTTTCAGGGTTGTACATATAAAGGGGCAATGCTGGTGTAGACTCTGGTTTTGACATTGTTACAAATACAGGGGCAATGCTGGTGTAGATTCAGGCTTTCACAGGGTTACAAATACAGGAGCAATGCTGGTGTAGATTCGCTCTTTCACAGTGTTATAAATACTGGGGCAATGCTGGTGTAGGAGATTCATGCTTTTGCAGTGTTACAAATATAGGTGCAATGCTGGTGTAGATTCAGGTCTTCACAGTATTACAAATAGAGGGGCAATGCTGGTGCAGATTCAACCTTGCACAGTGATACAAAGAGAGGGGCAATGCTGCTGTAGATTCAAAATTTCACTACGTTACAAAGGCAGGTGCAATGATGCTGTAGATTCAAGCTTTCTCAGCATTACAAAGACAGGTGCAATGCTGCTGCAGATTTAAGATTCCACTGCGTTACAAAGACAGGTGCAATGATGGTGTAGATTCAGGCATTCATAGTGCTAAAAATACAGGGGCAATGCTGGTGTAGAGTCAGGCTTTCACAGTGTTACAAATACAGGAGCAATGCTGGTGTACATTGATGCTTTCACAGCGTTACAAAGACAGGTGCAATGCTGGTGTAGATTCAAGCTTTTGCAGTGTTACAAATACAGGGGCAATGCTGGTGTAGAGTCAGGCATTCACCCAGTTACAAATACAGGGGCAACGCAGGGGTAGATTCAGGATTTCAATATGTTACAAATACAGGAGCAATGCTGGTGTAGATTCGCTCTTTCACAGTGTTATAAATACTGGGGCAATGCTGGTGTAGGAGATTCTGGCTTTTGCAGTGTTACAAATATAGGTGCAATGCTGGTGTAGATTCAGGCTTTCACAGTGTTACAAATACAGGGGCAATGCTGGTGCAGATTCAACCTTGCACAGTGATACAAAGAGAGGGGTAATGCTGCTGTAGATTCAAGATTTCACTACATTACAAAGGCAGGTGCAATGATGCTGTAGATTCAAGGTTTCTCAGCATTATAAAGACAGGTGCAATGCTGGTGTAGGTTCAGGTTTTCACAGTGTTATAAATACAGGGGCAATGCTGGTGTAGATTCAGGCTTTAGCATTGTTACAAATACAGGGGCAATGCTGGTGTAGGTTCAGGTATTCACAGTGTTACAAATATAGGGGCAATGCTGGTGCAGATTCAGGCTTTCAGAGTGTTACAAATAGATGTGTTATTCTGGTGTAGATTCAGGCTTTCGCTATGTTAAAAATATAGTGGCAATGCTGGTGTAGGAGATTAAGGCTTTTGCAGTGTTACAAATATAGGGGCAATGCTGGTGTAGATTTAGGCTTTCGCAGTGTTACAAATGCAGGGGCAATGCTGGTGCAGATTCAAACTTGCGTAGTGATACAAAGAGAGGGGCAATGCTGCTGTAGATTCAAGATTTCACTGTGTTACAAATACAGGGGCAATGCTGGTGTAGATTGAGCCTTTTGCAGTGTTACAAATGCAAGGGGAATACTGGTGTAGATTCAGGCTTTCGCAGTGTTACAAATAGAGGGATAATGCTGGTGTACATTGATGCTTTCACAGCGTTACAAAGACAGGTGCAATGCTGGTGTAGATTCAAGCTTTTGCAGTGTTACAAATACAGGGGCAATGCTGGTGTAGATTCAAGCTTTTGCAGTGTTACAAATGCAAGGGGAATACTGGTGTAGATTCAGGCTTTCGCAGTGTTACAAATGCAGTGGCAATGCTGGTGCAGATTCAAACTTGCAAAGTGATACAAAGAGAGGGGCAATGCTGCTGTAGATTCAAGATTTCACTGCGTTACAAAGACAGGTGCAATGATGTTGTAAACTCAAGCTTTCACAGCGTTACAAAGACAGGTGCAATGATGGTGTAGATTCAGGCTTTCATAGGGCTAAAAATACAGGGGCAATGCTGGTGTAGAGTCAGGCATTCACCCAGTTACAAATACAGGGGCAACGCAGGGGTTGATTCAGGATTTAAATATGTTACAAAAACAGGGGCAATGCTGGTGTACATTCTGTTTTTCAGTGTTTTACATATACGGGGTAATGCTGGTGTAGACTCGGGGTTTGACATTGTTACAAATACAGGGGCAATGCTGGTGTAGAGTCAGGCATTCATAGTGCTATAAATACAGGGGCAATGCTGGTGTAGAGTCAGGCATTCACAGGGTTACAAATACAGGGGCAACTCTGGTGTAGTTTCAGGATTTCAAAGTGTTACAAATACAGGGGCAATGCTGGTTTAGATTCTCTCTTTCAGGGTTGTACATATAAAGGGGCAATGCTGGTGTAGACTCTGGTTTTGACATTGTTACAAATACAGGGGCAATGCTGGTGTAGATTCAGGCTTTCACAGGGTTACAAATACAGGAGCAATGCTGGTGTAGATTCGCTCTTTCACAGTGTTATAAATACTGGGGCAATGCTGGTGTAGGAGATTCATGCTTTTGCAGTGTTACAAATATAGGTGCAATGCTGGTGTAGATTCAGGTCTTCACAGTATTACAAATAGAGGGGCAATGCTGGTGCAGATTCAACCTTGCACAGTGATACAAAGAGAGGGGCAATGCTGCTGTAGATTCAAAATTTCACTACGTTACAAAGGCAGATGCAATGATGCTGTAGATTCAAGCTTTCTCAGCATTACAAAGACAGGTGCAATGCTGCTGCAGATTTAAGATTCCACTGCGTTACAAAGACAGGTGCAATGATGGTGTAGATTCAGGCATTCATAGTGTTACAAATACAGGAGCAATGCTGGTGTACATTGATGCTTTCACAGCGTTACAAAGACAGGTGCAATGCTGGTGTAGATTCAAGCTTTTGCAGTGTTACAAATACAGGGGCAATGCTGGTGTAGAGTCAGGCATTCACCCAGTTACAAATACAGGGGCAACGCAGGGGTAGATTCAGGATTTCAATATGTTACAAATACAGGAGCAATGCTGGTGTAGATTCGCTCTTTCACAGTGTTATAAATACTGGGGCAATGCTGGTGTAGGAGATTCTGGCTTTTGCAGTGTTACAAATATAGGTGCAATGCTGGTGTAGATTCAGGCTTTCACAGTGTTACAAATACAGGGGCAATGCTGGTGCAGATTCAACCTTGCACAGTGATACAAAGAGAGGGGTAATGCTGCTGTAGATTCAAGATTTCACTACATTACAAAGGCAGGTGCAATGATGCTGTAGATTCAAGGTTTCTCAGCATTATAAAGACAGGTGCAATGCTGGTGTAGGTTCAGGTTTTCACAGTGTTATAAATACAGGGGCAATGCTGGTGTAGATTCAGGCTTTAGCATTGTTACAATTACAGGGGCAATGCTGGTGTAGGTTCAGGTATTCACAGTGTTACAAATATAGGGGCAATGCTGGTGCAGATTCAGGCTTTCAGAGTGTTACAAATAGATGTGTTATTCTGGTGTAGATTCAGGCTTTCGCTATGTTAAAAATATAGTGGCAATGCTGGTGTAGGAGATTAAGGCTTTTGCAGTGTTACAAATATAGGGGCAATGCTGGTGTAGATTTAGGCTTTCGCAGTGTTACAAATGCAGGGGCAATGCTGGTGCAGATTCAAACTTGCGTAGTGATACAAAGAGAGGGGCAATGCTGCTGTAGATTCAAGATTTCACTGTGTTACAAATACAGGGGCAATGCTGGTTTAGATTCTCTCTTTCAGGGTTGTACATATAAAGGGGCAATGCTGGTGTAGACTCTGGTTTTGACATTGTTACAAATACAGGGGCAATGCTGGTGTAGATTCAGGCTTTCACAGGGTTACAAATACAGGAGCAATGCTGGTGTAGATTCGCTCTTTCACAGTGTTATAAATACTGGGGCAATGCTGGTGTAGGAGATTCATGCTTTTGCAGTGTTACAAATATAGGTGCAATGCTGGTGTAGATTCAGGTCTTCACAGTATTACAAATAGAGGGGCAATGCTGGTGCAGATTCAACCTTGCACAGTGATACAAAGAGAGGGGCAATGCTGCTGTAGATTCAAAATTTCACTACGTTACAAAGGCAGGTGCAATGATGCTGTAGATTCAAGCTTTCTCAGCATTACAAAGACAGGTGCAATGCTGCTGCAGATTTAAGATTCCACTGCGTTACAAAGACAGGTGCAATGATGGTGTAGATTCAGGCATTCATAGTGCTAAAAATACAGGGGCAATGCTGGTGTAGAGTCAGGCTTTCACAGTGTTACAAATACAGGAGCAATGCTGGTGTACATTGATGCTTTCACAGCGTTACAAAGACAGGTGCAATGCTGGTGTAGATTCAAGCTTTTGCAGTGTTACAAATACAGGGGCAATGCTGGTGTAGAGTCAGGCATTCACCCAGTTACAAATACAGGGGCAACGCAGGGGTAGATTCAGGATTTCAATATGTTACAAATACAGGAGCAATGCTGGTGTAGATTCGCTCTTTCACAGTGTTATAAATACTGGGGCAATGCTGGTGTAGGAGATTCTGGCTTTTGCAGTGTTACAAATATAGGTGCAATGCTGGTGTAGATTCAGGCTTTCACAGTGTTACAAATACAGGGGCAATGCTGGTGCAGATTCAACCTTGCACAGTGATACAAAGAGAGGGGTAATGCTGCTGTAGATTCAAGATTTCACTACATTACAAAGGCAGGTGCAATGATGCTGTAGATTCAAGGTTTCTCAGCATTATAAAGACAGGTGCAATGCTGGTGTAGGTTCAGGTTTTCACAGTGTTATAAATACAGGGGCAATGCTGGTGTAGATTCAGGCTTTAGCATTGTTACAAATACAGGGGCAATGCTGGTGTAGGTTCAGGTATTCACAGTGTTACAAATATAGGGGCAATGCTGGTGCAGATTCAGGCTTTCAGAGTGTTACAAATAGATGTGTTATTCTGGTGTAGATTCAGGCTTTCGCTATGTTAAAAATATAGTGGCAATGCTGGTGTAGGAGATTAAGGCTTTTGCAGTGTTACAAATATAGGGGCAATGCTGGTGTAGATTTAGGCTTTCGCAGTGTTACAAATGCAGGGGCAATGCTGGTGCAGATTCAAACTTGCGTAGTGATACAAAGAGAGGGGCAATGCTGCTGTAGATTCAAGATTTCACTGTGTTACAAATACAGGGGCAATGCTGGTTTAGATTCTCTCTTTCAGGGTTGTACATATAAAGGGGCAATGCTGGTGTAGACTCTGGTTTTGACATTGTTACAAATACAGGGGCAATGCTGGTGTAGATTCAGGCTTTCACAGGGTTACAAATACAGGAGCAATGCTGGTGTAGATTCGCTCTTTCACAGTGTTATAAATACTGGGGCAATGCTGGTGTAGGAGATTCATGCTTTTGCAGTGTTACAAATATAGGTGCAATGCTGGTGTAGATTCAGGTCTTCACAGTATTACAAATAGAGGGGCAATGCTGGTGCAGATTCAACCTTGCACAGTGATACAAAGAGAGGGGCAATGCTGCTGTAGATTCAAAATTTCACTACGTTACAAAGGCAGGTGCAATGATGCTGTAGATTCAAGCTTTCTCAGCATTACAAAGACAGGTGCAATGCTGCTGCAGATTTAAGATTCCACTGCGTTACAAAGACAGGTGCAATGATGGTGTAGATTCAGGCATTCATAGTGCTAAAAATACAGGGGCAATGCTGGTGTAGAGTCAGGCTTTCACAGTGTTACAAATACAGGAGCAATGCTGGTGTACATTGATGCTTTCACAGCGTTACAAAGACAGGTGCAATGCTGGTGTAGATTCAAGCTTTTGCAGTGTTACAAATACAGGGGCAATGCTGGTGTAGAGTCAGGCATTCACCCAGTTACAAATACAGGGGCAACGCAGGGGTAGATTCAGGATTTCAATATGTTACAAATACAGGAGCAATGCTGGTGTAGATTCGCTCTTTCACAGTGTTATAAATACTGGGGCAATGCTGGTGTAGGAGATTCTGGCTTTTGCAGTGTTACAAATATAGGTGCAATGCTGGTGTAGATTCAGGCTTTCACAGTGTTACAAATACAGGGGCAATGCTGGTGCAGATTCAACCTTGCACAGTGATACAAAGAGAGGGGTAATGCTGCTGTAGATTCAAGATTTCACTACATTACAAAGGCAGGTGCAATGATGCTGTAGATTCAAGGTTTCTCAGCATTATAAAGACAGGTGCAATGCTGGTGTAGGTTCAGGTTTTCACAGTGTTATAAATACAGGGGCAATGCTGGTGTAGATTCAGGCTTTAGCATTGTTACAATTACAGGGGCAATGCTGGTGTAGGTTCAGGTATTCACAGTGTTACAAATATAGGGGCAATGCTGGTGCAGATTCAGGCTTTCAGAGTGTTACAAATAGATGTGTTATTCTGGTGTAGATTCAGGCTTTCGCTATGTTAAAAATATAGTGGCAATGCTGGTGTAGGAGATTAAGGCTTTTGCAGTGTTACAAATATAGGGGCAATGCTGGTGTAGATTTAGGCTTTCGCAGTGTTACAAATGCAGGGGCAATGCTGGTGCAGATTCAAACTTGCGTAGTGATACAAAGAGAGGGGCAATGCTGCTGTAGATTCAAGATTTCACTGTGTTACAAATACAGGGGCAATGCTGGTTTAGATTCTCTCTTTCAGGGTTGTACATATAAAGGGGCAATGCTGGTGTAGACTCTGGTTTTGACATTGTTACAAATACAGGGGCAATGCTGGTGTAGATTCAGGCTTTCACAGGGTTACAAATACAGGAGCAATGCTGGTGTAGATTCGCTCTTTCACAGTGTTATAAATACTGGGGCAATGCTGGTGTAGGAGATTCATGCTTTTGCAGTGTTACAAATATAGGTGCAATGCTGGTGTAGATTCAGGTCTTCACAGTATTACAAATAGAGGGGCAATGCTGGTGCAGATTCAACCTTGCACAGTGATACAAAGAGAGGGGCAATGCTGCTGTAGATTCAAAATTTCACTACGTTACAAAGGCAGGTGCAATGATGCTGTAGATTCAAGCTTTCTCAGCATTACAAAGACAGGTGCAATGCTGCTGCAGATTTAAGATTCCACTGCGTTACAAAGACAGGTGCAATGATGGTGTAGATTCAGGCATTCATAGTGCTAAAAATACAGGGGCAATGCTGGTGTAGAGTCAGGCTTTCACAGTGTTACAAATACAGGAGCAATGCTGGTGTACATTGATGCTTTCACAGCGTTACAAAGACAGGTGCAATGCTGGTGTAGATTCAAGCTTTTGCAGTGTTACAAATACAGGGGCAATGCTGGTGTAGAGTCAGGCATTCACCCAGTTACAAATACAGGGGCAACGCAGGGGTAGATTCAGGATTTCAATATGTTACAAATACAGGAGCAATGCTGGTGTAGATTCGCTCTTTCACAGTGTTATAAATACTGGGGCAATGCTGGTGTAGGAGATTCTGGCTTTTGCAGTGTTACAAATATAGGTGCAATGCTGGTGTAGATTCAGGCTTTCACAGTGTTACAAATACAGGGGCAATGCTGGTGCAGATTCAACCTTGCACAGTGATACAAAGAGAGGGGTAATGCTGCTGTAGATTCAAGATTTCACTACATTACAAAGGCAGGTGCAATGATGCTGTAGATTCAAGGTTTCTCAGCATTATAAAGACAGGTGCAATGCTGGTGTAGGTTCAGGTTTTCACAGTGTTATAAATACAGGGGCAATGCTGGTGTAGATTCAGGCTTTAGCATTGTTACAAATACAGGGGCAATGCTGGTGTAGGTTCAGGTATTCACAGTGTTACAAATATAGGGGCAATGCTGGTGCAGATTCAGGCTTTCAGAGTGTTACAAATAGATGTGTTATTCTGGTGTAGATTCAGGCTTTCGCTATGTTAAAAATATAGTGGCAATGCTGGTGTAGGAGATTAAGGCTTTTGCAGTGTTACAAATATAGGGGCAATGCTGGTGTAGATTTAGGCTTTCGCAGTGTTACAAATGCAGGGGCAATGCTGGTGCAGATTCAAACTTGCGTAGTGATACAAAGAGAGGGGCAATGCTGCTGTAGATTCAAGATTTCACTGTGTTACAAATACAGGGGCAATGCTGGTGTAGATTGAGCCTTTTGCAGTGTTACAAATGCAAGGGGAATACTGGTGTAGATTCAGGCTTTCGCAGTGTTACAAATAGAGGGATAATGCTGGTGTACATTGATGCTTTCACAGCGTTACAAAGACAGGTGCAATGCTGGTGTAGATTCAAGCTTTTGCAGTGTTACAAATACAGGGGCAATGCTGGTGTAGATTCAAGCTTTTGCAGTGTTACAAATGCAAGGGGAATACTGGTGTAGATTCAGGCTTTCGCAGTGTTACAAATGCAGTGGCAATGCTGGTGCAGATTCAAACTTGCAAAGTGATACAAAGAGAGGGGCAATGCTGCTGTAGATTCAAGATTTCACTGCGTTACAAAGACAGGTGCAATGATGTTGTAAACTCAAGCTTTCACAGCGTTACAAAGACAGGTGCAATGATGGTGTAGATTCAGGCTTTCATAGGGCTAAAAATACAGGGGCAATGCTGGTGTAGAGTCAGGCATTCACCCAGTTACAAATACAGGGGCAACGCAGGGGTTGATTCAGGATTTAAATATGTTACAAAAACAGGGGCAATGCTGGTGTACATTCTGTTTTTCAGTGTTTTACATATACGGGGTAATGCTGGTGTAGACTCGGGGTTTGACATTGTTACAAATACAGGGGCAATGCTGGTGTAGAGTCAGGCATTCATAGTGCTATAAATACAGGGGCAATGCTGGTGTAGAGTCAGGCATTCACAGGGTTACAAATACAGGGGCAACTCTGGTGTAGTTTCAGGATTTCAAAGTGTTACAAATACAGGGGCAATGCTGGTTTAGATTCTCTCTTTCAGGATTGTACATATAAAGGGGCAATGCTGGTGTAGACTCTGGTTTTGACATTGTTACAAATAGAGGGGCAATGCTGGCGGAGATTCAGACTTTTGCAGTGTTACAAATATAGGTGCAATGCTGGTGTAGATTCAGGCTTTCACAGTGTTACAAATACAGGGGCAATGCTGGTGCAGATTCAACCTTGCACAGTGATACAAAGAGAGGGGCAATGCTGCTGTAGATTCAAGATTTCACTGCGTTACAAAGACAGGTGCAATGATGTTGTAAACTCAAGCTTTCACAGCGTTACAAAGACAGGTGCAATGATGGTGTAGATTCAGGCTTTCATAGGGCTAAAAATACAGGGGCAATGCTGGTGTAGAGTCAGGCATTCACCCAGTTACAAATACAGGGGCAACGCAGGGGTTGATTCAGGATTTAAATATGTTACAAAAACAGGGGCAATGCTGGTGTACATTCTGTTTTTCAGTGTTTTACATATACGGGGTAATGCTGGTGTAGACTCGGGTTTTGACATTGTTACAAATACAGGGGCAATGCTGGTGTAGAGTCAGGCATTCATAGTGCTAAAAATACAGGGGCAATGCTGGTGTAGAGTCAGGCATTCATAGTGCTATAAATACAGGGGCAATGCTGGTGTAGAGTCAGGCATTCACAGGGTTACAAATACAGGGGCAACTCTGGTGTAGTTTCAGGATTTCAAAGTGTTACAAATACAGGGGCAATGCTGGTTTAGATTCTCTCTTTCAGGATTGTACATATAAAGGGGCAATGCTGGTGTAGACTCTGGTTTTGACATTGTTACTAATAGAGGGGCAATGCTGGCGGAGATTCAGACTTTTGCAGTGTTACAAATATAGGTGCAATGCTGGTGTAGATTCAGGCTTTCACAGTGTTACAAATACAGGGGCAATGCTGGTGCAGATTCAACCATGCACAGTGATACAAAGAGAGGGGTAATGCTGCTGTAGATTCAAGATTTCACTACATTACAAAGGCAGATGCAATGATGCTGTAGATTCAAGATTTCTCAGCATTATAAAGACAGGTGCAATGCTGGTGTAGGTTCAGGTTTTCACAGTGTTATAAATACAGGGGCAATGCTGGTGTAGATTCAGGCTTTAGCATTGTTACAAATACAGGGGCAATGCTGGTGTAGGTTCAGGTATTCACAGTGTTACAAATATAGGGGCAATGCTGGTGCAGATTCAGGCTTTCAGAGTGTTACAAATAGATGTGTTATTCTGGTTTAGATTCAGGCTTTCGCTATGTTAAAAATATAGTGGCAATGCTGGTGTAGGAGATTAAGGCTTTTGCAGTGTTACAAATATAGGGGCAATGCTGGTGTAGATTTAGGCTTTCGCAGTGTTAAAAATACAGGGGCAATGCTGCTGTAGAGTCAGGCATTCACAGGCTTACAAATACAGGGGCAACTCTGGTGTAGTTTCAGGATTTCAAAGTGTTACAAATACAGGGGCAATGCTGGTTTAGATTCTCTCTTTCAGGGTTGTACATATAAAGGGGCAATGCTGGTGTAGACTCTGGTTTTGACATTGTTACAAATAGAGGGGCAATGCTGGTGGAGATTCATGCTTTTGCAGTGTTACAAATACAGGGGCAATGCTGGTGTATATTCAGGCTTTCACAGGGTTACAAATACAGGAGCAATGCTGGTGTAGATTCGCTCTTTCACAGTGTTATAAATACTGGGGCAATGCTGGTGTAGGAGATTCAGGCTTTTGCAGTGTTACAAATATAGGTGCAATGCTGGTGTAGATTCAGGCTTTCACAGTGTTACAAATACAGGGGCAATGCTGGTGCAGATTCAACCTTGCACTGTGATACAAAGAGAGGGGCAATGCTGCTGTAGATTCAAAAATTCACTGCGATACAAAGACAGCTGCAATGATGCTGTAGATTCAAGCTTTCCCAGCGTTAATAAGACAGGTGCAATGATCGTGAGCATTCAGGCATTCATAGTGCTAAAAATACTGGGGCAATGCTGGTGTAGATTCGCTGTTTCACTGAGTTATAAATACAGGGGCAATGCTGGTGTAGGAGATTCAGGCTTTTGCTGTGTTACAAATGCAGGGGCAATGCTGGTGCAGAATCAACCTTGCACAGTGATACAAAGAGAGGGGCAATTCTGCTGTAGATTCAAGATTCCACTGCGTTACAAAGACAGGTGCAATGATGGTTTAGATTCAGGCATTCATAGTGCTAAAAATACAGGGGCAATGCTGCTGTAGAGTCAGGCATTCACAGGGTTACAAATACAGGGGCAACTCTGGTGTAGTTTCAGGATTTCAAAGTGTTACAAATACAGGGGCAATGCTGGTTTAGATTCTCTCTTTCAGGGTTGTACATATAAAGGGGCAATGCTGGTGTAGACTCTGGTTTTGACATTGTTACAAATACAGGGGCAATGCTGGTGTAGATTCAGGCTTTCACAGGGTTACAAATACAGGAGCAATGCTGGTGTAGATTCGCTCTTTCACAGTGTTATAAATACTGGGGCAATGCTGGTGTAGGAGATTCATGCTTTTGCAGTGTTACAAATATAGGTGCAATGCTGGTGTAGATTCAGGTCTTCACAGTATTACAAATAGAGGGGCAATGCTGGTGCAGATTCAACCTTGCACAGTGATACAAAGAGAGGGGCAATGCTGCTGTAGATTCAAAATTTCACTACGTTACAAAGGCAGATGCAATGATGCTGTAGATTCAAGCTTTCTCAGCATTACAAAGACAGGTGCAATGCTGCTGCAGATTTAAGATTCCACTGCGTTACAAAGACAGGTGCAATGATGGTGTAGATTCAGGCATTCATAGTGTTACAAATACAGGAGCAATGCTGGTGTACATTGATGCTTTCACAGCGTTACAAAGACAGGTGCAATGCTGGTGTAGATTCAAGCTTTTGCAGTGTTACAAATACAGGGGCAATGCTGGTGTAGAGTCAGGCATTCACCCAGTTACAAATACAGGGGCAACGCAGGGGTAGATTCAGGATTTCAATATGTTACAAATACAGGAGCAATGCTGGTGTAGATTCGCTCTTTCACAGTGTTATAAATACTGGGGCAATGCTGGTGTAGGAGATTCTGGCTTTTGCAGTGTTACAAATATAGGTGCAATGCTGGTGTAGATTCAGGCTTTCACAGTGTTACAAATACAGGGGCAATGCTGGTGCAGATTCAACCTTGCACAGTGATACAAAGAGAGGGGTAATGCTGCTGTAGATTCAAGATTTCACTACATTACAAAGGCAGGTGCAATGATGCTGTAGATTCAAGGTTTCTCAGCATTATAAAGACAGGTGCAATGCTGGTGTAGGTTCAGGTTTTCACAGTGTTATAAATACAGGGGCAATGCTGGTGTAGATTCAGGCTTTAGCATTGTTACAATTACAGGGGCAATGCTGGTGTAGGTTCAGGTATTCACAGTGTTACAAATATAGGGGCAATGCTGGTGCAGATTCAGGCTTTCAGAGTGTTACAAATAGATGTGTTATTCTGGTGTAGATTCAGGCTTTCGCTATGTTAAAAATATAGTGGCAATGCTGGTGTAGGAGATTAAGGCTTTTGCAGTGTTACAAATATAGGGGCAATGCTGGTGTAGATTTAGGCTTTCGCAGTGTTACAAATGCAGGGGCAATGCTGGTGCAGATTCAAACTTGCGTAGTGATACAAAGAGAGGGGCAATGCTGCTGTAGATTCAAGATTTCACTGTGTTACAAATACAGGGGCAATGCTGGTTTAGATTCTCTCTTTCAGGGTTGTACATATAAAGGGGCAATGCTGGTGTAGACTCTGGTTTTGACATTGTTACAAATACAGGGGCAATGCTGGTGTAGATTCAGGCTTTCACAGGGTTACAAATACAGGAGCAATGCTGGTGTAGATTCGCTCTTTCACAGTGTTATAAATACTGGGGCAATGCTGGTGTAGGAGATTCATGCTTTTGCAGTGTTACAAATATAGGTGCAATGCTGGTGTAGATTCAGGTCTTCACAGTATTACAAATAGAGGGGCAATGCTGGTGCAGATTCAACCTTGCACAGTGATACAAAGAGAGGGGCAATGCTGCTGTAGATTCAAAATTTCACTACGTTACAAAGGCAGGTGCAATGATGCTGTAGATTCAAGCTTTCTCAGCATTACAAAGACAGGTGCAATGCTGCTGCAGATTTAAGATTCCACTGCGTTACAAAGACAGGTGCAATGATGGTGTAGATTCAGGCATTCATAGTGCTAAAAATACAGGGGCAATGCTGGTGTAGAGTCAGGCTTTCACAGTGTTACAAATACAGGAGCAATGCTGGTGTACATTGATGCTTTCACAGCGTTACAAAGACAGGTGCAATGCTGGTGTAGATTCAAGCTTTTGCAGTGTTACAAATACAGGGGCAATGCTGGTGTAGAGTCAGGCATTCACCCAGTTACAAATACAGGGGCAACGCAGGGGTAGATTCAGGATTTCAATATGTTACAAATACAGGAGCAATGCTGGTGTAGATTCGCTCTTTCACAGTGTTATAAATACTGGGGCAATGCTGGTGTAGGAGATTCTGGCTTTTGCAGTGTTACAAATATAGGTGCAATGCTGGTGTAGATTCAGGCTTTCACAGTGTTACAAATACAGGGGCAATGCTGGTGCAGATTCAACCTTGCACAGTGATACAAAGAGAGGGGTAATGCTGCTGTAGATTCAAGATTTCACTACATTACAAAGGCAGGTGCAATGATGCTGTAGATTCAAGGTTTCTCAGCATTATAAAGACAGGTGCAATGCTGGTGTAGGTTCAGGTTTTCACAGTGTTATAAATACAGGGGCAATGCTGGTGTAGATTCAGGCTTTAGCATTGTTACAAATACAGGGGCAATGCTGGTGTAGGTTCAGGTATTCACAGTGTTACAAATATAGGGGCAATGCTGGTGCAGATTCAGGCTTTCAGAGTGTTACAAATAGATGTGTTATTCTGGTGTAGATTCAGGCTTTCGCTATGTTAAAAATATAGTGGCAATGCTGGTGTAGGAGATTAAGGCTTTTGCAGTGTTACAAATATAGGGGCAATGCTGGTGTAGATTTAGGCTTTCGCAGTGTTACAAATGCAGGGGCAATGCTGGTGCAGATTCAAACTTGCGTAGTGATACAAAGAGAGGGGCAATGCTGCTGTAGATTCAAGATTTCACTGTGTTACAAATACAGGGGCAATGCTGGTGTAGATTGAGCCTTTTGCAGTGTTACAAATGCAAGGGGAATACTGGTGTAGATTCAGGCTTTCGCAGTGTTACAAATAGAGGGATAATGCTGGTGTACATTGATGCTTTCACAGCGTTACAAAGACAGGTGCAATGCTGGTGTAGATTCAAGCTTTTGCAGTGTTACAAATACAGGGGCAATGCTGGTGTAGATTCAAGCTTTTGCAGTGTTACAAATGCAAGGGGAATACTGGTGTAGATTCAGGCTTTCGCAGTGTTACAAATGCAGTGGCAATGCTGGTGCAGATTCAAACTTGCAAAGTGATACAAAGAGAGGGGCAATGCTGCTGTAGATTCAAGATTTCACTGCGTTACAAAGACAGGTGCAATGATGTTGTAAACTCAAGCTTTCACAGCGTTACAAAGACAGGTGCAATGATGGTGTAGATTCAGGCTTTCATAGGGCTAAAAATACAGGGGCAATGCTGGTGTAGAGTCAGGCATTCACCCAGTTACAAATACAGGGGCAACGCAGGGGTTGATTCAGGATTTAAATATGTTACAAAAACAGGGGCAATGCTGGTGTACATTCTGTTTTTCAGTGTTTTACATATACGGGGTAATGCTGGTGTAGACTCGGGGTTTGACATTGTTACAAATACAGGGGCAATGCTGGTGTAGAGTCAGGCATTCATAGTGCTATAAATACAGGGGCAATGCTGGTGTAGAGTCAGGCATTCACAGGGTTACAAATACAGGGGCAACTCTGGTGTAGTTTCAGGATTTCAAAGTGTTACAAATACAGGGGCAATGCTGGTTTAGATTCTCTCTTTCAGGGTTGTACATATAAAGGGGCAATGCTGGTGTAGACTCTGGTTTTGACATTGTTACAAATACAGGGGCAATGCTGGTGTAGATTCAGGCTTTCACAGGGTTACAAATACAGGAGCAATGCTGGTGTAGATTCGCTCTTTCACAGTGTTATAAATACTGGGGCAATGCTGGTGTAGGAGATTCATGCTTTTGCAGTGTTACAAATATAGGTGCAATGCTGGTGTAGATTCAGGTCTTCACAGTATTACAAATAGAGGGGCAATGCTGGTGCAGATTCAACCTTGCACAGTGATACAAAGAGAGGGGCAATGCTGCTGTAGATTCAAAATTTCACTACGTTACAAAGGCAGATGCAATGATGCTGTAGATTCAAGCTTTCTCAGCATTACAAAGACAGGTGCAATGCTGCTGCAGATTTAAGATTCCACTGCGTTACAAAGACAGGTGCAATGATGGTGTAGATTCAGGCATTCATAGTGTTACAAATACAGGAGCAATGCTGGTGTACATTGATGCTTTCACAGCGTTACAAAGACAGGTGCAATGCTGGTGTAGATTCAAGCTTTTGCAGTGTTACAAATACAGGGGCAATGCTGGTGTAGAGTCAGGCATTCACCCAGTTACAAATACAGGGGCAACGCAGGGGTAGATTCAGGATTTCAATATGTTACAAATACAGGAGCAATGCTGGTGTAGATTCGCTCTTTCACAGTGTTATAAATACTGGGGCAATGCTGGTGTAGGAGATTCTGGCTTTTGCAGTGTTACAAATATAGGTGCAATGCTGGTGTAGATTCAGGCTTTCACAGTGTTACAAATACAGGGGCAATGCTGGTGCAGATTCAACCTTGCACAGTGATACAAAGAGAGGGGTAATGCTGCTGTAGATTCAAGATTTCACTACATTACAAAGGCAGGTGCAATGATGCTGTAGATTCAAGGTTTCTCAGCATTATAAAGACAGGTGCAATGCTGGTGTAGGTTCAGGTTTTCACAGTGTTATAAATACAGGGGCAATGCTGGTGTAGATTCAGGCTTTAGCATTGTTACAATTACAGGGGCAATGCTGGTGTAGGTTCAGGTATTCACAGTGTTACAAATATAGGGGCAATGCTGGTGCAGATTCAGGCTTTCAGAGTGTTACAAATAGATGTGTTATTCTGGTGTAGATTCAGGCTTTCGCTATGTTAAAAATATAGTGGCAATGCTGGTGTAGGAGATTAAGGCTTTTGCAGTGTTACAAATATAGGGGCAATGCTGGTGTAGATTTAGGCTTTCGCAGTGTTACAAATGCAGGGGCAATGCTGGTGCAGATTCAAACTTGCGTAGTGATACAAAGAGAGGGGCAATGCTGCTGTAGATTCAAGATTTCACTGTGTTACAAATACAGGGGCAATGCTGGTTTAGATTCTCTCTTTCAGGGTTGTACATATAAAGGGGCAATGCTGGTGTAGACTCTGGTTTTGACATTGTTACAAATACAGGGGCAATGCTGGTGTAGATTCAGGCTTTCACAGGGTTACAAATACAGGAGCAATGCTGGTGTAGATTCGCTCTTTCACAGTGTTATAAATACTGGGGCAATGCTGGTGTAGGAGATTCATGCTTTTGCAGTGTTACAAATATAGGTGCAATGCTGGTGTAGATTCAGGTCTTCACAGTATTACAAATAGAGGGGCAATGCTGGTGCAGATTCAACCTTGCACAGTGATACAAAGAGAGGGGCAATGCTGCTGTAGATTCAAAATTTCACTACGTTACAAAGGCAGGTGCAATGATGCTGTAGATTCAAGCTTTCTCAGCATTACAAAGACAGGTGCAATGCTGCTGCAGATTTAAGATTCCACTGCGTTACAAAGACAGGTGCAATGATGGTGTAGATTCAGGCATTCATAGTGCTAAAAATACAGGGGCAATGCTGGTGTAGAGTCAGGCTTTCACAGTGTTACAAATACAGGAGCAATGCTGGTGTACATTGATGCTTTCACAGCGTTACAAAGACAGGTGCAATGCTGGTGTAGATTCAAGCTTTTGCAGTGTTACAAATACAGGGGCAATGCTGGTGTAGAGTCAGGCATTCACCCAGTTACAAATACAGGGGCAACGCAGGGGTAGATTCAGGATTTCAATATGTTACAAATACAGGAGCAATGCTGGTGTAGATTCGCTCTTTCACAGTGTTATAAATACTGGGGCAATGCTGGTGTAGGAGATTCTGGCTTTTGCAGTGTTACAAATATAGGTGCAATGCTGGTGTAGATTCAGGCTTTCACAGTGTTACAAATACAGGGGCAATGCTGGTGCAGATTCAACCTTGCACAGTGATACAAAGAGAGGGGTAATGCTGCTGTAGATTCAAGATTTCACTACATTACAAAGGCAGGTGCAATGATGCTGTAGATTCAAGGTTTCTCAGCATTATAAAGACAGGTGCAATGCTGGTGTAGGTTCAGGTTTTCACAGTGTTATAAATACAGGGGCAATGCTGGTGTAGATTCAGGCTTTAGCATTGTTACAAATACAGGGGCAATGCTGGTGTAGGTTCAGGTATTCACAGTGTTACAAATATAGGGGCAATGCTGGTGCAGATTCAGGCTTTCAGAGTGTTACAAATAGATGTGTTATTCTGGTGTAGATTCAGGCTTTCGCTATGTTAAAAATATAGTGGCAATGCTGGTGTAGGAGATTAAGGCTTTTGCAGTGTTACAAATATAGGGGCAATGCTGGTGTAGATTTAGGCTTTCGCAGTGTTACAAATGCAGGGGCAATGCTGGTGCAGATTCAAACTTGCGTAGTGATACAAAGAGAGGGGCAATGCTGCTGTAGATTCAAGATTTCACTGTGTTACAAATACAGGGGCAATGCTGGTGTAGATTGAGCCTTTTGCAGTGTTACAAATGCAAGGGGAATACTGGTGTAGATTCAGGCTTTCGCAGTGTTACAAATAGAGGGATAATGCTGGTGTACATTGATGCTTTCACAGCGTTACAAAGACAGGTGCAATGCTGGTGTAGATTCAAGCTTTTGCAGTGTTACAAATACAGGGGCAATGCTGGTGTAGATTCAAGCTTTTGCAGTGTTACAAATGCAAGGGGAATACTGGTGTAGATTCAGGCTTTCGCAGTGTTACAAATGCAGTGGCAATGCTGGTGCAGATTCAAACTTGCAAAGTGATACAAAGAGAGGGGCAATGCTGCTGTAGATTCAAGATTTCACTGCGTTACAAAGACAGGTGCAATGATGTTGTAAACTCAAGCTTTCACAGCGTTACAAAGACAGGTGCAATGATGGTGTAGATTCAGGCTTTCATAGGGCTAAAAATACAGGGGCAATGCTGGTGTAGAGTCAGGCATTCACCCAGTTACAAATACAGGGGCAACGCAGGGGTTGATTCAGGATTTAAATATGTTACAAAAACAGGGGCAATGCTGGTGTACATTCTGTTTTTCAGTGTTTTACATATACGGGGTAATGCTGGTGTAGACTCGGGGTTTGACATTGTTACAAATACAGGGGCAATGCTGGTGTAGAGTCAGGCATTCATAGTGCTATAAATACAGGGGCAATGCTGGTGTAGAGTCAGGCATTCACAGGGTTACAAATACAGGGGCAACTCTGGTGTAGTTTCAGGATTTCAAAGTGTTACAAATACAGGGGCAATGCTGGTTTAGATTCTCTCTTTCAGGATTGTACATATAAAGGGGCAATGCTGGTGTAGACTCTGGTTTTGACATTGTTACAAATAGAGGGGCAATGCTGGCGGAGATTCAGACTTTTGCAGTGTTACAAATATAGGTGCAATGCTGGTGTAGATTCAGGCTTTCACAGTGTTACAAATACAGGGGCAATGCTGGTGCAGATTCAACCTTGCACAGTGATACAAAGAGAGGGGCAATGCTGCTGTAGATTCAAGATTTCACTGCGTTACAAAGACAGGTGCAATGATGTTGTAAACTCAAGCTTTCACAGCGTTACAAAGACAGGTGCAATGATGGTGTAGATTCAGGCTTTCATAGGGCTAAAAATACAGGGGCAATGCTGGTGTAGAGTCAGGCATTCACCCAGTTACAAATACAGGGGCAACGCAGGGGTTGATTCAGGATTTAAATATGTTACAAAAACAGGGGCAATGCTGGTGTACATTCTGTTTTTCAGTGTTTTACATATACGGGGTAATGCTGGTGTAGACTCGGGTTTTGACATTGTTACAAATACAGGGGCAATGCTGGTGTAGAGTCAGGCATTCATAGTGCTAAAAATACAGGGGCAATGCTGGTGTAGAGTCAGGCATTCATAGTGCTATAAATACAGGGGCAATGCTGGTGTAGAGTCAGGCATTCACAGGGTTACAAATACAGGGGCAACTCTGGTGTAGTTTCAGGATTTCAAAGTGTTACAAATACAGGGGCAATGCTGGTTTAGATTCTCTCTTTCAGGATTGTACATATAAAGGGGCAATGCTGGTGTAGACTCTGGTTTTGACATTGTTACTAATAGAGGGGCAATGCTGGCGGAGATTCAGACTTTTGCAGTGTTACAAATATAGGTGCAATGCTGGTGTAGATTCAGGCTTTCACAGTGTTACAAATACAGGGGCAATGCTGGTGCAGATTCAACCTTGCACAGTGATACAAAGAGAGGGGCAATGCTGCTGTAGATTCAAGATTTCACTGCGTTACAAAGACAGGTGCAATGATGTTGTAAACTCAAGCTTTCACAGCGTTACAAAGACAGGTGCAATGATGGTGTAGATTCAGGCTTTCATAGGGCTAAAAATACAGGGGCAATGCTGGTGTAGAGTCAGGCATTCACCCAGTTACAAATACAGGGGCAACGCAGGGGTTGATTCAGGATTTAAATATGTTACAAAAACAGGGGCAATGCTGGTGTACATTCTGTTTTTCAGTGTTTTACATATACGGGGTAATGCTGGTGTAGAGTCGGGTTTTGACATTGTTACAAATACAGGGGCAATGCTGGTGTAGAGTCAGGCATTCATAGTGCTAAAAATACAGGGGCAATGCTGGTGTAGAGTCAGGCATTCATAGTGCTATAAATACAGGGGCAATGCTGGTGTAGAGTCAGGCATTCACAGGGTTACAAATACAGGGGCAACTCTGGTGTAGTTTCAGGATTTCAAAGTGTTACAAATACAGGGGCAATGCTGGTTTAGATTCTCTCTTTCAGGATTGTACATATAAAGGGGCAATGCTGGTGTAGACTCTGGTTTTGACATTGTTACAAATAGAGGGGCAATGCTGGCGGAGATTCAGACTTTTGCAGTGTTACAAATATAGGTGCAATGCTGGTGTAGATTCAGGCTTTCACAGTGTTACAAATACAGGGGCAATGCTGGTGCAGATTCAACCTTGCACAGTGATACAAAGAGAGGGGCAATGCTGCTGTAGTTTCAAGATTTCACTTCGTTACAAAGGCAGGTGCAATGATGCTGTAGATTCAAGCTTTCTCAGCATTACAAAGACAGGTGCAATGCTGGTGTCGGTTCAGGTTTTCACAGTGTTATAAATACAGGGGTAATGCTGGTGTAGATTCAGGCTTTTGCATTGTTACAAATACAGGGGCAATGCTGGTGTAGATTCAGGTATTCACAGTGTTACAAATATAGGGGCAATGCTGGTGCAGATTCAGGCTTTCAGAGTGTTACAAATAGATGTGTTATTCTGGTGTAGATTCAGGCTTTCGCTATGTTAAAAATATAGTGGCAATGCTGGTGTAGATTCAGGCTTTCGCAGTGTTACAAATGCAGGGGCAATGCTGGTGCAGATTCAACCTTGCATAGTGATACAAAGAGAGGGGCAATGCTGGTGTAGATTCAAGATTTCACTGTGTTACAAATACAGGTGCGATGCTGGTGTAGATTGAGCCTTTTGCAGTGTTACAAATGCAAGGGGAATGCTGGTGTAGATTCAAGATTTCTCTGGAATACAAAGACAGGAGCAATGATGCTGTGGATTCAAGATTTCACAGCGTTACAAATATAGGGGAATGCTGGTGTAGATTCAGGCTTTCGCAGTGTATCAAATGCAGGGGCAATGCTGGTGCAGATTCAAACTTGCAAAGTGATACAAAGAGAGGGGCAATGCTTCTGTAGATTCAAGATTTCACTGCGTTACAAAGACAGGTGCAATGATGTTGTAAACTCATGCTTTCACAGCGTTACACAGACAGGTGCAATGATGGTGTAGATTCAGGCTTTAGCATTGTTACAAATACAGGGGCAATGCTGGGGTAGATTCAGGATTTCAATATGTTACAAATACAGGAGCAATGCTGGTGTAGATTCGCTCTTTCACAGTGTTATAAATACTGGGGCAATGCTGGTGTAGGAGATTCTGGCTTTTGCAGTGTTACAAATATAGGTGCAATGCTGGTGTAGATTCAGGCTTTCACAGTGTTACAAATACAGGGGCAATGCTGGTGCAGATTCTACCTTGCACAGTGATACAAAGAGAGGGGTAATGCTGCTGTAGATTCAAGATTTCACTACATTACAAAGGCAGGTGCAATGATGCTGTAGATTCAAGGTTTCTCAGCATTATAAAGACAGGTGCAATGCTGGTGTAGGTTCAGGTTTTCACAGTGTTACAAATACAGGGGCAATGCTGGTGTAGGTTCAGGTATTCACAGTGTTACAAATATAGGGGCAATGCTGGTGCAGATTCAGGCTTTCAGAGTGTTACAAATAGATGTGTTATTCTGGTGTAGATTCAGGCTTTCGCTATGTTAAAAATATAGTGGCAATGCTGGTGTAGGAGATTAAGGCTTTTGCAGTGTTACAAATATAGGGGCAATGCTGGTGTAGATTTAGGCTTTCGCAGTGTTACAAATGCAGGGGCAATGCTGGTGCAGATTCAGGATTTCAATATGTTACAAAAACAGGGGCAATGCTGGTGTACATTCTGTTTTTCAGTGTTTTACATATACGGGGTAATTCTGGTGTAGACTCGGGTTTTGACATTGTTACAAATACAGGGGCACTGCTGGTGTAGAGTCAGGCATTCATAGTGCTAAAAATACAGGGGCAATGCTGGTGTAGAGTCAGGCATTCATAGTGCTAAAAATACAGGGGCAATGCTGCTGTAGAGTCAGGCATTCACAGGCTTACAAATACAGGGGCAACTCTGGTGTAGTTTCAGGATTTCAAAGTGTTACAAATACAGAGGCAATGCTGGTTTAGATTCTCTCTTTCAGGGTTGTACATATAAAAGGGCAATGCTGGTGTAGACTCTGGTTTTGACATTGTTACAAATAGAGGGGCAATGCTGGCGGAGATTCAGGCTTTTGCAGTGTTACAAATATAGGGGCAATGCTGGTGTATATTCAGGCTTTCACAGGGTTACAAATACAGGAGCAATGCTGGTGTAGATTCGCTCTTTCACAGTGTTATAAATACTGGGGCAATGCTGGTGTAGGAGATTCAGGCTTTTGCAGTGTTACAAATATAGGTGCAATGCTGGTGTAGATTCAGGCTTTCACAGTGTTACAAATACAGGGGCAATGCTGGTGCAGATTCAACCTTGCACAGTGATACAAAGAGAGGGGCAATGCTGCTGTAGATTCAAAAATTCACTGCGATACAAAGGCAGCTGCAATGATGCTGTAGATTCAAGCTTTCCCAGCGTTAATAAGACAGGTGCAATGATCGTGAACATTCAGGCGTTCATAGTGCTAAAAATACTGGGGCAATGCTGGTGTAGATTCGCTGTTTCACAGTGTTGTAAATACAGGGGCAATGCTGGTGTAGGAGTTTCAGGCTTTTGCAGTGTTACAAATATAGGTGCAATGCTGGTGTAGATTCAGGCTTTCACAGTGTTACAAATACAGGGGCAATGCTGGTGCAGATTCAACCTTGCACAGTGATACAAAGAGAGGGGCAATGCTGCTGTAGATTCAAGATTTCACTGCGTTACAAAGACAGGTGCAATGATGTTGTAAACTCAAGCTTTCACAGCGTTACAAAGACAGGTGCAATGATGGTGTAGATTCAGGCTTTCATAGGGCTAAAAATACAGGGGCAATGCTGGTGTAGAGTCAGGCATTCACCCAGTTACAAATACAGGGGCAACGCAGGGGTTGATTCAGGATTTAAATATGTTACAAAAACAGGGGCAATGCTGGTGTACATTCTGTTTTTCAGTGTTTTACATATACGGGGTAATGCTGGTGTAGAGTCGGGTTTTGACATTGTTACAAATACAGGGGCAATGCTGGTGTAGAGTCAGGCATTCATAGTGCTAAAAATACAGGGGCAATGCTGGTGTAGAGTCAGGCATTCATAGTGCTATAAATACAGGGGCAATGCTGGTGTAGAGTCAGGCATTCACAGGGTTACAAATACAGGGGCAACTCTGGTGTAGTTTCAGGATTTCAAAGTGTTACAAATACAGGGGCAATGCTGGTTTAGATTCTCTCTTTCAGGATTGTACATATAAAGGGGCAATGCTGGTGTAGACTCTGGTTTTGACATTGTTACAAATAGAGGGGCAATGCTGGCGGAGATTCAGACTTTTGCAGTGTTACAAATATAGGTGCAATGCTGGTGTAGATTCAGGCTTTCACAGTGTTACAAATACAGGGGCAATGCTGGTGCAGATTCAACCTTGCACAGTGATACAAAGAGAGGGGCAATGCTGCTGTAGTTTCAAGATTTCACTTCGTTACAAAGGCAGGTGCAATGATGCTGTAGATTCAAGCTTTCTCAGCATTACAAAGACAGGTGCAATGCTGGTGTCGGTTCAGGTTTTCAGTGTTATAAATACAGGGGTAATGCTGGTGTAGATTCAGGCTTTTGCATTGTTACAAATACAGGGGCAATGCTGGTGTAGATTCAGGTATTCACAGTGTTACAAATATAGGGGCAATGCTGGTGCAGATTCAGGCTTTCAGAGTGTTACAAATAGATGTGTTATTCTGGTGTAGATTCAGGCTTTCGCTATGTTAAAAATATAGTGGCAATGCTGGTGTAGATTCAGGCTTTCGCAGTGTTACAAATGCAGGGGCAATGCTGGTGCAGATTCAACCTTGCATAGTGATACAAAGAGAGGGGCAATGCTGGTGTAGATTCAAGATTTCACTGTGTTACAAATACAGGTGCGATGCTGGTGTAGATTGAGCCTTTTGCAGTGTTACAAATGCAAGGGGAATGCTGGTGTAGATTCAAGATTTCTCTGGAATACAAAGACAGGAGCAATGATGCTGTGGATTCAAGATTTCACAGCGTTACAAATATAGGGGAATGCTGGTGTAGATTCAGGCTTTCGCAGTGTATCAAATGCAGGGGCAATGCTGGTGCAGATTCAAACTTGCAAAGTGATACAAAGAGAGGGGCAATGCTTCTGTAGATTCAAGATTTCACTGCGTTACAAAGACAGGTGCAATGATGTTGTAAACTCATGCTTTCACAGCGTTACACAGACAGGTGCAATGATGGTGTAGATTCAGGCTTTAGCATTGTTACAAATACAGGGGCAATGCTGGGGTAGATTCAGGATTTCAATATGTTACAAATACAGGAGCAATGCTGGTGTAGATTCGCTCTTTCACAGTGTTATAAATACTGGGGCAATGCTGGTGTAGGAGATTCTGGCTTTTGCAGTGTTACAAATATAGGTGCAATGCTGGTGTAGATTCAGGCTTTCACAGTGTTACAAATACAGGGGCAATGCTGGTGCAGATTCTACCTTGCACAGTGATACAAAGAGAGGGGTAATGCTGCTGTAGATTCAAGATTTCACTACATTACAAAGGCAGGTGCAATGATGCTGTAGATTCAAGGTTTCTCAGCATTATAAAGACAGGTGCAATGCTGGTGTAGGTTCAGGTTTTCACAGTGTTACAAATACAGGGGCAATGCTGGTGTAGGTTCAGGTATTCACAGTGTTACAAATATAGGGGCAATGCTGGTGCAGATTCAGGCTTTCAGAGTGTTACAAATAGATGTGTTATTCTGGTGTAGATTCAGGCTTTCGCTATGTTAAAAATATAGTGGCAATGCTGGTGTAGGAGATTAAGGCTTTTGCAGTGTTACAAATATAGGGGCAATGCTGGTGTAGATTTAGGCTTTCGCAGTGTTACAAATGCAGGGGCAATGCTGGTGCAGATTCAGGATTTCAATATGTTACAAAAACAGGGGCAATGCTGGTGTACATTCTGTTTTTCAGTGTTTTACATATACGGGGTAATTCTGGTGTAGACTCGGGTTTTGACATTGTTACAAATACAGGGGCACTGCTGGTGTAGAGTCAGGCATTCATAGTGCTAAAAATACAGGGGCAATGCTGGTGTAGAGTCAGGCATTCATAGTGCTAAAAATACAGGGGCAATGCTGCTGTAGAGTCAGGCATTCACAGGCTTACAAATACAGGGGCAACTCTGGTGTAGTTTCAGGATTTCAAAGTGTTACAAATACAGGGGCAATGCTGGTTTAGATTCTCTCTTTCAGGATTGTACATATAAAGGGGCAATGCTGGTGTAGACTCTGGTTTTGACATTGTTACAAATAGAGGGGCAATGCTGGCGGAGATTCAGGCTTTTGCAGTGTTACAAATATAGGGGCAATGCTGGTGTATATTCAGGCTTTCACAGGGTTACAAATACAGGAGCAATGCTGGTGTAGATTCGCTCTTTCACAGTGTTATAAATACTGGGGCAATGCTGGTGTAGGAGATTCAGGCTTTTGCAGTGTTACAAATATAGGTGCAATGCTGGTGTAGATTCAGGCTTTCACAGTGTTACAAATACAGGGGCAATGCTGGTGCAGATTCAACCTTGCACAGTGATACAAAGAGAGGGGCAATGCTGCTGTAGATTCAAAAATTCACTGCGATACAAAGGCAGCTGCAATGATGCTGTAGATTCAAGCTTTCCCAGCGTTAATAAGACAGGTGCAATGATCGTGAACATTCAGGCGTTCATAGTGCTAAAAATACTGGGGCAATGCTGGTGTAGATTCGCTGTTTCACAGTGTTGTAAATACAGGGGCAATGCTGGTGTAGGAGTTTCAGGCTTTTGCTGTGTTACAAATGCAGGGGCAATGCTGGTGCAGAATCAACCTTGCACAGTGATACAAAGAGAGGGGCAATTCTGCTGTAGATTCAAGATTCCACTGCGTTACAAAGACAGGTGCAATGATGGTTTAGATTCAGGCATTCATAGTGCTAAAAATACAGGGGCAATGCTGCTGTAGAGTCAGGCATTCACAGGGTTACAAATACAGGGGCAACTCTGGTGTAGTTTCAAGATTTCAAAGTGTTACAAATACAGGGGCAATGCTGGTTTAGATTCTGTTTTTCAGGGTTGTACATATAAAGGGGCAATGCTGGTGTAGACTCTGGTATTGACTTTGGTACAAATACAGGGGCAATACTGGCGGAGATTCAGGCTTTCGTAGTGTTACAAATAGAGGGGCAATGCTGGTGTAGATTCTGGCTTTCACAGGATTACAAATACAGGAGCAATGCTGGTTTAGATTCAAGCTTTTACATTGTTACAAATACAGGTGCAATGCTGGTGTAGATTCAAGCTTTTGCAGTGTTACAAATACAGGGGCAATGCTGGTGTAGATTGAGCCTTTTGCAGTGTTACAAATGCAAGGGGAATGCTGGTGTAGATTCAAGATTTTACTGCAATACAAAGACAGGAGCAATGATGCTGTGGATTCAAGCTTTCACAGCGTTACAAATATAGGGGCAATGCTGGTGTAGATTCAGGCTTTCGCAGTGTTACAAATGCAGGGGCAATACTGGTGCAGATTCAACCTTGCACAGTGATACAAAGAGAGGGGCAATGCTGCTGTAGATTCAAGATTTCACTGCGTTCCAAAGACAGGTGCAATGATGCTGTAAATTCAAGCTTTCACAGCGTTACAAAGACAGGTGCAATGATGGTGTAGATACAGGCTTTCAGAGTTCCAAATATACAGGGGCAATTCTGGTGTAGAGTCAGGGATTCAGCCAGTTACAAATACAGGGCAACGCAGGGGTAGATTCAGGATTTCAATATGTTACAAATACATGGGCAATGCTGGTGTACATTCTGTTTTTCAGTGTTTTACCTATACAGGGTAATGCTGGTGTAGACTCGGGTTTTGACATTGTTACAAATAGAGGGGCAATGCTGGCGGAGATTCAGACTTTTGCAGTGTTACAAATATAGGTGCAATGCTGGTGTAGATTCAGGCTTTCACAGTGTTACAAATACAGGGGCAATGCTGGTGCAGATTCAACCTTGCACAGTGATACAAAGAGAGGGGCAATGCTGCTGTAGTTTCAAGATTTCACTTCGTTACAAAGGCAGGTGCAATGATGCTGTAGATTCAAGCTTTCTCAGCATTACAAAGACAGGTGCAATGCTGGTGTCGGTTCAGGTTTTCAGTGTTATAAATACAGGGGTAATGCTGGTGTAGATTCAGGCTTTTGCATTGTTACAAATACAGGGGCAATGCTGGTGTAGATTCAGGTATTCACAGTGTTACAAATATAGGGGCAATGCTGGTGCAGATTCAGGCTTTCAGAGTGTTACAAATAGATGTGTTATTCTGGTGTAGATTCAGGCTTTCGCTATGTTAAAAATATAGTGGCAATGCTGGTGTAGATTCAGGCTTTCGCAGTGTTACAAATGCAGGGGCAATTCTGGTGCAGATTCAACCTTGCATAGTGATACAAAGAGAGGGGCAATGCTGGTGTAGATTCAAGATTTCACTGTGTTACAAATACAGGTGCGATGCTGGTGTAGATTGAGCCTTTTGCAGTGTTACAAATGCAAGGGGAATGCTGGTGTAGATTCAAGATTTCACTGGAATACAAAGACAGGAGCAATGATGCTGTGGATTCAAGATTTCACAGCGTTACAAATATAGGGGAATGCTGGTGTAGATTCAGGCTTTCGCAGTGTATCAAATGCAGGGGCAATGCTGGTGCAGATTCAAACTTGCAAAGTGATACAAAGAGAGGGGCAATGCTTCTGTAGATTCAAGATTTCACTGCGTTACAAAGACAGGTGCAATGATGTTGTAAACTCAAGCTTTCACAGCGTTACACAGACAGGTGCAATGATGGTGTAGATTCAGGCTTTAGCATTGTTACAAATACAGGGGCAATGCTGGTGTAGGTTCAGGTATTCACAGTGTTACAAATATAGGGGCAATGCTGGTGCAGATTCAGGCTTTCAGAGTGTTACAAATAGATGTGTTATTCTGGTGTAGATTCAGGCTTTCGCTATGTTATAAATATAGTGGCAATGCTGGTGTAGGAGATTAAGGCTTTTGCAGTGTTACAAATATAGGGGCAATGCTGGTGTAGATTTAGGCTTTCGCAGTGTTACAAATGCAGGGGCAATGCTGGTGCAGATTCAGGATTTCAATATGTTACAAAAACAGGGGCAATGCTGGTGTACATTCTGTTTTTCAGTGTTTTACATATACGGGGTAATTCTGGTGTAGACTCGGGTTTTGACATTGTTACAAATACAGGGGCAATGCTGGTGTAGAGTCAGGCATTCATAGTGCTAAAAATACAGGGGCAATGCTGCTGTAGAGTCAGGCATTCACAGGCTTACAAATACAGGGGCAACTCTGGTGTAGTTTCAGGATTTCAAAGTGTTACAAATACAGGGGCAATGCTGGTTTAGATTCTCTCTTTCAGGGTTGTACATATAAAGGGGCAATGCTGGTGTAGACTCTGGTTTTGACATTGTTACAAATAGAGGGGCAATGCTGGCGGAGATTCAGGCTTTTGCAGTGTTACAAATACAGGGGCAATGCTGGTGTATATTCAGGCTTTCACAGGGTTACAAATACAGGAGCAATGCTGGTGTAGATTCGCTCTTTCACAGTGTTATAAATACTGGGGCAATGCTGGTGTAGGAGATTCAGGCTTTTGCAGTGTTACAAATATAGGTGCAATGCTGGTGTAGATTCAGGCTTTCACAGTGTTACAAATACAGGGGCAATGCTGGTGCAGATTCAACCTTGCACAGTGATACAAAGATAGGGGCAATGCTGCTGTAGATTCAAAAATTCACTGCGATACAAAGGCAGCTGCAATGATGCTGTAGATTCAAGCTTTCCCAGCGTTAATAAGACAGGTGCAATGATCGTGAACATTCAGGCATTCATAGTGCTAAAAATACTGGGGCAATGCTGGTGTAGATTCGCTGTTTCACAGTGTTATAAATACAGGGGCAATGCTGGTGTAGGAGATTCAGGCTTTTGCTGTGTTACAAATGCAGGGGCAATGCTGGTGCAGAATCAACCTTGCACAGTGATACAAAGAGAGGGGCAATTCTGCTGTAGATTCAAGATTCCACTGCGTTACAAAGACAGGTGCAATGATGGTTTAGATTCAGGATTTCAAAGTGTTACAAATACAGGGGCAATGCTGGTTTAGATTCTGTTTTTCAGGGTTGTACATATAAAGGGGCAATGCTGGTGTAGACTCTGGTATTGACTTTGGTACAAATACAGGGGCAATACTGGCGGAGATTCAGGCTTTCGTAGTGTTACAAATAGAGGGGCAATGCTGGTGTAGTTTCTGGCTTTCACAGGATTACAAATACAGGAGCAATGCTGGTGTAGATTCACGCTTTCTCAGTGTTACAAATAGAGGGATAATGCTGGTGTACATTGATGCTTTCACAGCGTTACAAAGACAGGTGCAATGCTGGTTTAGATTCAAGCTTTTACATTGTTACAAATACAGGTGCAATGCTGGTGTAGATTCAAGCTTTTGCAGTGTTACAAATACAGGGGCAATGCTGGTGTAGATTGAGCCTTTTGCAGTGTTACAAATGCAAGGGGAATGCTGGTGTAGATTCAAGATTTTACTGCAATACAAAGACAGGAGCAATGATGCTGTGGATTCAAGCTTTCACAGCGTTACAAATATAGGGGCAATGCTGGTGTAGATTCAGGCTTTCGCAGTGTTACAAATGCAGGGGCAATACTGGTGCAGATTCAAACTTGCACTGTGATACAAAGAGAGGGACAATGCTGCTGTAGATTCAAGATTTCTCTGCGTTCCAAAGACAGGTGCAATGATGCTGTAAATTCAATCTTTCACAGCGTTACAAAGACAGGTGCAAAGATGGTGTAGATTTAGGCTTTCAGAGTTCCAAATATACAGGGGCAATTCTGGTGTAGAGTCAGGGATTCAGCCAGTTACAAATACAGGGCAACGCAGGGGTAGATTCAGGATTTCAATATGTTACAAATACATGGGCAATGCTGGTGTACATTCTGTTTTTCAGTGTTTTACCTATACAGGGTAATGCTGGTGTAGACTCGGGTTTTGACATTGTTACAAATAGAGGGGCAATGCTGGCGGAGATTCAGACTTTTGCAGTGTTACAAATATAGGTGCAATGCTGGTGTAGATTCAGGCTTTCACAGTGTTACAAATACAGGGGCAATGCTGGTGCAGATTCAACCTTGCACAGTGATACAAAGAGAGGGGCAATGCTGCTGTAGTTTCAAGATTTCACTTCGTTACAAAGGCAGGTGCAATGATGCTGTAGATTCAAGCTTTCTCAGCATTACAAAGACAGGTGCAATGCTGGTGTCCGTTCAGGTTTTCACAGTGTTATAAATACAGGGGTAATGCTGGTGTAGATTCAGGCTTTTGCATTGTTACAAATACAGGGGCAATGCTGGTGTAGATTCAGGTATTCACAGTGTTACAAATATAGGGGCAATGCTGGTGCAGATTCAGGCTTTCAGAGTGTTACAAATAGATGTGTTATTCTGGTGTAGATTCAGGCTTTCGCTATGTTAAAAATATAGTGGCAATGCTGGTGTAGATTCAGGCTTTCGCAGTGTTACAAATGCAGGGGCAATGCTGGTGCAGATTCAACCTTGCATAGTGATACAAAGAGAGGGGCAATGCTGGTGTAGATTCAAGATTTCACTGTGTTACAAATACAGGTGCGATGCTGGTGTAGATTGAGCCTTTTGCAGTGTTACAAATGCAAGGGGAATGCTGGTGTAGATTCAAGATTTCACTGGAATACAAAGACAGGAGCAATGATGCTGTGGATTCAAGATTTCACAGCGTTACAAATATAGGGGAATGCTGGTGTAGATTCAGGCTTTCGCAGTGTATCAAATGCAGGGGCAATGCTGGTGCAGATTCAAACTTGCAAAGTGATACAAAGAGAGGGGCAATGCTTCTGTAGATTCAAGATTTCACTGCGTTACAAAGACAGGTGCAATGATGTTGTAAACTCATGCTTTCACAGCGTTACACAGACAGGTGCAATGATGGTGTAGATTCAGGCTTTAGCATTGTTACAAATACAGGGGCAATGCTGGTGTAGGTTCAGGTATTCACAGTGTTACAAATATAGGGGCAATGCTGGTGCAGATTCAGGCTTTCAGAGTGTTTCAAATAGATGTGTTATTCTGGTGTAGTTTCAGGCTTTCGCTATGTTATAAATATAGTTCCAATGCTGGTGTAGGAGATTAAGGCTTTTGCAGTGTTACAAATATAGGGGCAATGCGGGTGTAGATTTAGGCTTTCGCAGTGTTACAAATGCAGGGGCAATGCTGGTGCAGATTCAGGATTTCAATATGTTACAAAAACAGCGGCAATGCTGGTGTACATTCTGTTTTTCAGTGTTTTACATATACGGGGTAATTCTGGTGTAGACTCGGGTTTTGACATTGTTACAAATACAGGGGCAATGCTGGTGTAGAATCAGGCATTCATAGTGCTAAAAATACAGGGGCAATGCTGGTGTAGAGTCAGGCATTCATAGTGCTAAAAATACAGGGGCAATGCTGCTGTAGAGTCAGGCATTCACAGGCTTACAAATACAGGGGCAATTCTGGTGTAGTTTCAGGATTTCAAAGTGTTACAAATACAGGGGCAATGCTGGTTTAGATTCTCTCTTTCAGGGTTGTACATATAAAGGGGCAATGCTGGTGTAGACTCTGGTTTTGACATTGTTACAAATAGAGGGGCAATGCTGGCGGAGATTCAGGCTTTTGCAGTGTTACAAATACAGGGGCAATGCTGGTGTATATTCAGGCTTTCACAGGGTTACAAATACAGGAGCAATGCTGGTGTAGATTCGCTTTTTCACAGTGTTATAAATACTGGGGCAATGCTGGTGTAGGAGATTCAGGCTTTTGCAGTGTTACAAATATAGGTGCAATGCTGGTGTAGATTCAGGCTTTCACAGGATTACTGTTACGTATTCGGGCAACAATAATATAGATGAGTTAGGCAAGGGGTTTTATAACGAATAACACGTTTATTAAACACTGATAACAAACCCCCTTCAAAAGTAAACAAACCCAAACAATGACCCGAAACCAGCTGCTGGCAGCTGAATCAAACAGTTCTTAATAGCGTTGCAGTCCCAAACAGTCTTTAAAGCAGTATTGAAAAGAACTCAGTTCTCTAAAGCGAATTGCCGAATGAAAACAGTTCAAAGAACGATATGCCGACAGTTCAAAAGCTCACGGTACTTTTAAAAGGAGAGACTTTTTAAAGCGATGTAAATTCTCTTCCACGTCGATGTCCTTCGATTCCCAGCGTCGAACTCCCACGTCGAATTTTATTAAATATAACAACTTAAAGTGACTGACCTCTCTTCCACACTATTCTCAAACCCTTTCTGGTCATCCCAGGGGTCAACAGCGAGAATAGTCAACGAAATCCTTCCGAATGAGGATCACACAAGGTCGAAGTCAATCCATCAAAAATCGATTTTTTCTCGATCTCCAAACTTCACTCTCCATTAGCAAAGAAACCGTTGGCTCTGACCTTTTAAACTTTAGGCATTATATAGAACTTCATTTTTAACTAAACTGCGTCATCACATTAAATCACACAGTAACATGAAGTCATCTTGGCAAATCCAGCCACGAACTGCCCCACCTGACAGGGTGGGTCTTCCTTTTATACCCTGTAGAAAAAACCTGTCACATGACCTCTACTGGCGGGAAAATGACATCACTCCACCATTACCTCATGTCCAGTATAACTTCAACCCCAGTCACGTGACAAGGGTACCACTGTCACGTGTCACGGGTACGTAACACCTCCCTCCAAAAAAAACATTTTTGGTCTGTCAAGAACAAAAATTTTAACAATTTCTTACAAAAAAAAACAAATGTATAAATTATATAACATATACAATATACAATACAGTAGGAGTGTTACAACAAAAAAAAAACCACTCCAAAAAAAAACATTGTACATTCAATATCGAGATAGACAATCAGCAACCACATTATCTTTACCTTTAATATGAGTTATCACAATATTGTACTCTTGTAACATCAAACTCCAATTTAACAATCTTCTGTTTTTGTTTTTCATCTTACTCAGAAAAACTAACGGATTATGATCAGTGTAAACAATAAGTGGTTTTTGAGTTGTACCAACATATACCTCAAAATATTCCAAAGCCAAAACAAGAGATAACAATTCTTTCTCTATTGTTGAATAGTTTCTTTGATGCTTATTAAATTTCTTAGAAAAGTATGCTACTGGATGATCAACCTCATCACCCTCATTCCTTTGCATCAATACTGCTCCCGCAGCTTCATCACTAGCATCTACAGCTAATGAAAAAGGTTTTTCAAAGTCAGGCGCCTTAAGCACAGGTTGTTCACATATCATTGTTTTCAATTTTTCAAATGCTTCCTGACAAAACACTGTCCATACAAACTTTACATTCTTCTGCAGAAGGTTAGTTAATGGAAGGGCAACATTAGCAAAATTCTTACAAAATTTTCGATAATATCCTACCATTCCCAAAAACCTTCTGAGAGTTTTTTTTCCCGTCGGAGTGGGAATTTCCAAAATTGCCTGAACTTTTGCCTGAACAGGAGCTACCTTACCTTGACCCACAACATAACCAAGGTAAGTCACAGTAGCATGTCCAAATTCACTCTTGGCTAAATTAATAGTCAAGTTAGCTTTTGAAAGCTTTTCAAACAATTTCTCCACCGCAATTATGTGTGCTTCCCAAGTATCATTTCCTGTCACTAAATCATCAATATAAGCATCAGTATCTTTCAATCCCTGAATCACAGAATTAATCATCCTCTGAAAAGTACCTGGGGCATTCTTCATCCCAAATGGAAGAACATTATACTCATATAACCCAGATGGAGTTACAAATGCAGAAATCTCTCTACCTCTGTCCGTTAATGGAACACACCAATACCCTTTCAATAAATCAATCTTTGTAAGGAACTTTGCTTTCCCAACTTTATCTACACAATCATCTACTCTAGGAATTGGATATGCATCTGTTTTCGTTACAGCATTCACCTTCCTATAGTCCGTACAAAACCTAATACTACCATCAGGTTTTGGCACCATAACACATGGCGAACTCCAATTCGAGTTAGAATGTCTAATAATATCATTCTCTAACATGTATTCAATTTCTTTCTCAGCAAGTTCACATTTTTCCATGTTCATTCTATATGGATGTTGTTTAATAGGTTTGGCATCTCCAACATCTACATCATGTGAAGCTATAGTAGTCCTTCTCGGAACATCTGGAAACAAATCCTTATACTTAAAAATCAATTCCTTCATCTGTTGTTTCTGCTCTAGCTGTAAATGTGCTAATTTCTCATCCATATTTTCCAAAATAGTCGAATTAGGTAACCTAACAGAAACAATGTTAGATTTAGAATGAAAGTCAGATGAATCATCTATCATGTTCCCAGTTAAATCCAACTCATTCTCACTAACCACAACAGTCACAGTATCAGATTGTTTCTCAAAATATGGTTTAATCATATTTATGTGGCAAAGTTGTGTTGACCTTCTACGATCTGGAGTTTTTATTACATAATCCACATCATTAACTCTAGACACAATTTCATAAGGTCCATGAAATCTAGCTTGTAAAGGATTTGTCTGCACTGGGAAAAGAACCAACACCTTATCTCCAGGCTTAAACATCCTCATCCTAGCTTCCTTATCATACCAAGTCTTCATTTTCTCCTGAGCCAACTTCAAATTTTCCTTGGCTAAGCTACAAGCTCTATGTAACCTGTCCTTAAATTTCAAAACATAGTCCAACAAATTAGTATGCACTTCCTTACTAATCCACTGTTCCTTCAATAAAGCTAAAGGTCCTCTAACTCTATGCCCAAACACAAGTTCAAATGGACTAAACCCTAAAGATTCCTGTACCGATTCCCTTACTGCAAATAAAAGTAAGTTTATACTCTCATCCCAGTCACTTTCATTCTCCACACAATATGTCCTAATCATATTCTTGAGAGTAGAATGAAACCTCTCCAAAGCACCTTGCGATTCTGGATGGTATGCAGACGAAGTAATTTGCTTAGCTCCCAATTTATAAACTATCTGTTGAAACAATCCAGACATAAAATTACTACCTTGATCAGTTTGTATTTCCTTAGGCAATCCAAAATAAGTAAAGAATTTTATAAGAGCCTTCGTCACAGTTTTAGCTTTTATATTCCTAAGTGGTACTGCCTCTGGAAACCTAGACGAAGTACACATGATAGTCAACAAATACTGATAACCAGTTTTTGTCTTTGGTAATGGACCAACACAATCTACAATAACTTTAGAAAACGGTTCACCGAATGCTGGAATAGGTTGTAATGGAGCTACTGGTGTAACCTGATTTGGCTTACCCACAATTTGACAATTATGGCACGTCTTACAAAACATCGCCACATCTTTTCTTAAACCAGGCCAGTAAAAATGTTTTAAAATCTTGTCCACAGTTTTCCTTACCCCTTGATGTCGACCTAAAGGCACACTATGAGCTAAAGTCAAAATCTCATTCCGATAAACTTTAGGAACAACTACCTGATAAACAACATTCCATTCCTCACTTGCAGGAATTGTAGGCGACCTCCACTTTCTCATCAACACTCCTTTTTCCAAGTAATATCCTACTGACACCTTCTCAATTTCACTACCCTGTAAAGCTTGTTCCCTTAATTTTACAATCTCAGGATCTCTATTCTGCTCTGCTATCATCTCCTTCCGAGACAAAGATAAATCTTCATAGTCAGACTTACTCCCAGAATCTTGTTCAAACAACGAAGGTAAGAAAGTTTCTGACACATCCTCAAAACTCAAATCCTGAGTTGAACAGTCATGAGTAACAACCTCATTCTGCACATCAATTTTTTTAGCCATCGCTCTAGTCACAACACAAGAAAAATCTGTGTTAGAATTCACCTCAGGTACCTCTGATTCCATTGTCAAATGCACTTCAGGAAAAACTTGTCCACCTGCCAAGTCATTACCTAACAATAAAGAAATACCCTTCACAGGTAAGCTATGCTGTAATCCTACCTTAACAAATCCTGTAACTAACCCTGACTTTAAATTTACTTCATGTAAACGTACAGGCATAAAATCACTTCCAACACCTCTTATGTAATTTACCTCACCAGTATCACTCTCTTCATTAAACTTCAACACACTATCTAACATCAGTGATTGAGAAGCTCCAGTATCCCTAAGAATCTTTATTGGCACCAGAGTAGATCCTTCTTTCAAGGATACAAACCCTTCAGTTATAAAATGATCATATCCCTTTCTAACTTTGTCAGACTCTAACAAATCCTCATTTGTGTTTACCAAACCCTGTAACTTTACAGGTGCTTCAGTATGTTGCACACAAGCATCCGGAACTGCTTTCTTATCTTTCTTTTTCAATTTGAAACAGTTAGCTATTACATGGCCAGGCTTCTTACAATAATTACAAATAAGACCAAACTGTCTTTCCTTCACAGGCTTTCCTTCCTCCTTACCTCTCTCATTAACCTCTAATTTAATTTCTGATTTACCTTGAGTCTCCATATTATTTTTCCTCTTAAAAATTCTACCCTGAGGAAATTTATTCTTATGGATTAAAACATACTCATCAGCTAATCTAGCACAGTCCTGCAATTTATCAGTATCCCTCTCATTTAAGTAGGTCCTTACTTCAACAGGAATGCTTCTTTTAAATTCCTCCATTAAAATCAGCTCTCTCAATGTCTCATAGTCCCCATTTACATTTTTAGAAGAAACCCATCTCTCAAAACACATAGCTTTATCATAGGCAAATTCCACATAAGTCTTTTCCACAGACTTTTTCAAACTCCTGAATCTTTCCCTGTACGCTTCTGGGACCAACTCATACGATTTGAGAATATTTTCCTTCACAATATCATAATCTAATGCTTGCGCAGCAGTTAAAGCTGTGTAAACCTGTTGTGCCTTGCCTTTGATTACACTCTGTAATAACACTGACCATTTATCTTTCGGCCACTCTGACATCCGAGCAATAGTTTCAAAATGTTGAAAATATCTCTCCACTTCTGTTTCACTAAATGGAGGGACCAATTTAATTTCTTGGCTAGCAACAAACGGTTTTTTAGAACCAGCAGACTGTTCTACAGACCTTAATTTAGCCATTGCATATTCAAAATCTCTCTGCTTTTGTTCAGCTTCCAATTTACACCTTTCTAACATCATTTGTTCAATTTGCAACTGCATCTCCAGATTACTAATTGGAAACGATTCTAAAATCGATTCTTCAAAATGACCCGAAGCCACATAGTGAGACGCGATCTTTCTCTGTATTACAGCTTTTGATGTAGTTGGCAAAATCCCTTTAAGATGTAACCGATTAGCAAGTTCAGAGACTTCAGTTTTTTTCGCCCTCGCTAACAAATCCGCGTCTGGCGAATCCAGAAACTCATCAATATTCATCGTTGCCGAATACCACTCACAAGCCAATCAAATAAAAAGAATCGAGCAATCCCCGTTACCAAAACACCGATTCAAAATTCAAAAAACTTTTTAAAATCAAAAATTCAATCCCGGACGAACCCCCATAATTATGTTACGTATTCGGGCAACAATAATATAGATGAGTTAGGCAAGGGGTTTTATAACGAATAACACGTTTATTAAACACTGATAACAAACCCCCTTCAAAAGTAAACAAACCCAAACAATGACCCGAAACCAGCTGCTGGCAGCTGAATCAAACAGTTCTTAATAGCGTTGCAGTCCCAAACAGTCTTTAAAGCAGTATTGAAAAGAACTCAGTTCTCTAAAGCGAATTGCCGAATGAAAACAGTTCAAAGAACGATATGCCGACAGTTCAAAAGCTCACGGTACTTTTAAAAGGAGAGACTTTTTAAAGCGATGTAAATTCTCTTCCACGTCGATGTCCTTCGATTCCCAGCGTCGAACTCCCACGTCGAATTTTATTAAATATAACAACTTAAAGTGACTGACCTCTCTTCCACACTATTCTCAAACCCTTTCTGGTCATCCCAGGGGTCAACAGCGAGAATAGTCAACGAAATCCTTCCGAATGAGGATCACACAAGGTCGAAGTCAATCCATCAAAAATCGATTTTTTCTCGATCTCCAAACTTCACTCTCCATTAGCAAAGAAACCGTTGGCTCTGACCTTTTAAACTTTAGGCATTATATAGAACTTCATTTTTAACTAAACTGCGTCATCACATTAAATCACACAGTAACATGAAGTCATCTTGGCAAATCCAGCCACGAACTGCCCCACCTGACAGGGTGGGTCTTCCTTTTATACCCTGTAGAAAAAACCTGTCACATGACCTCTACTGGCGGGAAAATGACATCACTCCACCATTACCTCATGTCCAGTATAACTTCAACCCCAGTCACGTGACAAGGGTACCACTGTCACGTGTCACGGGTACGTAACATTACAAATACAGGTGCAATGCTGGTGTTGATTCAAGCTTTTGCAGTGTTACAAATACAGGGGCAATGCTGGTGTAGAGTCAGGCATTCACCCAGTTACAAATACAGGGGCAACGCAGGGGTAGATTCAGGATTTCAATATGTTACAAATACAGGAGCAATGCTGGTGTACATTCTGTTTTTCAGTGTTTTACATATACGGGGTAATTCTGGTGTAGACTCGGGTTTTGACATTGTTACAAATACAGGGGCAATGCTGGTGTAGAGTCAGGCATTCATAGTGCTAAAAATACAGGGGCAATGCTGGTGTAGAGTCAGGCATTCATAGTGCTAAAAATACAGGGGCAATGCTGCTGTAGAGTCAGGCATTCACAGGCTTACAAATACAGGGGCAACTCTGGTGTAGTTTCAGGATTTCAAAGTGTTACAAATACAGAGGCAATGCTGGTTTAGATTCTCTCTTTCAGGGTTGTACATATAAAGTGGCAATGCTGGTGTAGACTCTGGTTTTGACATTGTTACAAATAGAGGGGCAATGCTGGCGGAGATTCAGGCTTTTGCAGTGTTACAAATATAGGGGCAATGCTGGTGTATATTCAGGCTTTCACAGGGTTACAAATACAGGAGCAATGCTGGTGTAGATTCGCTCTTTCACAGTGTTATAAATACTGGGGCAATGCTGGTGTAGGAGATTCAGGCTTTTGCAGTGTTACAAATATAGGTGCAATGCTGGTGTAGATTCAGGCTTTCACAGTGTTACAAATACAGGGGCAATGCTGGTGCAGATTCAACCTTGCACAGTGATACAAAGAGAGGGGCAATGCTGCTGTAGATTCAAAAATTCACTGCGATACAAAGGCAGCTGCAATGATGCTGTAGATTCAAGCTTTCCCAGCGTTAATAAGACAGGTGCAATGATCGTGAACATTCAGGCATTCATAGTGCTAAAAATACTGGGGCAATGCTGGTGTAGATTCGCTGTTTCACAGTGTTATAAATACAGGGGCAATGCTGGTGTAGGAGATTCAGGCTTTTGCTGTGTTACAAATGCAGGGGCAATGCTGGTGCAGAATCAACCTTGCACAGTGATACAAAGAGAGGGGCAATTCTGCTGTAGATTCAAGATTCCACTGCGTTACAAAGACAGGTGCAATGATGGTTTAGATTCAGGATTTCAAAGTGTTACAAATACAGGGGCAATGCTGGTTTAGATTCTGTTTTTCAGGGTTGTACATATAAAGGGGCAATGCTGGTGTAGACTCTGGTATTGACTTTGGTACAAATACAGGGGCAATACTGGCGGAGATTCAGGCTTTCGTAGTGTTACAAATAGAGGGGCAATGCTGGTGTAGATTCTGGCTTTCACAGGATTACAAATACAGGAGCAATGCTGGTGTAGATTCACGCTTTCTCAGTGTTACAAATAGAGGGATAATGCTGGTGTACATTGATGCTTTCACAGCGTTACAAAGACAGGTGCAATGCTGGTTTAGATTCAAGCTTTTACATTGTTACAAATACAGGTGCAATGCTGGTGTAGATTCAAGCTTTTGCAGTGTTACAAATACAGGGGCAATGCTGGTGTAGATTGAGCCTTTTGCAGTGTTACAAATGCAAGGGGAATGCTGGTGTAGATTCAAGATTTTACTGCAATACAAAGACAGGAGCAATGATGCTGTGGATTCAAGCTTTCACAGCGTTACAAATATAGGGGCAATGCTGGTGTAGATTCAGGCTTTCGCAGTGTTACAAATGCAGGGGCAATACTGGTGCAGATTCAACCTTGCACAGTGATACAAAGAGAGGGGCAATGCTGCTGTAGATTCAAGATTTCTCTGCGTTCCAAAGACAGGTGCAATGATGCTGTAAATTCAAGCTTTCACAGCGTTACAAAGACAGGTGCAAAGATGGTGTAGATTTAGGCTTTCAGAGTTCCAAATATACAGGGGCAATTCTGGTGTAGAGTCAGGGATTCAGCCAGTTACAAATACAGGGCAACGCAGGGGTAGATTCAGGATTTCAATATGTTACAAATACATGGGCAATGCTGGTGTACATTCTGTTTTTCAGTGTTTTACCTATACAGGGTAATGCTGGTGTAGACTCGGGTTTTGACATTGTTACAAATAGAGGGGCAATGCTGGCGGAGATTCAGACTTTTGCAGTGTTACAAATATAGGTGCAATGCTGGTGTAGATTCAGGCTTTCACAATGTTACAAATACAGGGGCAATGCTGGTGCAGATTCAACCTTGCACAGTGATACAAAGAGAGGGGCAATGCTGCTGTAGTTTCAAGATTTCACTTCGTTACAAAGGCAGGTGCAATGATGCTGTAGATTCAAGCTTTCTCAGCATTACAAAGACAGGTGCAATGCTGGTGTCGGTTCAGGTTTTCACAGTGTTATAAATACAGGGGTAATGCTGGTGTAGATTCAGGCTTTTGCATTGTTACAAATACAGGGGCAATGCTGGTGTAGATTCAGGTATTCACAGTGTTACAAATATAGGGGCAATGCTGGTGCAGATTCAGGCTTTCAGAGTGTTACAAATAGATGTGTTATTCTGGTGTAGATTCAGGCTTTCGCTATGTTAAAAATATAGTGGCAATGCTGGTGTAGATTCAGGCTTTCGCAGTGTTACAAATGCAGGGGCAATGCTGGTGCAGATTCAACCTTGCATAGTGATACAAAGAGAGGGGCAATGCTGGTGTAGATTCAAGATTTCACTGTGTTACAAATACAGGTGCGATGCTGGTGTAGATTGAGCCTTTTGCAGTGTTACAAATGCAAGGGGAATGCTGGTGTAGATTCAAGATTTCACTGGAATACAAAGACAGGAGCAATGATGCTGTGGATTCAAGATTTCACAGCGTTACAAATATAGGGGAATGCTGGTGTAGATTCAGGCTTTCGCAGTGTATCAAATGCAGGGGCAATGCTGGTGCAGATTCAAACTTGCAAAGTGATACAAAGAGAGGGGCAATGCTTCTGTAGATTCAAGATTTCACTGCGTTACAAAGACAGGTGCAATGATGTTGTAAACTCATGCTTTCACAGCGTTACACAGACAGGTGCAATGATGGTGTAGATTCAGGCTTTAGCATTGTTACAAATACAGGGGCAATGCTGGTGTAGGTTCAGGTATTCACAGTGTTACAAATATAGGGGCAATGCTGGTGCAGATTCAGGCTTTCAGAGTGTTTCAAATAGATGTGTTATTCTGGTGTAGTTTCAGGCTTTCGCTATGTTATAAATATAGTGGCAATGCTGGTGTAGGAGATTAAGGCTTTTGCAGTGTTACAAATATAGGGGCAATGCGGGTGTAGATTTAGGCTTTCGCAGTGTTACAAATGCAGGGGCAATGCTGGTGCAGATTCAGGATTTCAATATGTTACAAAAACAGCGGCAATGCTGGTGTACATTCTGTTTTTCAGTGTTTTACATATACGGGGTAATTCTGGTGTAGACTCGGGTTTTGACATTGTTACAAATACAGGGGCAATGCTGGTGTAGAATCAGGCATTCATAGTGCTAAAAATACAGGGGCAATGCTGGTGTAGAGTCAGGCATTCATAGTGCTAAAAATACAGGGGCAATGCTGCTGTAGAGTCAGGCATTCACAGGCTTACAAATACAGGGGCAATTCTGGTGTAGTTTCAGGATTTCAAAGTGTTACAAATACAGGGGCAATGCTGGTTTAGATTCTCTCTTTCAGGGTTGTACATATAAAGGGGCAATGCTGGTGTAGACTCTGGTTTTGACATTGTTACAAATAGAGGGGCAATGCTGGCGGAGATTCAGGCTTTTGCAGTGTTACAAATACAGGGGCAATGCTGGTGTATATTCAGGCTTTCACAGGGTTACAAATACAGGAGCAATGCTGGTGTAGATTCGCTTTTTCACAGTGTTATAAATACTGGGGCAATGCTGGTGTAGGAGATTCAGGCTTTTGCAGTGTTACAAATATAGGTGCAATGCTGGTGTAGATTCAGGCTTTCACAGGATTACAAATACAGGTGCAATGCTGGTGTTGATTCAAGCTTTTGCAGTGTTACAAATACAGGGGCAATGCTGGTGTAGAGTCAGGCATTCACCCAGTTACAAATACAGGGGCAACGCAGGGGTAGATTCAGGATTTCAATATGTTACAAATACAGGAGCAATGCTGGTGTAGATTCGCTCTTTCACAGTGTTATAAATACTGGGGCAATGCTGGTGTAGGAGATTCTGGCTTTTGCAGTGTTACAAATATAGGTGCAATGCTGGTGTAGATTCAGGCTTTCACAGTGTTACAAATACAGGGGCAATGCTGGTGCAGATTCAACCTTGCACAGTGATACAAAGAGAGGGGTAATGCTGCTGTAGATTCAAGATTTCACTACATTACAAAGGCAGGTGCAATGATGCTGTAGATTCAAGGTTTCTCAGCATTATAAAGACAGGTGCAATGCTGGTGTAGGTTCAGTTATTCACAGTGTTACAAATATAGGGGCAATGCTGGTGCAGATTCAGGCTTTCAGAGTGTTACAAATAGATGTGTTATTCTGGTGTAGATTCAGGCTTTCGCTATGTTAAAAATATAGTGGCAATGCTGGTGTAGGAGATTAAGGCTTTTGCAGTGTTATAAATATAGGGGCAATGCTGGTGTAGATTTAGGCTTTCGCAGTGTTACAAATGCAGGGGCAATGCTGGTGCAGATTCAGGATTTCAATATGTTACAAAAACAGGGGCAATGCTGGTGTACATTCTGTTTTTCAGTGTTTTACATATACGGGGTAATTCTGGTGTAGACTCGGGTTTTGACATTGTTACAAATACAGGGGCAATGCTGGTGTAGAGTCAGGCATTCATAGTGCTAAAAATACAGGGGCAATGCTGGTGTAGAGTCAGGCATTCATAGTGCTAAAAATACAGGGGCAATGCTGCTGTAGAGTCAGGCATTCACAGGCTTACAAATACAGGGGCAACTCTGGTGTAGTTTCAGGATTTCAAACTGTTACAAATACAGAGGCAATGCTGGTTTAGATTCTCTCTTTCAGGGTTGTACATATAAAGGGGCAATGCTGGTGTAGACTCTGGTTTTGACATTGTTACAAATAGAGGGGCAATGCTGGCGGAGATTCAGGCTTTTGCAGTGTTACAAATACAGGGGCAATGCTGGTGTATATTCAGGCTTTCACAGGGTTACAAATACAGGAGCAATGCTGGTGTAGATTCGCTTTTTCACAGTGTTATAAATACTGGGGCAATGCTGGTGTAGGAGATTCAGGCTTTTGCAGTGTTACAAATATAGGTGCAATGCTGGTGTAGATTCAGGCTTTCACAGGATTACAAATACAGGTGCAATGCTGGTGTTGATTCAAGCTTTTGCAGTGTTACAAATACAGGGGCAATGCTGGTGTAGAGTCAGGCATTCACCCAGTTACAAATACAGGGGCAACTCTGGTGTAGTTTCAGGATTTCAAACTGTTACAAATACAGAGGCAATGCTGGTTTAGATTCTCTCTTTCAGGGTTGTACATATAAAGGGGCAATGCTGGTGTAGACTCTGGTTTTGACATTGTTACAAATAGAGGGGCAATGCTGGCGGAGATTCTGGCTTTTGCAGTGTTACAAATATAGGGGCAATGCTGGTGTATATTCAGGCTTTCACAGGGTTACAAATACAGGAGCAATGCTGGTGTAGATTCGCTCTTTCACAGTGTTATAAATACTGGGGCAATGCTGGTGTAGGAGATTCAGGCTTTTGCAGTGTTACAAATATAGGTGCAATGCTGGTGTAGATTCAGGCTTTCACAGTGTTACAAATACAGGGGCAATGCTGGTGCAGATTCAACCTTGCACAGTGATACAAAGAGAGGGGCAATGCTGCTGTAGATTCAAAAATTCACTGCGATACAAAGGCAGCTGCAATGATGCTGTAGATTCAAGCTTTCCCAGCGTTAATAAGACAGGTGCAATGATCGTGAACATTCAGGCATTCATAGTGCTAAAAATACTGGGGCAATGCTGGTGTAGATTCGCTGTTTCACAGTGTTATAAATACAGGGGCAATGCTGGTGTAGGAGATTCAGGCTTTTGCTGTGTTACAAATGCAGGGGCAATGCTGGTGCAGAATCAACCTTGCACAGTGATACAAAGAGAGGGGCAATTCTGCTGTAGATTCAAGATTCCACTGCGTTACAAAGACAGGTGCAATGATGGTTTAGATTCAGGATTTCAAAGTGTTACAAATACAGGAGCAATGCTGGTGTACATTCTGTTTTTCAGTGTTTTACGTATACGGGGTAATTCTGGTGTAGACTCGGGTTTTGACATTGTTACAAATACAGGGGCAATGCTGGTGTAGAGTCAGGCATTCATAGTGCTAAAAATACAGGGGCAATGCTGGTGTAGAGTCAGGCATTCATAGTGCTAAAAATACAGGGGCAATGCTGCTGTAGAGTCAGGCATTCACAGGCTTACAAATACAGGGGCAACTCTGGTGTAGTTTCAGGATTTCAAAGTGTTACAAATACAGAGGCAATGCTGGTTTAGATTCTCTCTTTCAGGGTTGTACATATAAAGGGGCAATGCTGGTGTAGACTCTGGTTTTGACATTGTTACAAATAGAGGGGCAATGCTGGCGGAGATTCAGGCTTTTGCAGTGTTACAAATACAGGGGCAATGCTGGTGTATATTCAGGCTTTCACAGGGTTACAAATACAGGAGCAATGCTGGTGTAGATTCGCTCTTTCACAGTGTTATAAATACTGGGGCAATGCTGGTGTAGGAGATTCAGGCTTTTGCAGTGTTACAAATATAGGTGCAATGCTGGTGTAGATTCAGGCTTTCACAGTGTTACAAATACAGGGGCAATGCTGGTGCAGATTCAACCTTGCACAGTGATACAAAGAGAGGGGCAATGCTGCTGTAGATTCAAAAATTCACTGCGATACAAAGGCAGCTGCAATGATGCTGTAGATTCAAGCTTTCCCAGCGTTAATAAGACAGGTGCAATGATCGTGAACATTCAGGCATTCATAGTGCTAAAAATACTGGGGCAATGCTGGTGTAGATTCGCTGTTTCACAGTGTTATAAATACAGGGGCAATGCTGGTGTAGGAGATTCAGGCTTTTGCTGTGTTACAAATGCAGGGGCAATGCTGGTGCAGAATCAACCTTGCACAGTGATACAAAGAGAGGGGCAATTCTGCTGTAGATTCAAGATTCCACTGCGTTACAAAGACAGGTGCAATGATGGTTTAGATTCAGGCATTCATAGTGCTAAAAATACAGGGGCAATGCTGCTGTAGAGTCAGGCATTCACAGGGTTACAAATACAGGGGCAACTCTGGTGTAGTTTCAGGATTTCAAAGTGTTACAAATACAGGGGCAATGCTGGTTTAGATTCTGTTTTTCAGGGTTGTACATATAAAGGGGCAATGCTGGTGTAGTCTCTGGTATTGACTTTGGTACAAATACAGGGGCAATACTGGCGGAGATTCAGGCTTTCGTAGTGTTACAAATAGAGGGGCAATGCTGGTGTAGATTCTGGCTTTCACAGGATTACAAATACAGGAGCAATGCTGGTGTAGATTCACGCTTTCTCAGTGTTACAAATAGAGGGATAATGCTGGTGTACATTGATGCTTTCACAGCGTTACAAAGACAGGTGCAATGCTGGTTTAGATTCAAGCTTTTACAGTGTTACAAATACAGGTGCAATGCTGGTGTAGATTCAAGCTTTTGCAGTGTTACAAATACAGGGGCAATGCTGGTGTAGGTTCACGTTTTCACACTGTTACAAAGACAGATGCAATGCTGGTGTAGATTGAGCCTTTTGCAGTGTTACAAATGCATGGGGAATGCTGGTGTAGATTCAAGATTTTACTGCAATACAAAGACAGGAGCAATGATGCTGTGGATTCAAGCTTTCACAGCGTTACAAATATAGGGGCAATGCTGTTGTAGATTCAGGCTTTCGCAGTGTTACAAATGCAGGGGCAATACTGGTGCAGATTCAACCTTGCACAGTGATACAAAGAGAGGGGCAATGCTGCTGTAGATTCAAGATTTCTCTGCGTTCCAAAGACAGGTGCAATGATGCTGTAAATTCAAGCTTTCACAGCGTTACAAAGACAGGTGCAAAGATGGTGTAGATTTAGGCTTTCAGAGTTCCAAATATACAGGGGCAATTCTGGTGTAGAGTCAGGGATTCAGCCAGTTACAAATACAGGGCAACGCAGGGGTAGATTCAGGATTTCAATATGTTACAAATACATGGGCAATGCTGGTGTACATTCTGTTTTTCAGTGTTTTACCTATACAGGGTAATGCTGGTGTAGACTCGGGTTTTGACATTGTTACAAATAGAGGGGCAATGCTGGCGGAGATTCAGACTTTTGCAGTGTTACAAATACAGGGGCAATGCTGGTGCAGATTCAACCTTGCATAGTGATACAAAGAGAGGGGCAATGCTGGTGTAGATTCAAGATTTCACTGTGTTACAAATACAGGTGCGATGCTGGTGTAGATTGAGCCTTTTGCAGTGTTACAAATGCAAGGGGAATGCTGGTGTAGATTCAAGATTTCTCTGGAATACAAAGACAGGAGCAATGATGCTGTGGATTCAAGATTTCACAGCGTTACAAATATAGGGGAATGCTGGTGTAGATTCAGGCTTTCGCAGTGTATCAAATGCAGGGGCAATGCTGGTGCAGATTCAAACTTGCAAAGTGATACAAAGAGAGGGGCAATGCTTCTGTAGATTCAAGATTTCACTGCGTTACAAAGACAGGTGCAATGATGTTGTAAACTCATGCTTTCACAGCGTTACACAGACAGGTGCAATGATGGTGTAGATTCAGGCTTTAGCATTGTTACAAATACAGGGGCAATGCTGGTGTAGGTTCAGGTATTCACAGTGTTACAAATATAGGGGCAATGCTGGTGCAGATTCAGGCTTTCAGAGTGTTTCAAATAGATGTGTTATTCTGGTGTAGTTTCAGGCTTTCGCTATGTTATAAATATAGTGGCAATGCTGGTGTAGGAGATTAAGGCTTTTGCAGTGTTACAAATATAGGGGCAATGCGGGTGTAGATTTAGGCTTTCGCAGTGTTACAAATGCAGGGGCAATGCTGGTGCAGATTCAGGATTTCAATATGTTACAAAAACAGCGGCAATGCTGGTGTACATTCTGTTTTTCAGTGTTTTACATATACGGGGTAATTCTGGTGTAGACTCGGGTTTTGACATTGTTACAAATACAGGGGCAATGCTGGTGTAGAATCAGGCATTCATAGTGCTAAAAATACAGGGGCAATGCTGGTGTAGAGTCAGGCATTCATAGTGCTAAAAATACAGGGGCAATGCTGCTGTAGAGTCAGGCATTCACAGGCTTACAAATACAGGGGCAATTCTGGTGTAGTTTCAGGATTTCAAAGTGTTACAAATACAGGGGCAATGCTGGTTTAGATTCTCTCTTTCAGGGTTGTACATATAAAGGGGCAATGCTGGTGTAGACTCTGGTTTTGACATTGTTACAAATAGAGGGGCAATGCTGGCGGAGATTCAGGCTTTTGCAGTGTTACAAATACAGGGGCAATGCTGGTGTATATTCAGGCTTTCACAGGGTTACAAATACAGGAGCAATGCTGGTGTAGATTCGCTTTTTCACAGTGTTATAAATACTGGGGCAATGCTGGTGTAGGAGATTCAGGCTTTTGCAGTGTTACAAATATAGGTGCAATGCTGGTGTAGATTCAGGCTTTCACAGGATTACAAATACAGGTGCAATGCTGGTGTTGATTCAAGCTTTTGCAGTGTTACAAATACAGGGGCAATGCTGGTGTAGAGTCAGGCATTCACCCAGTTACAAATACAGGGGCAACGCAGGGGTAGATTCAGGATTTCAATATGTTACAAATACAGGAGCAATGCTGGTGTAGATTCGCTCTTTCACAGTGTTATAAATACTGGGGCAATGCTGGTGTAGGAGATTCTGGCTTTTGCAGTGTTACAAATATAGGTGCAATGCTGGTGTAGATTCAGGCTTTCACAGTGTTACAAATACAGGGGCAATGCTGGTGCAGATTCAACCTTGCACAGTGATACAAAGAGAGGGGTAATGCTGCTGTAGATTCAAGATTTCACTACATTACAAAGGCAGGTGCAATGATGCTGTAGATTCAAGGTTTCTCAGCATTATAAAGACAGGTGCAATGCTGGTGTAGGTTCAGTTATTCACAGTGTTACAAATATAGGGGCAATGCTGGTGCAGATTCAGGCTTTCAGAGTGTTACAAATAGATGTGTTATTCTGGTGTAGATTCAGGCTTTCGCTATGTTAAAAATATAGTGGCAATGCTGGTGTAGGAGATTAAGGCTTTTGCAGTGTTATAAATATAGGGGCAATGCTGGTGTAGATTTAGGCTTTCGCAGTGTTACAAATGCAGGGGCAATGCTGGTGCAGATTCAGGATTTCAATATGTTACAAAAACAGGGGCAATGCTGGTGTACATTCTGTTTTTCAGTGTTTTACATATACGGGGTAATTCTGGTGTAGACTCGGGTTTTGACATTGTTACAAATACAGGGGCAATGCTGGTGTAGAGTCAGGCATTCATAGTGCTAAAAATACAGGGGCAATGCTGGTGTAGAGTCAGGCATTCATAGTGCTAAAAATACAGGGGCAATGCTGCTGTAGAGTCAGGCATTCACAGGCTTACAAATACAGGGGCAACTCTGGTGTAGTTTCAGGATTTCAAACTGTTACAAATACAGAGGCAATGCTGGTTTAGATTCTCTCTTTCAGGGTTGTACATATAAAGGGGCAATGCTGGTGTAGACTCTGGTTTTGACATTGTTACAAATAGAGGGGCAATGCTGGCGGAGATTCAGGCTTTTGCAGTGTTACAAATACAGGGGCAATGCTGGTGTATATTCAGGCTTTCACAGGGTTACAAATACAGGAGCAATGCTGGTGTAGATTCGCTTTTTCACAGTGTTATAAATACTGGGGCAATGCTGGTGTAGGAGATTCAGGCTTTTGCAGTGTTACAAATATAGGTGCAATGCTGGTGTAGATTCAGGCTTTCACAGGATTACAAATACAGGTGCAATGCTGGTGTTGATTCAAGCTTTTGCAGTGTTACAAATACAGGGGCAATGCTGGTGTAGAGTCAGGCATTCACCCAGTTACAAATACAGGGGCAACTCTGGTGTAGTTTCAGGATTTCAAACTGTTACAAATACAGAGGCAATGCTGGTTTAGATTCTCTCTTTCAGGGTTGTACATATAAAGGGGCAATGCTGGTGTAGACTCTGGTTTTGACATTGTTACAAATAGAGGGGCAATGCTGGCGGAGATTCTGGCTTTTGCAGTGTTACAAATATAGGGGCAATGCTGGTGTATATTCAGGCTTTCACAGGGTTACAAATACAGGAGCAATGCTGGTGTAGATTCGCTCTTTCACAGTGTTATAAATACTGGGGCAATGCTGGTGTAGGAGATTCAGGCTTTTGCAGTGTTACAAATATAGGTGCAATGCTGGTGTAGATTCAGGCTTTCACAGTGTTACAAATACAGGGGCAATGCTGGTGCAGATTCAACCTTGCACAGTGATACAAAGAGAGGGGCAATGCTGCTGTAGATTCAAAAATTCACTGCGATACAAAGGCAGCTGCAATGATGCTGTAGATTCAAGCTTTCCCAGCGTTAATAAGACAGGTGCAATGATCGTGAACATTCAGGCATTCATAGTGCTAAAAATACTGGGGCAATGCTGGTGTAGATTCGCTGTTTCACAGTGTTATAAATACAGGGGCAATGCTGGTGTAGGAGATTCAGGCTTTTGCTGTGTTACAAATGCAGGGGCAATGCTGGTGCAGAATCAACCTTGCACAGTGATACAAAGAGAGGGGCAATTCTGCTGTAGATTCAAGATTCCACTGCGTTACAAAGACAGGTGCAATGATGGTTTAGATTCAGGATTTCAAAGTGTTACAAATACAGGAGCAATGCTGGTGTACATTCTGTTTTTCAGTGTTTTACATATACGGGGTAATTCTGGTGTAGACTCGGGTTTTGACATTGTTACAAATACAGGGGCAATGCTGGTGTAGAGTCAGGCATTCATAGTGCTAAAAATACAGGGGCAATGCTGGTGTAGAGTCAGGCATTCATAGTGCTAAAAATACAGGGGCAATGCTGCTGTAGAGTCAGGCATTCACAGGCTTACAAATACAGGGGCAACTCTGGTGTAGTTTCAGGATTTCAAAGTGTTACAAATACAGAGGCAATGCTGGTTTAGATTCTCTCTTTCAGGGTTGTACATATAAAGGGGCAATGCTGGTGTAGACTCTGGTTTTGACATTGTTACAAATAGAGGGGCAATGCTGGCGGAGATTCAGGCTTTTGCAGTGTTACAAATACAGGGGCAATGCTGGTGTATATTCAGGCTTTCACAGGGTTACAAATACAGGAGCAATGCTGGTGTAGATTCGCTCTTTCACAGTGTTATAAATACTGGGGCAATGCTGGTGTAGGAGATTCAGGCTTTTGCAGTGTTACAAATATAGGTGCAATGCTGGTGTAGATTCAGGCTTTCACAGTGTTACAAATACAGGGGCAATGCTGGTGCAGATTCAACCTTGCACAGTGATACAAAGAGAGGGGCAATGCTGCTGTAGATTCAAAAATTCACTGCGATACAAAGGCAGCTGCAATGATGCTGTAGATTCAAGCTTTCCCAGCGTTAATAAGACAGGTGCAATGATCGTGAACATTCAGGCATTCATAGTGCTAAAAATACTGGGGCAATGCTGGTGTAGATTCGCTGTTTCACAGTGTTATAAATACAGGGGCAATGCTGGTGTAGGAGATTCAGGCTTTTGCTGTGTTACAAATGCAGGGGCAATGCTGGTGCAGAATCAACCTTGCACAGTGATACAAAGAGAGGGGCAATTCTGCTGTAGATTCAAGATTCCACTGCGTTACAAAGACAGGTGCAATGATGGTTTAGATTCAGGCATTCATAGTGCTAAAAATACAGGGGCAATGCTGCTGTAGAGTCAGGCATTCACAGGGTTACAAATACAGGGGCAACTCTGGTGTAGTTTCAGGATTTCAAAGTGTTACAAATACAGGGGCAATGCTGGTTTAGATTCTGTTTTTCAGGGTTGTACATATAAAGGGGCAATGCTGGTGTAGTCTCTGGTATTGACTTTGGTACAAATACAGGGGCAATACTGGCGGAGATTCAGGCTTTCGTAGTGTTACAAATAGAGGGGCAATGCTGGTGTAGATTCTGGCTTTCACAGGATTACAAATACAGGAGCAATGCTGGTGTAGATTCACGCTTTCTCAGTGTTACAAATAGAGGGATAATGCTGGTGTACATTGATGCTTTCACAGCGTTACAAAGACAGGTGCAATGCTGGTTTAGATTCAAGCTTTTACAGTGTTACAAATACAGGTGCAATGCTGGTGTAGATTCAAGCTTTTGCAGTGTTACAAATACAGGGGCAATGCTGGTGTAGGTTCACGTTTTCACACTGTTACAAAGACAGATGCAATGCTGGTGTAGATTGAGCCTTTTGCAGTGTTACAAATGCATGGGGAATGCTGGTGTAGATTCAAGATTTTACTGCAATACAAAGACAGGAGCAATGATGCTGTGGATTCAAGCTTTCACAGCGTTACAAATATAGGGGCAATGCTGTTGTAGATTCAGGCTTTCGCAGTGTTACAAATGCAGGGGCAATACTGGTGCAGATTCAACCTTGCACAGTGATACAAAGAGAGGGGCAATGCTGCTGTAGATTCAAGATTTCTCTGCGTTCCAAAGACAGGTGCAATGATGCTGTAAATTCAAGCTTTCACAGCGTTACAAAGACAGGTGCAAAGATGGTGTAGATTTAGGCTTTCAGAGTTCCAAATATACAGGGGCAATTCTGGTGTAGAGTCAGGGATTCAGCCAGTTACAAATACAGGGCAACGCAGGGGTAGATTCAGGATTTCAATATGTTACAAATACATGGGCAATGCTGGTGTACATTCTGTTTTTCAGTGTTTTACCTATACAGGGTAATGCTGGTGTAGACTCGGGTTTTGACATTGTTACAAATACAGGGGCATTGCCGGTGTAGGTTCACGTTTTCACATGGTTACAAATACAGGGGCAATGCTGGTGTAGGTTCAGGTTTTCACAGTGTTATAAATACAGGGGCAATGCTGGTGTAGATTCAGGCTTTCGCAGTGTTATAAATACAGGGGCAATGCTGGTGTAGATTCAGGTATTCACAGTGTTACAAATATCTGGGCAATGCTGGTGCAGATTCAAGCTTTCACTGTGTTACAAATATAGGGGCTATGCTGGTGTAGATTCAGGTTTCCACAGTGTTACAAATACAGGGGCAATGCTGGTGCAGATTCAAGCTTTTAGAGTGTTACAAAGACAGGTTCAATGCTGGTGTAGTTTCAGGCTTTCAGAGTGCTAAAAATTCAGGGGGATTGCTGGTGTTGAGTCAGGCATTCACACGGTTACAAATACAGGGGCAACGCTTGGGTAGGTTCAGGATTTCAATGTGTTACAAATGCAGGTGCTTGCTGGTGTAGATTCAAACTTGCACCGTGTTACAAAGAGAGGCGCAATGCTGCTGTAGATTCAAGATTTCACTGCCAGACAAAGACAGGAGCAATGATGCTGTGGATTCAAGCTTTCACTGCGTTACAAATATAGGGGCAATGCGGGTGTAGATTCAGGCTTTCGCTGTGTTACAAATGCAGGGGCAATGCTGGTGCAGATTCAATCTTGCACTGTGATACAAAGAGAGGGGCAATGCTGCTGTAGATTCAAGATTTCACTGCGTTACAAAGACAGGTGCAATGATGCTGTAAATTCAAGCTTTCACAGCGTTACAAAGACAGGTGCAATGATGGTGTAGATTCAGGCTTTCATAATGCTGAAAATACAGGGGCAATTCTGGTGTAGAGTCAGGCATTCACCCAGTTACAAATACAGGGGCAACGCAGCGGTAGATTCAGGATTTTAATGTGTTACAAATACATGGGCAATGCTGGTGTAGACTCGGGTTTTGACATTGTTACAAATACAGGGGCAATTCTGGTGTTCGTTCACATTTTCACAGGGTTACAAATACAGGGGCAATGCTGGTGTAGGTTCAGGTTTTCACAGTGTTATAAATACAGGGGCAATGCTGGTGTAGATTCAGGCTTTCGCTGTGTTACAAATGCAAGGGGAATGCTGGTGTAGATTCAAGATTTCACTGCAATACTAAGACAGGAGCAATGATGCTGTGGATTCAAGCTTTCACAGCGTTACAAATATAGGGGCAATGCTGGTGTAGATTCAGGCATTCACACGGTTACAAATACAGGGGCAACGCTGGGGTAGGTTCAGGATTTTAATGTGTTAGAAATACAGGGGCAATGCTGGTGTAGATTATGTTTTTCAGAGTTTTACATATACAGGGGCAATGCTGGTGTAGACTCGGGTTTTGACACTGTTACAAATAGAGGGGCAATGCTGGCGGAGATTCAGGCTTTCACACTGTTACAAATACAGGGGCAATGCTGGTGTAGATTCAGCCTTTCAGAGTGTTACAAATACAGGTGCAATGCTGCTGTAGATTCGCGCTTTCACAGTGTTATAAATACAGCGGCAATGCTGGTGTACATTCATGCTTTCTCAGTGTTACAAATAGAGGGATAATGCTGGTGCAGATTCAAGCTTTCACTGTGTTACAAATACAGGGGCAATGCTGGTGTACATTGATGTTTTCACAGCGTTACAAAGACAGGTGCAGTGCTGGTGTAGATTCAGGCTTTTGCAGTGTTACAAATCCAGGGGCAGGGCTGGTGTAGATTCGAGCTTTCTCAGTGTTACAAATACTGGGGCAATGCAGGGGTAGATTCAGGATTTCAATATGTTGCAAATGCAGGGGCAATGCTGGTGTACATTCTGTTTTTCAGTGTTTTACATATACGGGGTAATGCTGGTGTAGACTTGGGTTTTGGCATTGTTACAAATACAGGGGCAATGCTGGTGTAGAGTCAGGCATTCACAGGATTACAAATACAGGGGCAACTCTGCTGTAGATTCAGCATTTCAAAGTGTTACAAATACAGGGGCAATGCTGGTTTAGATTCTTTCTTTCAGGGTTGTACATATAAAGCGGCAATGCTGGTGTAGACTCTGGTATTGACATTGTTACAAATTGAGGGGCAATGCTGGCAGAGATTCAGGCTTTCGCAGTGTTACAAATACAGGGGCAATGCTGGCGGAGATTCAAGCTTTCGCAGTGTTACAAATACAGGGGCAATGCTGCTGTAGATTCACGCTTTCACAGTGTTATAAATACAGGGACAATGCTGGTGTACGTTCACGCTTTCTCAGTGTTACAAATAGAGGGATAATGATGGTGCAGATTCAAGCTTTCACTGTGTTAGAAATACAGGGGCAATGCTGGTGTACATTGATGTTTTCACAGCGTTACAAAGACAGGTGCAGTGCTGGTGTAGATTCAGGCTTTTGCAGTGTTACAAATCCAGGGGCAAGGCTGGTGTAGATTCGAGCTTTCAGAGTGTTACAAATACCGGTGCAATGCTGGTGTAGATTCACTCTTTCACAGTGTTATAAAGACAGTTGCAGTGCTGGTGTAGATTCAGGCTTTTACAGTGTTTCAAATATAGGGGCAATGCTGGTGTAGATTCAGGCTTTCGCAGTGTTACAAATGCAGGGGCAATGCTGGTGCAGATTCAACCTTGCATAGTGATACAAAGAGAGGGGAATGCTGCTGTAGATTCAAGATTTCACTGCGTTACAAAGAGAGCTGCAATGATGGTGTATATTGAAGCTTTCACAGCATTACAAAGACAGCTGCAATGATGGTGTAGATTCAGGCATTCATAGTGCTAAAAATACGGGCAATGCTGGTGTAGAGTCAGGCATTCACCCAGTTACAAATACATGGGCAACGCAGGGGTAGATTCAGGATTTCAATGTGTTACAAATACATGGGCAATGCTGGTGTAGATTCTGTTTTTCAGTGTTTTACATATACGGGGTAATGCTGGTGTAGACTCGGGTTTTGACATTGTTACAAATACAGGGGCAATTCTGGTGTTCGTTCACGTTTTCACAGGGTTACAAATACAGGGGCAATGCTGGTGTAGGTTCAGGTTTTCACAGTGTTACAAGTACAGGGGCAATGCTGGTGTAGATTCAGGCTTTCGCAGTTTTACAAATGCTGGGGCAATGCTGGTGTAGATTCAGGCTTTCAGAGTGTTACAAGTACAGGGGCAATGCTGGTGTAGATTCAGGGTTTCACAGGGTTGCAAATACAGGTGCAATGCTGGTGTAGATTCGCTCTTTCACAGTGTTACAAATACAGGGGCAATGCTGGTGTAGGAGATTCAGGCTTTCACAGGGTCACAAATACAGGAGCAAGGCTGGTGTAGATTCAGGCTTTCGCAGTGTTACAAATGCAGGGGCAATACTGGTGCAGATTCAAACTTGCACAGTGATACAAAGAGAGGGACAATGCTGCTGTAGATTCAAGATTTCTCTGCGTTCCAAAGACAGGTGCAATGATGCTGTAAATTCAAGCTTTTACAGCGTTACAAAGACAGGTGCAAAGATGGTGTAGATTCAGGCTTTCAGAGTGCTAAAAATACAAGGGCAATTCTGGTGTAGAGTCAGGCATTCAGCCGGTTACAAATACAGGGGCAACGCAGGGGTAGATTCAGGATTTCAATATGTTACAAATACAGGGGCAATGCTGGTGTACATTCTGTTTTCCAGTGTTTTACATATACAGGGTAATGCTGGTGTAGACTCGGGTTTTGACATTGTTACAAATACAGGGGCAATGCTGGTGTAGGTTCACGTTTTCACAGGGTTACAAATACAGGGGCAATGATGGTGTAGATTCAGGCTTTCGCAGAGTTACAAATACAGGGGCAATGCTGGTGTAGATTCTGGTATTCACAGTGTTACAAATATCTGGGCAATGCTGGTGCAGATTCAAGCTTTCACAGTGTTACAAATACAGGGGCAATGCTGTTGTAGATTCAGGCTTTCAGAGTGTTAGAAATAGATGGGTAATGCTGGTGTAGATTCCGGTTTCCACAGTGTTACAAATACAGGGGCAATGCTGGTGTAGTTTCAGGTTTTCACAGTGTTACAAATACAGTGGCAATGCTGGTGCAGATTCAGGCTTTCAGAGTGTTACAAAGACAGGTTCAATGATGGTGTAGTTTCAGGCTTTCATAGTGCAAAAAATTCAGGGGGATTGCTGGTGTTGAGTTAGGCATTCACACGGTTACAAATACAGGGGCAACTCTTGGGTAGGTTCAGGATTTCAATGTGTTACAAATGCAGGGGAATTGCTGGTGTAGATTCAAACTTGCACCGTGTTACAAAGAGAGGGGCAATGCTGCAGTAGATTCAAGATTTCACTGCCAGTCAAAGACAGCAGCAATGATGCTGTGGATTCAAGCTTTCACAGCGTTACAAATATAGGGGCAATGCGGGTGTAGATTCAGGCTTTCGCAGTGTTACAAATACAGGTGCAATGTTGTTGCAGATTCAAGCTTTCACAGTGTTACAAATACAGGGGCAATGCTCTTGTAGATTCAGGCTTTCAGAGTGTTAGAAATAGATGGGTAATGCTGGTGTAGATTCCGGTTTCCACAGTGTTACAAATACAGGGGCAATGCTGGTGTAGATTCAGGCTTTCGTTGTGTTGCAAATACAAGGACAATGCTGGTGTAGATACAGGTTTTCACAGTGTTACAAATACAGGGGTACTTCTGGTGCAGATTCAGGCTTTCAGAGTATTACAAATACACGGGCAATGCTGGTGTAGATTCAGGATTTCGCACAGTTACAAATACTGGGGCAATGCTGGTGTAGATTCAGGTATTCACTGTGTTACAAATATAAGGGCAATGCTCTTGTAGATTCAAGCTTTCACAGTGTTACAAATACAGGGGAACTGCTGGTGCAGATTCAGGCTTTCATAGTGCTAAAAATACAGGGGCAATGCTGGTGTTGAGTCAGGCATTCACACGGTTACAAATACAGGGGCAACGCTGGGGTAGGTTCAGGTTTTCAATGTGTTAGAAATACAGGGGCAATGCTGGTGTAGATTCTGTTTTTCAGAGTTTTACATATACAGTGGCAATGCTGGTGTAGACTCGGGTTTTGACACTGTTACAAATACAGGGGCAATGCTGGCGGAGATTCAGGCTTTCGCAGTGTTACAAATACAGCGGCAATGCTGGTGTAGATTCAGGCTTTCAGAGTGTTACAAATACAGGAGCAATGCTGGTGTAGATTCACTCTTTCACAGTGTTATAAATACAGCGGCAATGCTGGTGTACATTCACGCTTTCTCTGTTACAAATAGAGGGATAATGCTGGTGCAGATTCAAGCTTTCACTGTGTTACAAATACAGGGGCAATGCTCGTGTACATTGATGTTTTCACAGCGTTTCAAAGACAGGTGCAGTGCTGGTGTAGATTCAGGCTTTTGCTGTGTTACAAATGCAGGGGCAATGCTGGTGTAGATTCAGGCTTCTGCAGTGTTACAAATGCAGGGGCAATGCTGGTGCTGATTCAACCTTGCACAGTGATACAAACAGAGGGGCAATGCTGGAGTAAATTCAAGATTTCACTGCGTTACAAATACAGCTGTAATGATGCTGTAGATTCAAGCTTTCACAGCGTTACAAAGACAGGTGCAATGATGGTGTAGACTCTGGCTTTCGCAGTGTTACAAATACGGGTGTAATGCTGGTGTAGATTCGCTCTTTCACAGTGCTATAAATACAGGGGCAATGCTGGTGTAGAGTCAGGCATTCACAGGGTTACAAATACAGGGACAATGCTGGTGTAGATTCTGTCTTTCAGGGTTGTACATATAAAGGGGCAATGCTAGTGTAGATTCTGTTTTTCAGAGTTTTACATATACAGGGGCAATGCTGCTGTAGACTCGGGTTTTGACATTGTTACAATTACAGGAGCAATGCTGGTGTAGATTCAGACTTTCAGAGTATTACAAATACAGGTGCAATGCTGGTGTAGATTCGCTCTTTCACAGTGTTATAAATACAGGGGTAATGCTGGTTTAGATTCCGGTTTCCAGAGTGTTAGAAATACAGGGGCAATGCTGGTGTAGATTCAAGATTTCACCCCGTTACAAAGACAACTGCAATGATGCTGTAGATTCCAGCTTTCACAGCGTTACAAAGACAGGTGCAATGATGATGTAGATTCAGGCATTCATAGTGCTAAAAATACAGGGGCAATGCTGGTGTAGACTCTGGTTTTGACATTGTTACAAATAGAGGGGCAATGCTGGCGGAGATTCAGGCTTTCGTAGTGTTACAAATACAGGGGAATGCTGGTGTAGATTCAGGCTTTCTGAGTGTTACAAATACAGGTGAAATGCTGGTGTAGATTCGCTCTTTCACAGTGCTATAAATACAGGGGCAATGCTGGTGTAGAGTCAGGCATTCACAGGGTTACATATAAAGGGACAATGCTGGTGTAGATTCAGGATTTCAAAGTGTTACAAACACAGGGGCAATGCTGGTTTAGATTCTGTCTTTCAGGGTGGTACATATAAAGGGGCAATGCTGGTGTAGACTCTGGTTTTGACATTGTTACAAATAGAGGGGCAATGCTGGCGGAGATTCAGGGTTTTGCAGTGTTACAAATACAGGGGCAATGCTTCTGTATATTTAGACTTCCACAGTGTTACAAATACAGGAGCAATGCTGGTGTAGATTCAGGCTTTCACAGGGTTAGAAATACAGGGGCAATGCTGGTTTAGATTCAGGCTTTCACAGGGTTACAAATACAGGTGCAATGCTGGATTAGATTCGCTCTTTCTCAGAGTTACAAATAGAGGGATTATGCTGGTGTACATTGATGCTTTCACAGCATTACAAAGACAGGTGCAATGCTGGTGTAGATTGAGCCTTTTGCAGTGTTACAAATGCAAGGGGAATGCATGTTGTAGATTCAAGATTTCACTGCAATACAAAGACAGGAGCAATGATGCTGTGGATTCAAGCTTTCACAGCGTTACAAATATAGGGGCAATGCTGGTGTAGATTCTCTCTTTCACAGTGTTATAAATATAGGGGCAATGCTGGTGTAGGGGATTCAGGCTTTTGCAGTGTTACAAATATAGGGGCAATGCTGGTTTAGATTCAGGCTTTCGCAGTGTTACAAAAGCAGGGGCAATGCTGGTGCAGATTCAACCTTGCACTGTGATACAAAGAGAGGGGCAATGCTGCTGTAGATTCAAGATTTCACTGTGTTCCAAAGACAGGTGCAATGATGCTGTAAATTCAAGCTTTCACAGCGTTACAAAGACAGGTGCAAAGATGGTGTAGAGTCAGGCATTCAGCCAGTTACAAATACAGGGGCAACGCAGGGGTAGATTCAGGATTTCAATATGTTACAAATACAGGGGCAATGCTGGTGTACATTCTGTTTTCCAGTATTTTACATATACAGGGTAATGCTGGTGTAGACTCGGGTTTTGACATTGTTACAAATACAGGGGCAATGCTGGTGTAGGTTCACGTTTTCACAGGGTTACAAATACAGGGGCAATGCTGGTGTAGATTCAGGCTTTCGCAGAGTTACAAATACAGGGGCAATGCTGGTGTAGATTCAGGTATTCACAGTGTTACAAATATCTGGGCAATGCTGGTGCAGATTCAAGCTTTCACTGTGTTACAAATATAGGGGCTATGCTGGTGTAGATTCAGGTTTCCACAGTGTTACAAATACAGGGGCAATGCTGGTGCAGATTCAAGCTTTCACAGTGTTACAAATACAGGGGCAATGCTCTTGTAGATTCAGGCTTTCAGAGTGTTAGAAATAGATGGGTAATGCTGGTGTAGATTCCGGTTTCCACAGTGTTACAAATACAGGGGCATTGCTGGTGTAGATTCAGGCTTTCGTTGTGTTGCAAATACAAGGACAATGCTGGTGTAAATACAGGTTTTCACAGTGTTACAAATACAGGGGTACTGCTGGTGTAGATTCAGACTTTCAGAGTATTACAAATACAGGTGCAATGCTGGTGTAGATTCGCTCTTTCACAGTGTTATAAATACAGGGGTAATGCTGGTTTAGATTCCGGTTTCCACAGTGTTAGAAATACAGGGGCAATGCTGGTGTAGATTCAAGATTTCACTGCGTTACAAAGACAACTGCAATGATGCTGTAGATTCCAGCTTTCACAGCGTTACAAAGACAGGTGCAATGATGGTGTAGATTCAGGCGTTCATAGTGCTAAAAATACAGGGGCAATGCTGGTGTAGACTCTGGTTTTGACATTGTTACAAATAGAGGGGCAATGCTGGCGAAGATTCAGGCTTTCGCAGTGTTACAAATACAGGGGAATGCTGGTGTAGATTCAGGCTTTCTGACTGTTACAAATACAGGTGAAATGCTGGTGTAGATTCGCTCTTTCACAGTGTTATAAATACAGGGGCAATGCTGGTGTAGAGTCAGGCATTCACAGGGTTACATATAAAGGGACAATGCTGGTGTAGATTCAGGATTTCAAAGTGTTACAAACACAGGGGCAATGCTGGTTTAGATTCTGTCTTTCAGGGTGGTACATATAAAGGGGCAATGCTGGTGTAGACTCTGGTTTTGACATTGTTACAAATAGAGGGGCAATGCTGGCGGAGATTCAGGGTTTTGCAGTGTTACAAATATTGGGGCAATGCTGGTGTAGATTCAGGCTTTTGCAGTGTTACAAATGCAGGGGCAATGCTGGTGTAGATTCAGGCTTTTGCAGTGTTACAAATGCAGGGGCAATGCTGGTGCATATTCAAGATTTCACTGCGTTACAAAGACAGCTGCAATGCTGGTGTAGATTCAGGCTTTCTGAGTGTTACAAATACAGGTGAAATGCTGGTGTAGATTCGCTCTTTCACAGTGTTATAAATACAGGGGCAATGCTGGTGTAGAGTCAGGCATTCACAGGGTTACATATAAAGGGACAATGCTGGTGTAGATTCAGGATTTCAAAGTGTTACAAACACAGGGGCAATGCTGGTTTAGATTCTGTCTTTCAGGGTGGTACATATAAAGGGGCAATGCTGGTGTAGACTCTGGTATTGACATTGTTACAAATAGAGGGGCAATGCTGGCGGAGATTCGGGCTTTCGCAGTGTTACAAATACAGGGGAATGCTGGTGTAGATTCAGGCTTTCTGACTGTTACAAATACAGGTGAAATGCTGGTGTAGATTCGCTCTTTCACAGTGTTATAAATACAGGGGCAATGCTGGTGTAGAGTCAGGCATTCACAGGGTTACATATAAAGGGACAATGCTGGTGTAGATTCAGGATTTCAAAGTGTTACAAACACAGGGGCAATGCTGGTTTAGATTCTGTCTTTCAGGGTGGTACATATAAAGGGGCAATGCTGGTGTAGACTCTGGTTTTGACATTGTTACAAATAGAGGGGCAATGCTGGCGGAGATTCAGGGTTTTGCAGTGTTACAAATATTGGGGCAATGCTGGTGTAGATTCAGGCTTTTGCAGTGTTACAAATGCAGGGGCAATGCTGGTGTAGATTCAGGCTTTTGCAGTGTTACAAATGCAGGGGCAATGCTGGTGCATATTCAAGATTTCACTGCGTTACAAAGACAGCTGCAATGCTGGTGTAGATTCAGGCTTTCTGAGTGTTACAAATACAGGTGAAATGCTGGTGTAGATTCGCTCTTTCACAGTGTTATAAATACAGGGGCAATGCTGGTGTAGAGTCAGGCATTCACAGGGTTACATATAAAGGGACAATGCTGGTGTAGATTCAGGATTTCAAAGTGTTACAAACACAGGGGCAATGCTGGTTTAGATTCTGTCTTTCAGGGTGGTACATATAAAGGGGCAATGCTGGTGTAGACTCTGGTATTGACATTGTTACAAATAGAGGGGCAATGCTGGCGGAGATTCGGGCTTTCGCAGTGTTACAAATACAGGGGCAATGCTGGTGTAGATTCAGGCTTTCACAGTGTTATAAATACAGGGGAAATGCTGGTGTAGATTCACGCTTTCTCAGTGTTACAAATAGAGGGATAATGCTGGTGTACATTGATGATTTCACAGCGTTACAAAGACAAGTGCAATGCTGGTGTAGATTGAGCCTTTTGCAGTGTTACAAATGCAAGGGGAATGCTGGTGTAGATTCAAACTTGCACCGTGTTACAAAGAGATGGGCAATGCTGGTGTGGATTCAGGCTTTCAGAGTGTTACAAATACAGGGGCAATGATGGTGTACATTGATGCTTTCACAGTGTTACAACGACAGGTGCAGTTTCAGGCTTTCGCAGTGTAACAAATACAGGGGCAATGCTGGTGCAGATTCAAGCTTTAACTGTCTTACAAATATAGAGGCAATGCTCTTGTAGATTCAGGCTGTTGCTATATTAGAAGTATAGTGGCAATGCAGTTTTAGGAGATTCAGGCTTTTGCAGTGTTACAAACAGAGGTATAATGATGGTGCAGATTCAAGCTTTCACTGTGTTACAAATAGAGGGGTAATGCTTGTGTACATTGATGATTTCACAGCGTTACAACGACAGGTGCAATGCTGGTGTAGTTTCAGGCTTTTGCAGTGTTACAAATACAGGGGCAATGCTGGTGTAGATTCAGGTTTTCACAGTGTTAGAAATACAGGGGCAATGCTGGTGTAGATTCAGGCTTTCACAGTGTTTTAAATACTGGGACAATGCTGGTGTAGATTCAGGCTTTCGCAGTGTTACATATGCAGGGGCATTGCTGGTGCAGATTCAAACTTGCACTGTGATACAAAGAGCGGGGCAATGCTACTGTAGATTCAAGATTTCACTGCGTTACAAAGACAGGTGCAATGATGCTGTAGATTCAAGCTTTCACAGTGTTACAAAGACAGGTGCAATGTTGGTATAGATTCAGGCTTTCATAATGTTAGAAGTACAGGGACAATGCTGGTGTAGATTCATGCTTTCTCCATGTTACAAATATAGGGGCAATGCTGGTGTAGATTCAGGCTTTCAGAGTGTTACAAAGAGAGGGGCAGTGCAGCTGTAGATTCAAGCTTTCACAGCGTTACAAAGATAGGTGCAATGATGGTGTAGATTCACACTTTCTCAGTGTTACAAACAGAGGGATAATGATGGTGCAGATTCAAGCTTTCACTGTGTTACAAATACAGGGCGCAATACTGGTGTAGTTTCAGGCTTTTGCAGTGTTACAAATACAGGGGCAATGCTGGTGTAGAATCATGCTTTCTCCATGTTACAAATATGGGGGCAATGCTGGTGTAGATTCAGGCTTTCAGAGTGTTACAAATAGTTGTGTTATTCTGGTGTGGATTCAGGCTTTTGCAGTGTTACAAATATAGGGGCAATGCTGGTGTAGATTCAGGCTTTTGCAGTATTACAAATGCAGGGGCAATGCTGGTGTAGATTCAGGCTTTTGCAGTGTTACAAATGCAGGGGCAATGCTGGTGTAGATTCAGGCTTTTGCTGTGTTACAAATACAGGGGCAATGCTGGTGTAGATTCAAACTTGCACCGTGTTACAAAGAGAGGGGCAATGCAGCTGTAGATTCAAGATTTCACTGCAATACAAAGACAGGTGCAATGATGCTGTAGATTCAAGCTTTCACAGCGTTAGAAAGAGAATTGTAATGCTGGTCTAGATTCAGGCTTTCGCAGTGTTACAAATGCAGGCACAATGCTGGTGTAGATTCAGGCTTTCACAGTGTTACAAATACAGGGGCAATGCTGGTGCAGATTCAGGATTTACAGAGTTACAAATACAGGTGAAATGATGCTGTAGATTCAAGCTTTCACAGCGTTACAAAGACAATTGTAATGCTGGTGTAGATTCAGGCTTTCGCTGTGTTACAAATACAGGGACAATGATGCTGTAGGTTCATGTTTTCACAGGGTTTCTAATACAGGGGCAATGCTTGAGTTGATTCAGGCTTTCATAGTGTTACAACGACAGGTGCAGTTTCAGGCTTTCACAGTGTAACAAATACTGGGGCAATGCTGGTGTAGATTCAAACTTGCACCGTGTTAGAAAGAGAGGGGCAGTGCAGCTGTAGATTCAAGATTTCACTGCAATACAAAGACAGGTGCAATAATGGTGTAGATTCAGGCTTTCATAATGTTAGAAGTACCGGGGCAATGCTGGTGTTGATTCAGGTTTTGACATTGTTACAAATACAGGGGAAATGCTGGCGGAGATTCAGGCTTTCACAGTGTTACAAATACAGGGGCAATGCTGGTGTAGATTCACGCTTTCTCAGTGTTACAAACAGAGGGATAATGATGATGCAGATTCAAGCTTTCACTGTGTTACAAATAGAGGGGCAATGCCGGTGTACATTGATGCTTTCACAGCGTTACAACGACAGGTGCAATGCTGGTTTAGTTTCAGGCTTTTGCAGTGTTACAAATACAGGGGCAATGCTGGTGTAGATTATGGTTTTCACAGTGTTACAAAGACAGGTGCAATGCTGGTCTAGATTGAGTCTTTTGCAGTGTTACAAATGCAGGGTCTATGCTGGTGTAGATTCAAACTTGCACCGTGTTACAAAGAGAGAGGCAGTGCAGCTGTAGATGCAAGATTTCACTGCAATACAAAGACAGGTGCAATGACACTGTAGATTCAAGCTTTCACAGCGTTACAAAGACAGGTGTAATGCTGGTGTAGATTCAGGCTTTCGCAGTGTTACAAATACAGGCAGAATGCTGGTGTAGATTCAGGCTTTCAGAGGGTTACAAATACAGGTGCAATGCTGGTGCAGATTCAGGCTTTAAGTGGGTTACAAATACAGGGGCAATGCTGGCGGAGATTCAGGCTTTCACAGTGTTACAAATACAGGGGCAATGCTGGTGTAGATTCACGCTTTCTCAGTGTTACAAACAGAGGGATAATGATGATGCAGATTCAAGCTTTCACTGTGTTACAAATAGAGGGGCAATGCTGGTGTACATTGATGCTTTCACAGCGTTACAACGACAGGTGCAATGCTGGTGTAGTTTCAGGCTTTTGCAGTGTTACAAATACAGGGGTAATGCTGGTGTAGATTATGGTTTTCACAGTGTTACAAACACAGGTGCAATGCTGGTCTAGATTGAGCCTTTTGCAGTGTTACAAATGCTGGGTCTATGCTGGTGTAGATTCAAACTTGCACCGTGTGACAATGACAGGTGTAATGCTGGTGTAGATTCAAGCTTTCAAAGCGTTACAAAGACAGGTGTAATGCTGGTGTAGATTCAGGCTTTCGCAGTGTTACAAATACAGGCAGAATGCTGGTGTAGATTCAGGCTTTCAGAGGGTTACAAATACAGGGGCAATGCTGGTGCAGATTCAGGCTTTCACAGGGTTACAAATACAGGCAGAATGCTGGTGCAGATTTAGGCTTTCAGTGGGTTACAAATACAGGGGCAATGCTGGTGTTGATTCAGGCTTTCACTGTGTTACAAATACAGGGACAATGATGCTGTACTTTCAGGTTTTCACAGGGTTTCAAATACTGGGACAATGCTGGTGTAGATTTAGGCTCTAGCAGTTTTACAAATGCAGGGGCATTGCTGGTGTAGATTCAGGCTTTCAGAGTGTTACAAAGAGAGGGACAGTGCAGTTGTAGATTCAAGCTTTCACTGTGTTACAAATACAGGGCGCAATGCTGGTGTAGTTTCAGGCTTTTGCAGTGTTACAAATACAGGGGCAATGATGCTGTAGATTCAAGCTTTCACAGCGTTACAAAGAGAATTGTAATGCCTGTCTAGATTCAGGCTTTCGCAGTGTTACAAATACAGGCACAATGCTGGTGTAGATTCAGGCTTTCACAGTGTTACAAATACAGGTGCAATGATGCTGTAGATTCAAGATTTCACTGCGTTACAAAGACAGGTGCAATGATGCTGTAGATTCATGCTTTCACAGCGTTACAAAGACAGGTGCAATGATGGTGTAGATTTAGGCTTTCATAATGTTACAAGTACAGGGGCAATGCTGGTGTAGATACAGGGTTTCACTGTGTTCCAAATACGGGCAATGCGGGTGTAGGTTCAGGGTTTCGCAATTTTACAAGTACAGGGGCAATGCTGGTGTAGATTCAGATTTTGACACTGTTACAAATACAGGGGCAATGCTGGCGGAGATTCAGGATTTCACAGTGTTACAAATACAGGGGCAATGCTGGTGTAGATTCACGCTATCTCAGTGTTACAAACAGAGGGATAATGATGATGCAGATTCAAGCTTTCACTGTGTTACAAATAGAGGGGCAATGCTGGTGTACATTGATGCTTTCACAGCGTTACAACGACAGGTGCAATGCTGGTGTAGTTTCAGTCTTTTGCAGTGTTACAAATACAGGGGCAATGCTGGAGTAGATTCAAACTTGCACCGTGTTACAAAGAGAGGGGCAGTGCAGCTGTAGATTCAAGATTTCACTGCAATACAAAGACAGGTGCAATAATGGTGTAGATTCAGGCCTTCATAATGTTAGAAGTACCGGGGCAATGCTGGTGTAGATTCAGGTTTTGACATTGTTACAAATACAGGGGCAATGCTGGCGGAGATTCAGGCTTTCACAGTGTTACAAATACGGGGGCAATGCTGGTGTAGTTTCAAGCTTTCTCAGTGTTACAAACAGAGGGATAATGATGATGCAGATTCAAGCTTTCGCAGTGTTATAAATATAGGGGCAATGCAGGTGTAGATTCATGCTTTCTCCGTGTTACATAAATAGGTGCAATGCTGGTGTAGATTCATGCTTTCTCCTTGTTACAAATATAGGGGCAATGCTGGTGTAGTTTCAGGCTTTTGCAGTGTTACAAATACAGGGGCAATGCTGGTGTAGATTATGGTTTTCACAGTGTTACAAAGACAGGTGCAATGCTGGTCTGGATTGAGCCTTTTGCAGTGTTACAAATGCAGGGTCTATGCTGGTGTAGATTCAAACTTGCACCGTGTTACAAAGAGAGGGGTATTGCAGCTGTAGATTCAAGATTTCACTGCAATACAAAGACAGGTGCAATGATGTTGTAGATTCAAGCTTTCACAGCGTTACAAAGACAGGTGTAATGCTGGTGTAGAGTCAGGCTTTCGCAGTGTTACAAATACAGGCAGAATGCTGGTGTAGATTCAGGCTTTGAGGGTTACAAATACAGGTGCAATGCTGGTGCAGATTCAGGATTTCACAGGGTTACAAATACAGGGGCAATGCTGGTGCAGATTCAGGCTTTTGCAGGGTTACAAATACAGGTGCAATGATGCTGTAGATTCAAGCTTTCACAGCGTTACAAAGAGAATTGTAATGCCTGTCTAGATTCAGGCTTTCGCAGTGTTACAAATACAGGCACAATGCTGGTGTAGATTCAGGCTTTCACAGTGTTACAAATACAGGGGCAATGCTGGTGCAGATTCAGGCTTTTACAGAGTTACAAATACAGGTGCAATGATGCTGTAGATTCAAGCTTTCACAGCATTACAAAGAGAATTGTAATGCTGGTGTAGATTCAGGCTTTCGCTGTGTTACAAATACAGGGACAATGATGCTGTAGGTTCAGGTTTTCACAGGGTTTCAAATACAGGGGCAATGCTTGTGTTGATTCAGGCTTTCATAGTGTTACAAATACGGGGGCAATGCTGGTGTAGACTCGGGTTTTGACATTGTTACAAATACAGGGACAATGCTGGTGGAGATTCAGGCTTCCGCAGTGATAGAAACACAGGGGCAATGCTGCTGTAAATTCAGGCTTTCACAGGGTTACAAATACAGGGGCAATGCTGGTGTAGATTCAGGATTTCTGTGTGTTACAACTACAGGGGCAATGCTGGTGTAGATTTGCGTTTTCACAGTGTTATGAACAGAGGTATAATGATGGTGCAGATTCAAGCTTTCACTGTGTTACAAATACATGGGCAATGATGGTGTACATTGATGCTTTCACAGCGTTACAACGACAGGTGCAGTTTCAGGCTTTCACAGTGTAACAAATACAGGGGCAATGTTGGTGTAGATTCAAACTTGCACCGTGTTACAAAGAGAGGAGCAGTGCAGCTGTAGATTCAAGATTTCACTTGAATACAAAGACAGGTGCAATAATGGTGTAGATTCAGGCTTTCATAATGTTAGAAGTACCGGGGCAATGCTGGTGTAGATTTAGGCTCTAGCAGTTTTACAAATGCAGGGGCATTGCTGGTGCAGATTCAAACTTGCACTGTGATACAAAGAGAGGGGCAATACTGCTGTAGATTCATGCTTTCACAGCGTTACAAAGACAGGTGCAATGATGCTGTAGATTCAAGCTTTCACAGTGTTACAAAGACAGGTGCAATGTTGGTATAGATTCAGGCTTTCATAATGTTAGAAGTACAGGGGCAATGCTGGTGTAGATTCATGCTTTCTCCATGTTACAAATATAGGGGCAATGCTGGTGTAGATTCAGGCTTTCAGAGTGTTACAAAGAGAGGGACAGTGCAGTTGTAGATTCAAGCTTTCACAGCGTTACAAAGATAGGTGCAATGATGGTGTAGATTCACGCTTTCTCAGTGTTACAAACAGAGGGATAATGATGGTGTAGATTCAAGCTTTCACTGTGTTACAAATACAGGGCGCAATGCTGGTGTAGTTTCAGGCTTTTGCAGTGTTACAAATACAGGGGCAATGATGCTGTAGATTCAAGCTTTCACAGCGTTACAAAGAGAATTGTAATGCCTGTCTAGATTCAGGCTTTCGCAGTGTTACAAATACAGGCACAATGCTGGTGTAGATTCAGGCTTTCACAGTGTTACAAATACAGGTGCAATGATGCTGTAGATTCAAGATTTCACTGCGTTACAAAGACAGGTGCAATGATGCTGTAGATTCATGCTTTCACAGCGTTACAAAGACAGGTGCAATGATGGTGTAGATTTAGGCTTTCATAATGTTACAAGTACAGGGGCAATGCTGGTGTAGATACAGGGTTTCACTGTGTTACAAATACGGGCAATGCGGGTGTAGGTTCAGGGTTTCGCAATTTTACAAGTACAGGGGCAATGCTGGTGTAGATTCAGATTTTGACACTGTTACAAATACAGGGGCAATGCTGGCGGAGATTCAGGATTTCACAGTGTTACAAATACAGGGGCAATGCTGGTGTAGATTCACGCTATCTCAGTGTTACAAACAGAGGGATAATGATGATGCAGATTCAAGCTTTCACTGTGTTACAAATAGAGGGGCAATGCTGGTGTACATTGATGCTTTCACAGCGTTACAACGACAGGTGCAATGCTGGTGTAGTTTCAGTCTTTTGCAGTGTTACAAATACAGGGGCAATGCTGGAGTAGATTCAAACTTGCACCGTGTTACAAAGAGAGGGGCAGTGCAGCTGTAGATTCAAGATTTCACTGCAATACAAAGACAGGTGCAATAATGGTGTAGATTCAGGCCTTCATAATGTTAGAAGTACCGGGGCAATGCTGGTGTAGATTCAGGTTTTGACATTGTTACAAATACAGGGGCAATGCTGGCGGAGATTCAGGCTTTCACAGTGTTACAAATACGGGGGCAATGCTGGTGTAGTTTCAAGCTTTCTCAGTGTTACAAACAGAGGGATAATGATGATGCAGATTCAAGCTTTCGCAGTGTTATAAATATAGGGGCAATGCAGGTGTAGATTCATGCTTTCTCCGTGTTACATAAATAGGTGCAATGCTGGTGTAGATTCATGCTTTCTCCTTGTTACAAATATAGGGGCAATGCTGGTGTAGTTTCAGGCTTTTGCAGTGTTACAAATACAGGGGCAATGCTGGTGTAGATTATGGTTTTCACAGTGTTACAAAGACAGGTGCAATGCTGGTCTGGATTGAGCCTTTTGCAGTGTTACAAATGCAGGGTCTATGCTGGTGTAGATTCAAACTTGCACCGTGTTACAAAGAGAGGGGCATTGCAGCTGTAGATTCAAGATTTCACTGCAATACAAAGACAGGTGCAATGATGTTGTAGATTCAAGCTTTCACAGCGTTACAAAGACAGGTGTAATGCTGGTGTAGAGTCAGGCTTTCGCAGTGTTACAAATACAGGCAGAATGCTGGTGTAGATTCAGGCTTTGAGGGTTACAAATACAGGTGCAATGCTGGTGCAGATTCAGGATTTCACAGGGTTACAAATACAGGGGCAATGCTGGTGTTGATTCAGGCTTTCACTGTGTTACAAATACAGGGACAATGATGCTGTACTTTCAGGTTTTCACAGGGTTTCAAATACTGGGACAATGCTGGTGTAGATTTAGGCTCTAGCAGTTTTACAAATGCAGGGGCATTGCTGGTGCAGATTCAAACTTGCACTGTGATACAAAGAGAGGGGCAATACTGCTGTAGATTCATGCTTTCACAGCGTTACAAAGACAGGTGCAATGATGCTGTAGATTCAAGCTTTCACAGTGTTACAAAGACAGGTGCAATGTTGGTATAGATTCAGGCTTTCATAATGTTAGAAGTACAGGGGCAATGCTGGTGTAGATTCATGCTTTCTCCATGTTACAAATATAGGGGCAATGCTGGTGTAGATTCAGGCTTTCAGAGTGTTACAAAGAGAGGGACAGTGCAGTTGTAGATTCAACCTTTCACAGCGTTACAAAGATAGGTGCAATGATGGTGTAGATTCACGCTTTCTCAGTGTTACAAACAGAGGGATAATGATGGTGTAGATTCAAGCTTTCACTGTGTTACAAATACAGGGCGCAATGCTGGTGTAGTTTCAGGCTTTTGCAGTGTTACAAATACAGGGGCAATGATGCTGTAGATTCAACCTTTCACAGCGTTACAAAGAGAATTGTAATGCCTGTCTAGATTCAGGCTTTCGCAGTGTTACAAATACAGGCACAATGCTGGTGTAGATTCAGGCTTTCACAGTGTTACAAATACAGGTGCAATGATGCTGTAGATTCAAGATTTCACTGCGTTACAAAGACAGGTGCAATGATGCTGTAGATTCATGCTTTCACAGCGTTACAAAGACAGGTGCAATGATGGTGTAGATTTAGGCTTTCATAATGTTACAAGTACAGGGGCAATGCTGGTGTAGATACAGGGTTTCACTGTGTTCCAAATACGGGCAATGCGGGTGTAGGTTCAGGGTTTCGCAATTTTACAAGTACAGGGGCAATGCTGGTGTAGATTCAGATTTTGACACTGTTACAAATACAGGGGCAATGCTGGCGGAGATTCAGGATTTCACAGTGTTACAAATACAGGGGCAATGCTGGTGTAGATTCACGCTATCTCAGTGTTACAAACAGAGGGATAATGATGATGCAGATTCAAGCTTTCACTGTGTTACAAATAGAGGGGCAATGCTGGTGTACATTGATGCTTTCACAGCGTTACAACGACAGGTGCAATGCTGGTGTAGTTTCAGTCTTTTGCAGTGTTACAAATACAGGGGCAATGCTGGAGTAGATTCAAACTTGCACCGTGTTACAAAGAGAGGGGCAGTGCAGCTGTAGATTCAAGATTTCACTGCAATACAAAGACAGGTGCAATAATGGTGTAGATTCAGGCCTTCATAATGTTAGAAGTACCGGGGCAATGCTGGTGTAGATTCAGGTTTTGACATTGTTACAAATACAGGGGCAATGCTGGCGGAGATTCAGGCTTTCACAGTGTTACAAATACGGGGGCAATGCTGGTGTAGTTTCAAGCTTTCTCAGTGTTACAAACAGAGGGATAATGATGATGCAGATTCAAGCTTTCGCAGTGTTATAAATATAGGGGCAATGCAGGTGTAGATTCATGCTTTCTCCGTGTTACATAAATAGGTGCAATGCTGGTGTAGATTCATGCTTTCTCCTTGTTACAAATATAGGGGCAATGCTGGTGTAGTTTCAGGCTTTTGCAGTGTTACAAATACAGGGGCAATGCTGGTGTAGATTATGGTTTTCACAGTGTTACAAAGACAGGTGCAATGCTGGTCTGGATTGAGCCTTTTGCAGTGTTACAAATGCAGGGTCTATGCTGGTGTAGATTCAAACTTGCACCGTGTTACAAAGAGAGGGGCATTGCAGCTGTAGATTCAAGATTTCACTGCAATACAAAGACAGGTGCAATGATGTTGTAGATTCAAGCTTTCACAGCGTTACAAAGACAGGTGTAATGCTGGTGTAGAGTCAGGCTTTCGCAGTGTTACAAATACAGGCAGAATGCTGGTGTAGATTCAGGCTTTGAGGGTTACAAATACAGGTGCAATGCTGGTGCAGATTCAGGATTTCACAGGGTTACAAATACAGGGGCAATGCTGGTGTTGATTCAGGCTTTCACTGTGTTACAAATACAGGGACAATGATGCTGTACTTTCAGGTTTTCACAGGGTTTCAAATACTGGGACAATGCTGGTGTAGATTTAGGCTCTAGCAGTTTTACAAATGCAGGGGCATTGCTGGTGCAGATTCAAACTTGCACTGTGATACAAAGAGAGGGGCAATACTGCTGTAGATTCATGCTTTCACAGCGTTACAAAGACAGGTGCAATGATGCTGTAGATTCAAGCTTTCACAGTGTTACAAAGACAGGTGCAATGTTGGTATAGATTCAGGCTTTCATAATGTTAGAAGTACAGGGGCAATGCTGGTGTAGATTCATGCTTTCTCCATGTTACAAATATAGGGGCAATGCTGGTGTAGATTCAGGCTTTCAGAGTGTTACAAAGAGAGGGACAGTGCAGTTGTAGATTCAACCTTTCACAGCGTTACAAAGATAGGTGCAATGATGGTGTAGATTCACGCTTTCTCAGTGTTACAAACAGAGGGATAATGATGGTGTAGATTCAAGCTTTCACTGTGTTACAAATACAGGGCGCAATGCTGGTGTAGTTTCAGGCTTTTGCAGTGTTACAAATACAGGGGCAATGATGCTGTAGATTCAACCTTTCACAGCGTTACAAAGAGAATTGTAATGCCTGTCTAGATTCAGGCTTTCGCAGTGTTACAAATACAGGCACAATGCTGGTGTAGATTCAGGCTTTCACAGTGTTACAAATACAGGTGCAATGATGCTGTAGATTCAAGATTTCACTGCGTTACAAAGACAGGTGCAATGATGCTGTAGATTCATGCTTTCACAGCGTTACAAAGACAGGTGCAATGATGGTGTAGATTTAGGCTTTCATAATGTTACAAGTACAGGGGCAATGCTGGTGTAGATACAGGGTTTCACTGTGTTCCAAATACGGGCAATGCGGGTGTAGGTTCAGGGTTTCGCAATTTTACAAGTACAGGGGCAATGCTGGTGTAGATTCAGATTTTGACACTGTTACAAATACAGGGGCAATGCTGGCGGAGATTCAGGATTTCACAGTGTTACAAATACAGGGGCAATGCTGGTGTAGATTCACGCTATCTCAGTGTTACAAACAGAGGGATAATGATGATGCAGATTCAAGCTTTCACTGTGTTACAAATAGAGGGGCAATGCTGGTGTACATTGATGCTTTCACAGCGTTACAACGACAGGTGCAATGCTGGTGTAGTTTCAGTCTTTTGCAGTGTTACAAATACAGGGGCAATGCTGGAGTAGATTCAAACTTGCACCGTGTTACAAAGAGAGGGGCAGTGCAGCTGTAGATTCAAGATTTCACTGCAATACAAAGACAGGTGCAATAATGGTGTAGATTCAGGCCTTCATAATGTTAGAAGTACCGGGGCAATGCTGGTGTAGATTCAGGTTTTGACATTGTTACAAATACAGGGGCAATGCTGGCGGAGATTCAGGCTTTCACAGTGTTACAAATACGGGTGCAATGCTGGTGTAGTTTCAAGCTTTCTCAGTGTTACAAACAGAGGGATAATGATGATGCAGATTCAAGCTTTCGCAGTGTTATAAATATAGGGGCAATGCAGGTGTAGATTCATGCTTTCTCCGTGTTACATAAATAGGTGCAATGCTGGTGTAGATTCATGCTTTCTCCTTGTTACAAATATAGGGGCAATGCTGGTGTAGTTTCAGGCTTTTGCAGTGTTACAAATACAGGGGCAATGCTGGTGTAGATTATGGTTTTCACAGTGTTACAAAGACAGGTGCAATGCTGGTCTGGATTGAGCCTTTTGCAGTGTTACAAATGCAGGGTCTATGCTGGTGTAGATTCAAACTTGCACCGTGTTACAAAGAGAGGGGCATTGCAGCTGTAGATTCAAGATTTCACTGCAATACAAAGACAGGTGCAATGATGTTGTAGATTCAAGCTTTCACAGCGTTACAAAGACAGGTGTAATGCTGGTGTAGAGTCAGGCTTTCGCAGTGTTACAAATACAGGCAGAATGCTGGTGTAGATTCAGGCTTTGAGGGTTACAAATACAGGTGCAATGCTGGTGCAGATTCAGGATTTCACAGGGTTACAAATACAGGGGCAATGCTGGTGCAGATTCAGGCTTTTGCAGGGTTACAAATACAGGTGCAATGATGCTGTAGATTCAAGCTTTCACAGCGTTACAAAGAGAATTGTAATGCCTGTCTAGATTCAGGCTTTCGCAGTGTTACAAATACAGGCACAATGCTGGTGTAGATTCAGGCTTTCACAGTGTTACAAATACAGGGGCAATGCTGGTGCAGATTCAGGCTTTTACAGAGTTACAAATACAGGTGCAATGATGCTGTAGATTCAAGCTTTCACAGCATTACAAAGAGAATTGTAATGCTGGTGTAGATTCAGGCTTTCGCTGTGTTACAAATACAGGGACAATGATGCTGTAGGTTCAGGTTTTCACAGGGTTTCAAATACAGGGGCAATGCTTGTGTTGATTCAGGCTTTCATAGTGTTACAAATACGGGGGCAATGCTGGTGTAGACTCGGGTTTTGACATTGTTACAAATACAGGGACAATGCTGGTGGAGATTCAGGCTTCCGCAGTGATAGAAACACAGGGGCAATGCTGCTGTAAATTCAGGCTTTCACAGGGTTACAAATACAGGGGCAATGCTGGTGTAGATTCAGGATTTCTGTGTGTTACAACTACAGGGGCAATGCTGGTGTAGATTTGCGTTTTCACAGTGTTATGAACAGAGGTATAATGATGGTGCAGATTCAAGCTTTCACTGTGTTACAAATACATGGGCAATGATGGTGTACATTGATGCTTTCACAGCGTTACAACGACAGGTGCAGTTTCAGGCTTTCACAGTGTAACAAATACAGGGGCAATGTTGGTGTAGATTCAAACTTGCACCGTGTTACAAAGAGAGGAGCAGTGCAGCTGTAGATTCAAGATTTCACTTGAATACAAAGACAGGTGCAATAATGGTGTAGATTCAGGCTTTCATAATGTTAGAAGTACCGGGGCAATGCTGGTGTAGATTTAGGCTCTAGCAGTTTTACAAATGCAGGGGCATTGCTGGTGCAGATTCAAACTTGCACTGTGATACAAAGAGAGGGGCAATACTGCTGTAGATTCATGCTTTCACAGCGTTACAAAGACAGGTGCAATGATGCTGTAGATTCAAGCTTTCACAGTGTTACAAAGACAGGTGCAATGTTGGTATAGATTCAGGCTTTCATAATGTTAGAAGTACAGGGGCAATGCTGGTGTAGATTCATGCTTTCTCCATGTTACAAATATAGGGGCAATGCTGGTGTAGATTCAGGCTTTCAGAGTGTTACAAAGAGAGGGACAGTGCAGTTGTAGATTCAAGCTTTCACAGCGTTACAAAGATAGGTGCAATGATGGTGTAGATTCACGCTTTCTCAGTGTTACAAACAGAGGGATAATGATGGTGTAGATTCAAGCTTTCACTGTGTTACAAATACAGGGCGCAATGCTGGTGTAGTTTCAGGCTTTTGCAGTGTTACAAATACAGGGGCAATGATGCTGTAGATTCAAGCTTTCACAGCGTTACAAAGAGAATTGTAATGCCTGTCTAGATTCAGGCTTTCGCAGTGTTACAAATACAGGCACAATGCTGGTGTAGATTCAGGCTTTCACAGTGTTACAAATACAGGTGCAATGATGCTGTAGATTCAAGATTTCACTGCGTTACAAAGACAGGTGCAATGATGCTGTAGATTCATGCTTTCACAGCGTTACAAAGACAGGTGCAATGATGGTGTAGATTTAGGCTTTCATAATGTTACAAGTACAGGGGCAATGCTGGTGTAGATACAGGGTTTCACTGTGTTACAAATACGGGCAATGCGGGTGTAGGTTCAGGGTTTCGCAATTTTACAAGTACAGGGGCAATGCTGGTGTAGATTCAGATTTTGACACTGTTACAAATACAGGGGCAATGCTGGTGTAGATTCACGCTATCTCAGTGTTACAAACAGAGGGATAATGATGATGCAGATTCAAGCTTTCACTGTGTTACAAATAGAGGGGCAATGCTGGTGTACATTGATGCTTTCACAGCGTTACAACGACAGGTGCAATGCTGGTGTAGTTTCAGTCTTTTGCAGTGTTACAAATACAGGGGCAATGCTGGAGTAGATTCAAACTTGCACCGTGTTACAAAGAGAGGGGCAGTGCAGCTGTAGATTCAAGATTTCACTGCAATACAAAGACAGGTGCAATAATGGTGTAGATTCAGGCCTTCATAATGTTAGAAGTACCGGGGCAATGCTGGTGTAGATTCAGGTTTTGACATTGTTACAAATACAGGGGCAATGCTGGCGGAGATTCAGGCTTTCACAGTGTTACAAATACGGGGGCAATGCTGGTGTAGTTTCAAGCTTTCTCAGTGTTACAAACAGAGGGATAATGATGATGCAGATTCAAGCTTTCGCAGTGTTATAAATATAGGGGCAATGCAGGTGTAGATTCATGCTTTCTCCGTGTTACATAAATAGGTGCAATGCTGGTGTAGATTCATGCTTTCTCCTTGTTACAAATATAGGGGCAATGCTGGTGTAGTTTCAGGCTTTTGCAGTGTTACAAATACAGGGGCAATGCTGGTGTAGATTATGGTTTTCACAGTGTTACAAAGACAGGTGCAATGCTGGTCTGGATTGAGCCTTTTGCAGTGTTACAAATGCAGGGTCTATGCTGGTGTAGATTCAAACTTGCACCGTGTTACAAAGAGAGGGGCATTGCAGCTGTAGATTCAAGATTTCACTGCAATACAAAGACAGGTGCAATGATGTTGTAGATTCAAGCTTTCACAGCGTTACAAAGACAGGTGTAATGCTGGTGTAGAGTCAGGCTTTCGCAGTGTTACAAATACAGGCAGAATGCTGGTGTAGATTCAGGCTTTGAGGGTTACAAATACAGGTGCAATGCTGGTGCAGATTCAGGATTTCACAGGGTTACAAATACAGGGGCAATGCTGGTGCAGATTCAGGCTTTTGCAGGGTTACAAATACAGGTGCAATGATGCTGTAGATTCAAGCTTTCACAGCGTTACAAAGAGAATTGTAATGCCTGTCTAGATTCAGGCTTTCGCAGTGTTACAAATACAGGCACAATGCTGGTGTAGATTCAGGCTTTCACAGTGTTACAAATACAGGGGCAATGCTGGTGCAGATTCAGGCTTTTACAGAGTTACAAATACAGGTGCAATGATGCTGTAGATTCAAGCTTTCACAGCATTACAAAGAGAATTGTAATGCTGGTGTAGATTCAGGCTTTCGCTGTGTTACAAATACAGGGACAATGATGCTGTAGGTTCAGGTTTTCACAGGGTTTCAAATACAGGGGCAATGCTTGTGTTGATTCAGGCTTTCATAGTGTTACAAATACGGGGGCAATGCTGGTGTAGACTCGGGTTTTGACATTGTTACAAATACAGGGACAATGCTGGTGGAGATTCAGGCTTCCGCAGTGATAGAAACACAGGGGCAATGCTGCTGTAAATTCAGGCTTTCACAGGGTTACAAATACAGGGGCAATGCTGGTGTAGATTCAGGATTTCTGTGTGTTACAACTACAGGGGCAATGCTGGTGTAGATTTGCGTTTTCACAGTGTTATGAACAGAGGTATAATGATGGTGCAGATTCAAGCTTTCACTGTGTTACAAATACATGGGCAATGATGGTGTACATTGATGCTTTCACAGCGTTACAACGACAGGTGCAGTTTCAGGCTTTCACAGTGTAACAAATACAGGGGCAATGTTGGTGTAGATTCAAACTTGCACCGTGTTACAAAGAGAGGAGCAGTGCAGCTGTAGATTCAAGATTTCACTTGAATACAAAGACAGGTGCAATAATGGTGTAGATTCAGGCTTTCATAATGTTAGAAGTACCGGGGCAATGCTGGTGTAGATTTAGGCTCTAGCAGTTTTACAAATGCAGGGGCATTGCTGGTGCAGATTCAAACTTGCACTGTGATACAAAGAGAGGGGCAATACTGCTGTAGATTCATGCTTTCACAGCGTTACAAAGACAGGTGCAATGATGCTGTAGATTCAAGCTTTCACAGTGTTACAAAGACAGGTGCAATGTTGGTATAGATTCAGGCTTTCATAATGTTAGAAGTACAGGGGCAATGCTGGTGTAGATTCATGCTTTCTCCATGTTACAAATATAGGGGCAATGCTGGTGTAGATTCAGGCTTTCAGAGTGTTACAAAGAGAGGGACAGTGCAGTTGTAGATTCAAGCTTTCACAGCGTTACAAAGATAGGTGCAATGATGGTGTAGATTCACGCTTTCTCAGTGTTACAAACAGAGGGATAATGATGGTGTAGATTCAAGCTTTCACTGTGTTACAAATACAGGGCGCAATGCTGGTGTAGTTTCAGGCTTTTGCAGTGTTACAAATACAGGGGCAATGATGCTGTAGATTCAAGCTTTCACAGCGTTACAAAGAGAATTGTAATGCCTGTCTAGATTCAGGCTTTCGCAGTGTTACAAATACAGGCACAATGCTGGTGTAGATTCAGGCTTTCACAGTGTTACAAATACAGGTGCAATGATGCTGTAGATTCAAGATTTCACTGCGTTACAAAGACAGGTGCAATGATGCTGTAGATTCATGCTTTCACAGCGTTACAAAGACAGGTGCAATGATGGTGTAGATTTAGGCTTTCATAATGTTACAAGTACAGGGGCAATGCTGGTGTAGATACAGGGTTTCACTGTGTTACAAATACGGGCAATGCGGGTGTAGGTTCAGGGTTTCGCAATTTTACAAGTACAGGGGCAATGCTGGTGTAGATTCAGATTTTGACACTGTTACAAATACGGGCAATGCTGGTGTAGATTCACGCTATCTCAGTGTTACAAACAGAGGGATAATGATGATGCAGATTCAAGCTTTCACTGTGTTACAAATAGAGGGGCAATGCTGGTGTACATTGATGCTTTCACAGCGTTACAACGACAGGTGCAATGCTGGTGTAGTTTCAGTCTTTTGCAGTGTTACAAATACAGGGGCAATGCTGGAGTAGATTCAAACTTGCACCGTGTTACAAAGAGAGGGGCAGTGCAGCTGTAGATTCAAGATTTCACTGCAATACAAAGACAGGTGCAATAATGGTGTAGATTCAGGCCTTCATAATGTTAGAAGTACCGGGGCAATGCTGGTGTAGATTCAGGTTTTGACATTGTTACAAATACAGGGGCAATGCTGGCGGAGATTCAGGCTTTCACAGTGTTACAAATACGGGGGCAATGCTGGTGTAGTTTCAAGCTTTCTCAGTGTTACAAACAGAGGGATAATGATGATGCAGATTCAAGCTTTCGCAGTGTTATAAATATAGGGGCAATGCAGGTGTAGATTCATGCTTTCTCCGTGTTACATAAATAGGTGCAATGCTGGTGTAGATTCATGCTTTCTCCTTGTTACAAATATAGGGGCAATGCTGGTGTAGTTTCAGGCTTTTGCAGTGTTACAAATACAGGGGCAATGCTGGTGTAGATTATGGTTTTCACAGTGTTACAAAGACAGGTGCAATGCTGGTCTGGATTGAGCCTTTTGCAGTGTTACAAATGCAGGGTCTATGCTGGTGTAGATTCAAACTTGCACCGTGTTACAAAGAGAGGGGCATTGCAGCTGTAGATTCAAGATTTCACTGCAATACAAAGACAGGTGCAATGATGTTGTAGATTCAAGCTTTCACAGCGTTACAAAGACAGGTGTAATGCTGGTGTAGAGTCAGGCTTTCGCAGTGTTACAAATACAGGCAGAATGCTGGTGTAGATTCAGGCTTTGAGGGTTACAAATACAGGTGCAATGCTGGTGCAGATTCAGGATTTCACAGGGTTACAAATACAGGGGCAATGCTGGTGCAGATTCAGGCTTTTGCAGGGTTACAAATACAGGTGCAATGATGCTGTAGATTCAAGCTTTCACAGCGTTACAAAGAGAATTGTAATGCCTGTCTAGATTCAGGCTTTCGCAGTGTTACAAATACAGGCACAATGCTGGTGTAGATTCAGGCTTTCACAGTGTTACAAATACAGGGGCAATGCTGGTGCAGATTCAGGCTTTTACAGAGTTACAAATACAGGTGCAATGATGCTGTAGATTCAAGCTTTCACAGCATTACAAAGAGAATTGTAATGCTGGTGTAGATTCAGGCTTTCGCTGTGTTACAAATACAGGGACAATGATGCTGTAGGTTCAGGTTTTCACAGGGTTTCAAATACAGGGGCAATGCTTGTGTTGATTCAGGCTTTCATAGTGTTACAAATACGGGGGCAATGCTGGTGTAGACTCGGGTTTTGACATTGTTACAAATACAGGGACAATGCTGGTGGAGATTCAGGCTTCCGCAGTGATAGAAACACAGGGGCAATGCTGCTGTAAATTCAGGCTTTCACAGGGTTACAAATACAGGGGCAATGCTGGTGTAGATTCAGGATTTCTGTGTGTTACAACTACAGGGGCAATGCTGGTGTAGATTTGCGTTTTCACAGTGTTATGAACAGAGGTATAATGATGGTGCAGATTCAAGCTTTCACTGTGTTACAAATACATGGGCAATGATGGTGTACATTGATGCTTTCACAACGTTACAACGACAGGTGCAGTTTCAGGCTTTCACAGTGTAACAAATACAGGGGCAATGTTGGTGTAGATTCAAACTTGCACCGTGTTACAAAGAGAGGAGCAGTGCAGCTGTAGATTCAAGATTTCACTTGAATACAAAGACAGGTGCAATAATGGTGTAGATTCAGGCTTTCATAATGTTAGAAGTACCGGGGCAATGCTGGTGTAGATTTAGGCTCTAGCAGTTTTACAAATGCAGGGGCATTGCTGGTGCAGATTCAAACTTGCACTGTGATACAAAGAGAGGGGCAATACTGCTGTAGATTCATGCTTTCACAGCGTTACAAAGACAGGTGCAATGATGCTGTAGATTCAAGCTTTCACAGTGTTACAAAGACAGGTGCAATGTTGGTATAGATTCAGGCTTTCATAATGTTAGAAGTACAGGGGCAATGCTGGTGTAGATTCATGCTTTCTCCATGTTACAAATATAGGGGCAATGCTGGTGTAGATTCAGGCTTTCAGAGTGTTACAAAGAGAGGGACAGTGCAGTTGTAGATTCAAGCTTTCACAGCGTTACAAAGATAGGTGCAATGATGGTGTAGATTCACGCTTTCTCAGTGTTACAAACAGAGGGATAATGATGGTGTAGATTCAAGCTTTCACTGTGTTACAAATACAGGGCGCAATGCTGGTGTAGTTTCAGGCTTTTGCAGTGTTACAAATACAGGGGCAATGATGCTGTAGATTCAAGCTTTCACAGCGTTACAAAGAGAATTGTAATGCCTGTCTAGATTCAGGCTTTCGCAGTGTTACAAATACAGGCACAATGCTGGTGTAGATTCAGGCTTTCACAGTGTTACAAATACAGGTGCAATGATGCTGTAGATTCAAGATTTCACTGCGTTACAAAGACAGGTGCAATGATGCTGTAGATTCAAGCTTTCACAGCATTACAAAGAGAATTGTAATGCTGGTGTAGATTCAGGCTTTCGCTGTGTTACAAATACAGGGACAATGATGCTGTAGGTTCAGGTTTTCACAGGGTTTCAAATACAGGGGCAATGCTTGTGTTGATTCAGGCTTTCATAGTGTTACAAATACGGGGGCAATGCTGGTGTAGACTCGGGTTTTGACATTGTTACAAATACAGGGACAATGCTGGTGGAGATTCAGGCTTCCGCAGTGATAGAAACACAGGGGCAATGCTGCTGTAAATTCAGGCTTTCACAGGGTTACAAATACAGGGGCAATGCTGGTGTAGATTCAGGATTTCTGTGTGTTACAACTACAGGGGCAATGCTGGTGTAGATTTGCGTTTTCACAGTGTTATGAACAGAGGTATAATGATGGTGCAGATTCAAGCTTTCACTGTGTTACAAATACATGGGCAATGATGGTGTACATTGATGCTTTCACAGCGTTACAACGACAGGTGCAGTTTCAGGCTTTCACAGTGTAACAAATACAGGGGCAATGTTGGTGTAGATTCAAACTTGCACCGTGTTACAAAGAGAGGAGCAGTGCAGCTGTAGATTCAAGATTTCACTTGAATACAAAGACAGGTGCAATAATGGTGTAGATTCAGGCTTTCATAATGTTAGAAGTACCGGGGCAATGCTGGTGTAGATTCAGGTTTTGACATTGTTACAAATACAGGGGAAATGCTGGCGGAGATTCAGGCTTTCACAGTGTTACAAATACAAGGGCAATGCTGGTGTAGATTCACGCTTTCTCAGTGTTACAAACAGAGGGATAATGATGATGCAGATTCAAGCTTTCACTGTGTTACAAATCGAGTGGCAATGCTGGTGTACATTGATGCTTTCACAGCGTTACAACGACAGGTGCAATGCTGGTGTAGTTTCAGTCTTTTGCAGTGTTACAAATACAGGGGCAATGCTGGAGTAGATTCAAACTTGCACCGTGTTACAAAGAGAGGGGCAGTGCAGCTGTACATTCAAGATTTCACTGCAATACAAAGACAGGTGCAATAATGGTGTAGATTCAGGCCTTCATAATGTTAGAAGTACCGGGGCAATGCTGGTGTAGATTCAGGTTTTGACATTGTTACATATACAGGGGCAATGCTGGCGGAGATTCAGGCTTCCACAGTGTTACAAATACGGGGGCAATGCTGGTGTAGTTTCAAGCTTTCTCAGTGTTACAAACAGAGGGATAATGATGATGCAGATTCAAGCTTTCGCAGTGTTATAAATATAGGGGCAATGCAGGTGTAGATTCATGCTTTCTCCGTGTTACAAAAATAGGTGCAATGCTGGTGTAGATTCATGCTTTCTCCTTGTTACAAATATAGGGGCAATGCTGGTGTAGTTTCAGGCTTTTGCAGTGTTATAAATACAGGGGCAATGCTGGTGTAGATTATGGTTTTCACAGTGTTACAAAGACAGGTGCAATGCTGGTCTGGATTGAGCCTTTTGCAGTGTTACAAATGCAGGGTCTATGCTGGTGTAGATTCAAACTTGCACCGTGTTACAAAGAGAGGGGCATTGCAGCTGTAGATTCAAGATTTCACTGCAATACAAAGACAGGTGCAATGATGTTGTAGATTCAAGCTTTCACAGCGTTACAAAGACAGGTGTAATGCTGGTGTAGAGTCAGGCTTTCGCAGTGTTACAAATACAGGCAGAATGCTGGTGTAGATTCAGGCTTTCAGAGGGTTACAAATACAGGGGCAATGCTGGTCTGGATTGAGCCTTTTGCAGTGTTACAAATGCAGGGTCTATGCTGGTGTAGATTCAAACTTGCACCGTGTTACAAAGAGAGGGGCATTGCAGCTGTAGATTCAAGATTTCACTGCAATACAAAGACAGGTGCAATGATGTTGTAGATTCAAGCTTTCACAGCGTTACAAATACAGGTGCAATGCTGGTGCAGATTCAGGATTTCACAGGGTTACAAATACAGGCAGAATGCTGGTGCAGATTCAGGCTTTCAGAGGGTTACAAATACAGGGGCAATGCTGGTGCAGATTCAGGCTTTTGCAGGGTTACAAATACAGGTGCAATGATGCTGTAGATTCAAGCTTCCACAGCGTTACAAAGACGATTGTAATGCTGGTGTATATTCAGGCTTTCGCTGTGTTACAAATACAGGGACAATGATGCTGTAGATTCAGGTTTTCACAGGGTTTCAAATGCAGGGGCAATGCTTGTGTTGATTCAGGCTTTCATAGTGTTACAAATACAGGGGCAATGCTGGTGTACACTCGGGTTTTGACATTGTTACAAATACAGGGACAATGCTGGTGGAGATTCAGGCTTTCGCAGTATAACAAACATGGGCAATGCTGCTGTAAATTCAGGCTTTCACAGGGTTACAAATACAGGGGCTATGCTGGTGTAGATTCAGGATTTCAGTGTGTTACAAATACAGGGGCAATGCTGGTGTAGATTTGCGTTTTCGCAGTGTTATGAACACAGGTGCAATGCTGGTGTAGATTCAGGATTTCAGTGTGTTTCAAATACAGAGACAATGCTGGTGTCGATTCGCGTTTTCACAGTGTTGCAAACAGAGGGATAATGATGGTGCAGATTCAAGCTTTCACTGTGTTACAAATACAGGGGCAATGATGGTGTACATTGATGCTTTCACAGCGTTACAACGACCGGTGCAGTTTCAGGCTTTCGCAGTGTAACAAATACAGGGGCAATGCTGGTGTAGATTCAGGTTTTCACTGTCTTACAAATATAGAGGCAATGCTCTTGTAGATGCAGGCTGTTGCTATGTTAGAAGTATAGTGGCAATGCTGTTTTAGGAGATTCAGGATTTTGCAGTGTTACAAACAGAGGGATAATGATGGTGCAGATTCAAGCTTTCACTGTGTTACAAATACAGGGGCAATGCTGGTGTACATTGATGCTTTCACAGCGTTACAACAACAGGTGCAATGCTGGTGTAGTTTCAGGCTTTTGCAGTGTTACAAATACAGGGACAATGCTGGTGTAGATTCAGGTTTTCACAGTGTTACAAATACAGGGGCAATGCTGGTGTAGATTCAGGCTTTCAGACGGTTACAAGTACAGGGGCAATGCTGGTGTAGATTCAGGCTTTCACAGTGTTTTAAATTCTGGGACAATGCTGGTGTAGATTCATGCTTTCGCAGTGTTACATATGCAGGGGCATTGCTGGTGCAGATTCAAACTTGCACTGTGATACAAAGAGAGTGGAAATGCTGCTGTAGATTCAAGATTTCACTGCATTACAAAGACAGGTGCAATGATGATGTAGATTCAAGCATTCACAGTGTTACAAAGACAGGTGCAATGATGGTATAGATTCAGGCTTTCATAATGTTACAAGTACAGGGGCAATGCTGGTGTAGATTCATGCTTTCTCCGTGTTGCAAATATAGGGCAATGCTGGTGTAGATTCAGGCTTTCAGAGTGTTACAAATACAGGGGCAATGATGGTGTACATTGATGCTTTCACAGCGTTACAACGACAGGTGCAGTTTCAGGCTTTCGCAGTGTAACAAATACAGGGGCAATGCTGGTGCAGATTCAAGCTTTCACTGTCTTACAAATATAGAGGCAATGCTCTTGTAGATTCAGGCTGTTGCTATGTTAGAAGTATAGTGGCAATGCAGTTTTAGGAGATTCAGGCTTTTGCAGTGTTACAAACAGAGGGATAATGATGGTACAGATTCAAGCTTTCACTGTGTTACAAATACAGGGGCAATGATGGTGTACATTGATGCTTTCACAGCGTTACAACGACTGGTGCCGTTTCAGGCTTTCGCAGTGTAACAAATACAGGGGCAATGCTGGTGCAGATTCAAGCTTTCACTGTCTTACAAATATAGAGACACAGCTCTTGTAGATTCTGGCTGTCACTATGTTAGACGTATAGTGGCAATGCTGTTTTAGGAGATTCAGTCTTTTGCAGTGTTACAAATATAGGGTCAATGCTGGTGTAGATTCAGGCTTTCAGAGTTTTACAAGTACTGGGGCAATGCTGGTGTAGATTGAAGATTTCACTGCATTACAAAGACAGGTGCAATGATGCTCTAGATTCAAGCTTTCACAGCGTTACAAAGACAGGTGCAATGATGGTGTAGATTCAGGGTTTCAATATGTTAGAAGTACAGGGCCAATGCTGGTGTAGATTCAGGTTTTGACATTGTTACAAATACAGGGGCAATGCTGGCGGAGATTCAGGCTTTCACATTGTTACAAATACAGGGGCATTGCTGGTGTAGATTCACGCTTTTCAGTGTTACATTCAGAGGTATAATGATGATGCAGATTCAAGCTTTCACTGTGCTACAAATACAGGGGCAATGATGGTGTAGTTTCAGGCTTTTGCAGGGTTACAAATACAGGGGCAATGCTGGTGTAGATTATGGTTTTCACAGTGTTACAAAGACAGGTGCAATGCTGGTCTAGATTGAGCCTTTTGCAGTGTTACAAATACAGGGGCAATGCTGGTGTAGATTATGCTTTTCACAGTGTTACAAAGACAGGTACAATGCTGGTCTAGATTGAGCCTTTTGCAGTGTTACAAATGCAGGGTCTATGCTGGTGTAGATTCAAAGTTGCACCGTGTTACAAAGAGAGGGGCGGTGCAGCTGTAGATTCAAGATTTCACTGCAATACAAAGACAGGTGTAATGACGCTGTAGGTTCAAGCTTTCACAGCGTTACAAAGACAGGTGTAATGCTGGTGTAGATTCACGCTTTCGCAGTGTTACAAATACAGGCAGAATGCTGGTGTAGATTCAGGCTTTCAGAGGGTTACAAATACAGGGGCAATGCTGGTGCAGATTCAGGGTTTCACAGGGTTACAAATACAGGCAGAATGCTGGTGCAGATTCAGGCTTTCAGAGGGTTACAAATACAGTGGCAATGCTGGTGCAGATTCAGGCTTTCACACGGTTACAAATACAGGGGCAATGCTGGTGTAGATTCACACTTTCACAGTTTTTTAAATACTGGGACAATGCTGGTGTAGATTCAGGCTTTCACAGTGTTACAAATGCAGGGGCATTGCTGGTGCAGATTGAAACTTGCACTGTGATACAAAGAGAAGGGCAATGCTGCTGTAGATTCAAGATTTCACTGCATTACAAAGACAGGTGCAATGATGCTGTAGATTCAAGCTTTCACAGCGTTACAAAGACAGGTGCATTGATGGTGTAGATTCAGGCTTTCATAATGTTACAAGTACAGGGGCAATGTTGGTGTAGATTCAGGTTTTCACAGTGTTACAAATACAGGGGCAATGCTGGTGTAGATTATGGTTTTCACAGTGTTACAAAGACAGGTGCAATGTTGGTGTAGATTCGTACTTGCACCGTGTTACAAAGAGAGGGGCAATGCAGCTGTAGTTTCAAGATTTCACTGAAATACAAAGACAGGTGCAATGATGCTATAGATTCAAGCTTTCACAGTGTTACAAATACAGGAACAATGCTGGTGTAGATTCAGGTTTCACAGGGTTACAAATACAGTGGCAATGCTGGTGTAGATTCAAGCTTTCTACGTGTTACAAATACAGGTGCAATGCTGGTGTATATTCAGGCTTTTGCAGTGTTACAAATACAGGGGCAATGCTGGTGTAGATTATGCTTTTCACAGTGTTACAAAGACAGGTACAATGCTGGTCTAGATTGAGCCTTTTGTAGTGTTACAAATGCAGGGTCTATGCTGGTGTAGATTCAAACTTGCACCGTGTTACAAAGAGAGGGGCAGTGCAGCTGTAGATTCATGATTTCACTGCAATACAAAGACAGGTGTAATGCTGGTGTAGATTCAGGCTTTCGCAGTGTTACAAATACAGGCAGAATGCTGGTGTAGATTCAGGCTTTCAGAGGGTTACAAATACAGGGGCAATGCTGGTGCAGATTCAGGCTTTCAGAGGGTTACAAATACAGGCAGAATGCTGGTGCAGATTCAGGCTTTCAGAGGGTTACAAATACAGGGGCAATGCTGGTGCAGATTCAGGCTTTCACACGGTTACAAATACAGGGGCAATGCTGGTGTAGATTCACGCTTTCACAGTTTTTTAAATACTGGGACAATGCTGGTGTAGATTCAGGATTTCGCAGTGTTACAAATGCAGGGGCATTGCTGGTGCAGATTCAAACTTGCACTGTGATACAAAGAGAGGGGCAATGCTGCTGTAGATTCAAGATTTCACTGCATTACAAAGACAGGTGCAATGATGCTGTAGATTCAAGCTTTCACAGCGTTACAAAGACAGGTGCATTGATGGTGTAGATTCAGGCTTTCATAATGTTACAAGTACAGGGGCAATGTTGATGTAGATTCAGGGTTTCACTGTGTTACAAATACGGGCAATGCTGGTGTAGGTTCAGTGTTTCGCAGTTTTACAAGTACAGGGGCAATGCTGGTGTAGATTCAGATTTTGACATTGTTACAAAGACAGTGGCAATGCTGGCGGAGATTCAGGCTTTCACAGTGCTACAAACGGGGATAATGATGGTGCAGATTCAATCTTTCACTGTGTTACAAATACACGGGCAATGCTGGTGTACATTGATGCTTTCACAGCGTTACAACGACAGGTGCAATGCTGGTGTAGTTTCAGGCTTTCGCAGTGTTATAAATGCAGGGGCAATGCTGGTGTAGATTCAGGCCTTTGCAGTGTTACAAACGCAGGGGCAATGCTGGTGCAGATTCATCCTTGCATAGTGATACAAAGAGAGGGGCAATGCTGCTGTAGATTCAAGATTTCACTGCGTTACAAAGACAGCTGCAATGATGCTGTAGATTCAAGCTTTCACAGTGTTACAAAGACAGGTGCAATGATGATGTAGATTCAGGCATTCATAGTGCTAAAAATACAGGGGCAATGCTGGTGTAGAGTCAGGCATTCACAGGGTTACAAATACAGGGGCAACTCTGGTGTAGATTCAGGATTTCAAAGTGTTACAAATACAGGGGAAATGCTGGTTTAGATTCTGTCTTTCAGGGTTTTACATATAAAGGGACAATGCTGGTGTAGACTCTGGTATTGACTTTGTTACAAATACAGGGGAAATGCTGGTGTAGATTCACGCTTTCTCAGTGTTACAAATAGAGGGATAATGCTGGTGTACATTGATGCTTTCACAGCGTTACAAAGACAAGTGCAATGCTGGTGTAGATTCAAGCTTTTGCACTGTTACAAATACAGGGGCCATGCTGGTGTAGATTGAGCCTTTTGCAGTGTTACAAATGCAAGGGGAATGCTGGTGTAGATTCAAACTTGCACCGTGTTACAAAGAGAGGAGCAATGATAGATAGATAGATAGATTCAGCAGTAGATTCAAGATTTCACTGCAATACAAAGACAGGAGCAATGATTCTGTGGATTCAAGCTTTCACAGCGTTACAAATATAGGGGCAATGCTGGTGTAGATTCAAGCTTTCGCAGTGTTACAAATGCAAGGGGAATGCTGGTGTAGATTCATGATTTCACTGCAATACAAAGACAGGAGCAATGATGCTGTGGATTCAAGCTTTCACAGCGTTATAAATATAGGAGCAATGCTGGTGTAGATTCAGGATTTCATAGTGCTAAAAATACAGGAGAAATTCTGGTGTAGAGTCAGGCATTCACCCAGTTACAAATACAGGGGCAACGCAGGGGTAGATTCAGGATTTCAATATGTTACAAATACAGGGGCAATGCTTGTGTACATTCTGTTTTTCAGTGTTTTACATATACGGGGTAATGCTGGTGTAGACTCGGGTTTTGACATTGTTACAAATACAGGGGCAATGCTGGTGTAGAGTCAGGCATTCACAGGATTACAAATACAGGGGCAACTCTGGTGTAGATTCAGGATTTCAAAGTGTTACAAATATAGGGGCAATGCTGGTTTAGATTCTGTCTTTCAGGGTTGTACATATAAAGGGGCAATGCTGGTGTAGACTCTGGTTTTGACATTGTTACAAACAGAGGGGCAATGCTGGCGGAGATTCAGGCTTTCGCAGTGTTACAAATACAGGGGAAATGCTGGTGTAGATTCGCGCTTTCTCAGTGTTACAAATAGAGGGATAATGCTGGTGTACATTGATGCTTTCACAGCGTTACAAAGACAAGTGCAATGCTGGTGTAGATTCAAGCTTTTGCACTGTTACAAATACAGGGGCCATGCTGGTGTAGATTGAGCCTTTTGCAGTGTTACAAATGCAAGGGGAATGCTGGTGTAGATTCAAACTTGCACCGTGTTACAAAGGGAGGGGCAATGATAGATAGATAGATAGATAGATTCAGCAGTAGATTCAAGATTTCACTGCAATACAAAGACAGGAGCAATGATTCTGTGGATTCAAGCTTTCACAGCGTTACAAATATAGGGGCAATGCTGGTGTAGATTCAAGCTTTCGCAGTGTTACAAATGCAAGGGGAATGCTGGTGTAGATTCATGATTTCACTGCAATACAAAGACAGGAGCAATGATGCTGTGGATTCAAGCTTTCACAGCGTTATAAATATAGGAGCAATGCTGGTGTAGATTCAGGATTTCATAGTGCTAAAAATACAGGAGAAATTCTGGTGTAGAGTCAGGCATTCACCCAGTTACAAATACAGGGGCAACGCAGGGGTAGATTCAGGATTTCAATATGTTACAAATATAGGGGCAATGCTGGTGTAGATTCGCTCTTTCACAGTGTTATAAATACAAGGACAATGCTGTTGCAGATTCAAGCTTTCACAGTGTTACAAATACAGGGGCAATGCTCTTGTAGATTCAGGCTTTCAGAGTATTACAAATACACGGGCAATGCTGGTGTAGATTCAGGATTTCGCAGAGTTACAAATACTGGGGCATTGCTGGTGTAGATTCAGGTATTCACTGTGTTACAAATATAAGGGCAATGCTCTTGTAGATTCATGCTTTCACAGCGTTACAAATAGAGGGGCAAAGCTTGTGTACATTGATGCTTTCACAGCATTACAACGACAGGTGCAATGCTGGTGTAGTTTCAGGCTTTTGCAGTGTTACAAATACAGGGGCAATGCTGGCGGAGATTCAGGCTTTCACAGTGTTACAAATACAGGGGCAATGCTGGTGTAGATTCAGGCTTTCATAATGTTAGAAGTACAGGGGCAATGCTGGTGTAGACTCTGGTTTTGACATTGTTACAATTACAGGATCAATGCTGGTGTAGATTCAGACTTTCAGAGTATTACAAATACAGGTGCAACGCTGGTGTAGATTCGCTCTTTCACGGTGTTATAAATACAGGGGTAATGCTGGTTTAGATTCCAGTTTCCACAGTGTTAGAAATACAGGGGCAATGCTGGTGTAGATTCAAGATTTCACTGTGTTACAAAGACAACTGCAATGATGCTGTAGATTCCAGCTTTCACAGCGTTACAAAGACAGGTGCAATGATGGTGTAGATTCAGGCATTCATAGTGCTAAAAATACAGGGGCAATGCTGGTGTAGACTCTGGTTTTGACATTGTTACAAATAGAGGGCAATGCTGGCGAAGATTCAGGCTTTCGACGTGTTACAAATACAGGGGAGTGCTGGTGTAGATTCAGGCTTTCTGAGTGTTACAAATACAGGTGAAATGCTGGTGTAGATTCGCTCTTTCACAGTGTTATAAATACAGGGGCAATGCTGGTGTAGAGTCAGGCATTCACAGGGTTACAAATAAAGGGGCAATGCTGGTGTAGATTCAGGATTTCAAAGTGTTACAAACACGGGCAATGCTGGTTTAGATTCTGTCTTTCAGGGTGGTACATATAAAGGGGCAATGCTGGTGTGGACTCTGGTTTTGACATTTTTACAAATAGAGGGGCAATGCTTGCGGAGATTCAGGCTTTTGCAGTGTTACAAATACAGGGGAAATGCTTCTGTAGATTCAGACTTTCACAGTGTTACAAATACAGGAGCAATGCTGGTGTAGATTCAGGCTTTCACAGGGTCACAAATACAGGGGCAATGCTGGTGTAGATTCAGGCTTTCAGAGGGTTAGAAATACAGGTGCAATGCTGGTTTAGATTCGCTCTTTCTCAGTGTTACAAATAGAGGGATTATGCTGGTGTACATTGATGCTTTCACAGCATTACAAAGACAGGTGCAATGCTGGTGTAGATTGAGCCTTTTGCAGTGTTACAAATGCAAGGGGAATGCATGTTGTAGATTCAAGATTTCACTGCAATACAAAGACAGGAGCAATGATGCTGTGGATTCAAGCTTTCTCAGCGTTACAAATATAGGGGCAATGCTGGTGTAGATTCGCACTTTCACAGTGTTATAAATACAGGGGCAATGCTGGTGTAGATTCAGGTTTTGACATTGTTACAAATACAGGGGTAACGCTGGCGGAGATTCAGGCTTCCACAGTGTTACAAATACAGGGGCAATGCTGGTGTAGATTCACGCTTTCTCAGTGTTACATTCAGAGGGATAATGATGATGCAGATTCAAGCTTTCACTGTGTTACAAATAGAGGGGCAATGCTGGTGTACATTGATGCTTTAACAGCGTTACAACGACAGGTGCAATGCTGGTGTAGTTTCAGGCTTTTGCAGTGTTACAAATACAGGGGCAATGCTGGTGTAGATTCAAGATTTCACTGCGTTACAAAGACAACTGCAACGATGCTGTAGATTCCAGCTTTTACAGCGTTACAAAGACAGGTGCAATGATGGTGTAGATTCAGGCATTCATAGTGCTAAAAATACAGGGGCAATGCTGGTGTAGACTCTGGTTTTGACATTGTTACAAATAGAGGTGCAATGCTGGCGAAGATTCAGGCTTTCGCAGTGTTACAAATACAGGGGAGTGCTGGTGTAGATTCAGGCTTTCTGAGTGTTACAAATACAGGTGAAATGCTGGTGTAGATTCACTCTTCACAGTGTTATAAATACAGGGGCAATGCTGGTGTAGAGTCAGGCATTCACAGGGTTACAAATAAAGGGGCAATGCTGGTGTTGATTCAGGATTTCAAAGTGTTACAAACACGGGCAATGCTGGTTTAGATTCTGTCTTTCAGGGTGGTACATATAAAGGGGCAATGCTGGTGTGGACTCTGGTTTTGACATTGTTACAAATAGAGGGGCAATGCTGGGGGAGATTCAGGCTTTTGCAGTGTTACAAATACAGGGGCAATGGTTCTGTAGATTCAGACTTTCACAGTGTTACAAATACAGGAGCAATGCTGGTGTAGATTCAAGCTTTCACAGGGTTACAAATACAGGAGCAATGCTGGTGTAGATTCAGGCTTTCACAGGGTTAGAAATACAGGTGCAGTGCTGGTTTAGATTCGCTCTTTCTCAGTGTTACAAATAGAGGGATTATGCTGGTGTACATTGATACTTTCACAGCATTACAAAGACAGGTGCAATGCTGGTGTAGATTGAGCCTTTTGCAGTGTTACAAATGCAAGGGGAATGCATGTTGTAGATTCAAGCGTTCACAGTGTTACAAATACAGGGGCAATGCTCTTGTAGATTCAGGCTTTCAGAGTATTACAAATACACGGGCAATGCTGGTGTAGATTCAGGATTTCGCAGAGTTACAAATACTGGGGCAATGCTGGTGTAGATTCAGGTATTCACTGTGTTACAAATATAAGGGCAATGCTCGTAGTTTCAAGCTTTCACAGCGTTACAAAGAAAGGTGCAATGATGGTGTAGATTCATGCTTTCATAGTGTTAAAAATACAGGGGCAATGCTGGTGTTGAGTCAGGCATTCACACGGTTACAAATACAGGGGCAACATTGGGTTAAGTTCAGGTTTTCAATGTGTTAGAAATACAGGGGCAATGCTGGTGTAGATTCTGTTTTTCAGAGTTTTACATATACAGTGGCAATGCTGGTGTAGACTCGGGTGTTGACATTGTTACAATTACAGGAGCAACGCTGGTGCAGATTCGCTCTTTCACGGTGTTATAAATACAGGGGCAATGCTGGTTTAGATTCCGGTTTCCACAGTGTTAGAAATACAGGGGCAATGCTGGTGTAGATTCAAGATTTCACTGCGTTACAAAGACAACTGCAATGATGCTGTAGATTCCAGCTTTCACAGCGTTACAAAGACAAGTGCAATGATGGTGTAGATTCAGGCATTCATAGTGCTAAAAATACAGGGGCAATGCTGGTGTAGACTCTGGTTTTGACATTGTTACAAATAGAGGGGCAATGCTGGTGAAGATTCAGGCTTTCGACGTGTTACAAATACAGGGGAGTGCTGGTGTAGATTCAGGCTTTCTGAGTGTTACAAATACAGGTGAAATGCTGGTGTAGATTCGCTCTTTCACAGTGTTATAAATACAGGGGCAATGCTGGTGTAGAGTCAGGCATTCACAGGGTTACAAATAAAGGGGCAATGCTGGTTTAGATTCTGTCTTTCAGGGTGGTACATATAAAGGGGCAATGCTGGTGTAGACTCTGGTTTTGACATTGTTACAAATAGAGGGGCAATGCTGGCGGAGATTCAGGCTTTTGCATTGTTACAAATACAGGGGCAATGCTTCTGTAGATTCAGACTTTCACAGTGTTACAAATACAGGAGCAATGCTGGTGTAGATTCAGGCTTTCACAGGGTTACAAATACAGGGGCAATGCTGGCGGAGATTCAGGCTTTCACAGTGCTACAAACGGGGATAATGAAGGTGCAGATTCAAGCTTTCACTGTGTTACAAATACACGGGCAATGCTGGTGTACATTGATGCTTTCACAGCGTTACAACGACAGGTGCAATGCTGGTGTAGTTTCAGGCATTTGCAGTGTTACAAATACATGGGCAATGCTGGTGTAGATTCAGGCTTTCGCAGTGTTACAAATACCGGGGCAATGCTGGTGTAGATTCAGGTTTTCACAGGATTACAAATACAGGGGCAATGCTGGTGTAGATTCAGGCTTTCGTAGTGTTACAAATACCGGGGCAATGCTGGTGTAGATTCAGGTTTTCACAGTGTTACAAATACAGGGGCAATGCTGGTGTAGATTATGGTTTTCACAGTGTTACAAAGACAGGTGCAATGTTGGTGTAGATTCGAACTTGCACCGTGTTACAAAGAGAGGGGCAATGCAGCTGTAGATTCAAGGTTTCACTGCAATACAAAGACAGGTGCAATGACGCTGTAGATTCAAGCTTTCACAGCGTTACAAAGACAGGTGTAATGCTGGTGTAGATTCAGACTTTCGCAGTTTTACAAATACAGGCACAATGCTGGTGTAGATTCAGGCTTTCACAGGGTTACAAATACAGGGGCAATGCTGGTGCAGATTCAGGCTTTCACAGGGTTACAAATACAGGCATAATGCTGGTGCAGATTCAGGCTTTCAGAGGGTTACAAATACAGGGGCAATGCTGGTGCAGATTCAGCCTTTCACATGGTTACAAATACAGGGGCAATGCTCGTGCAGATTCAGGCTTTCACAGGGTTACAAATACAGGCATAATGCTGGTGCAGATTCAGGCTTTCAGAGGGCTACAAATACAGGGGCAATGCTGGTGCAGATTCAGGCTTTCACACGGTTACAAATACAGGGGCAATGCTGGTGTAGATTCATGCTTTCACAGTTTTTTAAATACTGGGACAATGCTGGTGTAGATTCAGGCTTTCGCAGTGTTACAAATGCAGGGGTATTACTGGTGCAGATTCAAACTTGCACTGTGATACAAAGTGAGGGGCAATGCTGCTGTAGATTCAAGATTTCACTGCATTACAAAGACAGGTGCAATGATGCTGTAGATTCAAGCCTTCTGAGCGTTACAAAGACAGGTGCATTGATGGTGTAGATTCAGGCTTTCATAATGTTACAAGTACAGGGGCAATGCTGGCGGATATTCAGGCTTTCACAGTGCTACAAACGGGGATAATGAAGGTGCAGATTCAAGCTTTCACTGTTACAAATACACGGGCAATGCTGGTGTACATTGATGCCTTCACAGCGTTACAACGACAGGTGCAATGCTGGTGTAGTTTCAGGCTTTCGCAGTGTTACAAATACAGGCACAATGCTGGTGTAGTTTCAGGCTTTCACAGGGTTACAAATACAGGGGCAATGCTGGTGCCGATTCAGGCTTTCACAGGGTTACAAATACAGGGGCAATGCTGGTGTAGATTCAAGCTTTCTACGTGTTATGAATACAGGTGCAATGCTGGTGTATATTCAGGCTTTTGCTGTGTTACAAATACAGGGACAGTGATGCTGTAGATTGAGGTTTTCACAGGGTTTCAAATACAGGGGCAATGCTTGTGTTGATTCAGGCTTTCATAGTGTTACAAATACAGGGGCAATGCTGGTGTAGACTCGGGTTTTGACATTGTTACAAATACAGGGACAATGCTGGCGGAGATTCAGGCTTCCGCAGTGTTACAATCACAGGGGCAATGCTGGAATAGATTCAGGGTTTCATTGTGTCAGAAATACAGGGGCAATGCTGGTGTTGATTCGCGTTTTCACAGTGTTATAAATACAGGGGCAATGCTGGTGTAGATTCAGGATTTCAGTGTGTTTCAAATACAGAGACAATGCTGGTGTCGATTCGCGTTTTCACAGTGTTACAAACAGAGGGATAATGATGGTGGAGATTCAAGCTTTCACTGTGTTACAAATACAGGGGCAATGATGGCGTACATTGATGCTTTCACAGCGTTACAACGACAGGTGCAGTTTCAGGCTTCTGCAGTGTAACATATACAGGGGCAATGCTGGTGCAGATTCAAGCTTTCACTGTCTTACAAATAGAGAGGCAATGCTCTTGTCGATTCAGGCTGTCCCTATGTTAGATGTATAGTGGCAATGCTGTTTTAGGAGATTCAAGCTTTTGCAGTGTTACAAATATAGGGGCAATGCTGGTGTAGATTCATGCTTTCTCTGTGTTTCAAACAGAGGGATAATGATGGTGTAGATTCAAGCTTTCACTGTGTTACAAATAGAGGGGCAATGCTGGTGTACATTGATGCTTTCACAGCGTTACAACGACAGGTGCAATGCTGCTGTAGTTTCAGGCTTTTGCAGTGTTACAAATACAGGGGCAATGCTGGTGTAGTTTATGGTTTTCACTGTGTTACAAAGACAGGTACAATGCTGGTCTAGATTGAGCCTTTTGCAGTGTTACAAATGCAGGGTCTATGCTGGTGTAGATTCAAACTTGCACCGTGTTACAAAGAGAGGGGCAGTGCAGCTGTAGATTCAAGATTTCACTGCAATACAAAGACAGGTGCAATGATGCTGTAGATTCAAGCTTTCACAGCGTTACAAAGACAGGTGTAATGCTGGTGTAGATTCAGGCTTTCGCAGTGTTACAAATACAGGCAGAATGCTGGTGTAGATTCAGGCTTTCAGAGGGTTACAAATACAGGTGCAATGCTGGTGCAGATTCAGGCTTTCAGAGGGTTACAAATAGAGGGGCAATGCTGGTGCAGATTCAGGCTTTCACACGGTTACAAATACAGGAGCAATACTGGTGTAGATTCACGCTTTCACAGTTTTTTAAATACTGGGACAATGCTGGTGTAGATTCAGGCTTTCGCAGTGTTACAAATGCAGGGGTATTGCTGGTGCAGATTCAAACTTGCACTGTGATACAAAGCGAGGGGCAATGCAGCTGTAGATTCAAGATTTCACTGAAATACAAAGACATGTGCAATGATGCTGTAGATTCAAGCTTTCACAGCGTTACAAAGACAGGTGCAATGCTGCTGTACATTGATGCTTTCACAGCGTTACAACGACAGGTGTAATGCTGGTGTAGATTCAGGCTTTCGCAGTGTTACAAATGCAGGGTCTATGCTGGTATAGATTCAAACTTGCACCGTGTTACAAACAGAGGGGCAGTGCAGCTGTAGATTCAAGATTTCACTGCAATACAAAGACAGGTGCAATGACGCTGTAGATTCAAGCTTTCGCAGTGTTACAAATACAGGGGCAATGCTGGTGTAGATTCAAGCTTTCGCTGTGTTACAAATACAGGGGCAATGCTGGTGCAGATACAGGCTTTCACAGGGTTGCAAATTCAGGGTGAATGCTGGTGCAGATTCAGGTTTTCAGAGGGTTACAAATACAGGGGCAATGCTGGTGCAGATTCAGGCTTTCACAGGGTTACAAATACAGGGGCAATGCTGGTGTAGATTCATGCTTTCACAGTTTTTTAAATTCTGGGACAATGCTGGTGTAGATTCAGGCTTTCGCAGTGTTACAAATACCGGGGCAATGCTGGTGTAGATTCAGGTTTTCACAGTGTTACAAATACAGGGGCAATGCTGGTGTAGATTATGGTTTTCACAGCGTTACAAAGGCAGGTGTAATGCTGGTGTAGATTCAGGCTTTCACAGGGTTACAAATACAGGGGCAATGCTGGTGTACATTGATGCTTTCACAGCGTTACAACGACAGGTGCAATGCTAGTGTAGTTTCAGGCTGTTGCAGTGTTACAAATACAGGTGCAATGCTGGTCTAGATTGAGCCTTTTGCAGTGTTACAAATGCAGGGTCTATGCTGGTGTAGATTCAAACTTGCACCGTGTTACAAAGAGAATGGTAATGCAGCTGTAGATTCAACATTTCACTGCAATACAAAGACAGGTGCAATGACGGTGTAGATTCAAGCTTTCACAGCGTTACAAAGACAGGTGTAATGCTGGTGTAGATTCATGCTTTCTCTGTGTTTCAAACAGAGGGATAATGCTGGTGCAGATTCAAGGTTTCACTGTGTTACAAATACAGGGGCAATGCTGGTGTACATTGATGCTTTCACAGCGTTACAATGACAGGTGCAATGCTCGTGTAGATTCAGGCTTTTGCTGTGTTACAAATACAGGGGCAATGCTGGTGTAGATTATGGTTTTCACAGTGTTACAAAGACAGGTGCAATGCTGGTCTAGATTGAGCCTTTTGCAGTGTTACAAATGCAGGGTCTATGCTGGTGTAGATTCAAACTTGCACCGTGTTACAAAGAGAGGGGCAATGCAGCTGTAGATTCAAGATTTCACTGCGCTACAAAGACAGGTGCAATGATGCTCTAGATTCAAGCTTTCACAGCGTTACAAAGACTGGTGCAATGATGGTGTAGATTCAGGCTTTCATAATGTTAGAAGTACAGGGTCTATACTGGTGTAGATTCAAACTTGCACCGTGTTACAAAGAGAGGGGCAATGCAGCTGTAGATTCAAGATTTCACTGCAATACAAAGACAGGTGCAATGACGCTGTAGATTCAAGCTTTCACAGCGTTACAAAGACAGGTGTAATGCTGGTGTAGATTCAGGCTTTCGCAGTGTTACAAATACAGGCAGAATGCTGGTGTAGATTCAGGCTTTCAAAGGGTTACAAATACAGGGGCAATGCTGGTGCAGATTCAGGCTTTCACAGGGTTACAAATACAGGGGCAATGCTGGTGTAGATTCACGCTTTCACAGTTTTTTAAATACTGGGACAATGCTGGTGTAGATTCAGGCTTTCGCAGTGTTACAATTACAGGGGCAATGCTGGTGTAGAGTCAGGCATTCACAGGGTTACAAATAAAGGGGCAATGCTGGTGTAGATTCAGGATTTCAAAGTGTTACAAACACAGGGGCAATGCTGGTTTAGATTTTGTCTTTCAGGGTGGTACATATAAAGGGGCAATGCTGGTGTAGATTCAGGTTTTGACATTGTTACAAATACAGGGGTAACGCTGGCGGAGATTCAGGCTTCCACAGTGTTACAAATACAGGGGCAATGCTGGTGTAGATTCACGCTTTCTCAGTGTTACATTCAGAGGGATAATGATGATGCAGATTCAAGCTTTCACTGTGTTACAAATAGAGGGGCAAATCTGGTGTACATTGATGCTTTAACAGCGTTACAACGACAGGTGCAATGCTGGTGTAGTTTCAGGCTTTTGCAGTGTTACAAATACAGGGGCAATGCTGGTGTAGATTCAAGATTTCACTGCGTTACAAAGACAACTGCAACGATGCTGTAGATTCCAGCTTTTACAGCGTTACAAAGACAGGTGCAATGATGGTGTAGATTCAGGCATTCATAGTGCTAAAAATACAGGGGCAATGCTGGTGTAGACTCTGGTTTTGACATTGTTACAAATAGAGGTGCAATGCTGGCGAAGATTCAGGCTTTCGCAGTGTTACAAATACAGGGGAGTGCTGGTGTAGATTCAGGCTTTCTGAGTGTTACAAATACAGGTGAAATGCTGGTGTAGATTCACTCTTCACAGTGTTATAAATACAGGGGCAATGCTGGTGTAGAGTCAGGCATTCACAGGGTTACAAATAAAGGGGCAATGCTGGTGTTGATTCAGGATTTCAAAGTGTTACAAACACGGGCAATGCTGGTTTAGATTCTGTCTTTCAGGGTGGTACATATAAAGGGGCAATGCTGGTGTGGACTCTGGTTTTGACATTGTTACAAATAGAGGGGCAATGCTGGGGGAGATTCAGGCTTTTGCAGTGTTACAAATACAGGGGCAATGGTTCTGTAGATTCAGACTTTCACAGTGTTACAAATACAGGAGCAATGCTGGTGTAGATTCAAGCTTTCACAGGGTTACAAATACAGGAGCAATGCTGGTGTAGATTCAGGCTTTCACAGGGTTAGAAATACAGGTGCAGTGCTGGTTTAGATTCGCTCTTTCTCAGTGTTACAAATAGAGGGATTATGCTGGTGTACATTGATACTTTCACAGCATTACAAAGACAGGTGCAATGCTGGTGTAGATTGAGCCTTTTGCAGTGTTACAAATGCAAGGGGAATGCATGTTGTAGATTCAAGCGTTCACAGTGTTACAAATACAGGGGCAATGCTCTTGTAGATTCAGGCTTTCAGAGTATTACAAATACACGGGCAATGCTGGTGTAGATTCAGGATTTCGCAGAGTTACAAATACTGGGGCAATGCTGGTGTAGATTCAGGTATTCACTGTGTTACAAATATAAGGGCAATGCTCGTAGTTTCAAGCTTTCACAGCGTTACAAAGAAAGGTGCAATGATGGTGTAGATTCATGCTTTCATAGTGTTAAAAATACAGGGGCAATGCTGGTGTTGAGTCAGGCATTCACACGGTTACAAATACAGGGGCAACATTGGGTTAAGTTCAGGTTTTCAATGTGTTAGAAATACAGGGGCAATGCTGGTGTAGATTCTGTTTTTCAGAGTTTTACATATACAGTGGCAATGCTGGTGTAGACTCGGGTGTTGACATTGTTACAATTACAGGAGCAACGCTGGTGCAGATTCGCTCTTTCACGGTGTTATAAATACAGGGGCAATGCTGGTTTAGATTCCGGTTTCCACAGTGTTAGAAATACAGGGGCAATGCTGGTGTAGATTCAAGATTTCACTGCGTTACAAAGACAACTGCAATGATGCTGTAGATTCCAGCTTTCACAGCGTTACAAAGACAAGTGCAATGATGGTGTAGATTCAGGCATTCATAGTGCTAAAAATACAGGGGCAATGCTGGTGTAGACTCTGGTTTTGACATTGTTACAAATAGAGGGGCAATGCTGGTGAAGATTCAGGCTTTCGACGTGTTACAAATACAGGGGAGTGCTGGTGTAGATTCAGGCTTTCTGAGTGTTACAAATACAGGTGAAATGCTGGTGTAGATTCGCTCTTTCACAGTGTTATAAATACAGGGGCAATGCTGGTGTAGAGTCAGGCATTCACAGGGTTACAAATAAAGGGGCAATGCTGGTTTAGATTCTGTCTTTCAGGGTGGTACATATAAAGGGGCAATGCTGGTGTAGACTCTGGTTTTGACATTGTTACAAATAGAGGGGCAATGCTGGCGGAGATTCAGGCTTTTGCATTGTTACAAATACAGGGGCAATGCTTCTGTAGATTCAGACTTTCACAGTGTTACAAATACAGGAGCAATGCTGGTGTAGATTCAGGCTTTCACAGGGTTACAAATACAGGGGCAATGCTGGCGGAGATTCAGGCTTTCACAGTGCTACAAACGGGGATAATGAAGGTGCAGATTCAAGCTTTCACTGTGTTACAAATACACGGGCAATGCTGGTGTACATTGATGCTTTCACAGCGTTACAACGACAGGTGCAATGCTGGTGTAGTTTCAGGCATTTGCAGTGTTACAAATACATGGGCAATGCTGGTGTAGATTCAGGCTTTCGCAGTGTTACAAATACCGGGGCAATGCTGGTGTAGATTCAGGTTTTCACAGGATTACAAATACAGGGGCAATGCTGGTGTAGATTCAGGCTTTCGTAGTGTTACAAATACCGGGGCAATGCTGGTGTAGATTCAGGTTTTCACAGTGTTACAAATACAGGGGCAATGCTGGTGTAGATTATGGTTTTCACAGTGTTACAAAGACAGGTGCAATGTTGGTGTAGATTCGAACTTGCACCGTGTTACAAAGAGAGGGGCAATGCAGCTGTAGATTCAAGGTTTCACTGCAATACAAAGACAGGTGCAATGACGCTGTAGATTCAAGCTTTCACAGCGTTACAAAGACAGGTGTAATGCTGGTGTAGATTCAGACTTTCGCAGTTTTACAAATACAGGCACAATGCTGGTGTAGATTCAGGCTTTCACAGGGTTACAAATACAGGGGCAATGCTGGTGCAGATTCAGGCTTTCACAGGGTTACAAATACAGGCATAATGCTGGTGCAGATTCAGGCTTTCAGAGGGTTACAAATACAGGGGCAATGCTGGTGCAGATTCAGCCTTTCACATGGTTACAAATACAGGGGCAATGCTCGTGCAGATTCAGGCTTTCACAGGGTTACAAATACAGGCATAATGCTGGTGCAGATTCAGGCTTTCAGAGGGCTACAAATACAGGGGCAATGCTGGTGCAGATTCAGGCTTTCACACGGTTACAAATACAGGGGCAATGCTGGTGTAGATTCATGCTTTCACAGTTTTTTAAATACTGGGACAATGCTGGTGTAGATTCAGGCTTTCGCAGTGTTACAAATGCAGGGGTATTACTGGTGCAGATTCAAACTTGCACTGTGATACAAAGTGAGGGGCAATGCTGCTGTAGATTCAAGATTTCACTGCATTACAAAGACAGGTGCAATGATGCTGTAGATTCAAGCCTTCTGAGCGTTACAAAGACAGGTGCATTGATGGTGTAGATTCAGGCTTTCATAATGTTACAAGTACAGGGGCAATGCTGGCGGATATTCAGGCTTTCACAGTGCTACAAACGGGGATAATGAAGGTGCAGATTCAAGCTTTCACTGTTACAAATACACGGGCAATGCTGGTGTACATTGATGCCTTCACAGCGTTACAACGACAGGTGCAATGCTGGTGTAGTTTCAGGCTTTCGCAGTGTTACAAATACAGGCACAATGCTGGTGTAGTTTCAGGCTTTCACAGGGTTACAAATACAGGGGCAATGCTGGTGCCGATTCAGGCTTTCACAGGGTTACAAATACAGGGGCAATGCTGGTGTAGATTCAAGCTTTCTACGTGTTATGAATACAGGTGCAATGCTGGTGTATATTCAGGCTTTTGCTGTGTTACAAATACAGGGACAGTGATGCTGTAGATTGAGGTTTTCACAGGGTTTCAAATACAGGGGCAATGCTTGTGTTGATTCAGGCTTTCATAGTGTTACAAATACAGGGGCAATGCTGGTGTAGACTCGGGTTTTGACATTGTTACAAATACAGGGACAATGCTGGCGGAGATTCAGGCTTCCGCAGTGTTACAATCACAGGGGCAATGCTGGAATAGATTCAGGGTTTCATTGTGTCAGAAATACAGGGGCAATGCTGGTGTTGATTCGCGTTTTCACAGTGTTATAAATACAGGGGCAATGCTGGTGTAGATTCAGGATTTCAGTGTGTTTCAAATACAGAGACAATGCTGGTGTCGATTCGCGTTTTCACAGTGTTACAAACAGAGGGATAATGATGGTGGAGATTCAAGCTTTCACTGTGTTACAAATACAGGGGCAATGATGGCGTACATTGATGCTTTCACAGCGTTACAACGACAGGTGCAGTTTCAGGCTTCTGCAGTGTAACATATACAGGGGCAATGCTGGTGCAGATTCAAGCTTTCACTGTCTTACAAATAGAGAGGCAATGCTCTTGTCGATTCAGGCTGTCCCTATGTTAGATGTATAGTGGCAATGCTGTTTTAGGAGATTCAAGCTTTTGCAGTGTTACAAATATAGGGGCAATGCTGGTGTAGATTCATGCTTTCTCTGTGTTTCAAACAGAGGGATAATGATGGTGTAGATTCAAGCTTTCACTGTGTTACAAATAGAGGGGCAATGCTGGTGTACATTGATGCTTTCACAGCGTTACAACGACAGGTGCAATGCTGCTGTAGTTTCAGGCTTTTGCAGTGTTACAAATACAGGGGCAATGCTGGTGTAGTTTATGGTTTTCACTGTGTTACAAAGACAGGTACAATGCTGGTCTAGATTGAGCCTTTTGCAGTGTTACAAATGCAGGGTCTATGCTGGTGTAGATTCAAACTTGCACCGTGTTACAAAGAGAGGGGCAGTGCAGCTGTAGATTCAAGATTTCACTGCAATACAAAGACAGGTGCAATGATGCTGTAGATTCAAGCTTTCACAGCGTTACAAAGACAGGTGTAATGCTGGTGTAGATTCAGGCTTTCGCAGTGTTACAAATACAGGCAGAATGCTGGTGTAGATTCAGGCTTTCAGAGGGTTACAAATACAGGTGCAATGCTGGTGCAGATTCAGGCTTTCAGAGGGTTACAAATAGAGGGGCAATGCTGGTGCAGATTCAGGCTTTCACACGGTTACAAATACAGGAGCAATACTGGTGTAGATTCACGCTTTCACAGTTTTTTAAATACTGGGACAATGCTGGTGTAGATTCAGGCTTTCGCAGTGTTACAAATGCAGGGGTATTGCTGGTGCAGATTCAAACTTGCACTGTGATACAAAGCGAGGGGCAATGCAGCTGTAGATTCAAGATTTCACTGAAATACAAAGACATGTGCAATGATGCTGTAGATTCAAGCTTTCACAGCGTTACAAAGACAGGTGCAATGCTGCTGTACATTGATGCTTTCACAGCGTTACAACGACAGGTGTAATGCTGGTGTAGATTCAGGCTTTCGCAGTGTTACAAATGCAGGGTCTATGCTGGTATAGATTCAAACTTGCACCGTGTTACAAACAGAGGGGCAGTGCAGCTGTAGATTCAAGATTTCACTGCAATACAAAGACAGGTGCAATGACGCTGTAGATTCAAGCTTTCGCAGTGTTACAAATACAGGGGCAATGCTGGTGTAGATTCAAGCTTTCGCTGTGTTACAAATACAGGGGCAATGCTGGTGCAGATACAGGCTTTCACAGGGTTGCAAATTCAGGGTGAATGCTGGTGCAGATTCAGGTTTTCAGAGGGTTACAAATACAGGGGCAATGCTGGTGCAGATTCAGGCTTTCACAGGGTTACAAATACAGGGGCAATGCTGGTGTAGATTCATGCTTTCACAGTTTTTTAAATTCTGGGACAATGCTGGTGTAGATTCAGGCTTTCGCAGTGTTACAAATACCGGGGCAATGCTGGTGTAGATTCAGGTTTTCACAGTGTTACAAATACAGGGGCAATGCTGGTGTAGATTATGGTTTTCACAGCGTTACAAAGGCAGGTGTAATGCTGGTGTAGATTCAGGCTTTCACAGGGTTACAAATACAGGGGCAATGCTGGTGTACATTGATGCTTTCACAGCGTTACAACGACAGGTGCAATGCTAGTGTAGTTTCAGGCTGTTGCAGTGTTACAAATACAGGTGCAATGCTGGTCTAGATTGAGCCTTTTGCAGTGTTACAAATGCAGGGTCTATGCTGGTGTAGATTCAAACTTGCACCGTGTTACAAAGAGAATGGTAATGCAGCTGTAGATTCAACATTTCACTGCAATACAAAGACAGGTGCAATGACGGTGTAGATTCAAGCTTTCACAGCGTTACAAAGACAGGTGTAATGCTGGTGTAGATTCATGCTTTCTCTGTGTTTCAAACAGAGGGATAATGCTGGTGCAGATTCAAGGTTTCACTGTGTTACAAATACAGGGGCAATGCTGGTGTACATTGATGCTTTCACAGCGTTACAATGACAGGTGCAATGCTCGTGTAGATTCAGGCTTTTGCTGTGTTACAAATACAGGGGCAATGCTGGTGTAGATTATGGTTTTCACAGTGTTACAAAGACAGGTGCAATGCTGGTCTAGATTGAGCCTTTTGCAGTGTTACAAATGCAGGGTCTATGCTGGTGTAGATTCAAACTTGCACCGTGTTACAAAGAGAGGGGCAATGCAGCTGTAGATTCAAGATTTCACTGCGCTACAAAGACAGGTGCAATGATGCTCTAGATTCAAGCTTTCACAGCGTTACAAAGACTGGTGCAATGATGGTGTAGATTCAGGCTTTCATAATGTTAGAAGTACAGGGTCTATACTGGTGTAGATTCAAACTTGCACCGTGTTACAAAGAGAGGGGCAATGCAGCTGTAGATTCAAGATTTCACTGCAATACAAAGACAGGTGCAATGACGCTGTAGATTCAAGCTTTCACAGCGTTACAAAGACAGGTGTAATGCTGGTGTAGATTCAGGCTTTCGCAGTGTTACAAATACAGGCAGAATGCTGGTGTAGATTCAGGCTTTCAAAGGGTTACAAATACAGGGGCAATGCTGGTGCAGATTCAGGCTTTCACAGGGTTACAAATACAGGGGCAATGCTGGTGTAGATTCACGCTTTCACAGTTTTTTAAATACTGGGACAATGCTGGTGTAGATTCAGGCTTTCGCAGTGTTACAATTACAGGGGCAATGCTGGTGTAGAGTCAGGCATTCACAGGGTTACAAATAAAGGGGCAATGCTGGTGTAGATTCAGGATTTCAAAGTGTTACAAACACAGGGGCAATGCTGGTTTAGATTTTGTCTTTCAGGGTGGTACATATAAAGGGGCAATGCTGGTGTAGACTCTGGTTTTGACATTTTTACAAATAGAGGGGCAATGCTGGCGGAGATTCAGGCTTTTGCAGTGTTACAAATACAGGGGCAATGCTTCTGTAGATTCAGACTTTCACAGTGTTACAAATACTGCAGCAATGCTGGTGTAGATTCAGGCTTTCACAGGGTTACAAATACAGGGGCAATGCTGGTGTAGATTCAGGCTTTTACAGGGTTAGAAATACAGGTGCAATGCTGGTTTAGATTCGCTCTTTCTCAGTGTTACAAATAGAGGGATTATGCTGGTGTACATTGATGCTTTCACAGCATTACAAAGACAGGTGCAATGCTGGTGTAGATTGAGCCTTTTGCAGTGTTACAAATGCAAGGGGAATGCATGTTGTAGATTCAAGATTTCACTGCAATACAAAGACAGGAGCAATGATGCTGTGGATTCAAGCTTTCTCAGCGTTACAAATATAGGGGCAATGCTGGTGTAGATTCGCTCTTTCACAGTGTCATAAATACAGGGGCAATGCTGGCGGAGATTCAGGCTTCCGCAGTGTTACAAATACAGGGGCTATGATGCTGTAGATTCAAGCTTTCACAGCGTTACAAAGACAGGGGCAAAGCTGGTGTAGATTCAGGGTTTCACTGTGTTACAAATACGGGCAATGCTGGTGTAGGTTCAGGGTTTCGCAGTTTTACAAGTACAGGGGCAATGCTGGTGCAGATTCAGGCTTTCACAGGGTTACAAATACAGGCATAATGCTGGTGCAGATTCAGGCTTTCAGAGGGTTACAAATACAGGGGCAATGCTGGTGCAGATTCAGGCTTTCACATGGTTACAAATACAGGGGCAATGCTCGTGCAGATTCAGGCTTTCACAGGGTTACAAATACAGGCATAATGCTGGTGCAGATTCAGGCTTTCAGAGGGCTACAAATACAGGGGCAATGCTGGTGCAGATTCAGGCTTTCACACGGTTACAAATACAGGGGCAATGCTGGTGTAGATTCATGCTTTCACAGTTTTTTAAATACTGGGACAATGCTGGTGTAGATTCAGGCTTTCGCAGTGTTACAAATGCAGGGGTATTACTGGTGCAGATTCAAACTTGCACTGTGATACAAAGTGAGGGGCAATGCTGCTGTAGATTCAAGATTTCACTGCATTACAAAGACAGGTGCAATGATGCTGTAGATTCAAGCCTTCTGAGCGTTACAAAGACAGGTGCATTGATGGTGTAGATTCAGGCTTTCATAATGTTACAAGTACAGGGGCAATGCTGGCGGATATTCAGGCTTTCACAGTGCTACAAACGGGGATAATGAAGGTGCAGATTCAAGCTTTCACTGTTACAAATACACGGGCAATGCTGGTGTACATTGATGCCTTCACAGCGTTACAACGACAGGTGCAATGCTGGTGTAGTTTCAGGCTTTCGCAGTGTTACAAATACAGGCACAATGCTGGCGGAGATTCAGGCTTTCACAGTGTTACAAATACAGGGGCAATGCTGGTGTAGATTCAGGCTTTCATAATGTTAGAAGTACAGGGGCAATGCTGGTGTAGACTCTGGTTTTGACATTGTTACAATTACAGGATCAATGCTGGTGTAGATTCAGACTTTCAGAGTATTACAAATACAGGTGCAACGCTGGTGTAGATTCGCTCTTTCACGGTGTTATAAATACAGGGGTAATGCTGGTTTAGATTCCAGTTTCCACAGTGTTAGAAATACAGGGGCAATGCTGGTGTAGATTCAAGATTTCACTGTGTTACAAAGACAACTGCAATGATGCTGTAGATTCCAGCTTTCACAGCGTTACAAAGACAGGTGCAATGATGGTGTAGATTCAGGCATTCATAGTGCTAAAAATACAGGGGCAATGCTGGTGTAGACTCTGGTTTTGACATTGTTACAAATAGAGGGCAATGCTGGCGAAGATTCAGGCTTTCGACGTGTTACAAATACAGGGGAGTGCTGGTGTAGATTCAGGCTTTCTGAGTGTTACAAATACAGGTGAAATGCTGGTGTAGATTCGCTCTTTCACAGTGTTATAAATACAGGGGCAATGCTGGTGTAGAGTCAGGCATTCACAGGGTTACAAATAAAGGGGCAATGCTGGTGTAGATTCAGGATTTCAAAGTGTTACAAACACGGGCAATGCTGGTTTAGATTCTGTCTTTCAGGGTGGTACATATAAAGGGGCAATGCTGGTGTGGACTCTGGTTTTGACATTTTTACAAATAGAGGGGCAATGCTTGCGGAGATTCAGGCTTTTGCAGTGTTACAAATACAGGGGAAATGCTTCTGTAGATTCAGACTTTCACAGTGTTACAAATACAGGAGCAATGCTGGTGTAGATTCAGGCTTTCACAGGGTCACAAATACAGGGGCAATGCTGGTGTAGATTCAGGCTTTCAGAGGGTTAGAAATACAGGTGCAATGCTGGTTTAGATTCGCTCTTTCTCAGTGTTACAAATAGAGGGATTATGCTGGTGTACATTGATGCTTTCACAGCATTACAAAGACAGGTGCAATGCTGGTGTAGATTGAGCCTTTTGCAGTGTTACAAATGCAAGGGGAATGCATGTTGTAGATTCAAGATTTCACTGCAATACAAAGACAGGAGCAATGATGCTGTGGATTCAAGCTTTCTCAGCGTTACAAATATAGGGGCAATGCTGGTGTAGATTCGCACTTTCACAGTGTTATAAATACAGGGGCAATGCTGGTGTAGATTCAGGTTTTGACATTGTTACAAATACAGGGGTAACGCTGGCGGAGATTCAGGCTTCCACAGTGTTACAAATACAGGGGCAATGCTGGTGTAGATTCACGCTTTCTCAGTGTTACATTCAGAGGGATAATGATGATGCAGATTCAAGCTTTCACTGTGTTACAAATAGAGGGGCAATGCTGGTGTACATTGATGCTTTAACAGCGTTACAACGACAGGTGCAATGCTGGTGTAGTTTCAGGCTTTTGCAGTGTTACAAATACAGGGGCAATGCTGGTGTAGATTCAAGATTTCACTGCGTTACAAAGACAACTGCAACGATGCTGTAGATTCCAGCTTTTACAGCGTTACAAAGACAGGTGCAATGATGGTGTAGATTCAGGCATTCATAGTGCTAAAAATACAGGGGCAATGCTGGTGTAGACTCTGGTTTTGACATTGTTACAAATAGAGGTGCAATGCTGGCGAAGATTCAGGCTTTCGCAGTGTTACAAATACAGGGGAGTGCTGGTGTAGATTCAGGCTTTCTGAGTGTTACAAATACAGGTGAAATGCTGGTGTAGATTCACTCTTCACAGTGTTATAAATACAGGGGCAATGCTGGTGTAGAGTCAGGCATTCACAGGGTTACAAATAAAGGGGCAATGCTGGTGTAGATTCAGGATTTCAAAGTGTTACAAACACGGGCAATGCTGGTTTAGATTCTGTCTTTCAGGGTGGTACATATAAAGGGGCAATGCTGGTGTGGACTCTGGTTTTGACATTGTTACAAATAGAGGGGCAATGCTGGGGGAGATTCAGGCTTTTGCAGTGTTACAAATACAGGGGCAATGGTTCTGTAGATTCAGACTTTCACAGTGTTACAAATACAGGAGCAATGCTGGTGTAGATTCAAGCTTTCACAGGGTTACAAATACAGGAGCAATGCTGGTGTAGATTCAGGCTTTCACAGGGTTAGAAATACAGGTGCAGTGCTGGTTTAGATTCGCTCTTTCTCAGTGTTACAAATAGAGGGATTATGCTGGTGTACATTGATACTTTCACAGCATTACAAAGACAGGTGCAATGCTGGTGTAGATTGAGCCTTTTGCAGTGTTACAAATGCAAGGGGAATGCATGTTGTAGATTCAAGCGTTCACAGTGTTACAAATACAGGGGCAATGCTCTTGTAGATTCAGGCTTTCAGAGTATTACAAATACACGGGCAATGCTGGTGTAGATTCAGGATTTCGCAGAGTTACAAATACTGGGGCAATGCTGGTGTAGATTCAGGTATTCACTGTGTTACAAATATAAGGGCAATGCTCGTAGTTTCAAGCTTTCACAGCGTTACAAAGAAAGGTGCAATGATGGTGTAGATTCATGCTTTCATAGTGTTAAAAATACAGGGGCAATGCTGGTGTTGAGTCAGGCATTCACACGGTTACAAATACAGGGGCAACATTGGGTTAAGTTCAGGTTTTCAATGTGTTAGAAATACAGGGGCAATGCTGGTGTAGATTCTGTTTTTCAGAGTTTTACATATACAGTGGCAATGCTGGTGTAGACTCGGGTGTTGACATTGTTACAATTACAGGAGCAACGCTGGTGCAGATTCGCTCTTTCACGGTGTTATAAATACAGGGGCAATGCTGGTTTAGATTCCGGTTTCCACAGTGTTAGAAATACAGGGGCAATGCTGGTGTAGATTCAAGATTTCACTGCGTTACAAAGACAACTGCAATGATGCTGTAGATTCCAGCTTTCACAGCGTTACAAAGACAAGTGCAATGATGGTGTAGATTCAGGCATTCATAGTGCTAAAAATACAGGGGCAATGCTGGTGTAGACTCTGGTTTTGACATTGTTACAAATAGAGGGGCAATGCTGGTGAAGATTCAGGCTTTCGACGTGTTACAAATACAGGGGAGTGCTGGTGTAGATTCAGGCTTTCTGAGTGTTACAAATACAGGTGAAATGCTGGTGTAGATTCGCTCTTTCACAGTGTTATAAATACAGGGGCAATGCTGGTGTAGAGTCAGGCATTCACAGGGTTACAAATAAAGGGGCAATGCTGGTTTAGATTCTGTCTTTCAGGGTGGTACATATAAAGGGGCAATGCTGGTGTAGACTCTGGTTTTGACATTGTTACAAATAGAGGGGCAATGCTGGCGGAGATTCAGGCTTTTGCATTGTTACAAATACAGGGGCAATGCTTCTGTAGATTCAGACTTTCACAGTGTTACAAATACAGGAGCAATGCTGGTGTAGATTCAGGCTTTCACAGGGTTACAAATACAGGGGCAATGCTGGCGGAGATTCAGGCTTTCACAGTGCTACAAACGGGGATAATGAAGGTGCAGATTCAAGCTTTCACTGTGTTACAAATACACGGGCAATGCTGGTGTACATTGATGCTTTCACAGCGTTACAACGACAGGTGCAATGCTGGTGTAGTTTCAGGCATTTGCAGTGTTACAAATACATGGGCAATGCTGGTGTAGATTCAGGCTTTCGCAGTGTTACAAATACCGGGGCAATGCTGGTGTAGATTCAGGTTTTCACAGGATTACAAATACAGGGGCAATGCTGGTGTAGATTCAGGCTTTCGTAGTGTTACAAATACCGGGGCAATGCTGGTGTAGATTCAGGTTTTCACAGTGTTACAAATACAGGGGCAATGCTGGTGTAGATTATGGTTTTCACAGTGTTACAAAGACAGGTGCAATGTTGGTGTAGATTCGAACTTGCACCGTGTTACAAAGAGAGGGGCAATGCAGCTGTAGATTCAAGGTTTCACTGCAATACAAAGACAGGTGCAATGACGCTGTAGATTCAAGCTTTCACAGCGTTACAAAGACAGGTGTAATGCTGGTGTAGATTCAGACTTTCGCAGTTTTACAAATACAGGCACAATGCTGGTGTAGATTCAGGCTTTCACAGGGTTACAAATACAGGGGCAATGCTGGTGCAGATTCAGGCTTTCACAGGGTTACAAATACAGGCATAATGCTGGTGCAGATTCAGGCTTTCAGAGGGTTACAAATACAGGGGCAATGCTGGTGCAGATTCAGCCTTTCACATGGTTACAAATACAGGGGCAATGCTCGTGCAGATTCAGGCTTTCACAGGGTTACAAATACAGGCATAATGCTGGTGCAGATTCAGGCTTTCAGAGGGCTACAAATACAGGGGCAATGCTGGTGCAGATTCAGGCTTTCACACGGTTACAAATACAGGGGCAATGCTGGTGTAGATTCATGCTTTCACAGTTTTTTAAATACTGGGACAATGCTGGTGTAGATTCAGGCTTTCGCAGTGTTACAAATGCAGGGGTATTACTGGTGCAGATTCAAACTTGCACTGTGATACAAAGTGAGGGGCAATGCTGCTGTAGATTCAAGATTTCACTGCATTACAAAGACAGGTGCAATGATGCTGTAGATTCAAGCCTTCTGAGCGTTACAAAGACAGGTGCATTGATGGTGTAGATTCAGGCTTTCATAATGTTACAAGTACAGGGGCAATGCTGGCGGATATTCAGGCTTTCACAGTGCTACAAACGGGGATAATGAAGGTGCAGATTCAAGCTTTCACTGTTACAAATACACGGGCAATGCTGGTGTACATTGATGCCTTCACAGCGTTACAACGACAGGTGCAATGCTGGTGTAGTTTCAGGCTTTCGCAGTGTTACAAATACAGGCACAATGCTGGTGTAGTTTCAGGCTTTCACAGGGTTACAAATACAGGGGCAATGCTGGTGCCGATTCAGGCTTTCACAGGGTTACAAATACAGGGGCAATGCTGGTGTAGATTCAAGCTTTCTACGTGTTATGAATACAGGTGCAATGCTGGTGTATATTCAGGCTTTTGCTGTGTTACAAATACAGGGACAGTGATGCTGTAGATTGAGGTTTTCACAGGGTTTCAAATACAGGGGCAATGCTTGTGTTGATTCAGGCTTTCATAGTGTTACAAATACAGGGGCAATGCTGGTGTAGACTCGGGTTTTGACATTGTTACAAATACAGGGACAATGCTGGCGGAGATTCAGGCTTCCGCAGTGTTACAATCACAGGGGCAATGCTGGAATAGATTCAGGGTTTCATTGTGTCAGAAATACAGGGGCAATGCTGGTGTTGATTCGCGTTTTCACAGTGTTATAAATACAGGGGCAATGCTGGTGTAGATTCAGGATTTCAGTGTGTTTCAAATACAGAGACAATGCTGGTGTCGATTCGCGTTTTCACAGTGTTACAAACAGAGGGATAATGATGGTGGAGATTCAAGCTTTCACTGTGTTACAAATACAGGGGCAATGATGGCGTACATTGATGCTTTCACAGCGTTACAACGACAGGTGCAGTTTCAGGCTTCTGCAGTGTAACATATACAGGGGCAATGCTGGTGCAGATTCAAGCTTTCACTGTCTTACAAATAGAGAGGCAATGCTCTTGTCGATTCAGGCTGTCCCTATGTTAGATGTATAGTGGCAATGCTGTTTTAGGAGATTCAAGCTTTTGCAGTGTTACAAATATAGGGGCAATGCTGGTGTAGATTCATGCTTTCTCTGTGTTTCAAACAGAGGGATAATGATGGTGTAGATTCAAGCTTTCACTGTGTTACAAATAGAGGGGCAATGCTGGTGTACATTGATGCTTTCACAGCGTTACAACGACAGGTGCAATGCTGCTGTAGTTTCAGGCTTTTGCAGTGTTACAAATACAGGGGCAATGCTGGTGTAGTTTATGGTTTTCACTGTGTTACAAAGACAGGTACAATGCTGGTCTAGATTGAGCCTTTTGCAGTGTTACAAATGCAGGGTCTATGCTGGTGTAGATTCAAACTTGCACCGTGTTACAAAGAGAGGGGCAGTGCAGCTGTAGATTCAAGATTTCACTGCAATACAAAGACAGGTGCAATGATGCTGTAGATTCAAGCTTTCACAGCGTTACAAAGACAGGTGTAATGCTGGTGTAGATTCAGGCTTTCGCAGTGTTACAAATACAGGCAGAATGCTGGTGTAGATTCAGGCTTTCAGAGGGTTACAAATACAGGTGCAATGCTGGTGCAGATTCAGGCTTTCAGAGGGTTACAAATAGAGGGGCAATGCTGGTGCAGATTCAGGCTTTCACACGGTTACAAATACAGGAGCAATACTGGTGTAGATTCATGCTTTCACAGTTTTTTAAATACTGGGACAATGCTGGTGTAGATTCAGGCTTTCGCAGTGTTACAAATGCAGGGGTATTGCTGGTGCAGATTCAAACTTGCACTGTGATACAAAGCGAGGGGCAATGCAGCTGTAGATTCAAGATTTCACTGAAATACAAAGACATGTGCAATGATGCTGTAGATTCAAGCTTTCACAGCGTTACAAAGACAGGTGCAATGCTGCTGTACATTGATGCTTTCACAGCGTTACAACGACAGGTGTAATGCTGGTGTAGATTCAGGCTTTCGCAGTGTTACAAATGCAGGGTCTATGCTGGTATAGATTCAAACTTGCACCGTGTTACAAACAGAGGGGCAGTGCAGCTGTAGATTCAAGATTTCACTGCAATACAAAGACAGGTGCAATGACGCTGTAGATTCAAGCTTTCGCAGTGTTACAAATACAGGGGCAATGCTGGTGTAGATTCAAGCTTTCGCTGTGTTACAAATACAGGGGCAATGCTGGTGCAGATACAGGCTTTCACAGGGTTGCAAATTCAGGGTGAATGCTGGTGCAGATTCAGGTTTTCAGAGGGTTACAAATACAGGGGCAATGCTGGTGCAGATTCAGGCTTTCACAGGGTTACAAATACAGGGGCAATGCTGGTGTAGATTCATGCTTTCACAGTTTTTTAAATTCTGGGACAATGCTGGTGTAGATTCAGGCTTTCGCAGTGTTACAAATACCGGGGCAATGCTGGTGTAGATTCAGGTTTTCACAGTGTTACAAATACAGGGGCAATGCTGGTGTAGATTATGGTTTTCACAGCGTTACAAAGGCAGGTGTAATGCTGGTGTAGATTCAGGCTTTCACAGGGTTACAAATACAGGGGCAATGCTGGTGTACATTGATGCTTTCACAGCGTTACAACGACAGGTGCAATGCTAGTGTAGTTTCAGGCTGTTGCAGTGTTACAAATACAGGTGCAATGCTGGTCTAGATTGAGCCTTTTGCAGTGTTACAAATGCAGGGTCTATGCTGGTGTAGATTCAAACTTGCACCGTGTTACAAAGAGAATGGTAATGCAGCTGTAGATTCAACATTTCACTGCAATACAAAGACAGGTGCAATGACGGTGTAGATTCAAGCTTTCACAGCGTTACAAAGACAGGTGTAATGCTGGTGTAGATTCATGCTTTCTCTGTGTTTCAAACAGAGGGATAATGCTGGTGCAGATTCAAGGTTTCACTGTGTTACAAATACAGGGGCAATGCTGGTGTACATTGATGCTTTCACAGCGTTACAATGACAGGTGCAATGCTCGTGTAGATTCAGGCTTTTGCTGTGTTACAAATACAGGGGCAATGCTGGTGTAGATTATGGTTTTCACAGTGTTACAAAGACAGGTGCAATGCTGGTCTAGATTGAGCCTTTTGCAGTGTTACAAATGCAGGGTCTATGCTGGTGTAGATTCAAACTTGCACCGTGTTACAAAGAGAGGGGCAATGCAGCTGTAGATTCAAGATTTCACTGCGCTACAAAGACAGGTGCAATGATGCTCTAGATTCAAGCTTTCACAGCGTTACAAAGACTGGTGCAATGATGGTGTAGATTCAGGCTTTCATAATGTTAGAAGTACAGGGTCTATACTGGTGTAGATTCAAACTTGCACCGTGTTACAAAGAGAGGGGCAATGCAGCTGTAGATTCAAGATTTCACTGCAATACAAAGACAGGTGCAATGACGCTGTAGATTCAAGCTTTCACAGCGTTACAAAGACAGGTGTAATGCTGGTGTAGATTCAGGCTTTCGCAGTGTTACAAATACAGGCAGAATGCTGGTGTAGATTCAGGCTTTCAAAGGGTTACAAATACAGGGGCAATGCTGGTGCAGATTCAGGCTTTCACAGGGTTACAAATACAGGGGCAATGCTGGTGTAGATTCACGCTTTCACAGTTTTTTAAATACTGGGACAATGCTGGTGTAGATTCAGGCTTTCGCAGTGTTACAATTACAGGGGCAATGCTGGTGTAGAGTCAGGCATTCACAGGGTTACAAATAAAGGGGCAATGCTGGTGTAGATTCAGGATTTCAAAGTGTTACAAACACAGGGGCAATGCTGGTTTAGATTTTGTCTTTCAGGGTGGTACATATAAAGGGGCAATGCTGGTGTAGACTCTGGTTTTGACATTTTTACAAATAGAGGGGCAATGCTGGCGGAGATTCAGGCTTTTGCAGTGTTACAAATACAGGGGCAATGCTTCTGTAGATTCAGACTTTCACAGTGTTACAAATACTGCAGCAATGCTGGTGTAGATTCAGGCTTTCACAGGGTTACAAATACAGGGGCAATGCTGGTGTAGATTCAGGCTTTTACAGGGTTAGAAATACAGGTGCAATGCTGGTTTAGATTCGCTCTTTCTCAGTGTTACAAATAGAGGGATTATGCTGGTGTACATTGATGCTTTCACAGCATTACAAAGACAGGTGCAATGCTGGTGTAGATTGAGCCTTTTGCAGTGTTACAAATGCAAGGGGAATGCATGTTGTAGATTCAAGATTTCACTGCAATACAAAGACAGGAGCAATGATGCTGTGGATTCAAGCTTTCTCAGCGTTACAAATATAGGGGCAATGCTGGTGTAGATTCGCTCTTTCACAGTGTCATAAATACAGGGGCAATGCTGGCGGAGATTCAGGCTTCCGCAGTGTTACAAATACAGGGGCTATGATGCTGTAGATTCAAGCTTTCACAGCGTTACAAAGACAGGGGCAAAGCTGGTGTAGATTCAGGGTTTCACTGTGTTACAAATACGGGCAATGCTGGTGTAGGTTCAGGGTTTCGCAGTTTTACAAGTACAGGGGCAATGCTGGTGCAGATTCAGGCTTTCACAGGGTTACAAATACAGGCATAATGCTGGTGCAGATTCAGGCTTTCAGAGGGTTACAAATACAGGGGCAATGCTGGTGCAGATTCAGGCTTTCACATGGTTACAAATACAGGGGCAATGCTCGTGCAGATTCAGGCTTTCACAGGGTTACAAATACAGGCATAATGCTGGTGCAGATTCAGGCTTTCAGAGGGCTACAAATACAGGGGCAATGCTGGTGCAGATTCAGGCTTTCACACGGTTACAAATACAGGGGCAATGCTGGTGTAGATTCATGCTTTCACAGTTTTTTAAATACTGGGACAATGCTGGTGTAGATTCAGGCTTTCGCAGTGTTACAAATGCAGGGGTATTACTGGTGCAGATTCAAACTTGCACTGTGATACAAAGTGAGGGGCAATGCTGCTGTAGATTCAAGATTTCACTGCATTACAAAGACAGGTGCAATGATGCTGTAGATTCAAGCCTTCTGAGCGTTACAAAGACAGGTGCATTGATGGTGTAGATTCAGGCTTTCATAATGTTACAAGTACAGGGGCAATGCTGGCGGATATTCAGGCTTTCACAGTGCTACAAACGGGGATAATGAAGGTGCAGATTCAAGCTTTCACTGTTACAAATACACGGGCAATGCTGGTGTACATTGATGCCTTCACAGCGTTACAACGACAGGTGCAATGCTGGTGTAGTTTCAGGCTTTCGCAGTGTTACAAATACAGGCACAATGCTGGTGTAGTTTCAGGCTTTCACAGGGTTACAAATACAGGGGCAATGCTGGTGCCGATTCAGGCTTTCACAGGGTTACAAATACAGGGGCAATGCTGGTGTAGATTCAAGCTTTCTACGTGTTATGAATACAGGTGCAATGCTGGTGTATATTCAGGCTTTTGCTGTGTTACAAATACAGGGACAGTGATGCTGTAGATTGAGGTTTTCACAGGGTTTCAAATACAGGGGCAATGCTTGTGTTGATTCAGGCTTTCATAGTGTTACAAATACAGGGGCAATGCTGGTGTAGACTCGGGTTTTGACATTGTTACAAATACAGGGACAATGCTGGCGGAGATTCAGGCTTCCGCAGTGTTACAATCACAGGGGCAATGCTGGAATAGATTCAGGGTTTCATTGTGTCAGAAATACAGGGGCAATGCTGGTGTTGATTCGCGTTTTCACAGTGTTATAAATACAGGGGCAATGCTGGTGTAGAATCAGGATTTCAGTGTGTTTCAAATACAGAGACAATGCTGGTGTCGATTCGCGTTTTCACAGTGTTACAAACAGAGGGATAATGATGGTGGAGATTCAAGCTTTCACTGTGTTACAAATACAGGGGCAATGATGGCGTACATTGATGCTTTCACAGCGTTACAACGACAGGTGCAGTTTCAGGCTTCTGCAGTGTAACATATACAGGGGCAATGCTGGTGCAGATTCAAGCTTTCACTGTCTTACAAATAGAGAGGCAATGCTCTTGTCGATTCAGGCTGTCCCTATGTTAGATGTATAGTGGCAATGCTGTTTTAGGAGATTCAAGCTTTTGCAGTGTTACAAATATAGGGGCAATGCTGGTGTAGATTCACGCTTTCACAGTTTTTTAAATACTGGGACAATGCTGGTGTAGATTCAGGCTTTCGCAGTGTTACAATTACAGGGGCAATGCTGGTGTAGAGTCAGGCATTCACAGGGTTACAAATAAAGGGGCAATGCTGGTGTAGATTCAGGATTTCAAAGTGTTACAAACACAGGGGCAATGCTGGTTTAGATTTTGTCTTTCAGGGTGGTACATATAAAGGGGCAATGCTGGTGTAGACTCTGGTTTTGACATTTTTACAAATAGAGGGGCAATGCTGGCGGAGATTCAGGCTTTTGCAGTGTTACAAATACAGGGGCAATGCTTCTGTAGATTCAGACTTTCACAGTGTTACAAATACTGCAGCAATGCTGGTGTAGATTCAGGCTTTCACAGGGTTACAAATACAGGGGCAATGCTGGTGTAGATTCAGGCTTTTACAGGGTTAGAAATACAGGTGCAATGCTGGTTTAGATTCGCTCTTTCTCAGTGTTACAAATAGAGGGATTATGCTGGTGTACATTGATGCTTTCACAGCATTACAAAGACAGGTGCAATGCTGGTGTAGATTGAGCCTTTTGCAGTGTTACAAATGCAAGGGGAATGCATGTTGTAGATTCAAGATTTCACTGCAATACAAAGACAGGAGCAATGATGCTGTGGATTCAAGCTTTCTCAGCGTTACAAATATAGGGGCAATGCTGGTGTAGATTCGCTCTTTCACAGTGTCATAAATACAGGGGCAATGCTGGCGGAGATTCAGGCTTCCGCAGTGTTACAAATACAGGGGCTATGATGCTGTAGATTCAAGCTTTCACAGCGTTACAAAGACAGGGGCAAAGCTGGTGTAGATTCAGGGTTTCACTGTGTTACAAATACGGGCAATGCTGGTGTAGGTTCAGGGTTTCGCAGTTTTACAAGTACAGGGGCAATGCTGGTGCAGATTCAGGCTTTCACAGGGTTACAAATACAGGCATAATGCTGGTGCAGATTCAGGCTTTCAGAGGGTTACAAATACAGGGGCAATGCTGGTGCAGATTCAGGCTTTCACATGGTTACAAATACAGGGGCAATGCTCGTGCAGATTCAGGCTTTCACAGGGTTACAAATACAGGCATAATGCTGGTGCAGATTCAGGCTTTCAGAGGGCTACAAATACAGGGGCAATGCTGGTGCAGATTCAGGCTTTCACACGGTTACAAATACAGGGGCAATGCTGGTGTAGATTCATGCTTTCACAGTTTTTTAAATACTGGGACAATGCTGGTGTAGATTCAGGCTTTCGCAGTGTTACAAATGCAGGGGTATTACTGGTGCAGATTCAAACTTGCACTGTGATACAAAGTGAGGGGCAATGCTGCTGTAGATTCAAGATTTCACTGCATTACAAAGACAGGTGCAATGATGCTGTAGATTCAAGCCTTCTGAGCGTTACAAAGACAGGTGCATTGATGGTGTAGATTCAGGCTTTCATAATGTTACAAGTACAGGGGCAATGCTGGCGGATATTCAGGCTTTCACAGTGCTACAAACGGGGATAATGAAGGTGCAGATTCAAGCTTTCACTGTTACAAATACACGGGCAATGCTGGTGTACATTGATGCCTTCACAGCGTTACAACGACAGGTGCAATGCTGGTGTAGTTTCAGGCTTTCGCAGTGTTACAAATACAGGCACAATGCTGGTGTAGTTTCAGGCTTTCACAGGGTTACAAATACAGGGGCAATGCTGGTGCCGATTCAGGCTTTCACAGGGTTACAAATACAGGGGCAATGCTGGTGTAGATTCAAGCTTTCTACGTGTTATGAATACAGGTGCAATGCTGGTGTATATTCAGGCTTTTGCTGTGTTACAAATACAGGGACAGTGATGCTGTAGATTGAGGTTTTCACAGGGTTTCAAATACAGGGGCAATGCTTGTGTTGATTCAGGCTTTCATAGTGTTACAAATACAGGGGCAATGCTGGTGTAGACTCGGGTTTTGACATTGTTACAAATACAGGGACAATGCTGGCGGAGATTCAGGCTTCCGCAGTGTTACAATCACAGGGGCAATGCTGGAATAGATTCAGGGTTTCATTGTGTCAGAAATACAGGGGCAATGCTGGTGTTGATTCGCGTTTTCACAGTGTTATAAATACAGGGGCAATGCTGGTGTAGAATCAGGATTTCAGTGTGTTTCAAATACAGAGACAATGCTGGTGTCGATTCGCGTTTTCACAGTGTTACAAACAGAGGGATAATGATGGTGGAGATTCAAGCTTTCACTGTGTTACAAATACAGGGGCAATGATGGCGTACATTGATGCTTTCACAGCGTTACAACGACAGGTGCAGTTTCAGGCTTCTGCAGTGTAACATATACAGGGGCAATGCTGGTGCAGATTCAAGCTTTCACTGTCTTACAAATAGAGAGGCAATGCTCTTGTCGATTCAGGCTGTCCCTATGTTAGATGTATAGTGGCAATGCTGTTTTAGGAGATTCAAGCTTTTGCAGTGTTACAAATATAGGGGCAATGCTGGTGTAGATTCATGCTTTCTCTGTGTTTCAAACAGAGGGATAATGATGGTGTAGATTCAAGCTTTCACTGTGTTACAAATAGAGGGGCAATGCTGGTGTACATTGATGCTTTCACAGCGTTACAACGACAGGTGCAATGCTGCTGTAGTTTCAGGCTTTTGCAGTGTTACAAATACAGGGGCAATGCTGGTGTAGTTTATGGTTTTCACTGTGTTACAAAGACAGGTACAATGCTGGTCTAGATTGAGCCTTTTGCAGTGTTACAAATGCAGGGTCTATGCTGGTGTAGATTCAAACTTGCACCGTGTTACAAAGAGAGGGGCAGTGCAGCTGTAGATTCAAGATTTCACTGCAATACAAAGACAGGTGCAATGATGCTGTAGATTCAAGCTTTCACAGCGTTACAAAGACAGGTGTAATGCTGGTGTAGATTCAGGCTTTCGCAGTGTTACAAATACAGGCAGAATGCTGGTGTAGATTCAGGCTTTCAGAGGGTTACAAATACAGGTGCAATGCTGGTGCAGATTCAGGCTTTCAGAGGGTTACAAATAGAGGGGCAATGCTGGTGCAGATTCAGGCTTTCACACGGTTACAAATACAGGAGCAATACTGGTGTAGATTCACGCTTTCACAGTTTTTTAAATACTGGGACAATGCTGGTGTAGATTCAGGCTTTCGCAGTGTTACAAATGCAGGGGTATTGCTGGTGCAGATTCAAACTTGCACTGTGATACAAAGCGAGGGGCAATGCAGCTGTAGATTCAAGATTTCACTGAAATACAAAGACATGTGCAATGATGCTGTAGATTCAAGCTTTCACAGCGTTACAAAGACAGGTGCAATGCTGCTGTACATTGATGCTTTCACAGCGTTACAACGACAGGTGTAATGCTGGTGTAGATTCAGGCTTTCGCAGTGTTACAAATGCAGGGTCTATGCTGGTATAGATTCAAACTTGCACCGTGTTACAAACAGAGGGGCAGTGCAGCTGTAGATTCAAGATTTCACTGCAATACAAAGACAGGTGCAATGACGCTGTAGATTCAAGCTTTCGCAGTGTTACAAATACAGGGGCAATGCTGGTGTAGATTCAAGCTTTCGCTGTGTTACAAATACAGGGGCAATGCTGGTGCAGATACAGGCTTTCACAGGGTTGCAAATTCAGGGTGAATGCTGGTGCAGATTCAGGTTTTCAGAGGGTTACAAATACAGGGGCAATGCTGGTGCAGATTCAGGCTTTCACAGGGTTACAAATACAGGGGCAATGCTGGTGTAGATTCATGCTTTCACAGTTTTTTAAATTCTGGGACAATGCTGGTGTAGATTCAGGCTTTCGCAGTGTTACAAATACCGGGGCAATGCTGGTGTAGATTCAGGTTTTCACAGTGTTACAAATACAGGGGCAATGCTGGTGTAGATTATGGTTTTCACAGCGTTACAAAGGCAGGTGTAATGCTGGTGTAGATTCAGGCTTTCACAGGGTTACAAATACAGGGGCAATGCTGGTGTACATTGATGCTTTCACAGCGTTACAATGACAGGTGCAATGCTAGTGTAGTTTCAGGCTGTTGCAGTGTTACAAATACAGGTGCAATGCTGGTCTAGATTGAGCCTTTTGCAGTGTTACAAATGCAGGGTCTATGCTGGTGTAGATTCAAACTTGCACCGTGTTACAAAGAGAATGGTAATGCAGCTGTAGATTCAACATTTCACTGCAATACAAAGACAGGTGCAATGACGGTGTAGATTCAAGCTTTCACAGCGTTACAAAGACAGGTGTAATGCTGGTGTAGATTCATGCTTTCTCTGTGTTTCAAACAGAGGGATAATGCTGGTGCAGATTCAAGGTTTCACTGTGTTACAAATACAGGGGCAATGCTGGTGTACATTGATGCTTTCACAGCGTTACAATGACAGGTGCAATGCTCGTGTAGATTCAGGCTTTTGCTGTGTTACAAATACAGGGGCAATGCTGGTGTAGATTATGGTTTTCACAGTGTTACAAAGACAGGTGCAATGCTGGTCTAGATTGAGCCTTTTGCAGTGTTACAAATGCAGGGTCTATGCTGGTGTAGATTCAAACTTGCACCGTGTTACAAAGAGAGGGGCAATGCAGCTGTAGATTCAAGATTTCACTGCGCTACAAAGACAGGTGCAATGATGCTCTAGATTCAAGCTTTCACAGCGTTACAAAGACTGGTGCAATGATGGTGTAGATTCAGGCTTTCATAATGTTAGAAGTACAGGGTCTATACTGGTGTAGATTCAAACTTGCACCGTGTTACAAAGAGAGGGGCAATGCAGCTGTAGATTCAAGATTTCACTGCAATACAAAGACAGGTGCAATGACGCTGTAGATTCAAGCTTTCACAGCGTTACAAAGACAGGTGTAATGCTGGTGTAGATTCAGGCTTTCGCAGTGTTACAAATACAGGCAGAATGCTGGTGTAGATTCAGGCTTTCAAAGGGTTACAAATACAGGGGCAATGCTGGTGCAGATTCAGGCTTTCACAGGGTTACAAATACAGGGGCAATGCTGGTGTAGATTCACGCTTTCACAGTTTTTTAAATACTGGGACAATGCTGGTGTAGATTCAGGCTTTCGCAGTGTTACAATTACAGGGGCAATGCTGGTGTAGAGTCAGGCATTCACAGGGTTACAAATAAAGGGGCAATGCTGGTGTAGATTCAGGATTTCAAAGTGTTACAAACACAGGGGCAATGCTGGTTTAGATTTTGTCTTTCAGGGTGGTACATATAAAGGGGCAATGCTGGTGTAGACTCTGGTTTTGACATTTTTACAAATAGAGGGGCAATGCTGGCGGAGATTCAGGCTTTTGCAGTGTTACAAATACAGGGGCAATGCTTCTGTAGATTCAGACTTTCACAGTGTTACAAATACTGCAGCAATGCTGGTGTAGATTCAGGCTTTCACAGGGTTACAAATACAGGGGCAATGCTGGTGTAGATTCAGGCTTTTACAGGGTTAGAAATACAGGTGCAATGCTGGTTTAGATTCGCTCTTTCTCAGTGTTACAAATAGAGGGATTATGCTGGTGTACATTGATGCTTTCACAGCATTACAAAGACAGGTGCAATGCTGGTGTAGATTGAGCCTTTTGCAGTGTTACAAATGCAAGGGGAATGCATGTTGTAGATTCAAGATTTCACTGCAATACAAAGACAGGAGCAATGATGCTGTGGATTCAAGCTTTCTCAGCGTTACAAATATAGGGGCAATGCTGGTGTAGATTCGCTCTTTCACAGTGTTATAAATACAGGGGCAATGCTGGCGGAGATTCAGGCTTCCGCAGTGTTACAAATACAGGGGCTATGATGCTGTAGATTCAAGCTTTCACAGCGTTACAAAGACAGGGGCAAAGCTGGTGTAGATTCAGGGTTTCACTGTGTTACAAATACGGGTAATGCTGGTGTAGGTTCAGGGTTTCGCAGTTTTACAAGTACAGGGGCAATGCTGGTGTAGATTCAGATTTTGACATTGTTACAAATACTGGGGCAATGCTGGTGGAGATTCAGGCTTTCACAGTGCTACAAATACAGGGGCAATGCTGGTGTAGATTCACGCTTCTCAGTGTTACAAACAGAGGGATAATGAAGGTGCAGATTCAAGCTTTCACTGTGTTACAAATACAGGGGCAATGCTGGTGTACATTGATGCTTTCACAGCATTACAATGACAGGTGCAATGCTGGTGTAGTTTCAGGCTTTTGCAGTTTTACAAATACAGGGTCGATGCTGGTGTAGATTCAGGCTTTCTCAGTGTTACAAATACAGGCACAATGCTGGTGTAGATTCAGGCTTTCACAGGGTTACAAATACAGGGGCAATGCTGGTGCTGATTCAGGCTTTCATAGGGTTACAAATACAGGGGCAATGCTGGTGTAGATTCAGATTTTGACATTATTACAAATACAGGGGCAATGCTGGCGGAGATTCAGGCTTCCGCAGTGTTACAAATACAGGGGCTATGATGCTGTAGATTCAAGCTTTCACAGCGTTACAAAGACAGGGGCAATGCTGGTGTAGATTCAGGGTTTCACTGTGTTACAAATACGGGCAATGCTGGTGTAGGTTCAGGGTTTCGCAGTTTTACAAGTACAGGGGCAATGCTGGTGTAGATTCAGATTTTGACATTGTTACAAATACTGGGGCAATGCTGGTGGAGATTCAGGCTTTCACAGTGCTACAAATACAGGGGCAATGCTGGTGTAGATTCACGCTTCTCAGTGTTACAAACAGAGGGATAATGAAGGTGCAGATTCAAGCTTTCACTGTGTTACAAATACAGGGGCAATGCTGGTGTACATTGATGCTTTCACAGCATTACAATGACAGGTGCAATGCTGGTGTAGTTTCAGGCTTTTGCAGTTTTACAAATACAGGGTCAATGCTGGTGTAGATTCAGGCTTTCTCAGTGTTACAAATACAGGCACAATGCTGGTGTAGATTCAGGCTTTCACAGGGTTACAAATACAGGGGCAATGCTGGTGCTGATTCAGGCTTTCATAGGGTTACAAATACAGGGGCAATGCTGGTGTAGATTATGGTTTTCACAGTGTTGCAAAGACACGTGTAATGTTGGTGTAGATACGAGCTTGCACTGTGTTACAAAGAGAGGGGCAATGCAGCAGTAGATTCAAGATTTCACTGCAATACAAAGACAGGTGCAATGATGCTGTAGATTCAAGCTTTCACAGCGTTACAAAGACAGGTGTAATGCTGGTGTAGATTCAGGCTTTCTCAGTGTTACAAATACAGGCACAATGCTGGTGTAGATTCAGGCTTTCATAATGTTACAAGTACAGGGGCAATGTTGGTGTAGATTCAGTGTTTCACTGTGTTACAAATACGGGCAATGCTGATGTAGGATCAGTGTTTCGTAGTTTTACAAGTACAGGGGCAATGCTGGTGTAGATTCAATCTTTCGCAGTGTTACAAATACAGGGGCAATGCTGGTGTAGATTATGGTTTTCACAGTGTTACAAAGACAGGTGCAATGTTGGAGTAGTTTCAAACTTGCACCGTGTTACAAAGAGAGGGGTAATGCAGCTGTAGATTCAAGATTTCACTGCAATACAAAGACAGGTGCAATGATGCTGTAGATCCATGCTTTCACAGCGTTACAAGGACAGGTGTAATGCTGATGTAGATTCAGGCTTTGGCTGTGTTACAAATACAGGCACAATGCAGGTGTAGATTCAGGCTTTCACAGGGTTACAAATACAGGGGCAATGCTGGTGTAGATTCAAGCTTTCTACGTGTTACGAATACAGGTGCAATGCTGGTGTAGATTCAGGCTTTTGCTGTGTTTCAATTACAGTGACACTGATGCTGTAGATTCAGGTTTTCACAGGGTTACAAATACAGGGACAATGCTGGTGTAGATTATGGTTTTCACAGTGTTGCAAAGACACGTGTAATGTTGGTGTAGATACGAGCTTGCACCGTGTTACAAAGAGAGGGGCAATGCAGCAGTAGATTCAAGATTTCACTGCAATACAAAGACAGGTGCAATGATGCTGTAGATTCAAGCTTTCACAGCGTTACAAAGACAGGTGTAATGCTGGTGTAGATTCAGGCTTTCTCAGTGTTACAAATACAGGCACAATGCTGGTGTACATTCAGGCTTTCACAGGGTTACAAATACAGGCACAATGCTGGTGTAGATTCAGGCTTTCACAGGGTTACAAATACAGGGGCAATGCTGGTGCTGATTCAGGCTTTCATAGGGTTACAAATACAGGGGCAATGCTGGTGTAGATTCAAGCTTTCTACGTGTTAGAATACAGGTGCAATGCTGGTGTAGATTCAGGCTTTTGCTGTGTTACAAATACTGGGACAATGATGCTGTAGATTCAGGTTTTCACAGGGTTTCAAATACAGGGGCAATGCTTGTGTTGATTCAGGCTTTCATAGTGTTACAAATACAGGGGCAATGCTGGTGTAGACTCGGGTTTTGACATTGTTACAAATACAGGGACAATGCTGGGGGAGATTCAGGCTTCCGCAGTGTTACAAACACAGGTGCAATGCTGGTGTAGATTCAGGATTTCTGTGTGTTACAAGTACAGGGGCAATGCTGGTGTAGATTCGCGTTCTCACAGTGTTATAAATACAGGGGCAATGCTGGTGTAGATTCAGGATTTCAGTTTGTTTCAAATACAGAGACAATGCTGGTGTAGATTTGCGTTTTCACAGTGTTACAAACAGAGGGATAATGATGGTGCAGATTTAAGCTTTCACTGTGTTACAAATACAGGGGCAATGATGGTGTACATTGATGCTTTCACAGCGTTACAACGACAGGTGCAGTTTCAGGCTTTCGCAGTGTAACAAATACAGGGGCAATGCTGTTGCAGATTCAAGCTTTCACTGTCTTACAATTATAGAGGCAATGCTCTTGTAGATTCAGGCTGTTCCTATGTTAGAACTATAGTGGCAATGCTGTTTTAGGAGATTCAGTCTTTTGCAGTGTTACAAATATAGGGGCAATGTGGGTGTAGATTCATGCTTTCTCTATGTTTCAAACAGAGGGATAATGATTGTGCAGATTCAAGCTTTCGCTGTGTTACAAATACAGGGACAATGATGCTGTATATTCAGGTTTTCGCAGGGTTTCAAATACAGGGGCAATGCTTGTGTTGATTCAGGCTTTCATAGTGTTACAAATACAGCGGCAATGCTGGTGTAGACTCAGGGTTTTGACATTGTTGCAAATACAGGGACAATGCTGGCGGAGATTCAGGCTTTCACAGTGTTACAAGTACAGGGGCAATGCTGGTGTAGATTCAGGCTTTCACAGTGTTACAAGTACTGGGACAATGCTGGTGTAGATTCAGGCTTTCGCAATGTTACAAATGCAGGGGTATTGCTGGTGCAGATTCAAACTTGCACTTTGATACAAAGAGAGGGGCAATGCTGCTGTAGATTCAAGATTTCACTGTGTTCCAAAGACAGGTGTAATGCTGGTGTAGATTCAGCCTTTCACAGGGTTACAAATACAGGCACAATGCTGGTGTAGATTCAGGCTTTCACAGGGTTACAAATACAGGGGCAATGCTGGTGCTGATTCAGGCTTTCATAGGGTTACAAATACAGGGGCAATGCTGGTGTAGATTCAAGCTTTCTACGTGTTAGAATACAGGTGCAATGCTGGTGTAGATTCAGGCTTTTGCTGTGTTACAAATACTGGGACAATGATGCTGTAGATTCAGGTTTTCACAGGGTTTCAAATACAGGGGCAATGCTTGTGTTGATTCAGGCTTTCATAGTGTTACAAATACAGGGGCAATGCTGGTGTAGACTCGGGTTTTGACATTGTTACAAATACAGGGACAATGCTGGGGGAGATTCAGGCTTCCGCAGTGTTACAAACACAGGTGCAATGCTGGTGTAGATTCAGGATTTCTGTGTGTTACAAGTACAGGGGCAATGCTGGTGTAGATTCGCGTTCTCACAGTGTTATAAATACAGGGGCAATGCTGGTGTAGATTCAGGATTTCAGTTTGTTTCAAATACAGAGACAATGCTGGTGTAGATTTGCGTTTTCACAGTGTTACAAACAGAGGGATAATGATGGTGCAGATTTAAGCTTTCACTGTGTTACAAATACAGGGGCAATGATGGTGTACATTGATGCTTTCACAGCGTTACAACGACAGGTGCAGTTTCAGGCTTTCGCAGTGTAACAAATACAGGGGCAATGCTGTTGCAGATTCAAGCTTTCACTGTCTTACAATTATAGAGGCAATGCTCTTGTAGATTCAGGCTGTTCCTATGTTAGAACTATAGTGGCAATGCTGTTTTAGGAGATTCAGTCTTTTGCAGTGTTACAAATATAGGGGCAATGCTGGTGTAGATTCATGCTTTCTCTATGTTTCAAACAGAGGGATAATGATTGTGCAGATTCAAGCTTTCGCTGTGTTACAAATACAGGGACAATGATGCTGTATATTCAGGTTTTCGCAGGGTTTCAAATACAGGGGCAATGCTTGTGTTGATTCAGACTTTCATAGTGTTACAAATACAGCGGCAATGCTGGTGTAGACTCAGGGTTTTGACATTGTTGCAAATACAGGGACAATGCTGGCGGAGATTCAGGCTTTCACAGTGTTACAAGTACAGGGGCAATGCTGGTGTAGATTCAGGCTTTCACAGTGTTACAAGTACTGGGACAATGCTGGTGTAGATTCAGGCTTTCGCAATGTTACAAATGCAGGGGTATTGCTGGTGCAGATTCAAACTTGCACTTTGATACAAAGAGAGGGGCAATGCTGCTGTAGATTCAAGATTTCACTGTGTTCCAAAGACAGGTGTAATGCTGGTGTAGATTCAGCCTTTCACAGGGTTACAAATACAGGGTCAATGCTGGTGCAGATTGAGGCTTTCACAGGGTTACAAATACAGGGGCAATGCTGGTGTTGATTCAAGCTTTCTACCTGTTACGAATACAGGTGCAATGTTGGTGTAGATTCAGGCTTTCGCTGTGTTACAAATACAGGGACAATGATGCTGTATTTTCAGGTTTTCGCAGGGTTTCAAATACAGGGGCATTGCTTGTGTTGATTCAGGCTTTCATAGTGTTACAAATACAGAAGCAATGCTGGTGTAGACTCAGAGTTTTGACATTGTTACAAATACAGGGACAATGCTGGCGGAGATTCACGCTTTCGCAATGTTACAAATGCAGGTGTATTGCAGGTGCAGATTCAAGCTTGCACTGTGATACAAAGAGAGGGGCCATGCTGCTGTAGATTCAAGATTTCACTGCGTTACAAAGACAGGTGCAATGATGCTGTAGATTCATGCTTTCACAGTGTTACAAATACAGGGTCAATGCTGGTGTAGATTCAGGCTTTCACAGGGTTACAAATACAGGGGCAATGCTGGTGTAGATTCAGGCTTTCACAGTGTTACAAAGACAGGTGTAATGCTGGTGTAGATTCAGGCTTTCACAGGGTTACAAATACAGGGGCAATGCTGGTGTAGATTCAAGCTTTCTACGTGTTACGAATACAGGTGCAATGCTGGTGTAGATTCAGGCTTTTGCTGTGTTTCAATTACAGTGACACTGATGCTGTAGATTCAGGTTTTCACAGGGTTACAAATACAGGGACAATGCTGGTGTAGATTATGGTTTTCACAGTGTTGCAAAGACACGTGTAATGTTGGTGTAGATACGAGCTTGCACCGTGTTACAAAGAGAGGGGCAATGCAGCAGTAGATTCAAGATTTCACTGCAATACAAAGACAGGTGCAATGATGCTGTAGATTCAAGCTTTCACAGCGTTACAAAGACAGGTGTAATGCTGGTGTAGATTCAGGCTTTCTCAGTGTTACAAATACAGGCACAATGCTGGTGTACATTCAGGCTTTCACAGGGTTACAAATACAGGCACAATGCTGGTGTAGATTCAGGCTTTCACAGGGTTACAAATACAGGGGCAATGCTGGTGCTGATTCAGGCTTTCATAGGGTTACAAATACAGGGGCAATGCTGGTGTAGATTCAAGCTTTCTACGTGTTAGAATACAGGTGCAATGCTGGTGTAGATTCAGGCTTTTGCTGTGTTACAAATACTGGGACAATGATGCTGTAGATTCAGGTTTTCACAGGGTTTCAAATACAGGGGCAATGCTTGTGTTGATTCAGGCTTTCATAGTGTTACAAATACAGGGGCAATGCTGGTGTAGACTCGGGTTTTGACATTGTTACAAATACAGGGACAATGCTGGGGGAGATTCAGGCTTCCGCAGTGTTACAAACACAGGTGCAATGCTGGTGTAGATTCAGGATTTCTGTGTGTTACAAGTACAGGGGCAATGCTGGTGTAGATTCGCGTTCTCACAGTGTTATAAATACAGGGGCAATGCTGGTGTAGATTCAGGATTTCAGTTTGTTTCAAATACAGAGACAATGCTGGTGTAGATTTGCGTTTTCACAGTGTTACAAACAGAGGGATAATGATGGTGCAGATTTAAGCTTTCACTGTGTTACAAATACAGGGGCAATGATGGTGTACATTGATGCTTTCACAGCGTTACAACGACAGGTGCAGTTTCAGGCTTTCGCAGTGTAACAAATACAGGGGCAATGCTGTTGCAGATTCAAGCTTTCACTGTCTTACAATTATAGAGGCAATGCTCTTGTAGATTCAGGCTGTTCCTATGTTAGAACTATAGTGGCAATGCTGTTTTAGGAGATTCAGTCTTTTGCAGTGTTACAAATATAGGGGCAATGTGGGTGTAGATTCATGCTTTCTCTATGTTTCAAACAGAGGGATAATGATTGTGCAGATTCAAGCTTTCGCTGTGTTACAAATACAGGGACAATGATGCTGTATATTCAGGTTTTCGCAGGGTTTCAAATACAGGGGCAATGCTTGTGTTGATTCAGGCTTTCATAGTGTTACAAATACAGCGGCAATGCTGGTGTAGACTCAGGGTTTTGACATTGTTGCAAATACAGGGACAATGCTGGCGGAGATTCAGGCTTTCACAGTGTTACAAGTACAGGGGCAATGCTGGTGTAGATTCAGGCTTTCACAGTGTTACAAGTACTGGGACAATGCTGGTGTAGATTCAGGCTTTCGCAATGTTACAAATGCAGGGGTATTGCTGGTGCAGATTCAAACTTGCACTTTGATACAAAGAGAGGGGCAATGCTGCTGTAGATTCAAGATTTCACTGTGTTCCAAAGACAGGTGTAATGCTGGTGTAGATTCAGCCTTTCACAGGGTTACAAATACAGGCACAATGCTGGTGTAGATTCAGGCTTTCACAGGGTTACAAATACAGGGGCAATGCTGGTGCTGATTCAGGCTTTCATAGGGTTACAAATACAGGGGCAATGCTGGTGTAGATTCAAGCTTTCTACGTGTTAGAATACAGGTGCAATGCTGGTGTAGATTCAGGCTTTTGCTGTGTTACAAATACTGGGACAATGATGCTGTAGATTCAGGTTTTCACAGGGTTTCAAATACAGGGGCAATGCTTGTGTTGATTCAGGCTTTCATAGTGTTACAAATACAGGGGCAATGCTGGTGTAGACTCGGGTTTTGACATTGTTACAAATACAGGGACAATGCTGGGGGAGATTCAGGCTTCCGCAGTGTTACAAACACAGGTGCAATGCTGGTGTAGATTCAGGATTTCTGTGTGTTACAAGTACAGGGGCAATGCTGGTGTAGATTCGCGTTCTCACAGTGTTATAAATACAGGGGCAATGCTGGTGTAGATTCAGGATTTCAGTTTGTTTCAAATACAGAGACAATGCTGGTGTAGATTTGCGTTTTCACAGTGTTACAAACAGAGGGATAATGATGGTGCAGATTTAAGCTTTCACTGTGTTACAAATACAGGGGCAATGATGGTGTACATTGATGCTTTCACAGCGTTACAACGACAGGTGCAGTTTCAGGCTTTCGCAGTGTAACAAATACAGGGGCAATGCTGTTGCAGATTCAAGCTTTCACTGTCTTACAATTATAGAGGCAATGCTCTTGTAGATTCAGGCTGTTCCTATGTTAGAACTATAGTGGCAATGCTGTTTTAGGAGATTCAGTCTTTTGCAGTGTTACAAATATAGGGGCAATGCTGGTGTAGATTCATGCTTTCTCTATGTTTCAAACAGAGGGATAATGATTGTGCAGATTCAAGCTTTCGCTGTGTTACAAATACAGGGACAATGATGCTGTATATTCAGGTTTTCGCAGGGTTTCAAATACAGGGGCAATGCTTGTGTTGATTCAGACTTTCATAGTGTTACAAATACAGCGGCAATGCTGGTGTAGACTCAGGGTTTTGACATTGTTGCAAATACAGGGACAATGCTGGCGGAGATTCAGGCTTTCACAGTGTTACAAGTACAGGGGCAATGCTGGTGTAGATTCAGGCTTTCACAGTGTTACAAGTACTGGGACAATGCTGGTGTAGATTCAGGCTTTCGCAATGTTACAAATGCAGGGGTATTGCTGGTGCAGATTCAAACTTGCACTTTGATACAAAGAGAGGGGCAATGCTGCTGTAGATTCAAGATTTCACTGTGTTCCAAAGACAGGTGTAATGCTGGTGTAGATTCAGCCTTTCACAGGGTTACAAATACAGGGTCAATGCTGGTGCAGATTGAGGCTTTCACAGGGTTACAAATACAGGGGCAATGCTGGTGTTGATTCAAGCTTTCTACCTGTTACGAATACAGGTGCAATGTTGGTGTAGATTCAGGCTTTCGCTGTGTTACAAATACAGGGACAATGATGCTGTATTTTCAGGTTTTCGCAGGGTTTCAAATACAGGGGCATTGCTTGTGTTGATTCAGGCTTTCATAGTGTTACAAATACAGAAGCAATGCTGGTGTAGACTCAGAGTTTTGACATTGTTACAAATACAGGGACAATGCTGGCGGAGATTCACGCTTTCGCAATGTTACAAATGCAGGTGTATTGCAGGTGCAGATTCAAGCTTGCACTGTGATACAAAGAGAGGGGCCATGCTGCTGTAGATTCAAGATTTCACTGCGTTACAAAGACAGGTGCAATGATGCTGTAGATTCATGCTTTCACAGTGTTACAAATACAGGGTCAATGCTGGTGTAGATTCAGGCTTTCACAGGGTTACAAATACAGGGGCAATGCTGGTGTAGATTCAGGCTTTCACAGTGTTACAAAGACAGGTGTAATGCTGGTGTAGATTCAGGCTTTCACAGGGTTACAAATACAGGGGCAATGCTGCTGTAGATTCAAGCTTTCACAGCGTTACAAAGACAGGTGTAATGCTGGTGTAGATTCAGGCTTTCACAGGGTTACAAATACAGGGGCAATGCTGGTGTAGATTCAGGCTTTCACAGTGTTACAAGTACAGGGGCAATGCTGGTGTAGATTCAGGCTTTCACAGTGTTTTAAATACTGGGACAATGCTGGTGTAGGTTCAGGCTTTCGCAATGTTACAAATACGGGGGTATTGCAGGTGCAGATTGAAACTTGCACTGTGATACAAAGAGTGGGGCAATGCTGCTGTAGATTCAAGATTTCACTGCGTTACAAAGATAGGTGCAATGATGCTGTAGATTCAAGCTTTCACAGCATTTCAAAGACGGGCAATGCTGGTGTAGATTCAGGGTTTCACTGTGTTACAAACACGGGCAATGCTGGTTTAGGTTCAGGGTTTCGCAGTTTTACAAGTACAGTGGCAATGCTGGTGTAGATTCAGATTTTGACATTGTTACAAATACAGGTGCAATGCTGGTGTCGATTCAGGCTTTCGCTTAGTTACAAATACAGGGACAATGATGCTGTATTTTCAGGTTTTCACAGGGTTTCAAATACAGGTGCAATGCTTGTGTTGATTCAGGCATTCACAGGGTTACAAATACAGGGGCAATGCTGATGCCGATTCAGGCTTTGACAGGGTTAAAAATACAGGGGCAAAGCTGGTGTAGATTCAAGCTTTACACATGTTACGAATACAGGTGCAATGCTGGTGTATATTCAGGCTTTTGCTGTGTTACAAATACAGGGACAGTGATGCTGTAGATTCAGGTTTTCACAGGGTTTCAAATACAGGGGCAATGCTTGTGTTCATTCAGGCTTTCATAGTGTTACAAATACTGGGGCAATGCTGGTGTAGACTCGGGTTTTGACATTGTTACAAATACAGGGACAATGCTCGCGGAGATTCAGGCTTCCGCAGTGTTACAAATACAGGGGCAATGCTGGTGTAGATTCAGGCTTTCACAGTGTTACAAGTACAGGGGCAATGCTGGTGTAGATTATGGTTTTCACAGTGTTGCAAAGACAGGTGCAATGTTGGTGTAGATTCGAACTTGCACCGTGTTACAAAGAGAGGGGCAATGCTGGTGTAGATTCAGGCTTTCAGAGTGTTACAAGTACAGGGGCAATGCTGGTGTAGATTCAAGATTTCACTGCAATACAAAGACAGGTGCAATGATGCTGTAGATTCAAGCTTTCACAGCGTTACAAAGACAGGTGTAATGCTGGTGTAGATTCAGGCTTTTGCAGTGTTACAAATACAGGCACAATGTTGGTGTAGATTCAGGCTTTCACAGGGTTACAAATACAGGGGCAATGCTGGTGTAGATTCAGGCTTTCACAGTGTTACAAGTACAGGGGCAATGCTGGTGTAGATTCAGGCTTTCACAGTGTTTTAAATACTGGGACAATGCTGGTGTAGGTTCAGGCTTTCGCAATGTTTCAAATACAGGGGTATTGCAGGTTCAGATTGAAACTTGCACTGTGATACAAAGAGTGGGGCAATGCTGCTGTAGATTCAAGATTTCACTGCGTTACAAAGACAGGTGCAATGATGCTGTAGATTCAAGCTTTCACAGCATTACAAAGATGGGCAATGCTGGTGTAGATTCAGGGTTTCACTGTGTTACAAATACGGGCAATGCTGGTATAGGTTCAGGGTTTCGCAGTTTTACAAGTACAGGGGCAATGCTGGTGTAGATTCAGGCTTTCACAGTGTTACAAGTACTGGGACAATGCTGGTGTAGATTCAGGCTTTCGCAATGTTACAAATGCAGGGGTATTGCTGGTGCAGATTCAAACTTGCACTTTGATACAAAGAGAGGGGCAATGCTGCTGTAGATTCAAGATTTCACTGTGTTCCAAAGACAGGTGTAATGCTGGTGTAGATTCAGCCTTTCACAGGGTTACAAATACAGGCACAATGCTGGTGTAGATTCAGGCTTTCACAGGGTTACAAATACAGGGGCAATGCTGGTGCTGATTCAGGCTTTCATAGGGTTACAAATACAGGGGCAATGCTGGTGTAGATTCAAGCTTTCTACGTGTTAGAATACAGGTGCAATGCTGGTGTAGATTCAGGCTTTTGCTGTGTTACAAATACTGGGACAATGATGCTGTAGATTCAGGTTTTCACAGGGTTTCAAATACAGGGGCAATGCTTGTGTTGATTCAGGCTTTCATAGTGTTACAAATACAGGGGCAATGCTGGTGTAGACTCGGGTTTTGACATTGTTACAAATACAGGGACAATGCTGGGGGAGATTCAGGCTTCCGCAGTGTTACAAACACAGGTGCAATGCTGGTGTAGATTCAGGATTTCTGTGTGTTACAAGTACAGGGGCAATGCTGGTGTAGATTCGCGTTCTCACAGTGTTATAAATACAGGGGCAATGCTGGTGTAGATTCAGGATTTCAGTTTGTTTCAAATACAGAGACAATGCTGGTGTAGATTTGCGTTTTCACAGTGTTACAAACAGAGGGATAATGATGGTGCAGATTTAAGCTTTCACTGTGTTACAAATACAGGGGCAATGATGGTGTACATTGATGCTTTCACAGCGTTACAACGACAGGTGCAGTTTCAGGCTTTCGCAGTGTAACAAATACAGGGGCAATGCTGTTGCAGATTCAAGCTTTCACTGTCTTACAATTATAGAGGCAATGCTCTTGTAGATTCAGGCTGTTCCTATGTTAGAACTATAGTGGCAATGCTGTTTTAGGAGATTCAGTCTTTTGCAGTGTTACAAATATAGGGGCAATGCTGGTGTAGATTCATGCTTTCTCTATGTTTCAAACAGAGGGATAATGATTGTGCAGATTCAAGCTTTCGCTGTGTTACAAATACAGGGACAATGATGCTGTATATTCAGGTTTTCGCAGGGTTTCAAATACAGGGGCAATGCTTGTGTTGATTCAGACTTTCATAGTGTTACAAATACAGCGGCAATGCTGGTGTAGACTCAGGGTTTTGACATTGTTGCAAATACAGGGACAATGCTGGCGGAGATTCAGGCTTTCACAGTGTTACAAGTACAGGGGCAATGCTGGTGTAGATTCAGGCTTTCACAGTGTTACAAGTACTGGGACAATGCTGGTGTAGATTCAGGCTTTCGCAATGTTACAAATGCAGGGGTATTGCTGGTGCAGATTCAAACTTGCACTTTGATACAAAGAGAGGGGCAATGCTGCTGTAGATTCAAGATTTCACTGTGTTCCAAAGACAGGTGTAATGCTGGTGTAGATTCAGCCTTTCACAGGGTTACAAATACAGGGTCAATGCTGGTGCAGATTGAGGCTTTCACAGGGTTACAAATACAGGGGCAATGCTGGTGTTGATTCAAGCTTTCTACCTGTTACGAATACAGGTGCAATGCTGGTGTAGATTCAGGCTTTCGCTGTGTTACAAATACAGGGACAATGATGCTGTATTTTCAGGTTTTCGCAGGGTTTCAAATACAGGGGCATTGCTTGTGTTGATTCAGGCTTTCATAGTGTTACAAATACAGAAGCAATGCTGGTGTAGACTCAGAGTTTTGACATTGTTACAAATACAGGGACAATGCTGGCGGAGATTCACGCTTTCGCAATGTTACAAATGCAGGTGTATTGCAGGTGCAGATTCAAGCTTGCACTGTGATACAAAGAGAGGGGCCATGCTGCTGTAGATTCAAGATTTCACTGCGTTACAAAGACAGGTGCAATGATGCTGTAGATTCATGCTTTCACAGTGTTACAAATACAGGGTCAATGCTGGTGTAGATTCAGGCTTTCACAGGGTTACAAATACAGGGGCAATGCTGGTGTAGATTCAGGCTTTCACAGTGTTACAAAGACAGGTGTAATGCTGGTGTAGATTCAGGCTTTCACAGGGTTACAAATACAGGGGCAATGCTGCTGTAGATTCAAGCTTTCACAGCGTTACAAAGACAGGTGTAATGCTGGTGTAGATTCAGGCTTTCACAGGGTTACAAATACAGGGGCAATGCTGGTGTAGATTCAGGCTTTCACAGTGTTACAAGTACAGGGGCAATGCTGGTGTAGATTCAGGCTTTCACAGTGTTTTAAATACTGGGACAATGCTGGTGTAGGTTCAGGCTTTCGCAATGTTACAAATACGGGGGTATTGCAGGTGCAGATTGAAACTTGCACTGTGATACAAAGAGTGGGGCAATGCTGCTGTAGATTCAAGATTTCACTGCGTTACAAAGATAGGTGCAATGATGCTGTAGATTCAAGCTTTCACAGCATTTCAAAGACGGGCAATGCTGGTGTAGATTCAGGGTTTCACTGTGTTACAAACACGGGCAATGCTGGTTTAGGTTCAGGGTTTCGCAGTTTTACAAGTACAGTGGCAATGCTGGTGTAGATTCAGATTTTGACATTGTTACAAATACAGGTGCAATGCTGGTGTCGATTCAGGCTTTCGCTTAGTTACAAATACAGGGACAATGATGCTGTATTTTCAGGTTTTCACAGGGTTTCAAATACAGGTGCAATGCTTGTGTTGATTCAGGCATTCACAGGGTTACAAATACAGGGGCAATGCTGATGCCGATTCAGGCTTTGACAGGGTTAAAAATACAGGGGCAAAGCTGGTGTAGATTCAAGCTTTACACATGTTACGAATACAGGTGCAATGCTGGTGTATATTCAGGCTTTTGCTGTGTTACAAATACAGGGACAGTGATGCTGTAGATTCAGGTTTTCACAGGGTTTCAAATACAGGGGCAATGCTTGTGTTCATTCAGGCTTTCATAGTGTTACAAATACTGGGGCAATGCTGGTGTAGACTCGGGTTTTGACATTGTTACAAATACAGGGACAATGCTCGCGGAGATTCAGGCTTCCGCAGTGTTACAAATACAGGGGCAATGCTGGTGTAGATTCAGGCTTTCACAGTGTTACAAGTACAGGGGCAATGCTGGTGTAGATTATGGTTTTCACAGTGTTGCAAAGACAGGTGCAATGTTGGTGTAGATTCGAACTTGCACCGTGTTACAAAGAGAGGGGCAATGCTGGTGTAGATTCAGGCTTTCAGAGTGTTACAAGTACAGGGGCAATGCTGGTGTAGATTCAAGATTTCACTGCAATACAAAGACAGGTGCAATGATGCTGTAGATTCAAGCTTTCACAGCGTTACAAAGACAGGTGTAATGCTGGTGTAGATTCAGGCTTTTGCAGTGTTACAAATACAGGCACAATGTTGGTGTAGATTCAGGCTTTCACAGGGTTACAAATACAGGGGCAATGCTGGTGTAGATTCAGGCTTTCACAGTGTTACAAGTACAGGGGCAATGCTGGTGTAGATTCAGGCTTTCACAGTGTTTTAAATACTGGGACAATGCTGGTGTAGGTTCAGGCTTTCGCAATGTTTCAAATACAGGGGTATTGCAGGTTCAGATTGAAACTTGCACTGTGATACAAAGAGTGGGGCAATGCTGCTGTAGATTCAAGATTTCACTGCGTTACAAAGACAGGTGCAATGATGCTGTAGATTCAAGCTTTCACAGCATTACAAAGATGGGCAATGCTGGTGTAGATTCAGGGTTTCACTGTGTTACAAATACGGGCAATGCTGGTATAGGTTCAGGGTTTCGCAGTTTTACAAGTACAGTGGCAATGCTGGTGTAGATTCAGATTTTGACATTGTTACAAATACAGGGGCAATGCTGATGGAGATTCAGGCTTTCACAGTGCTACAAATACAGGGGCAATGCTGGTGTAGATTCACGCTTCTCAGTGTTAAATACAGAGGGATAATGAAGGTGCAGATTCAAGTTTTCACTGTTTTACAAATACAGGGGCAATGGTGGTGTACATTGATGCTTTCACAGCATTACAACGACAGGTGCAATGCTGGTGTACTTTCAGGCTTTTGCAGTGTTACAAATATGGGGGCAATGCTGGTGTAGATTCAGGTTTTCACAATGTTACAAATACAGGTGCAATGCTTGTGTAGATTATGGTTTTCACAGTGTTACAAAGACAGGTGCAATGTTGGTGTAGATACGAACTTGCACCATGTTACAAAGATAGGGGCAATGCAGCTGTAGATTCAAGATTTCACTGCAATACAAAGACAGGTGCAATGATGCTGTAGATTCAAGTTTTCACAGCGTTACAAAGACAGGTGTAATGCTGGTGTAGATTCAGGCTTTCACAGGGTTACAAATACAGGGGCAATGCTGGTGCCGATTCAGGCTTTCACAGGGTTACAAATACAGGGGCAATGCTGGTGTAGATTCAAGCTTTCTACGTGTTACGAATACAGGTGCAATGCTTGTGTAGATTCAGGCTTTTGCTGTGTTACAAATACAGGGACAATGATGCTGTAGATTCAGGTTTTCACAGGGTTTCAAATACAGGGGCAATGCTTGTGTTGATTCAGACTTTCATAGTGTTACAAATACAGGGGCAATGCTGGTGTAGATTATGGTTTTCACAGTGTTGCAAAGACAGGTGCAATGTTGGTGTAGATTCGAACTTGCACCGTGTTACAAAGAGAGGGGCAATGCTGGTGTAGATTCAGGCTTTCAGAGTGTTACAAGTACAGGGGCAATGCTGGTGTAGATTCAAGATTTCACTGCAATACAAAGACAGGTGCAATGATGCTGTAGATTCAAGCTTTCACAGCGTTACAAAGACAGGTGTAATGCTGGTGTAGATTCAGGCTTTTGCAGTGTTACAAATACAGGCACAATGTTGGTGTAGATTCAGGCTTTCACAGGGTTACAAATACAGGGGCAATGCTGGTGTAGATTCAGGCTTTCACAGTGTTACAAGTACAGGGGCAATGCTGGTGTAGATTCAGGCTTTCACAGTGTTTTAAATACTGGGACAATGCTGGTGTAGGTTCAGGCTTTCGCAATGTTTCAAATACAGGGGTATTGCAGGTTCAGATTGAAACTTGCACTGTGATACAAAGAGTGGGGCAATGCTGCTGTAGATTCAAGATTTCACTGCGTTACAAAGACAGGTGCAATGATGCTGTAGATTCAAGCTTTCACAGCATTACAAAGATGGGCAATGCTGGTGTAGATTCAGGGTTTCACTGTGTTACAAATACGGGCAATGCTGGTATAGGTTCAGGGTTTCGCAGTTTTACAAGTACAGTGGCAATGCTGGTGTAGATTCAGATTTTGACATTGTTACAAATACAGGGGCAATGCTGACGGAGATTCAGGCTTTCACAGTGCTACAAATACAGGGGCAATGCTGGTGTAGATTCACGCTTCTCAGTGTTAAATACAGAGGGATAATGAAGGTGCAGATTCAAGTTTTCACTGTTTTACAAATACAGGGGCAATGGTGGTGTACATTGATGCTTTCACAGCATTACAACGACAGGTGCAATGCTGGTGTACTTTCAGGCTTTTGCAGTGTTACAAATATGGGGGCAATGCTGGTGTAGATTCAGGCTTTCATAGTTTTTTAAATACTGGGACAATGCTGGTGTTGATTCAGGCTTTCATAGTGTTACAAATACAGGGGCAATGCTGGTGTTGAATCAAGCTTTCTACCTGTTATGATTACAGGTGCAATGCTGGCGGAGATTCAGGCTTCCGCAGTGTTCCAAACACATGTGCAATGCTTGTGTAGATGCAGGCTTTCACAGTGTTACAAGTACAAGGGCAATGCTGGTGTAGATTCAGGCTTTCATAGTTTTTTAAATACTGGGACAATGCTGGTGTAGATTCAATCTTTCGCAGTGTTACAAATACATGGGCATTGCTGGTGCAGATTCAAACTTGTTCTGCGATACAAAGAGAGGGGCAATGCTGCTGTAGATTCAAGATTTCACTGCGTTACAAAAACAGGTGCAATGCTGGTGTAGATTCAGGGTTTCGCAGTGTTACAAATACAGGCAGAATGCTGGTGTAGATTCAGGCTTTCACAGGGTTACAAATACAGGGGCAATGCTGGTGCAGATTCAGGCTTTCACAGGGTTACAAATACAGGGGCAATGCTGGTGATAGTTCAAGCTTTCTACCTGTTATGATTACAGGTGCAATGCTGGTGTCGATTCAGGCTTTCGCTTAGTTACAAATACAGGGACAATGATGCTGTATTTTCAGGTTTTCACAGGGTTTCAAATACAGGGGCAATGCTGGTGTAGATTCAGGCTTTCACAGTGTTACAAGTACAGGGGCAATGCTGGTGTAGATTCAGGCTTTCACAGTGTTTTAAATACTGGGACAATGCTGGTGTAGGTTCAGGCTTTCGCAATGTTTCAAATACAGGGGTATTGCAGGTTCAGATTGAAACTTGCACTGTGATACAAAGAGTGGGGCAATGCTGCTGTAGATTCAAGATTTCACTGCGTTACAAAGACAGGTGCAATGATGCTGTAGATTCAAGCTTTCACAGCATTACAAAGATGGGCAATGCTGGTGTAGATTCAGGGTTTCACTGTGTTACAAATACGGGCAATGCTGGTATAGGTTCAGGGTTTCGCAGTTTTACAAGTACAGTGGCAATGCTGGTGTAGATTCAGATTTTGACATTGTTACAAATACAGGGGCAATGCTGACGGAGATTCAGGCTTTCACAGTGCTACAAATACAGGGGCAATGCTGGTGTAGATTCACGCTTCTCAGTGTTAAATACAGAGGGATAATGAAGGTGCAGATTCAAGTTTTCACTGTTTTACAAATACAGGGGCAATGGTGGTGTACATTGATGCTTTCACAGAATTACATCGACAGGTGCAATGCTGGTGTACTTTCAGGCTTTTGCAGTGTTACAAATATGGGGGCAATGCTGGTGTAGATTCAGGTTTTCACAGTGTTACAAATACAGGTGCAATGCTTGTGTAGATTATGGTTTTCACAGTGTTACAAAGACAGGTGCAATGTTGGTGTAGATACGAACTTGCACCATGTTACAAAGATAGGGGCAATGCAGCTGTAGATTCAAGATTTCACTGCAATACAAAGACAGGTGCAATGATGCTGTAGATTCAAGTTTTCACAGCGTTACAAAGACAGGTGTAATGCTGGTGTAGATTCAGGCTTTCACAGGGTTACAAATACAGGGGCAATGCTGGTGCCGATTCAGGCTTTCACAGGGTTACAAATACAGGGGCAATGCTGGTGTAGATTCAAGCTTTCTACGTGTTACGAATACAGGTGCAATGCTTGTGTAGATTCAGGCTTTTGCTGTGTTACAAATACAGGGACAATGATGCTGTAGATTCAGGTTTTCACAGGGTTTCAAATACAGGGGCAATGCTTGTGTTGATTCAGACTTTCATAGTGTTACAAATACAGGGGCAATGCTGGTGTAGACTCGGGTTTTGACGTTGTTAGAAATACAGGGACAATGCTGGCGGAGATTCAGGCTTCCGCAGTGTTACAAACACAGGGGCAATGCTGGTGTAGATTCAGGATTTCAGTGTGTTACAAGTACAGGGGCACTGCTGGTGTAGATTCGCTTTTTCACAGTGTTATAAATACAGGGGCAATGCTGTTTTAGGAGATTCAGGCTTTTGCAGTGTTACAAATATAGGGGCAATGCTGGTGTAGATTCATGCTTTCTCTATGTTTCAAACAGAGGGATAATGATTGTGCAGATTCAAGCTTTCGCTGTGTTACAAATACAGGGACAATGATGCTGTATATTCACGTTTTCGCAGGGTTTCAAATACAGGGGCAATGCTTGTGTTGATTCAGGCTTTCATAGTGTTACAAATACAGAGGCAATGCTGGTGTAGACTCAGGGTTTTGACATTGTTACAAAATCAGGGACAATGCTGGTGTAGATTCAGGCTTTCACAGTGTTACAAGTACAGGGGCAATGCTGGTGTAGATTCAGGCTTTCACAGTGTTTTAAATACTGGGACAATGCTGGTGTAGATTCAGGCTTTCGCAATGTTACAAATGCAGGGGTATTGCTGGTGCAGATTCAAACTTGCACTTTGATACAAAGAGGGGCATTGCTGCTGTAGATTCAAGATTTCATTGCGTTACAAAGACAGGTGTAATGCTGGTGTAGATTCAGCCTTTCACAGCGTTACAAATACAGGGGCAATGCTGGTGCAGATTGAGGCTTTCACAGGGTTACAAATACAGGGGCAATGCTGTTGTTGATTCAAGCTTTCTACCTGTTAAGAATACAGGTGCAATGCTGGTGTAGATTCAGGCTTTCGCTGTGTTACAAATACAGGGACAATGATGCTGTAGATTCAGGTTTTCACAGTGTTTCAAATACAGGGGCAATGCTTGTGTTGATTCAGGCTTTCATAGTGTTACAAATACAGGGGCAATGCTGGTGTTGAATCAAGCTTTCTACCTGTTATGATTACAGGTGCAATGCTGGCGGAGATTCAGGCTTCCGCAGTGTTCCAAACACATGTGCAATGCTTGTGTAGATGCAGGCTTTCACAGTGTTACAAGTACAAGGGCAATGCTGGTGTAGATTCAGGCTTTCATAGTTTTTTAAATACTGGGACAATGCTGGTGTAGATTCAATCTTTCGCAGTGTTACAAATACATGGGCATTGCTGGTGCAGATTCAAACTTGTTCTGCGATACAAAGAGAGGGGCAATGCTGCTGTAGATTCAAGATTTCACTGCGTTACAAAAACAGGTGCAATGCTGGTGTAGATTCAGGGTTTCGCAGTGTTACAAATACAGGCAGAATGCTGGTGCAGATTCAGGCTTTCACAGGGTTACAAATACAGGGGCAATGCTGGTGATAGTTCAAGCTTTCTACCTGTTATGATTACAGGTGCAATGCTGGTGTCGATTCAGGCTTTCGCTTAGTTACAAATACAGGGACAATGATGCTGTATTTTCAGGTTTTCACAGGGTTTCAAATACAGGGGCAATGCTTGTGTTGATTCAGGCATTCACAGGGTTACAAATACAGGGGCAATGCTGATGCCGATTCAGGCTTTGACAGGGTTAAAAATACAGGGGCAAAGCTGGTGTAGATTCAAGCTTTCTACCTGTTAAGAATACAGGTGCAATGCTGGTGTAGATTCAGGCTTTCGCTGTGTTACAAATACAGGGACAGTGATGCTGTAGATTCAGGTTTTCACAGGGTTTCAAATACAGGGGCAATGCTTGTGTTCATTCAGGCTTTCATAGTGTTACAAATACAGGGGCAATGCTGGTGTAGACTCGGGTTTTGACATTGTTACAAATACAGGGACAATGCTCGCGGAGATTCAGGCTTCCGCAGTGTTATAAACGTAGTGGCAATGCTGGTGTAGATTCAGGATTTCAGTGTGTTATAAATATAGGGGTAATGCTGGTGTAGATTATGGTTTTCATAGTGTTACAAAGACAGGTGCAATGCTGGTCTAGATTGAGCCTTTTGCAGTGTTACAAATGCAGGGTCTATGCTGGTGTAGATTCAAACTTGCACCATGTTACAAAGAGAGGGGCAACACAGCTGTAGATTCAAGATTTCACTGCAATATAAAGACAGGTGCAATGACGCTGTAGATTCAAGCTTTCACAGCGTTACAAAGACAGGTGTAATGCTGGTGTAGATTCAGGCTTTTACAGTGTTACAAATACAGGCAGAATGCTGGTGTAGATTCAAGCTTTCTACGTGTTACGAATACAGGTGCAATGCTGGTGTATATTCAAGCTTTTGCTGTGTTACAAATACACGGACAGTGATGCTGTAGATTCAGGTTTTCACAGGGTTTCAAATACAGGGGCAATGCTTGTGTTGATTCATGCTTTCATAGTGTTACAAATACAGGGGCAATGCTGGAGTAGACTCGGGTTTTGACATTGTTACGAATACAGGGACAATGCTGGCGGAGATTCAGGCTTCCGCAGTGTTACAAACACAGGTGCAATGCTGGAATAGATTCAGGATTTCATTGTGTCAGAAATACAGGGGCAATGCTCGTGTAGATTCGCGTTTTCACAGAGTTATAAATACAGGGGCAATGCTGGTGTAGATTCAGGATTTCAGTGTGTTTCAAATACATGGACAATGCTGGTGTAGATTCGCGTTTTCACAGTGTTACAAACAGAGGGATAATGGTGGTGCAGATTCAATCTTTAATTGTGTTACAAATACAGGGGCAATGCTGGTGTAGAATCAGGGATTTGTCATTGTTACAAATACAGGGACAATGCTGGCGGAGATTCAGGCTTCCGCAGTGTTCCAAACACAGGTGCATTGCTTGTGTAGATGCAGGCTTTCACAGTGTTACAAGTACAAGGGCAATGCTGGTGTAGATTCAGGCTTTCATAGTTTTTTAAATACTGGGACAATGCTGGTGTAGATTCAATCTTTCGCAGTGTTACAAATACATGGGCATTGCTGGTGCAGATTCAAACTTGTTCAGCGATACAAAGAGAGGGGCAATGCTGCTGTAGATTCAAGATTTCATTGCGTTACAAAGACAGGTGCAATGATGCTGTAGATTCAAGCTTTCACAGCGTTAAAAAGACAGGTGCAATGATGGTTTAGATTCAGGCTTTCATAATGTTACAAGTACAGGGGCAATGTTGGTGTGGATTCAGGGTTTCACTGTGTTACAAATTCGGGCAATGCTGGTGTAGGTTCAGGTTTTCGCTGTTTTACAAGTACAGGGGCAATGCTGGTGTAGACTCGGGTTTTGACATTGTTACAAATACAGGGACAATGCTGGTGTAGATTTGCGTTTTCAAAGTGTTACAAACAGAGGGATAATGATGGTGCAGATTCAAGCTTTCACTGTGTTACAAATACAGGGGCAATGCTGGTGTTGATTCAAGCTTTCTACCTGTTACGAATACAGGTGCAATGCTGGTATAGATTCAGGCTTTCGCTGTGTTACAAATACAGGGACAATAATGCTGTATTTTCAGGTTTTCCCAGTGTTACAAATACAGGGGTAATGCTGGTGTAGATTCAGGCTTTCACAGTGTTACAAGTACAGCGGCAATGCTGGTGTAGATTCAGGGTTTTACAGGGTTACAAATACAGGGGCAATGCAGGTGCAGATTCAAGCTTTCACTGTCTTACAAATATAGAGGCACTGCTCTTGTAGATTCAGGCTGTCACTATGTTAGAAGTATAGTGGCAATGCTGTTTTAGGAGATTCATGCTTTTGCAGTGTTACAAATATAGGGGCAATGCTGGTGTAGATTCAGGCTTTCAGAGTGTTACAAGTACAGGGGCAATGCTGGTGTAGATTCAAGATTTCACTGTGTTACAAAGACTGGTGCAATGATGCTGTAGATTCAAGCTTTCACAGCGTTACAAAGACAAGTGCAATGATGGTGTAGATTCAAGCTTTCACAGGGTTACAAATACAGGGGCACTGCTGGTGCAGATTCAGGCTTTCACAGGGATACAAATACAGGGGCAATGCTGGTGTTGATTCAAGCTTTCTACCTGTTACGACTACAGGTGCAATGCTGGTGTAGATTCAGGCTTTCGCTGTGTTACAAATACAGGGACAATGATGCTGTATTTTCAGGTTTTCACAGGGTTTCAAATACAGGGGCGATGCTGGCGGAGATTCAGGCTTCCGCAGTGTTACAAATACAGGGGCAATGCTGGTGTAGATTCAGGCTTTCACACTGTTTTAAATACTGGGACAATGCTGGTGTAGATTCAGGCTTTCGCAGTGTTACAAATGCAGGGGCATTGCTGGTGCAGATTCAAACTTGCACTGTGATACAAAGAGAGGGGCAATGCTGCTGTAGATTCAAGATTTCACTGCGTTACAAAGACAGGTGCAACGATGGTGTAGATTCAGGCTTTCATAATGTTACAAGTACAGTGGCAATGCTGGTGTAGATTCAGGGTTTCACTGTGTTACAAATACGGGCAATGCTGGTGTAGATTCAGATTTTGACATTGTTACAAATACAGGGGCAATGCTGGTGTAGATTCAAATTTTGACATTGTTACAAATACAGGGGCAATGCTGGCGGAGTTTCAGGCTTTCACTCTGTTATAAATACAGGTGCAATGCTGGTGTAGATTGAGCCTTTTGCAGTGTTACAAATGCAGGGTCTATTCTGGTGTAGATTCAAATTTGCACCTTGTTACAAAGGCAGGTGCAATGACGCTGTAGATTCAAGCTTTCACAGCGTTACAAAGGTAGGTGTAATTCTGGTGTCGATTCAGGCTTTCGCAGTGTTACAAATACAGGCAGAATGCTGGTGTAGATTCAGGCTTTCACAGGGTTAGAAATACAGGGGCAATGCTGGTGCAGATCTAGGCTTTAACACTGTTTTAAATACTGGGACAATGCTGGTGTAGATTCAGGCTTTCGCAGTGTTACAAATGCAGGGGCATTACTGGTGCAGATTCAAACTTGCACTGTGATACAAAGAGAGGGGCAATGCTGCTGTAGATTCAAGATTTCACTGCATTACAAAGACAGGTGCAATGATGCTGTAGATTCAAGCTTTCGCAGCGTTACAAAGACAGGTTTAATGATGGTGTAGATTCAGGCTTTCATAATTTTACAAGTACAGGGGCAATGCTGGTGTAGATTCAGCGTTTCACTGTGTTACAAATACGGGCAATGCTGGTGTAGATTCAGATTTTGACATTGTTACAAATACAGGGGCAATGCTGGTGTAGATTCAGATTTTGACATTGTTACAAATACAGGGGCAATTCTGGCAGAGATTCAGGATTTCACTCTGTTATAAATACAGGGTCAATGCTGGTGTACATTGATGCTTTCAGAGCGTTACAATGACAGGTGTAATTCTGGTGTAGATTCAGGCTTTCACAGGGTTAGAAATACAGGTGCAATGCTGGCGGAGATTCAGGCTTCCGCAGTGTTACAAATACAGGGGCAATGCTGGTGTAGATTCAGGCTTTCACAGTGTTACAAGTACAGGGGCAATGCTGGTGTAGATTCAGGCTTTCACAGTGTTTTAAATACTGGGACAATGCTGGTGTAGATTCAGGCTTTCGCAGTGTTACAAATGCAGGGGCATTGCTGGTGCAGATTCAAACTTGCACTGTGATACAAAGAGAGGGGCAATGCTGCTGTAGATTCAAGATTTCACTGCGTTACAAAGACAGGTGCAATGATGCTGTAGATTCAAACATTCACAGCGTTACAAAGACAGGTGCAATGATGGTGGAGATTCAGGCTTTCATAATGTTACAAGTACAGGGGCAATGCTGGTGTTGATTCAAGCTTTCTACCTGTTACGAATACAGGTGCAATGCTGGTGTAGATTCAGGCTTCCGCAGTGTTACAAATACAGGGGCAATGCTGGTGTAGATTCAAGCTTTCGCAGTGTTACAAAGACAGGTGTAATGCTGGTGTAGATTCAATCTTTCGCAGTGTTACAAATACAGGCACAATGCTGGTGTAGATTCTGGCTTTCACAGGGTTACAAATACAGGGGCAATGCTGGTGTAGATTCAGGCTTTCAGAGTGTTACAAGTACAGGGGCAATGCTGGTGTAGATTCAAGATTTCACTGCGTTACAAAGACAGGTGCAATGATGCTGTAGATTCAAGCTTTCACAGCGTTACAAAGACAGGTGCAATGATGTTGTAGGTTCAGGCTTTCACAGGGTTACAAATACAGGGGCACTGCTGGTGTTGATTCAAGCTTTCTACCTGTTACGAATACAGGTGCAATGCTGGTGTAGATTCAGGCTTTCGCTGTGTTACAAATACAGGGACAATAATGCTGTATTTTCAGGTTTTCCCAGCGTTTTAAATACAGGGACAATGCTGGCGGAGATTCAGGCTTCCGCAGTGTTACAACTACAGGGGCACTGCTGGTGTAGATTCAGGCTTTCACAGTGTTACAAGTACAGGGGCAATGCTGGTGTTGATTCAGGCTTTCACAGTGTTACAACTACAGGGGCAATGCTGGTGTAGATTCAGGCTTTCACAGTGTTACAAATGCAGGGGTATTGCTGGTGCAGATTCAAACTTGCACTTTGATACAAAGAGAGGGGCAATGCTGCTGTAGATTCAAGATTTCACTGCGTTACAAAGACAGGTGCAATGATGCTGTAGATTCAAGCATTTACAGCGTTACAATGACAGGTGTAATTCTGGTGTAGATTCAGGCTTTCGCAGTGTTACAAATACAGGCAGAATGCTGGTGTAGATTCAGGCTTTCACAGGGTTAGAAATACAGGGGCAATGCTGGTGCAGATTGAGGCTTTCACAGGGTTAGCAATATAGGGGCAATGCTGGTGTAGATTCAGGCTTTCACAGTGTTACAAGTACAGGGGCAATGTTGGTGTAGATTCAGGCTTTCACAGTGTTTTAAATACTGGGACAATGATGGTGTAGATTCAGGCTTTCGCAGTGTTACAAATGCAGGGGCATTGCTGGTGCAGATTCAAAATTGCACTGTGATACAAAGAGAGGGGCAATGCTGCTGTAGATTTAAGATTTCACTGCGTTACAAAGACAGGTGCAATGATGCTGTAGATTCAGGCATTCACAGCGTTATAAAGACAGGTGCAATGCTGGTGTAGATTCAGGCTTTCATAATGTTACAAGTACAGGGGCAATGCTGGTGTAGATTCAGGGTTTCACTGTGTTCCAAATACGGGCAATGATGGTGCAGTTTCAGGCTTTCGCAGTGTTAGAAATACAGGGGCAATGCTGGCGTAGATTCAAGATTTCACTGCGTTACAAATACGGGCAATGCTGGTGTAGTTTATGGTTTTCTCAGTGTTACAAAGACAGGTGCCATGCTGGTGTAGATTTGTTCTTCCACCGTGTTACAAAGAGAGGGTCATTGCAGCTGTAGATTCAAGATTTCACTGCAATACAAAGACAGGTGCAATGATGCTGTAGATTCAAGCTTTCACAGTGTTACAAAGACAGGTGTAATGCTGGTGTAGATTCAATCTTTCGCAGTGTTACAAATACAGGCACAATGCTGGTGTAGATTCTGGCTTTCACAGGGTTACAAATACAGGGGCAATGCTGGTGTAGATTCAGGCTTTCAGAGTGTTACAAGTACAGGGGCAATGCTGGTGTAGATTCAATATTTCGCAGTGTTACAAATACAGGCACAATGCTGGTGTAGATTCTGGCTTTCACAGGGTTACAAATACAGGGACAATGCTGGTGTAGATTCAGGCTTTCGCAGTGTTACAAATGCAGGGGCATTGCTGGTGCAGATTCAAACTTGCACTGTGATACAAAGAGAGGGGCAATGCTGCTGTAGATTCAAGATTTCCCTGCGTTACAAAGACAGGTGCAATGATGCTGTAGATTCAGGCATTCACAGCGTTATAAAGACAGGTGCAATGCTGGTGTAGATTCAGGCTTTCATAATGTTACAATTACAGGGGCAATGCTGGTGTAGATTCAGGGTTTCACTGTGTTACAAATACGGGCAATGCTGGTGTAGATTCAGGCTTTCAGAGTGTTACAAGTACAGGGGCAATGCTGGTGTAGATTCAAGATTTCACTGCGTTACAAAGACAGGTGCAATGATGCTGTAGATTCAAGCTTTCACAGCGTTACAAAGACAGGTGCAATGATGGTGTAGGTTCAGGCTTTCACAGGGTTACAAATACAGGGGCACTGCTGGTGTTGATTCAAGTTTTCTACCTGTTACGAATACAGGTGCAATGCTGGTGTAGATTCAGGCTTTCGCTGTGTTACAAATACAGGGACAATAATGCTGTATTTTCAGGTTTTCCCAGCGTTTCAAATACAGGGACAATGCTGGCGGAGATTCAGGCTTCCGCAGTGTTACAACTACAGGGGCAATGCTGGTGTAGATTCAGGCTTTCACAGTGTTACAAGTACAGGGGCAATGCTGGTGTTGATTCAGGCTTTCACAGTGTTACAACTACAGGGGCATTGCTGGTGCAGATTCAAACTTGCACTGTGATACAAAGAGAGGGGCAATGCTGCTGTAGATTCAAGATTTCACTGCATTACAAAGACAGGTGCAATGATGCTGTAGATTCAGGCATTCACAGCGTTATAAAGACAGGTGCAATGCTGGTGTAGATTCAAGATTTCACTGCGTTACAAAGACAGGTGCAATGATGCTGTAGATTCAGGCATTCACAGGGTTATAAAGACAGGTGCAATGCTGGTGTAGATTCAGGCTTTCAGAGTGTTACAAGTACAGGGGCAATGCTGGTGTAGATTCAAGATTTCACTGCGTTACAAAGACAGGTGCAATGATGCTGTAGATTCAAGCTTTCACAGCGTTACAAAGACAGGTGCAATGATGGTGTAGGTTCAGGCTTTCACAGGGTTACAAATACAGGGGCACTGCTGGTGTTGATTCAAGCTTTCTACCTGTTACGAATACAGGTGCAATGCTGGTGTAGATTCAGGCTTTCGCTGTGTTACAAATACAGGGACAATAATGCTGTATTTTCAGGTTTCCCCAGCGTTTCAAATACAGGGACAATGCTGGCGGAGATTCAGGCTTCCGCAGTGTTACAACTACAGGGGCAATGCTGGTGTAGATTCAGGCTTTCACAGTGTTACAACTACAGGGGCATTGCTGGTGCAGATTCAAACTTGCACTGTGATACAAAGAGAGGGGCAATGCTGCTGTAGATTCAAGATTTCACTGCATTACAAAGACAGGTGCAATGATGCTGTAGATTCAGGCATTCACAGCGTTATAAAGACAGGTGCAATGCTGGTGTAGATTCAAGCTTTCATAATGTTACAAGTACAGGGGCAATGCTGGTGTAGATTCAGGGTTTCACTGTGTTACAAATACGGGCAATGCTGGTGCAGTTTCAGGCTTTCGCAGTGTTACAAATACAGGGGCAATGCTGGTGTTGATTCAAGATTTCACTGCGTTACAAATACGGGCAATGCTGGTGTAGTTTATGGTTTTCTCAGTGTTACAAAGACAGGTGCCATGCTGGTGTAGATTTGATCTTCCACCGTGTTACAAAGAGAGGGTCATTGCAGCTGTAGATTCAAGATTTCACTGCAATACAAAGACAGGTGCAATGATGCTGTAGATTCAAGCTTTCACAGTGTTACAAAGACAGGTGTAATGCTGGTGTAGATTCAATCTTTCGCAGTGTTACAAATACAGGCACAATGATGGTGTAGATTCTGGCTTTCACAGGGTTACAAATACAGGGGCAATGCTGGTGTAGATTCAGGCTTTCAGAGTGTTACAAGTTCAGGGTCATTGCAGCTGTAGATTCTGGCTTTCACAGGGTTACAAATACAGGTGCAATGATGCTGTAGATTCAAGCTTTCACAGTGTTACAAAGACAGGTGTAATGCTGGTGTAGATTCAATCTTTCGCAGTGTTACAAATACAGGCACAATGATGGTGTAGATTCTGGCTTTCACAGGGTTACAAATACAGGGGCAATGCTGGTGTAGATTCAGGCTTTCAGAGTGTTACAAGTACAGGGTCATTGCAGCTGTAGATTCAAGATTTCACTGCAATACAAAGACAGGTGCAATGATGCTGTAGATTCAAGCTTTCACAGTGTTACAAAGACAGGTGTAATGCTGGTGTAGATTCAATCTTTCGCAGTGTTACAAATACAGGCACAATGCTGGTGTAGATTCTGGCTTTCACAGGGTTACAAATACAGGGGCAATGCTGGTGTAGATTCAGGCTTTCAGAGTGTTACAAGTACAGGGTCATTGCAGCTGTAGATTCTGGCTTTCACAGGGTTACAAATACAGGTGCAATGATGCTGTAGATTCAAGCTTTCACAGTGTTACAAAGACAAGTGTAATGCTGGTGTAGATTCAATCTTTCACAGTGTTACAAATACAGGCACAATGCTGGTGTAGATTCTGGCTTTCACAGGGTTACAAATACAGGGGCAATGCTGGTGTAGATTCAGGCTTTCAGAGTGTTACAAGTACAGGGGCAATGCTGGTGTAGATTCAAGATTTCACTGCGTTACAAAGACAGGTGCAATGATGCTGTAGATTCAAGCTTTCACAGCGTTACAAAGACAGGTGCAATGATGTTGTAGGTTCAGGCTTTCACAGGGTTACAAATACAGGGGCACTGCTGGTGTTGATTCAAGCTTTCTACCTGTTACGAATACAGGTGCAATGCTGGTGTAGATTCAGGCTTTCGCTGTGTTACAAATACAGGGACAATAATGCTGTATTTTCAGGTTTTCCCAGCGTTTCAAATACAGGGACAATGCTGGCGGTGATTCAGGCTTCTGCAGTGTTACAACTACAGGGGCAATGCTGGTGTAGATTCAGGCTTTCACAGTGTTACAAGTACAGGGGCAATGCTGGTGTTGATTCAGGCTTTCACAGTGTTACAACTACAGGGGCAATGCTGGTGTAGATTCAGGCTTTCACAGTGTTTTAAATACTGGGACATATGCTCGTGTAGATTCAGGCTTTCGCAATGTTACAAATGCAGGGGTATTGCTGGTGCAGATTCAAACTTGCACTGTGATACAAAGAGAGGGGCAATGCTGCTGTAGATTCAAGATTTCACTGCGTTACAAAGACAGGTGCAATGATGCTGTAGATTCAGGCATTCACAGCGTTATAAAGACAGGTGCAATGCTGGTGTAGATTCAGGCTTTCATAATGTTACAAGTACAGGGGCAATGCTGGTGTAGATTCAGGGTTTCACTGTGTTACAAATACGGGCAATGCTGGTGTAGATTCAGGCTTTCAGAGTGTTACAAGTACAGGGGCAATGCTGGTGTAGATTCAAGATTTCACTGCGTTACAAAGACAGGTGCAATGATGCTGTAGATTGAAGCTTTCACAGCGTTACAAAGACAGGTGCAATGATGGTGTAGGTTCAGGCTTTCACAGGGTTACAAATACAGGGGCACTGCTGGTGTTGATTCAAGCTTTCTACCTGTTACGAATACAGGTGCAATGCTGGTGTAGATTCAGGCTTTCGCTGTGTTACAAATACAGGGACAATAATGCTGTATTTTCAGGTTTTCCCAGCGTTTCAAATACAGGGACAATGCTGGCGGAGATTCAGGCTTCCGCAGTGTTACAACTACAGGGGCAATGCTGGTGTAGATTCAGGCTTTCACAGTGTTACAAGTACAGGGGCAATGCTGGTGTTGATTCAGGCTTTCACAGTGTTACAACTACAGGGGCAATGCTGGTGTAGATTCAGGCTTTCACAGTGTTTTAAATACTGGGACATATGCTCGTGTAGATTCAGGCTTTCGCAATGTTACAAATGCAGGGGTATTGCTGGTGCAGATTCAAACTTGCACTGTGATACAAAGAGAGGGGCAATGCTGCTGTAGATTCAAGATTTCACTGCGTTACAAAGCCAGGTGCAATGATGCTGTAGATTCGGGCATTCACAGCGTTATAAAGACAGGTGCAATGCTGGTGTAGATTCAGGCTTTCATAATGTTACAAGTACAGGGGCAATGCTGGTGTAGATTCAGGGTTTCACTGTGTTACAAATACGGGCAATGCTGGTGTAGATTCAGGCTTTCAGAGTGTTACAAGTACAGGGGCAATGCTGGTGTAGATTCAAGATTTCACTGCGTTACAAAGACAGGTGGAATGATGCTGTAGATTCAAGCTTTCACAGCGTTACAAAGACAGGTGCAATGATGGTGTAGGTTCAGGCTTTCACAGGGTTACAAATACAGGGGCACTGCTGGTGTTGATTCAAGCTTTCTACCTGTTACGAATACAGGTGCAATGCTGGTGTAGATTCAGGCTTTCGCTGTGTTACAAATACAGGGACAATAATGCTGTATTTTCAGGTTTCCCCAGCGTTTCAAATACAGGGACAATGCTGGCGGAGATTCAGGCTTCCGCAGTGTTACAACTACAGGGGCAATGCTGGTGTAGATTCAGGCTTTCACAGTGTTACAACTACAGGGGCATTGCTGGTGCAGATTCAAACTTGCACTGTGATACAAAGAGAGGGGCAATGCTGCTGTAGATTCAAGATTTCACTGCATTACAAAGACAGGTGCAATGATGCTGTAGATTCAGGCATTCACAGCGTTATAAAGACAGGTGCAATGCTGGTGTAGATTCAAGCTTTCATAATGTTACAAGTACAGGGGCAATGCTGGTGTAGATTCAGGGTTTCACTGTGTTACAAATACGGGCAATGCTGGTGCAGTTTCAGGCTTTCGCAGTGTTACAAATACAGGGGCAATGCTGGTGTAGATTCAAGATTTCACTGCGTTACAAATACGGGCAATGCTGGTGTAGTTTATGGTTTTCTCAGTGTTACAAAGACAGGTGCCATGCTGGTGTAGATTTGATCTTCCACCGTGTTACAAAGAGAGGGTCATTGCAGCTGTAGATTCAAGATTTCACTGCAATACAAAGACAGGTGCAATGATGCTGTAGATTCAAGCTTTCACAGTGTTACAAAGACAGGTGTAATGCTGGTGTAGATTCAATCTTTCGCAGTGTTACAAATACAGGCACAATGATGGTGTAGATTCTGGCTTTCACAGGGTTACAAATACAGGGGCAATGCTGGTGTAGATTCAGGCTTTCAGAGTGTTACAAGTACAGGGTCATTGCAGCTGTAGATTCTGGCTTTCACAGGGTTACAAATACAGGTGCAATGATGCTGTAGATTCAAGCTTTCACAGTGTTACAAAGACAGGTGTAATGCTGGTGTAGATTCAAGCTTTCATAATGTTACAAGTACAGGGGCAATGCTGGTGTAGATTCAGGGTTTCACTGTGTTACAAATACGGGCAATGCTGGTGCAGTTTCAGGCTTTCGCAGTGTTACAAATACAGGGGCAATGCTGGTGTAGATTCAAGATTTCACTGCGTTACAAATACGGGCAATGCTGGTGTAGTTTATGGTTTTCTCAGTGTTACAAAGACAGGTGCCATGCTGGTGTAGATTTGATCTTCCACTGTGTTACAAAGAGAGGGTCATTGCAGCTGTAGATTCAAGATTTCACTGCAATACAAAGACAGGTGCAATGATGCTGTAGATTCAAGCTTTCACAGTGTTACAAAGACAGGTGTAATGCTGGTGTAGATTCAATCTTTCGCAGTGTTACAAATACAGGCACAATGATGGTGTAGATTCTGGCTTTCACAGGGTTACAAATACAGGGGCAATGCTGGTGTAGATTCAGGCTTTCAGAGTGTTACAAGTACAGGGTCATTGCAGCTGTAGATTCCGGCTTTCACAGGGTTACAAATACAGGTGCAATGATGCTGTAGATTCAAGCTTTCACAGTGTTACAAAGACAGGTGTAATGCTGGTGTAGATTCAATCTTTCGCAGTGTTACAAATACAGGCACAATGATGGTGTAGATTCTGGCTTTCACAGGGTTACAAATACAGGGGCAATGCTGGTGTAGATTCAGGCTTTCAGAGTGTTACAAGTACAGGGTCATTGCAGCTGTAGATTCAAGATTTCACTGCAATACAAAGACAGGTGCAATGATGCTGTAGATTCAAGCTTTCACAGTGTTACAAAGACAGGTGTAATGCTGGTGTAGATTCAATCTTTCGCAGTGTTACAAATACAGGCACAATGCTGGTGTAGATTCTGGCTTTCACAGGGTTACAAATACAGGGGCAATGCTGGTGTAGATTCAGGCTTTCAGAGTGTTACAAGTACAGGGTCATTGCAGCTGTAGATTCTGGCTTTCACAGGGTTACAAATACAGGTGCAATGATGCTGTAGATTCAAGCTTTCACAGTGTTACAAAGACAAGTGTAATGCTGGTGTAGATTCAATCTTTCACAGTGTTACAAATACAGGCACAATGCTGGTGTAGATTCTGGCTTTCACAGGGTTACAAATACAGGGGCAATGCTGGTGTAGATTCAGGCTTTCAGAGTGTTACAAGTACAGGGGCAATGCTGGTGTAGATTCAAGATTTCACTGCGTTACAAAGACAGGTGCAATGATGCTGTAGATTCAAGCTTTCACAGCGTTACAAAGACAGGTGCAATGATGTTGTAGGTTCAGGCTTTCACAGGGTTACAAATACAGGGGCACTGCTGGTGTTGATTCAAGCTTTCTACCTGTTACGAATACAGGTGCAATGCTGGTGTAGATTCAGGCTTTCGCTGTGTTACAAATACAGGGACAATAATGCTGTATTTTCAGGTTTTCCCAGCGTTTCAAATACAGGGACAATGCTGGCGGTGATTCAGGCTTCTGCAGTGTTACAACTACAGGGGCAATGCTGGTGTAGATTCAGGCTTTCACAGTGTTACAAGTACAGGGGCAATGCTGGTGTTGATTCAGGCTTTCACAGTGTTACAACTACAGGGGCAATGCTGGTGTAGATTCAGGCTTTCACAGTGTTTTAAATACTGGGACATATGCTCGTGTAGATTCAGGCTTTCGCAATGTTACAAATGCAGGGGTATTGCTGGTGCAGATTCAAACTTGCACTGTGATACAAAGAGAGGGGCAATGCTGCTGTAGATTCAAGATTTCACTGCGTTACAAAGACAGGTGCAATGATGCTGTAGATTCAGGCATTCACAGCGTTATAAAGACAGGTGCAATGCTGGTGTAGATTCAGGCTTTCATAATGTTACAAGTACAGGGGCAATGCTGGTGTAGATTCAGGGTTTCACTGTGTTACAAATACGGGCAATGCTGGTGTAGATTCAGGCTTTCAGAGTGTTACAAGTACAGGGGCAATGCTGGTGTAGATTCAAGATTTCACTGCGTTACAAAGACAGGTGCAATGATGCTGTAGATTGAAGCTTTCACAGCGTTACAAAGACAGGTGCAATGATGTTGTAGGTTCAGGCTTTCACAGGGTTACAAATACAGGGGCACTGCTGGTGTTGATTCAAGCTTTCTACCTGTTACGAATACAGGTGCAATGCTGGTGTAGATTCAGGCTTTCGCTGTGTTACAAATACAGGGACAATAATGCTGTATTTTCAGGTTTTCCCAGCGTTTCAAATACAGGGACAATGCTGGCGGTGATTCAGGCTTCTGCAGTGTTACAACTACAGGGGCAATGCTGGTGTAGATTCAGGCTTTCACAGTGTTACAAGTACAGGGGCAATGCTGGTGTTGATTCAGGCTTTCACAGTGTTACAACTACAGGGGCAATGCTGGTGTAGATTCAGGCTTTCACAGTGTTTTAAATACTGGGACATATGCTCGTGTAGATTCAGGCTTTCGCAATGTTACAAATGCAGGGGTATTGCTGGTGCAGATTCAAACTTGCACTGTGATACAAAGAGAGGGGTAATGCTGCTGTAGATTCAAGATTTCACTGCGTTACAAAGACAGGTGCAATGATGCTGTAGATTCAGGCATTCACAGCGTTATAAAGACAGGTGCAATGCTGGTGTAGATTCAGGCTTTCATAATGTTACAAGTACAGGGGCAATGCTGGTGTAGATTCAGGGTTTCACTGTGTTACAAATACGGGCAATGCTGGTGTAGATTCAGGCTTTCAGAGTGTTACAAGTACAGGGGCAATGCTGGTGTAGATTCAAGATTTCACTGCGTTACAAAGACAGGTGCAATGATGCTGTAGATTGAAGCTTTCACAGCGTTACAAAGACAGGTGCAATGATGGTGTAGGTTCAGGCTTTCACAGGGTTACAAATACAGGGGCACTGCTGGTGTTGATTCAAGCTTTCTACCTGTTACGAATACAGGTGCAATGCTGGTGTAGATTCAGGCTTTCGCTGTGTTACAAATACAGGGACAATAATGCTGTATTTTCAGGTTTTCCCAGCGTTTCAAATACAGGGACAATGCTGGCGGAGATTCAGGCTTCCGCAGTGTTACAACTACAGGGGCAATGCTGGTGTAGATTCAGGCTTTCACAGTGTTACAAGTACAGGGGCAATGCTGGTGTTGATTCAGGCTTTCACAGTGTTACAACTACAGGGGCAATGCTGGTGTAGATTCAGGCTTTCACAGTGTTTTAAATACTGGGACATATGCTCGTGTAGATTCAGGCTTTCGCAATGTTACAAATGCAGGGGTATTGCTGGTGCAGATTCAAACTTGCACTGTGATACAAAGAGAGGGGCAATGCTGCTGTAGATTCAAGATTTCACTGCGTTACAAAGACAGGTGCAATGATGCTGTAGATTCGGGCATTCACAGCGTTATAAAGACAGGTGCAATGCTGGTGTAGATTCTGGCTTTCATAATGTTACAAGTACAGGGGCAATGCTGGTGTAGATTCAGGGTTTCACTGTGTTACAAATACGGGCAATGCTGGTGTAGATTCAGGCTTTCAGAGTGTTACAAGTACAGGGGCAATGCTGGTGTAGATTCAAGATTTCACTGCGTTACAAAGACAGGTGCAATGATGCTGTAGATTCAAGCTTTCACAGCGTTACAAAGACAGGTGCAATGATGGTGTAGGTTCAGGCTTTCACAGGGTTACAAATACAGGGGCACTGCTGGTGTTGATTCAAGCTTTCTACCTGTTACGAATACAGGTGCAATGCTGGTGTAGATTCAGGCTTTCGCTGTGTTACAAATACAGGGACAATAATGCTGTATTTTCAGGTTTCCCCAGCGTTTCAAATACAGGGACAATGCTGGCGGAGATTCAGGCTTCCGCAGTGTTACAACTACAGGGGCAATGCTGGTGTAGATTCAGGCTTTCACAGTGTTACAACTACAGGGGCATTGCTGGTGCAGATTCAAACTTGCACTGTGATACAAAGAGAGGGGCAATGCTGCTGTAGATTCAAGATTTCACTGCATTACAAAGACAGGTGCAATGATGCTGTAGATTCAGGCATTCACAGCGTTATAAAGACAGGTGCAATGCTGGTGTAGATTCAAGCTTTCATAATGTTACAAGTACAGGGGCAATGCTGGTGTAGATTCAGGGTTTCACTGTGTTACAAATACGGGCAATGCTGGTGCAGTTTCAGGCTTTCGCAGTGTTACAAATACAGGGGCAATGCTGGTGTAGATTCAAGATTTCACTGCGTTACAAATACGGGCAATGCTGGTGTAGTTTATGGTTTTCTCAGTGTTACAAAGACAGGTGCCATGCTGGTGTAGATTTGATCTTCCACCGTGTTACAAAGAGAGGGTCATTGCAGCTGTAGATTCAAGATTTCACTGCAATACAAAGACAGGTGCAATGATGCTGTAGATTCAAGCTTTCACAGTGTTACAAAGACAGGTGTAATGCTGGTGTAGATTCAATCTTTCGCAGTGTTACAAATACAGGCACAATGATGGTGTAGATTCTGGCTTTCACAGGGTTACAAATACAGGGGCAATGCTGGTGTAGATTCAGGCTTTCAGAGTGTTACAAGTACAGGGTCATTGCAGCTGTAGATTCTGGCTTTCACAGGGTTACAAATACAGGTGCAATGATGCTGTAGATTCAAGCTTTCACAGTGTTACAAAGACAGGTGTAATGCTGGTGTAGATTCAAGCTTTCATAATGTTACAAGTACAGGGGCAATGCTGGTGTAGATTCAGGGTTTCACTGTGTTACAAATACGGGCAATGCTGGTGCAGTTTCAGGCTTTCGCAGTGTTACAAATACAGGGGCAATGCTGGTGTAGATTCAAGATTTCACTGCGTTACAAATACGGGCAATGCTGGTGTAGTTTATGGTTTTCTCAGTGTTACAAAGACAGGTGCCATGCTGGTGTAGATTTGATCTTCCACCGTGTTACAAAGAGAGGGTCATTGCAGCTGTAGATTCAAGATTTCACTGCAATACAAAGACAGGTGCAATGATGCTGTAGATTCAAGCTTTCACAGTGTTACAAAGACAGGTGTAATGCTGGTGTAGATTCAATCTTTCGCAGTGTTACAAATACAGGCACAATGATGGTGTAGATTCTGGCTTTCACAGGGTTACAAATACAGGGGCAATGCTGGTGTAGATTCAGGCTTTCAGAGTGTTACAAGTACAGGGTCATTGCAGCTGTAGATTCCGGCTTTCACAGGGTTACAAATACAGGTGCAATGATGCTGTAGATTCAAGCTTTCACAGTGTTACAAAGACAGGTGTAATGCTGGTGTAGATTCAATCTTTCGCAGTGTTACAAATACAGGCACAATGATGGTGTAGATTCTGGCTTTCACAGGGTTACAAATACAGGGGCAATGCTGGTGTAGATTCAGGCTTTCAGAGTGTTACAAGTACAGGGTCATTGCAGCTGTAGATTCTGGCTTTCACAGGGTTACAAATACAGGTGCAATGATGCTGTAGATTCAAGCTTTCACAGTGTTACAAAGACAAGTGTAATGCTGGTGTAGATTCAATCTTTCACAGTGTTACAAATACAGGCACAATGCTGGTGTAGATTCTGGCTTTCACAGGGTTACAAATACAGGGGCAATGCTGGTGTAGTTTCAGGCTTTCAGAGTGTTACAAGTACAGGGGCAATGCTGGTGTAGATTCAAGATTTCACTGCGTTACAAAGACAGGTGCAATGATGCTGTAGATTCAAGCTTTCACAGCGTTACAAAGACAGGTGCAATGATGTTGTAGGTTCAGGCTTTCACAGGGTTACAAATACAGGGGCACTGCTGGTGTTGATTCAAGCTTTCTACCTGTTACGAATACAGGTGCAATGCTGGTGTAGATTCAGGCTTTCGCTGTGTTACAAATACAGGGACAATAATGCTGTATTTTCAGGTTTTCCCAGCGTTTCAAATACAGGGACAATGCTGGCGGTGATTCAGGCTTCTGCAGTGTTACAACTACAGGGGCAATGCTGGTGTAGATTCAGGCTTTCACAGTGTTACAAGTACAGGGGCAATGCTGGTGTTGATTCAGGCTTTCACAGTGTTACAACTACAGGGGCAATGCTGGTGTAGATTCAGGCTTTCACAGTGTTTTAAATACTGGGACATATGCTCGTGTAGATTCAGGCTTTCGCAATGTTACAAATGCAGGGGTATTGCTGGTGCAGATTCAAACTTGCACTGTGATACAAAGAGAGGGGCAATGCTGCTGTAGATTCAAGATTTCACTGCGTTACAAAGACAGGTGCAATGATGCTGTAGATTCAGGCATTCACAGCGTTATAAAGACAGGTGCAATGCTGGTGTAGATTCAGGCTTTCATAATGTTACAAGTACAGGGGCAATGCTGGTGTAGATTCAGGGTTTCACTGTGTTACAAATACGGGCAATGCTGGTGTAGATTCAGGCTTTCAGAGTGTTACAAGTACAGGGGCAATGCTGGTGTAGATTCAAGATTTCACTGCGTTACAAAGACAGGTGCAATGATGCTGTAGATTGAAGCTTTCACAGCGTTACAAAGACAGGTGCAATGATGGTGTAGGTTCAGGCTTTCACAGGGTTACAAATACAGGGGCACTGCTGGTGTTGATTCAAGCTTTCTACCTGTTACGAATACAGGTGCAATGCTGGTGTAGATTCAGGCTTTCGCTGTGTTACAAATACAGGGACAATAATGCTGTATTTTCAGGTTTTCCCAGAGTTTCAAATACAGGGACAATGCTGGCGGAGATTCAGGCTTCCGCAGTGTTACAACTACAGGGGCAATGCTGGTGTAGATACAGGCTTTCACAGTGTTACAAGTACAGGGGCAATGCTGGTGTTGATTCAGGCTTTCACAGTGTTACAACTACAGGGGCAATGCTGGTGTAGATTCAGGCTTTCACAGTGTTTTAAATACTGGGACATATGCTCGTGTAGATTCAGGCTTTCGCAATGTTACAAATGCAGGGGTATTGCTGGTGCAGATTCAAACTTGCACTGTGATACAAAGAGAGGGGCAATGCTGCTGTAGATTCAAGATTTCACTGCGTTACAAAGACAGGTGCAATGATGCTGTAGATTCGGGCATTCACAGCGTTATAAAGACAGGTGCAATGCTGGTGTAGATTCAGGCTTTCATAATGTTACAAGTACAGGGGCAATGCTGGTGTAGATTCAGGGTTTCACTGTGTTACAAATACGGGCAATGCTGGTGTAGATTCAGGCTTTCAGAGTGTTACAAGTACAGGGGCAATGCTGGTGTAGATTCAAGATTTCACTGCGTTACAAAGACAGGTGCAATGATGCTGTAGATTCAAGCTTTCACAGCGTTACAAAGACAGGTGCAATGATGGTGTAGGTTCAGGCTTTCACAGGGTTACAAATACAGGGGCACTGCTGGTGTTGATTCAAGCTTTCTACCTGTTACGAATACAGGTGCAATGCTGGTGTAGATTCAGGCTTTCGCTGTGTTACAAATACAGGGACAATAATGCTGTATTTTCAGGTTTCCCCAGCATTTCAAATACAGGGACAATGCTGGCGGAGATTCAGGCTTCCGCAGTGTTACAACTACAGGGGCAATGCTGGTGTAGATTCAGGCTTTCACAGTGTTACAACTACAGGGGCATTGCTGGTGCAGATTCAAACTTGCACTGTGATACAAAGAGAGGGGCAATGCTGCTGTAGATTCAAGATTTCACTGCATTACAAAGACAGGTGCAATGATGCTGTAGATTCAGGCATTCACAGCGTTATAAAGACAGGTGCAATGCTGGTGTAGATTCAAGCTTTCATAATGTTACAAGTACAGGGGCAATGCTGGTGTAGATTCAGGGTTTCACTGTGTTACAAATACGGGCAATGCTGGTGCAGTTTCAGGCTTTCGCAGTGTTACAAATACAGGGGCAATGCTGGTGTAGATTCAAGATTTCACTGCGTTACAAATACGGGCAATGCTGGTGTAGTTTATGGTTTTCTCAGTGTTACAAAGACAGGTGCCATGCTGGTGTAGATTTGATCTTCCACCGTGTTACAAAGAGAGGGTCATTGCAGCTGTAGATTCAAGATTTCACTGCAATACAAAGACAGGTGCAATGATGCTGTAGATTCAAGCTTTCACAGTGTTACAAAGACAGGTGTAATGCTGGTGTAGATTCAATCTTTCGCAGTGTTACAAATACAGGCACAATGATGGTGTAGATTCTGGCTTTCACAGGGTTACAAATACAGGGGCAATGCTGGTGTAGATTCAGGCTTTCAGAGTGTTACAAGTACAGGGTCATTGCAGCTGTAGATTCTGGCTTTCACAGGGTTACAAATACAGGTGCAATGATGCTGTAGATTCAAGCTTTCACAGTGTTACAAAGACAGGTGTAATGCTGGTGTTGATTCAATCTTTCGCAGTGTTACAAATACAGGCACAATGATGGTGTAGATTCTGGCTTTCACAGGGTTACAAATGCAGGGGCAATGCTGGTGTAGATTCAGGCTTTCAGAGTGTTACAAGTACAGGGTCATTGCAGCTGTAGATTCAAGATTTCACTGCAATACAAAGACAGGTGCAATGATGCTGTAGATTCAAGCTTTCACAGTGTTACAAAGACAGGTGTAATGCTGGTGTAGATTCAATCTTTCGCAGTGTTACAAATACAGGCACAATGCTGGTGTAGATTCTGGCTTTCACAGGGTTACAAATACAGGGGCAATGCTGGTGTAGATTCAGGCTTTCAGAGTGTTACAAGTACAGGGTCATTGCAGCTGTAGATTCTGGCTTTCACAGGGTTACAAATACAGGTGCAATGATGCTGTAGATTCAAGCTTTCACAGTGTTACAAAGACAAGTGTAATGCTGGTGTAGATTCAATCTTTCACAGTGTTACAAATACAGGCACAATGCTGGTGTAGATTCTGGCTTTCACAGGGTTACAAATACAGGGGCAATGCTGGTGTAGATTCAGGCTTTCAGAGTGTTACAAGTACAGGGGCAATGCTGGTGTAGATTCAAGATTTCACTGCGTTACAAAGACAGGTGCAATGATGCTGTAGATTCAAGCTTTCACAGCGTTACAAAGACAGGTGCAATGATGTTGTAGGTTCAGGCTTTCACAGGGTTACAAATACAGGGGCACTGCTGGTGTTGATTCAAGCTTTCTACCTGTTACGAATACAGGTGCAATGCTGGTGTAGATTCAGGCTTTCGCTGTGTTACAAATACAGGGACAATAATGCTGTATTTTCAGGTTTTCCCAGCGTTTCAAATACAGGGACAATGCTGGCGGAGATTCAGGCTTCTGCAGTGTTACAACTACAGGGGCAATGCTGGTGTAGATTCAGGCTTTCACAGTGTTACAAGTACAGGGGCAATGCTGGTGTTGATTCAGGCTTTCACAGTGTTACAACTACAGGGGCAATGCTGGTGTAGATTCAGGCTTTCACAGTGTTTTAAATACTGGGACATATGCTCGTGTAGATTCAGGCTTTCGCAATGTTACAAATGCAGGGGTATTGCTGGTGCAGATTCAAACTTGCACTGTGATACAAAGAGAGGGGCAATGCTGCTGTAGATTCAAGATTTCACTGCGTTACAAAGACAGGTGCAATGATGCTGTAGATTCAGGCATTCACAGCGTTATAAAGACAGGTGCAATGCTGGTGTAGATTCAGGCTTTCATAATGTTACAAGTACAGGGGCAATGCTGGTGTAGATTCAGGGTTTCACTGTGTTACAAATACGGGCAATGCTGGTGTAGATTCAGGCTTTCAGAGTGTTACAAGTACAGGGGCAATGCTGGTGTAGATTCAAGATTTCACTGCGTTACAAAGACAGGTGCAATGATGCTGTAGATTCAAGCTTTCACAGCGTTACAAAGACAGGTGCAATGATGGTGTAGGTTCAGGCTTTCACAGGGTTACAAATACAGGGGCACTGCTGGTGTTGATTCAAGCTTTCTACCTGTTACGAATACAGGTGCAATGCTGGTGTAGATTCAGGCTTTCGCTGTGTTACAAATACAGGGACAATAATGCTGTATTTTCAGGTTTTCCCAGCGTTACAAATACAGGGACAATGCTGGCGGAGATTCAGGCTTCCGCAGTGTTACAACTACAGGGGCAATGCTGGTGTAGATTCAGGCTTTCACAGTGTTACAAGTACAGGGGCAATGCTGGTGTTGATTCAGGCATTCACAGTGTTACAACTACAGGGGCATTGCTGGTGCAGATTCAAACTTGCACTGTGATACAAAGAGAGGGGCAATGCTGCTGTAGATTCAAGATTTCACTGCATTACAAAGACAGGTGCAATGATGCTGTAGATTCAGGCATTCACAGCGTTATAAAGACAGGTGCAATGCTGGTGTAGATTCAGGCTTTCATAATGTTAGAAGTACAGGGGCAATGCTGGTGTAGATTCAGGGTTTCACTGTGTTACAAATACGGGCAATGCTGGTGCAGTTTCAGGCTTTCGCAGTGTTACAAATACAGGGGCAATGCTGGTGTAGATTCAAGATTTCACTGCGTTACAAATACGGGCAATGCTGGTGTAGTTTATGGTTTTCTCAGTGTTACAAAGACAGGTGCCATGCTGGTGTAGATTTGATCTTCCACCGTGTTACAAAGAGAGGGTCATTGCAGCTGTAGATTCAAGATTTCACTGCAATACAAAGACAGGTGCAATGATGCTGTAGATTCAAGCTTTCACAGTGTTACAAAGACAGGTGTAATGCTGGTGTAGATTCAATCTTTCGCAGTGTTACAAATACAGGCACAATGATGGTGTAGATTCTGGCTTTCACAGGGTTACAAATACAGGGGCAATGCTGGTGTAGATTCAGGCTTTCAGAGTGTTACAAGTACAGGGTCATTGCAGCTGTAGATTCTGGCTTTCACAGGGTTACAAATACAGGTGCAATGATGCTGTAGATTCAAGCTTTCACAGTGTTACAAAGACAGGTGTAATGCTGGTGTAGATTCAATCTTTCGCAGTGTTACAAATACAGGCACAATGCTGGTGTAGATTCTGGCTTTCACAGGGTTACAAATACAGGGGCAATGCTGGTGTAGATTCAGGCTTTCAGAGTGTTACAAGTACAGGGGCAATGCTGGTGTAGATTCAAGATTTCACTGTGTTACAAAGACAGGTGCAATGATGCTGTAGATTCAAGCTTTCACAGCGTTACAAAGACAGGTGCAATGATGGAGTAGGTTCAGGCTTTCACAGGGTTACAAATACAGGGGCACTGCTGGTGTTGATTCAAGCTTTCTACCTGTTACGAATACAGGTGCAATGCTGGTGTAGATTCAGGCTTTCGCTGTGTTACAAATACAGGGACAATAATGCTGTATTTTCAGGTTTTCCCAGCGTTTCAAATAAAGGGACAATGCTGGCGGAGATTCAGGCTTCCGCAGTGTTACCACTACAGGGGCAATGCTGGTGTAGATTCACGCTTCCGCAGTGTTACAACTACAGGGGCAATGCTGGTGTAGATTCAGGCTTTCACAGTGTTACAAGTACAGGGGCAATGCTGGTGTTGATTCAGGCTTTCACAGTGTTACAACTACAGGGGCAATGCTGGTGTAGATTCAGGCTTTCACAGTGTTTTAAATACTGGGACATATGCTCGTGTAGATTCAGGCTTTCGCAATGTTACAAATGCAGGGGTATTGCTGGTGCAGATTCAAACTTGCACTGTGATACAAAGAGAGGGGCAATGCTGCTGTAGATTCAAGATTTCACTGCGTTACAAAGACAGGTGCAATGATGCTGTAGATTCAGGCATTCACAGCGTTATAAAGACAGGTGCAATGCTGGTGTAGATTCAGGCTTTCATAATGTTACAAGTACAGGGGCAATGCTGGTGTAGATTCAGGGTTTCACTGTGTTACAAATACGGGCAATGCTGGTGTAGATTCAGGCTTTCAGAGTGTTAAAAGTACAGGGGCAATGCTGGTGTAGATTCAAGATTTCACTGCGTTACAAAGACAGGTGCAATGATGTTGTAGATTCAAGCTTTCACAGCGTTACAAAGACAGGTGCAATGATGGTGTAGGTTCAGGCTTTCACAGGGTTACAAATACAGGGGCACTGCTGGTGTTGATTCAAGCTTTCTACCTGTTACGAATACAGGTGCAATGCTGGTGTAGATTCAGGCTTTCGCTGTGTTACAAATACAGGGACAATAATGCTGTATTTTCAGGTTTTCCCAGCGTTTCAAATACAGGGACAATGCTGGCGGAGATTCAGGCTTCCGCAGTGTTACAACTACAGGGGCAATGCTGGTGTAGATTCAGGCTTTCACAGTGTTACAACTACAGGGGCAATGCTGGTGTAGATTCAGGCTTTCACAGTGTTACAAGTACAGGGGCAATGCTGGTGTTGATTCAGGCATTCACAGTGTTACAACTACAGGGGCATTGCTGGTGCAGATTCAAACTTGCACTGTGATACAAAGAGAGGGGCAATGCTGCTGTAGATTCAAGATTTCACTGCATTACAAAGACAGGTGCAATGATGCTGTAGATTCAGGCATTCACAGCGTTATAAAGACAGGTGCAATGCTGGTGTAGATTCAGGCTTTCATAATGTTAGAAGTACAGGGGCAATGCTGGTGTAGATTCAGGGTTTCACTGTGTTACAAATACGGGCAATGCTGGTGCAGTTTCAGGCTTTCGCAGTGTTACAAATACAGGGGCAATGCTGGTGTAGATTCAAGATTTCACTGCGTTACAAATACGGGCAATGCTGGTGTAGTTTATGGTTTTCTCAGTGTTACAAAGACAGGTGCCATGCTGGTGTAGATTTGATCTTCCACCGTGTTACAAAGAGAGGGTCATTGCAGCTGTAGATTCAAGATTTCACTGCAATACAAAGACAGGTGCAATGATGCTGTAGATTCAAGCTTTCACAGTGTTACAAAGACAGGTGTAATGCTGGTGTAGATTCAATCTTTCGCAGTGTTACAAATACAGGCACAATGATGGTGTAGATTCTGGCTTTCACAGGGTTACAAATACAGGGGCAATGCTGGTGTAGATTCAGGCTTTCAGAGTGTTACAAGTACAGGGTCATTGCAGCTGTAGATTCTGGCTTTCACAGGGTTACAAATACAGGTGCAATGATGCTGTAGATTCAAGCTTTCACAGTGTTACAAAGACAGGTGTAATGCTGGTGTAGATTCAATCTTTCGCAGTGTTACAAATACAGGCACAATGCTGGTGTAGATTCTGGCTTTCACAGGGTTACAAATACAGGGGCAATGCTGGTGTAGATTCAGGCTTTCAGAGTGTTACAAGTACAGGGGCAATGCTGGTGTAGATTCAAGATTTCACTGTGTTACAAAGACAGGTGCAATGATGCTGTAGATTCAAGCTTTCACAGCGTTACAAAGACAGGTGCAATGATGGAGTAGGTTCAGGCTTTCACAGGGTTACAAATACAGGGGCACTGCTGGTGTTGATTCAAGCTTTCTACCTGTTACGAATACAGGTGCAATGCTGGTGTAGATTCAGGCTTTCGCTGTGTTACAAATACAGGGACAATAATGCTGTATTTTCAGGTTTTCCCAGCGTTTCAAATAAAGGGACAATGCTGGCGGAGATTCAGGCTTCCGCAGTGTTACCACTACAGGGGCAATGCTGGTGTAGATTCACGCTTCCGCAGTGTTACAACTACAGGGGCAATGCTGGTGTAGATTCAGGCTTTCACAGTGTTACAAGTACAGGGGCAATGCTGGTGTTGATTCAGGCTTTCACAGTGTTACAACTACAGGGGCAATGCTGGTGTAGATTCAGGCTTTCACAGTGTTTTAAATACTGGGACATATGCTCGTGTAGATTCAGGCTTTCGCAATGTTACAAATGCAGGGGTATTGCTGGTGCAGATTCAAACTTGCACTGTGATACAAAGAGAGGGGCAATGCTGCTGTAGATTCAAGATTTCACTGCGTTACAAAGACAGGTGCAATGATGCTGTAGATTCAGGCATTCACAGCGTTATAAAGACAGGTGCAATGCTGGTGTAGATTCAGGCTTTCATAATGTTACAAGTACAGGGGCAATGCTGGTGTAGATTCAGGGTTTCACTGTGTTACAAATACGGGCAATGCTGGTGTAGATTCAGGCTTTCAGAGTGTTACAAGTACAGGGGCAATGCTGGTGTAGATTCAAGATTTCACTGCGTTACAAAGACAGGTGCAATGATGTTGTAGATTCAAGCTTTCACAGCGTTACAAAGACAGGTGCAATGATGGTGTAGGTTCAGGCTTTCACAGGGTTACAAATACAGGGGCACTGCTGGTGTTGATTCAAGCTTTCTACCTGTTACGAATACAGGTGCAATGCTGGTGTAGATTCAGGCTTTCGCTGTGTTACAAATACAGGGACAATAATGCTGTATTTTCAGGTTTTCCCAGCGTTTCAAATACAGGGACAATGCTGGCGGAGATTCAGGCTTCCGCAGTGTTACAACTACAGGGGCAATGCTGGTGTAGATTCAGGCTTTCACAGTGTTACAACTACAGGGGCAATGCTGGTGTAGATTCAGGCTTTCACAGTGTTTTAAATACTGGGACATATGCTCGTGTAGATTCACGCTTTCGCAATGTTACAAATGCAGGGGTATTGCTGGTGCAGATTCAAACTTGCACTTTGATACAAAGAGAGGGGCAATGCTGCTGTAGATTCAAGATTTCACTGCGTTACAAAGACAGGTGCAATGATGCTGTAGATTCAAGCATTTACAGCGTTACAATGACAGGTGTAATTCTGGTGTAGATTCAGGCTTTCGCAGTGTTACAAATACAGGCAGAATGCTGGTGTAGATTCAGGCTTTCACAGGGTTAGAAATACAGGGGCAATGCTGGTGCAGATTGAGGCTTTCACAGGGTTAGCAATACAGGGGCAATGCTGGTGTAGATTCAGGCTTTCACAGTGTTATAAGTACAGCGGCAATGCTGGTGTAGATTCAGGCTTTTACACTGTTTTAAATTCTGGGACAATGCTGGTGCAGATTCAGGCTTTCGCAGTGATACAAAGAGAGGGGCAATGCTGCTGTAGATTCAAGATTTCACTGCGTTACAAAGACAGGTGCAATGATGCTGTAGGTTCAGGGTTTCACAGGGTTACAAATACAGGGGCACTGCTGGTGCTGATTCAGGCTTTCACCAGGGTTACAAATACAGGGGCAATGCTGGTGTTGATTCAAGCTTTCTACCTGTTACGAATACAGGTGCAATGCTGGTGTAGATTCAGGCTTTCGCTGTGTTACAAATACAGGGACAATAGTGCTGTATTTTCAGGTTTTCCCAGCGTTTCAAATACAGGGGCAATGCTGGCGGAGATTCAGGCTTCCGCAGTGTTACAAATACAGGGGTAATGCTGGTGTAGATTCAGGCTTTCACAGTGTTACAAGTACAGCGGCAATGCTGGTGTAGATTCAGGCTTTTACACTGTTTTAAATTCTGGGACAATGCTGGTGCAGATTCAGGCTTTCGCAGTGTTACAAATGTAGGGGCATTGCTGGTGCAGATTCAAACTTGCACTGTGCTACAAAGAGAGGGGCAATGCTGCTGTAGATTCAAGAGTTCACTGCGTTACAAAGACAGGTGCAATGATGCTGTAGATTCAAGCTTTCACAGCGTTACAAAGACAGGTGCAATTCTGGTGTAGATTCAGGCTTTCACAGTGTTACAAGTACAGCGGCAATGCTGATGTAGATTCAGGCTTTCACACTGTTTTAAATACTGGGACAATGCTGGTGTAGATTTAGGCTTTCGCAGTGTTACAAATGTAGGGGCATTGCTGGTGCAGATTCAAACTTGCACTGTGATACAAAGAGATTCATGCTTCCTCAGTGTTACAAACAGAGGGATAATGAAGGTGCAGATTCAAGCTTTCACTGAGTTACAAATACAGGGCAATGCTGGTGTACATTGATGCTTTCACAGCGTTACAATGACAGGTGCAATGCTGGTTTAGATTGAGCCTTTTGCAGTGTTACAAATACAGGGGCAATGCTGGTGTAGATTCAGGTTTTCACAGCGTTACAAACAGAGGGATAATGAAGGTGCAGATTCAAGCTTTCACTGAGTTACAAATACAGGGCAATGCTGGTGTACATTGATGCTTTCTCAGCGTTACAAAGACAGGTGCAATGTTGGTCTAGATTGAGCATTTTGCAGAGTTACAAATGCAGGGTCTATTCTGGTGTAGATTCAAATATGCTCCGTGTTACAAAGAGAGGGGCAATGCAGCTGTAGATTCAAGCTTTCACAGCGTTACAAAGACAGGTGTAATACTGGTGTAGATTCAGGCTTTCACAGGGTTACAAATACAGGGGCAATGCTGGTGTAGATTCAGGCTTTCACAGCGTTACAAGTACAGGGGCACTGCTGGTGCTGATTCAGGTTTTCCCAGCGTTTCAAATACAGGGACAATGCTGGCGGAGATTCAGGCTTCCGCAGTGTTACAACTACAGGGGCAATGCTGGTGTAGATTCAGGCTTTCACAGTGTTACAAGTACAGGGGCAATGCTGGTGTAGATTCAGGGTTTCACTGTGTTACAAATACGGGCAATGCTGGTGCAGTTTCAGGCTTTCGCAGTGTTACAAATACAGGGGCAATGCTGGTGTAGATTCAAGATTTCACTGCGTTACAAATACGGGCAATGCTGGTGTAGTTTATGGTTTTCTCAGTGTTACAAAGACAGGTGCCATGCTGGTGTAGATTTGATCTTCCACCGTGTTACAAAGAGAGGGTCATTGCAGCTGTAGATTCAAGATTTCACTGCAATACAAAGACAGGTGCAATGATGCTGTAGATTCAAGCTTTCACAGTATTACAAAGACAGGTGCAATGATGGTGTAGGTTCAGGCTTTCACAGGGTTACAAATACAGGGGCACTGCTGGTGTTGATTCAAGCTTTCTACCTGTTACGAATACAGGTGCAATGTTGGTGTAGATTCAGGCTTTCGCTGTGTTACAAATACAGGGACAATAATGCTGTATTTTCAGGTTTTCCCAGCGTTTCAAATACAGGGACAATGCTGGCGGAGATTCTGGCTTCCGCAGTGTTACATCTACAGGGGCAATGCTGGTGTAGATTCAGGCTTTCACAGTGTTACAAGTACAGGGGCAATGCTGGTGTTGATTCAGGCTTTCACAGTGTTACAACTACAGGGGCATTGCTGGTGCAGATTCAAACTTGCACTGTGATACAAAGAGAGGGGCAATGCTGCTGTAGATTCAAGATTTCACTGCGTTACAAAGACAGGTGCAATGATGCTGTAGATTCGGGCATTCACAGCGTTATAAAGACAGGTGCAATGCTGGTGTAGATTCAGGCTTTCATAATGTTACAAGTACAGGGGCAATGCTGGTGTAGATTCAGGTTTTCACTGTGTTACAAATACGGGCAATGCTGGTGCAGTTTCAGGCTTTCGCAGTGTTACAAATACAGGGGCAATGCTGGTGTAGATTCAAGATTTCACTGCGTTACAAATACGGGCAATGCTGGTGTAGTTTATGGTTTTCTCAGTGTTACAAAGACAGGTGCCATGCTGGTGTAGATTTGATCTTCCACCGTGTTACAAAGAGAGGGTCATTGCAGCTGTAGATTCAAGATTTCACTGCAATACAAAGACAGGTGCAATGCTGGTGTAGATTCAATCTTTCGCAGTGTTACAAATACAGGCACAATGCTGGTGTAGATTCTGGCTTTCACAGGGTTACAAATACAGGGGCAATGCTGGTGTAGATTCAGGCTTTCAGAGTGTTACAAGTACAGGGTCATTGCAGCTGTAGATTCTGGCTTTCACAGGGTTACAAATACAGGTGCAATGATGCTGTAGATTCAAGCTTTCACAGTGTTACAAAGACAAGTGTAATGCTGGTGTAGATTCAATCTTTCGCAGTGTTACAAATACAGGCACAATGCTGGTGTAGATTCTGGCTTTCACAGGGTTACAAATACAGGGGCAATGCTGGTGTAGATTCAGGCTTTCAGAGTGTTACAAGTACAGGGGCAATGCTGGTGTAGATTCAAGATTTCACTGCGTTACAAAGACAGGTGCAATGATGCTGTAGATTCAAGCTTTCACAGCGTTACAAAGACAGGTGCAATGATGTTGTAGGTTCAGGCTTTCACAGGGTTACAAATACAGGGGCACTGCTGGTGTTGATTCAAGCTTTCTACCTGTTACGAATACAGGTGCAATGCTGGTGTAGATTCACGCTTCCGCAGTGTTACAACTACAGGGGCAATGCTGGTGTAGATTCAGGCTTTCACAGTGTTACAAGTACAGGGGCAATGCTGGTGTTGATTCAGGCTTTCACAGTGTTACAACTACAGGGGCAATGCTGGTGTAGATTCAGGCTTTCACAGTGTTTTAAATACTGGGACATATGCTCGTGTAGATTCAGGCTTTCGCAATGTTACAAATGCAGGGGTATTGCTGGTGCAGATTCAAACTTGCACTGTGATACAAAGAGAGGGGCAATGCTGCTGTAGATTCAAGATTTCACTGCGTTACAAAGACAGGTGCAATGATGCTGTAGATTCAGGCATTCACAGCGTTATAAAGACAGGTGCAATGCTGGTGTAGATTCAGGCTTTCATAATGTTACAAGTACAGGGGCAATGCTGGTGTAGATTCAGGGTTTCACTGTGTTACAAATACGGGCAATGCTGGTGTAGATTCAGGCTTTCAGAGTGTTACAAGTACAGGGGCAATGCTGGTGTAGATTCAAGATTTCACTGCGTTACAAAGACAGGTGCAATGATGTTGTAGATTCAAGCTTTCACAGCGTTACAAAGACAGGTGCAATGATGGTGTAGGTTCAGGCTTTCACAGGGTTACAAATACAGGGGCACTGCTGGTGTTGATTCAAGCTTTCTACCTGTTACGAATACAGGTGCAATGCTGGTGTAGATTCAGGCTTTCGCTGTGTTACAAATACAGGGACAATAATGCTGTATTTTCAGGTTTTCCCAGCGTTTCAAATACAGGGACAATGCTGGCGGAGATTCAGGCTTCCGCAGTGTTACAACTACAGGGGCAATGCTGGTGCAGATTCAAACTTGCACTGTGATACAAAGAGAGGGGCAATGCTGCTGTAGATTCAAGATTTCACTGCATTACAAAGACAGGTGCAATGATGCTGTAGATTCAGGCATTCACAGCGTTATAAAGACAGGTGCAATGCTGGTGTAGATTCAGGCTTTCATAATGTTAGAAGTACAGGGGCAATGCTGGTGTAGATTCAGGGTTTCACTGTGTTACAAATACGGGCAATGCTGGTGCAGTTTCAGGCTTTCGCAGTGTTACAAATACAGGGGCAATGCTGGTGTAGATTCAAGATTTCACTGCGTTACAAATACGGGCAATGCTGGTGTAGTTTATGGTTTTCTCAGTGTTACAAAGACAGGTGCCATGCTGGTGTAGATTTGATCTTCCACCGTGTTACAAAGAGAGGGTCATTGCAGCTGTAGATTCAAGATTTCACTGCAATACAAAGACAGGTGCAATGATGCTGTAGATTCAAGCTTTCACAGTGTTACAAAGACAGGTGTAATGCTGGTGTAGATTCAATCTTTCGCAGTGTTACAAATACAGGCACAATGCTGGTGTAGATTCTGGCTTTCACAGGGTTACAAATACAAGGGCAATGCTGGTGTAGATTCAGGCTTTCAGAGTGTTACAAGTTCAGGGTCATTGCAGCTGTAGATTCTGGCTTTCACAGGGTTACAAATACAGGTGCAATGATGTTGTAGATTCAAGCTTTCACAGTGTTACAAAGACAGGTGTAATGCTGGTGTAGATTCAATCTTTCGCAATGTTACAAATACAGGCACAATGCTGGTGTAGATTCTGGCTTTCACAGGGTTACAAATACAGGGGCAATGCTGGTGTAGATTCAGGCTTTCAGAGTGTTACAAGTACAGGGGCAATGCTGGTGTAGATTCAAGATTTCACTGTGTTACAAAGACAGGTGCAATGATGGAGTAGGTTCAGGCTTTCACAGGGTTACAAATACAGGGGCACTGCTGGTGTTGATTCAAGCTTTCTACCTGTTACGAATACAGGTGCAATGCTGGTGTAGATTCAGGCTTTCGCTGTGTTACAAATACAGGGACAATAATGCTGTATTTTCAGGTTTTCCCAGCGTTTCAAATAAAGGGACAATGCTGGCGGAGATTCAGGCTTCCGCAGTGTTACCACTACAGGGGCAATGCTGGTGTAGATTCAGGCTTTCACAGTGTTCCAAGTACAGGGGCAATGCTGGTGTTGATTCAGGCTTTCACAGTGTTACAACTACAGGGGCAATGCTGGTGTAGATTCAGGCTTTCACAGTGTTTTAAATACTGGGACATATGTTCGTGTAGATTCACGCTTTCGCAATGTTACAAATGCAGGGGTATTGCTGGTGCAGATTCAAACTTGCACTTTGATACAAAGAGAGGGGCAATGCTGCTGTAGATTCAAGATTTCACTGCGTTACAAAGACAGGTGCAATGATGCTGTAGATTCAAGCATTTACAGCGTTACAATGACAGGTGTAATTCTGGTGTAGATTCAGGCTTTCGCAGTGTTACAAATACAGGCAGAATGCTGGTGTAGATTCAGGCTTTCACAGGGTTAGAAATACAGGGGCAATGCTGGTGCAGATTCAGGCTTTCACAGTGTTACAAGTACAGCGGCAATGCTGGTGTAGATTCAGGCTTTTACACTGTTTTAAATTCTGGGACAATGCTGGTGCAGATTCAGGCTTTCGCAGTGTTACAAATGTAGGGGCATTGCTGGTGCAGATTCAAACTTGCACTGTGATACAAAGAGAGGGGCAATGCTGCTGTAGATTCAAGATTTCACTGCGTTACAAAGACAGGTGCAATGATGCTGTAGATTCAATCTTTCACTGTGTTACAAATGCAGGGGCAATGATGGTGTACATTGATGCTTTCACAGCATTGCAACGACAGGTGCAGTTTCAGGCTATCGCAGTGTAACAAATACAGGGGCAATGCTGGTGCAGATTCAAGCTTTCACTGTCTTACAAATATAGAGGCACTGCTCTTGTAGATTCAGGCTGTCGCTATGTTAGATGTATAGTGGCAATGCTGTTTTAGGAGATTCAGGCTTTTGCAGTGTTACAAATATAGGGGCAATGCTGGTGTAGATTCATGCTTTCTCTGTGTTAGAAACAGAGGGTTAATGATGGTGCAGATTCAAGCTTTCACTGTGTTACAAATACAGGGGCAATGCTGGTGTACATTGATGCTTTCACAGCATTACAACGACAGGTGCAATGCTGGTGTAGTTTCAGGCTTTTGCAGTGTTACAAATACAGGGGTAATGCTGGTGTAGATTCAAGCTTTCTACGTGTTACAAATACAGGTGCACTGATGGTGTACATTCAAGCTCTCACAGTGTTACAAATACAGGGGCGATGCTTGTGTTGATTCAGGCTTTCTTAGTGTTACAAATACAGGGGCAATGCCTTATGGACATTTAGGGTTTTGACAGTGTAACATATACAGGGGCAATGCTTGTGTTGATTCAGGCTTTCACAGTGTAACATATACAGGTGCAATGCTGGCGGAGATTCAAGATTTCACTGCGTTACAAAGACAGGTGCAATGATGCTGTAGATTCAATCTTTCACAGCGTTACAAAGACAAGTGCAATGATGGTGTAGGTTCAGGGTTTCACAGGGTTACAAATACAGGGGCACTGCTGGTGCTGATTCAGGCTTTCACCAGGGTTACAAATACAGGGGCAATGCTGGTGTTGATTCAAGCTTTCTACCTGTTACGAATACAGGTGCAATGCTGGTGTAGATTCAGGCTTTCGCTGTGTTACAAATACAGGGACAATAGTGCTGTATTTTCAGGTTTTCCCAGCGTTTCAAATACAGGGGCAATGCTGGCGGAGATTCAGGCTTCCGCAGTGTTACAAATACAGGGGTAATGCTGGTGTAGATTCAGGCTTTCACAGTGTTACAAGTACAGCGGCAATGCTGGTGTAGATTCAGGCTTTTACACTGTTTTAAATTCTGGGACAATGCTGGTGCAGATTCAGGCTTTCGCAGTGTTACAAATGTAGGGGCATTGCTGGTGCAGATTCAAACTTGCACTGTGCTACAAAGAGAGGGGCAATGCTGCTGTAGATTCAAGATTTCACAGCGTTACAAAGACAGGTGCAATGCTGGTGTAGATTCAGGCTTTCACAGTGTTACAAGTACAGCGGCAATGCTGGTGTAGATTCAGGCTTTCACACTGTTTTAAATACTGGGACAATGCTGGTGTAGATTTAGGCTTTCGCAGTGTTACAAATGCAGGGGCATTGCTGGTGCAGATTCAAACTTGCACTGTGATACAAAGAGATTCACGCTTCCTCAGTGTTATAAACAGAGGGATAATGACGGTGCAGATTCAAGCTTTCACTGAGTTACAAATACAGGGCAATGCTGGTGTACATTGATGCTTTCACAGCGTTACAATGACAGGTGCAATGCTGGTTTAGATTGAGCCTTTTGCAGTGTTACAAATACAGGGGCAATGCTGGTGTAGATTCAGGTTTTCACAGCGTTACAAACAGAGGGATAATGAAGGTGCAGATTCAAGCTTTCACTGAGTTACAAATACAGGGCAATGCTGGTGTACATTGATGCTTTCTCAGCGTTACAATGACAGGTGCAATGCTGGTTTAGATTGAGCCTTTTGCAGTGTTACAAATACAGGGGCAATGCTGGTGTAGATTCAGGTTTTCACAGCGTTACAAACAGAGGGATAATGAAGGTGCAGATTCAAGCTTTCACTGAGTTACAAATACAGGGCAATGCTGGTGTACATTGATGCTTTCTCAGCGTTACAAAGACAGGTGCAATGTTGGTCTAGATTGAGCATTTTGCAGAGTTACAAATGCAGGGTCTATTCTGGTGTAGATTCAAATATGCTCCGTGTTACAAAGAGAGGGGCAATGCAGCTGTAGATTCAAGCTTTCACAGCGTTACAAAGACAGGTGTAATGCTGGTGTAGATTCAGGCTTTCGCAGTTTTTCAAATACAGGCAGAATGCTGGTGTAGATTCAGGCTTTCACAGTGTTACAAGTACAGGGGCAATGCTGGTGTAGATTCAGGCTTTCACAGTGTTACAAGTACAGGGGCAATGCTGGTGTAGATTCAGGCTTTCACAGGGTTACAAATACAGGGGCAATGCTGGTGTAGATTCAGGCTTTCACAGTGTTACAAGTACAGGGGCAATGCTGGTGTAGATTCAGGCTTTCACAGTGTTACAAGTACAGGGGCAATGCTGCTGTAGATTCAGGCTTTCACAGTGTTTTAAATACTGGGACAATGCTGGTGTAGATTCAGGCTTTTGCAGTTTACAAATGCAGGGGCATTGCTGGTGCAGATTCAAACTTGCACTGTGATACAAAGAGAGGGGCAATGCTGCTGTAGATTCAAGATTTCACTGCGTTACAAAGACAGGTGCAATGATGCTGTAGATTCAAGCTTTCACAGCGTTACAAAGACAGGTACAATGATGGTGTAGATTCAGGCTTTCATAATGTTACAAGTACAGGGGCAATGCTGGTGTAGATTCAGGGTTTCACTGTGTTACAAATACGGGCAATGCTTGTGTAGGTTCAGGGTTTCGCAGTTTTACAAGTACAGGGGCAATGCTGGTGTAGATTCAGATTTTGACATTGTTACAAATACAGGGACAATGCTGGCGGAGAATCAGGCTTTCACAGTGCTACAGATACAGGGGCAATGCTGGTGTAGATTCACGCTTTCTCAGTGTTACAAACAGAGGGATAATGAAGTTGCAGATTCAGCTTTCACTGTGTTACAAATACAGGGCAATGCTGTTGTACATTGATGCTTTCACAGCGTTACAACGACAGGTGCAATGCTGGTGTAGTTTCAGGCTTTTGCAGTGTTACAAATATAGGGGCGATGCTGGTGTAGATGCAGGTTTTCTACGTGTTACGAATACAGGTGCCCTGATGGTGTAGATTCAAGCTCTCACAGTGTTACAAACACAGGGGCAATGCTGGTGTAGATTCAGGATTTCAGTGTGTTTCAAATACAGGGACAATGCTGGTGTAGATTCGCCTTTTCACAGTGTTACAAACAGAGGGATAATGATGGTGCAGATTCAAACTTTCACTGTGTTACAAATACAGGGGCAATGATGGTGTACATTGATGCTTTCACAGCGTTACAACGACAGGTGCAGTTTCAGGCTTTCGCAGTGTAACAAATACAGGGGCAATGCTGGTGCAGATTCAAGCTTTCACTGTCTTACAAATATAGAGGCAATGCTCTTGTAGATTCAGGCTGTCCCTATGTTAGAAGTATAGTGGCAATGCTGTTTTAGGAGATTCAGGCTTTTGCAGTTTTGCAAATATAGGGGCAATGCTGGTGTAGATTCATTCTTTCTCTGTGTTTCAAACAGAGGGATAATGATGGTGCACATTCAAGCTTTCACTGTGTTACAAATACAGGGCAATTCTGGTGTACATTGATGCTTTCACAGCATTAACACGACAGGTGTAATGCTGGTGTAGTTTCAGGCTTTTGCAGTGTTACAAATACAGGGGCAATGCTGGTGTAGATTCAGGTTTTCACAGTGTTACAAATACAGGGGCAATGCTGGTGTAGATTCAGGCTTTCGCAGTATTACAAATGCAGGGGTAATGCTGGTTTAGATTCAAACTTGCACAGTGGTACAAAGAGAGGGCCAATGCTGCTGTAGATTCAAGCTTTCACAGCGTTACAAATACAGGTGCAATGATGTTGTAGATTCAGGCATTCATAGTGCTAAAAATACAGGGGCAATGCTGGTGTACAGTCAGGCTTTCACAGGGTTACGAATACAGGGGCAACGCTGGTGTAGATGCAGACTTTCACAGTGTTACAAACAGAGGGATAATGATGGTGCAGATTCAAGCTTTCACTGTGTTACAAATACAGGGGCAATGATGGTGTACATTGTTGCTTTCACAGCGTTACAACGACAGGTGCAGTTTCAGTCTTTCGCAGTGTAACAAATACAGGGGCAATGCTGGTGCAGATTCAAGCTTTCACTGTCTTACAAATATAGAGGCAATGCTCTTGTAGATTCAGGCTGTCCCTATGTTAGAAGTATAGTGGCAATGCTGTTTTAGGAGATTCAGGCTTCTGCAGTTTTGCAAATATAGGGGCAATGCTGGTGTAGATTCATGCTTTCTCTGTGTTTCAAACAGAGGGATAATGATGGTGCAGATTCAAGCTTTCACTGTGTTACAAATACAGGGCAATTCTGGTGTACATTGATGCTTTCACAGCATTACCACGACAGGTGTAATGCTGGTGTAGTTTCAGGCTTTTGCAGTGTTACAAATACAGGGGCAATGCTGGTGTAGATTTAGGTTTTCACAGTGTTACAAATACAGGGGCAATGCTGGAGTAGATTCAGGCTTTCGCAGTATTTCAAATGCAGGGGTAATGCTGGTTTAGATTCAAACTTGCACAGTGGTACAAAGAGAGGGGCAATGCTGCTGTAGATTCAAGCTTTCTACGTGTTACGAATATAGGTGCCCTGATGGTGTGGATTCAAGCTCTCACAGTGTTACAAACACAGGGGCAATGCTGGTGTAGATTCAGGATTTCAGTGTGTTTCAAATACAGGGACAATGCTGGTGTAGATTCGCCTTTTCACAGTGTTACAAACAGAGGGATAATGATGGTGCAGATTCAAGCTTTCACTGTGTTACAAATACAGGGGCAATGCTGGTGTAGATTCTGTCTTTCAGAGTTTTACATATACAGGGGCAATGCTGGTGTAGATTCGTGTTTTGACATTGTTACAGATACAGGGGCAATGCTGGTCTAGATTCGTGTTTTGACATTGTTACAAATACAGGGGAAATGCTGGCGGATATTCAGGCTTTCGCAGTGTTACAAATACAGGGTCAATGCTGGTGTAGATTCAGGTTTTCTCAATGTTACAAATGCAGGGGCAATGCTGGTTCAGATTCAAACCTGCACAGTGATACAAAGAGAGGGGCAATGCTGCTGTAGATTCAAGATTTCTCTGCATTACAAAGTCAGGTGCAATGATGCTGTAGATTCAAGCTTTCACAGCGTTACAAAGACAGGTGCAATGATGGTGTAGATTCAGGATTTCAGTGTATTACAAATACAGGGGCAATGCTGGTGTAGATTTGCGTTTTCACAGTGTTATAAATATAGGGGCAATGCTGGTGTAGATTCAGGATTTCAGTGTGTTTCAAATACAGGGACAATGCTGGTGTAGATTCGCGTTTTCACAGTGTTACAAACAGAGGCTTAATGATGGTGTAGATTCAATCTTTCACTGTGTTACAAATACAGGGGCAATGATGGTGTACATTGATGCTTTCACAGCATTGCAACGACAGGTGCAGTTTCAGGCTATCGCAGTGTAACAAATACAGGGGCAATGCTGGTGCAGATTCAAGCTTTCACTGTCTTACAAATATAGAGTCACTGCTCTTGTAGATTCAGGTTGTCGCTATGTTAGATGTATAGTGGCAATGCTGTTTTAGGAGATTCAGGCTTTTGCAGTGTTACAAATATAGGGACAATGCTGGTGTAGATTCATGCTTTCTCTGTGTTAGAAACAGAGGGTTAATGATGGTGCAGGTTCAAGCTTTCACTGTGTTACAAATACAGGGGCAATGCTGGTGTACATTGATGCTTTCACAGAATTACAACGACAGGTGCAATGCTGGTGTAGTTTCAGGCTTTTGCAGTGTTACAAATACAGGGGCAATGCTGGTGTAGATTCAAGCTTTCTACGTGTTACGAATACAGGTGCACTGATGGTGTAGTTTCAAGCTCTCACAGTGTTACAAATACAGGGCCGATGCTTGTGTTGATTCAGGCTTTCTTAGTGTTACAAATACAGGGGCAATGCCTTATGGACATTTAGGGTTTTGACAGTGTAACATATACAGGGGCAATGCTTGTGTTGATTCAGGCTTTCACAGTGTTACCAATACAGGGGCAATGCTGGTGTACATTCAAGCTTTCTACCTGTTATGAATACAGGTGCAATGCTGGCGGAGATTCAGGCTTCCGCAGTGTTACAAATACAGGGGCAATGCTGGTGTAGATTCAGGCTTTCACAGTGTTACAAGTACAGCGGCAATGCTGGTGTAGATCCAGGCTTTAACACTGTTTTAAATACAGGGACAATGCTGGTGTAGATTCAGGCTTTCGCAGTGTTACAAATGCAGGGGCACTGCTGGTGCAGATTCAAGATTTCACTGCGTTACAAAGACAGGTGCAATGATGCTGTAGATTCAAGCTTTCACAGCGTTACAAAGACAAGTGCTATGATGGTGTAGGTTCAGGGTTTCACAGGGTTACAAATACAGGGGCACTGCTGGTGCTGATTCAGGCTTTCACCAGGGTTACAAATACAGGGGCAATGCTGGTGTTGATTCAAGCTTTCTATCTGTTACGAATACAGGTGCAATGCTGGTGTAGATTCAGGCTTTCGCTGTGTTACAAATACAGGGACAATAATGCTGTATTTTCAGGTTTTCCCAGCGTTTCAAATACAGGGGCAATGCTGGCGGAGATTCAGGCTTCCGCAGTGTTACAAATACAGGGGCAATGCTGGTGTAGATTCAGGCTTTCGCAGTGTTACAAATGTAGGGGCATTGCTGGTGCAGATTCAAACTTGCACTGTGATACAAAGAGAGGGGCAATGCTGCTGTAGATTCAAGATTTCACTGCGTTACAAAGACAGGTGCAATGATGCTGTAGATTCAAGCTTTCACAGCGTTACAAAGACAGGTGCAATGATGGTGTAGATTCAGGCTTTCATAATGTTACAAGTACAGGGGCAATGCTGGTGTAGATTCAGGTTTTCATAGTGTTACAAGTACAGGGGCAATGCTGGTGTAGATTCAGGTTTTCATAGTGTCACAAATGCAGGGGCATTGCTGGTGTAGATTCAAACTTGCACTGTGATACAAAGAGATTCACGCTTCCTCAGTGTTACAAACAGAGGGATAATGAAGGTGCAGATTCAAGCTTTCACTGAGTTACAAATACAGGGCAATGCTGGTGTACATTGATGCTTTCTCAGCGTTACAACGACAGGTGCAATGCTGGTTTAGATTGAGCCTTTTGCAGTGTTACAAATACAGGGGCAATGCTGGTGTAGATTCAGGTTTTCTCAGCGTTACAAAGACAGGTGCAATGTTGGTCTAGATTGAGCCTTTTGCAGTGTTACAAATGCAGGGTCTATTCTGGTGTAGATTCAAATATGCTCCGTGTTACAAAGAGATGGGCAAGCAGCTGTAGATTCAAGATTTCACTGCAATACAAAGACAGGTGCAATGACGCTGTAGATTCAAGCTTTCACAGCATTACAAAGACAGGTGTAATGCTGGTGTAGATTCAGGCTTTCGCAGTGTTACAAATACAGGCAGAATGCTGGTGTAGATTCAGGCTTTCACAGGGTTACAAATACAGGGGCAATGCTGGTGTAGATTCAGGCTTTCACAGTGTTACAAGTACAGGGGCAATGCTGCTGTAGATTCAGGCTTTCACAGTGTTTTAAATACTGGGACAATGCTGGTGTAGATTCAGGCTTTTGCAGTTTACAAATGCAGGGGCATTGCTGGTGCAGATCCAAACTTGCACTGTGATACAAAGAGAGGGGCAATGCTGCTGTAGATTCAAGATTTCACTGCGTTACAAAGACAGGTGCAATGATGCTGTAGATTTAAGCTTTCACAGCGTTACAAAGACAGGTACAATGATGGTGTAGATTCAGGCTTTCATAATGTTACAAGTACAGGGGCAATGCTGGTGTAGATTCAGGGTTTCACTGTGTTACAAATATGGGCAATGCTTGTGTAGGTTCAGGGTTTCGCAGTTTTACAAGTACAGGGGCAATGCTGGTGTAGATTCAGGCTTTCACAGTGCTACAAATACAGGGGCAATGCTGGTGTAGATTCACGCTTTCTCAGTGTTACAAACAGAGGGATAATGAAGTTGCAGATTCAAGGTTTCACTGTGTTACAAATACAGGGCAATGCTGTTGTACATTGATACTTTCACAGCGTTACAACGACAGGTGCAATGCTGGTGTAGTTTCAGGCTTTTGCAGTGTTACAAATATAGGGGCAATGCTGGTGTAGATGCAGGTTTTCACAGTGTTACAAATGCAGGGGCAATGCTGGTGTAGATTCAAGCTTTCTACGTGTTACGAATACAGGTGCCCTGATGGTGTAGATTCAAGCTCTCACAGTGTTACAAACACAGGGGCAATGCTGGTGTAGATTCAGGATTTCAGTGTGTTACAAATACAGGGGCAATGCTGGTGTAGATTCGCCTTTTCACAGTGTTATAAATACAGGGCCAATGCTGGTGTAGATTCATGATTTCAGTGTGTTTCAAATACAGGGACAATGCTGGTGTAGATTCGCCTTTTCACATTGTTACAAACAGAGGGATAATGATGGTGCAGATTCAAGCTTTCACTGTGTTACAAATACAGGGGCAATGATGGTGTACATTGATGCTTTCACAGCGTTACAACGACAGGTGCAGTTTCAGGCTTTCGCAGTGTAACAAATACAGGGGCAATGCTGGTGCAGATTCAAGCTTTCACTGTCTTACAAATATAGAGGCAATGCTCTTGTAGATTCAGGCTGTCCCTATGTTAGAAGTATAGTGGCAATGCTGTTTTAGGAGATTCAGGCTTTTGCAGTTTTGCAAATATAGTGGCAACGCTGGTGTAGATGCAGACTTTCACAGTGTTACCAATACAGGGGCAATTCTGGTGTAGATTCAGGATTTCAGTGTGTTACAAATACAGGGGCAATGCTGGTGTAGATTCGCGTTTTCACAGTGTTATAAATACAGGGCTAATGCTGGTGTAGATTCATGATTTCAGTGTGTTTCAAATACAGGGACAATGCTGGTGTAGATTCGCCTTTTCACATTGTTACAAACAGAGGGATAATGATGGTGCAGATTCAAGCTTTCACTGTGTTACAAATACAGGGGCAATGATGGTGTACATTGATGCTTTCACAGCGTTACAACGACAGGTGCAGTTTCAGACTTTCGCAGTGTAACAAATACAGGGGCAATGCTGGTGCAGATTCAAGCTTTCACTGTCTTACAAATATAGAGGCAATGCTCTTGTAGATTCAGGCTGTCCCTATGTTAGAAGTATAGTGGCAATGCTGTTTTAGGAGATTCAGGCTTTTGCAGTTTTGCAAATATAGGGGCAATGCTGGTGTAGATTCATGCTTTCTCTGTGTTTCAAACAGAGGGATAATGATGGTGCAGATTCAAGCTTTCACTGTGTTACAAATACAGGGCAATTCTGGTGTACATTGATGCTTTCACAGCATTACCACGACAGGTGTAATGCTGGTGTAGTTTCAGGCTTTTGCAGTGTTACAAATACAGGGGCAATGCTGGTGTAGATTCAGGTTTTCACAGTGTTACAAATACAGGGGAAATGCTGGTGTATATTCAGGCTTTCGCAGTATTACAAATGCAGGGGTAATGCTGGTTTAGATTCAAACTTGCACAGTGGTATAAAGAGAGGGGCAATGCTGCTGTAGATTCAAGCTTTCACAGCGTTACAAATACAGGTGCAATGATGTTGTAGATTCAGGCATTCATAGTGTTAAAAATACAGGGGCAATGCTGGTGTACATTCAGGCTTTCACAGGGTTACGAATACAGGGGCAACGCTGGTGTAGATGCAGACTTTCACAGTGTTACGAATACAGGGGCAATTCTGGTGTAGATTCTGTCTTTCAGAGTTTTACATATACAGGGGCAATGCTGGTGTAGATTCGTGTTTTGACATTGTTACAGATACAGGGGCAATGCTGGTCTAGATTCGTGTTTTGACATTGTTACAAATACAGGGGAAATGCTGGCGGATATTCAGGCTTTCGCAGTGTTAAAAATACAGGGTCAATGCTGGTGTAGATTCAGGTTTTCTCAATGTTACAAATGCAGGGGCAATGCTGGTTCAGATTCAAACCTGCACAGTGATACAAAGAGAGGGGCAATGCTGCTGTAGATTCAAGATTTCTCTGCATTACAAAGTCAGGTGCAATGATGCTGTAGATTCAAGCTTTCACAGCGTTACAAAGACAGGTGCAATGATGGTGTAGATTCAGGATTTCAGTGTGTTTCAAATACAGGGACAATGCTGGTGTAGATTCGCGTTTTCACAGCGTTACAAATACAGGTGCAATGATGTTGTAGATTCAGGCATTCATAGTGCTAAAAATACAGGGGCAATGCTGGTGTACAGTCAGGCTTTCACAGGGTTACGAATACAGGGGCAACACTGGTGTAGATGCAGACTTTCACAGTGTTACAAACAGAGGGATAATGATGGTGCAGATTCAAGCTTTCACTGTGTTACAAATACAGGGGCAATGATGCTGTACATTGATGCTTTCACAGCGTTACAACGACAGGTGCAGTTTCAGGCTTTCGCAGTGTAACAAATACAGGGGCAATGCTGGTGCAGATTCAAGCTTTCACTGTCTTACAAATATAGAGGCAATGCTCTTGTAGATTCAGGCTGTCCCTATGTTAGAAGTATAGTGGCAATGCTGTTTTAGGAGATTCAGGCTTTTGCAGTTTTGCAAATATAGGGGCAACGCTGGTGTAGATGCAGACTTTCGCAGTGTTACCAATACAGGGGCAATTCTGGTGTAGATTCTGTCTTTCAGAGTTTTACATATACAGGGGCAATGCTGGTGTAGATTCGTGTTTTGACATTGTTACAGATACAGGGGCAATGCTTGTGTAAATTCAGGCTTTCGCAGTGTTACAAATACAGGGGAAATGTTGCTGTAGATTCAGTCTCAGAGTTTTACAAATACAGGGGCAATGCTGGTGTAGATTGAGGTTTTGACACTGTTACAAATACAGTGGTAATGATGTTGTAGATTCAAGCTTTCACAGCGTTACAAAGACAAGTGCAGTGATGGTGTAGATTCAGGCGTTCGCTGTGTTACAAATACAGGGTCAACTCTGGTGTCGATTCAGGCTTTCACAGGGGTACAAATACAGGGGTAATGCTGGTATAGATTCAGGTTTTCTCAGTGTTACAAATACAGGAGCAATACTGGTGTAGATTCAGGCTGTCGCTGTGTTACAAATGCAGGGGCAATGCTGGTTCAGATTCAAACCTGCACAGTGATACAAAGAGAGGGGCAATGCTGCTGTAGATTCAAGATTTCTCTGCTTTACAAAGACAGGTGCAATAATGCTGCAGATTCAAGCTTTCACAGCGTTACAAAGACAGGTGCAATGATGGTGTAGATTCAGGCTGTCGCTGTGTTGCAAATGCAGGGGCAATGCTGGTTCAGATTCAAACCTGCACAGTGATACAAAGAGAGGGGCAATGCTGCTGTAGATTCAAGATTTCTCTGCTTTACAAAGACAGGTGCAATAATGCTGCAGATTCAAGCTTTCACAGCGTTACAAAGACAGGTGCAATGATGGTATACATTCAGGCTTTCATAGTGCTAAAAATACAGGGGCAATGCTGGTATAGAGTCAGGCTTTCACAGGGTTACAAATACGGGGGCAACTCTGGTGTAGATTTAGGCTTTCACAGTGTTACAAATACAGGGGCAATGCTGGAGTAGATTCTGTCTTACAGAGTTTTATATATACATGGGCAATCCTGGTCTAGATTCGTGTTTTGACATTGTTACAAATACAGGGGAAATGCTGGCGGAGATTCAGGCTTTCGCAGTGTTACAAATACAGGGTCAATGCTGGTGTAGATTCAGGTTTTCAAAGGGTTACAAATACAGAGGCAATGCTGGTGTGGATTCAGTCTTTCAGAGTGTTACAAATACAATGGCAATGCTGGTGTAGATTCAGGTTTTCTCAGTGTTACAAATACAGGGGCAATGCTGGTATAGGTTCAGATTTTAACAGTGTTACAAATACAGGGGCAATGCTGGTGCAGATTCAGGCTTTCACAGGTTTGCAAATACAGGGGCAATGCTGGTGTAGATTCAGGCTTTCGCAGTGTTACAAATACAGGGACAATGCTGGTATAGATTCAGGTTTTCACAGTGTTACAAATACAGGGGCAATGCTTGTGTAGATTCAGGTTTTCACAGTGTTACAAATACAGGGGCAATGCTGGTGCATATTCAGGCTTTCACAGGTTTTCAAATGCAGCGGCAATGCTGGTATGGATTCAAGTTTTCACAGTGTTACAAATACAGGGGCGTTGCTGGTGTAGATTCAGGCTTTTGCAGTGTTTCAAATGCTGCAGGGGCAATGCTGGTTCGGATTCAAACTTGCACAGTGATAGAAAGAGAGGGGCAATGATGCTGTAGATTCAAGCTTTCACAGCGTTACCATGCCTGGTGCAATGATGGTATAGGTTCAGGCTTTCATAGTGCTAAAAATACAGGGGCAATGCTGGTGTAGAGTCAAACTTGCACCGTGTTACAAAGAGAGGGTCAATGCTGCTGTAGATTCAAGATTTCACTGCAGTACAAATACAGGGGCAATGCTGGTGTAGATTCAGGCTTTCGCTGTGTTAAAGAAATAGGGCAATGCTGGTGCAGATTCAGGCTTTCACAGGGTTACAAATACAGGGGCAATGCTGGTGCAGATTCAAGATTTCACTGCGTTACAAAAACAGATGCAATGATGCTGTAGATTCACGCTTTCACAGCGTTACAAAGACAGGTGCAATGATGGTGTAGATTCAGGCTTTCCCAGTGCTAAAAATACAGGGGCATTGCTGGTGTACAGTCAGGTTTTCACAGGGTTACAAATACAGGGGCAATGCTGGTGCAGATTCAGGCTTTCACAGGGTTACAAATACAGGGGCAATGCTTGTGTAGATTCAAGCTTTCTACGTGTTATGAATACAGGTGCAATAATGGTGTAGATTCAGTTTCTCACTGTGTTACAAATATAGGGTCAATGCTCGTGAAGATTCAGGTTTTCACAGGGTTACAAATACAGGGACAATGCTGGTGTCGATTTGTGTTTTGACATTGTTACAAATACAGGGGCAATGCTGGTGTAGATTCAGGTATTCACAGGGTTACAAATACAGAGGCAATGCTGGTGTAGATTCAGGTTTTCACAGTGTTACAAATACAGGGGCAATGCTGGTTCAGATTCAGGTTTTCACAGTGTTACAAATACAGCGGCGATGCTGGTGTAGATTCAGGCTTTTGCAGTGTTTCAAATACAGGGGCATTGTTGGTGTACAGTCAGGTTTTCACAGGGTTACAAATACAGGGGCAATGCTGGTGCAGATTCAGGCTTTCACAGGGTTACAAATACAGGGTCAATGCTCGTGAAAATTCAGGTTTTCACAGGGTTACAAATACAGGGGCAATGCTGGTGGAGATTCAGGTTTTCACAGGGGTACAAATACAGGGGTAATGCTGGTATAGATTCAGGTTTTCTCAGTGTTACAAATACAGGTGCAATACTGGTGTAGATTCAGGCTGTCGCTGTGTTACAAATGCAGGGGCAATGCTGGTTCAGATTCAAACCTGCACAGTGATACAAAGAGAGGGGCAATGCTGCTGTAGATTCAAGATTTCTCTGCTTTACAAAGACAGGTGCAATAATGCTGCAGATTCAAGCTTTCACAGCGTTACAAAGACAGGTGCAATGATGGTGTAGATTCAGGCTGTCGCTGTGTTACAAATGCAGGGGCAATGCTGGTTCAGATTCAAACCTGCACAGTGATACAAAGAGAGGGGCAATGCTGCTGTAGATTCAAGATTTCTCTGCTTTACAAAGACAGGTGCAATAATGCTGCAGATTCAACCTTTCACAGCGTTACAAAGACAGGTGCAATGATGGTATACATTCAGGCTTTCATAGTGCTAAAAATACAGGGGCAATGCTGGTATAGAGTCAGGCTTTCACAGGGTTACAAATACGGGGGCAACTCTGGTGTAGATTTAGGCTTTCACAGTGTTACAAATACAGGGGCAATGCTGGAGTAGATTCTGTCTTACAGAGTTTTATATATACATGGGCAATCCTGGTCTAGATTCGTGTTTTGACATTGTTACAAATACAGGGGAAATGCTGGCGGAGATTCAGGCTTTCGCAGTGTTACAAATACAGGGTCAATGCTGGTGTAGATTCAGGTTTTCAAAGGGTTACAAATACAGAGGCAATGCTGGTGTGGATTCAGTCTTTCAGAGTGTTACAAATACAATGGCAATGCTGGTGTAGATTCAGGTTTTCTCAGTGTTACAAATACAGGGGCAATGCTGGTATAGGTTCAGATTTTAACAGTGTTACAAATACAGGGGCAATGCTGGTGCAGATTCAGGCTTTCACAGGTTTGCAAATACAGGGGCAATGCTGGTGTAGATTCAGGCTTTCGCAGTGTTACAAATACAGGGACAATGCTGGTATAGATTCAGGTTTTCACAGTGTTACAAATACAGGGGCAATGCTGGTGCAGATTCAGGCTTTCACAGGGTTACAAATACAGGGGCAATGCTTGTGTAGATTCAGGTTTTCACAGTGTTACAAATACAGGGGCAATGCTGGTGTAGATTCAGGTTTTCACAGTGTTACAAATACAGGGGCAATGCTGGTGTAGATTCAGGTATTCACAGGGTTACAAATACAGAGGCAATGCTGGTGTAGATTCAGGTTTTCACAGTGTTACAAATACAGGGGCAATGCTGGTTCAGATTCAGGTTTTCACAGTGTTACAAATACAGGGGCAATGCTGGTGTAGATTCAGGTATTCACAGGGTTACAAATACAGAGGCAATGCTGGTGTAGATTCAGGTTTTCACAGTGTTACAAATACAGGGGCAATGCTGGTTCAGATTCAGGTTTTCACAGTGTTACAAATACAGCGGCGATGCTGGTGTAGATTCAGGCTTTTGCAGTGTTTCAAATACAGGGGCATTGTTGGTGTACAGTCAGGTTTTCACAGGGTTACAAATACAGGGGCAATGCTGGTGCAGATTCAGGCTTTCACAGGGTTACAAATACAGGGTCAATGCTCGTGAAAATTCAGGTTTTCACAGGGTTACAAATACAGGGGCAATGCTGGTGGAGATTCAGGTTTTCACAGGGGTACAAATACAGGGGTAATGCTGGTGTAGATTAAGGCTTTCACAGGGTTACAAATCCAGGGGCAATGCTGTTTTAGATTCAAACTTGCACCGTGTTACAAAGAGAGGGGCAATGGTGCAGTAGATTCAAGCTTTCACAGAGTTACAGAGACAGGTGCAATAATGGTGTAGATTCAGGCTTTCATTGTGCTAAGAATGCAGGGGCAATGCTAGTGTAGAGTCAGGCTTTCACAGGGTTACAAATACAGGATCAATGCTGGTGTAGATTCAGGCTTTCACAGTGTTACCAATACAGGGGCAATGCTGGTGTAGACTCGGGTTTTGACATTGTTACAAATACAAGGTCAATGCTGGTGTAGTTTCAAGTTTTCACAGGGTTACAAATACAGTGGCAATGCTGGTGTTGATTGAGGCTTTCAGACTGTTACAAATACAGGGGCAATGCTGGTGTAGGTTCAGGTTTTCTCAGTGTTACAAATACAGGAGTAATGCTGGTGTAGATTAAGGCTTTCGCAGTGTTACAAATCCAGAGGCAATGCTGGTTTATATTCAAACTTGCACCGTGTTACAAAGAGAGGGGCAATGATGCTGTAGATTCAAGCTATCACAGCGTTACAATGACAGGTGCATTGCTGGTGTAGATTGAGGCGTTTGCAGTGTTACAAATACAGGTACAATGATGGTGTCGATTCAGGCTTTCACAGGGTTACAAATACAGGGGCAATGCTGGTATAAATTTATGTTTTAACAGTGTTAAAAATACAGGGGCAATGCTGGTGCATATTCAGGCTTTCACAGGTTTTCAAATGCAGCGGCAATGCTGGTATGGATTCAAGTTTTCACAGTGTTACAAATACAGGGACGTTGCTGGTGTAGATTCAGGCTTTCTCAGTGTTTCAAATGCTGCAGGGGCAATGCTGGTTCGGATTCAAACTTGCACAGTGATAGAAAGAGAGGGGCAATGATGCTGTAGATTCAAGCTTTCACAGCGTTACCATGACTGGTGTAATGATGGTATAGATTCAGGCTTTCATAGTGCTAAAAATACAGGGGCAATGCTGGTGTAGAGTCAAACTTGCACCGTGTTACAAAGAGAGGGTCAATGCTGCTGTAGATTCAAGATTTCAGTGCAGTACAAATACAGGGGCAATGCTGCTGTAGATTCAAGATTTCACTGCAGTACAAAGACAGGTGCAATGCTGGTGTAGATTCAGGCTTTCGCTGTGTTAAAGAAATAGGGCAATGCTGGTGCAGATTCAGGCTTTCACAGGGTTACAAATACAGGGGCAATGCTGGTGCAGATTCAAGATTTCACTGCGTTACAAAAACAGATGTAATGATGCTGTAGATTCACGATTTCACAGCGTTACAAAGACAGGTGCAATGATGGTGTAGATTCAGGCTTTCCCAGTGCTAAAAATACAGGGGCATTGCTGGTGTACAGTCAGGTTTTCACAGGGTTACAAATACAGGGGCAATGCTGGTGCAGATTCAGGCTTTCACAGGGTTACAAATACAGGGTCAATGCTCGTGAAGATTCAGGTTTTCACAGGGTTACAAATACAGGGGCAATGCTGGTGGAGATTCAGGTTTTCACAGTGCTACAAATACAGGGGTAATGCTGGTGTAGATTAAGGCTTTCACAGGGTTACAAATCCAGGGGCAATGCTGGTTTAGATTCAAACATGCACCGTGTTACAAAGAGAGGGGCAATGGTGCAGTAGATTCAAGCTTTCACAGAGTTACAGAGACAGGTGCATTAATGGTGTAGATTCAGGCTTTCATTGTGCTAAGAATGCAGGGGCAATGCTAGTGTAGAGTCAGGCTTTCACAGGGTTACAAATACAGGGGCAATGCTTGTGTAGATTCAGGCTTTCTACGTGTTACGAATACAGGTGCAATGATGGTGTAGATTCAGGCTCTCTCAGTATTACAAATACATGATCAATGCTGGTGTAGATTCAGGCTTTCACAGTGTTACCAATACAGCGGCAATGCTGGTGTATATTCAGGCTTTCACAGTGTTACCAATACAGGGGCAATGCTGGTGTAGACTCGCGTTTTGACATTGTTACAAATACAAGGTCAATGCTGGTGTAGATTCAAGTTTTCACAGGGTTACAAATACAGTGGCAATGCTGGTGTTGATTGAGGCTTTCAGACTGTTACAAATACAGGGGCAATGCTGGTGTAGGTTCAGGTTTTCTCAGTGTTACAAATACAGGAGTAATGCTGGTGTAGATTAAGGCTTTCGCAGTGTTACAAATCCAGAGGCAATGCTGGTTTAGATTCAAACTTGCACCGTGTTACAAAGAGAGGGGCAATGATGCTGTAGATTCAAGCTATCACAGCGTTACAATGACAGGTGCATTGCTGGTGTAGATTCAGGCGTTTGCAGTGTTACAAATACAGGTACAATGATGGTGTCGATTCAGGCTTTCACAGGGTTACAAATACAGGGGCAATGCTAGTATAAATTTATGTTTTAACAGTGTTAAAAATACAGGGGCAATGCTGGTGCATATTCAGGCTTTCACAGGTTTTCAAATGCAGCGGCAATGCTGGTATGGATTCAAGTTTTCACAGTGTTACAAATACAGGGTCAATGCTCGTGAAAATTCAGGTTTTCACAGGGTTACAAATACAGGGGCAATGCTGGTGGAGATTCAGGTTTTCACAGGGGTACAAATACAGGGGTAATGCTGGTATAGATTCAGGTTTTCTCAGTGTTACAAATACAGGTGCAATACTGGTGTAGATTCAGGCTGTCGCTGTGTTACAAATGCAGGGGCAATGCTGGTTCAGATTCAAACCTGCACAGTGATACAAAGAGAGGGGCAATGCTGCTGTAGATTCAAGATTTCTCTGCTTTACAAAGACAGGTGCAATAATGCTGCAGATTCAAGCTTTCACAGCGTTACAAAGACAGGTGCAATGATGGTGTAGATTCAGGCTGTCGCTGTGTTACAAATGCAGGGGCAATGCTGGTTCAGATTCAAACCTGCACAGTGATACAAAGAGAGGGGCAATGCTGCTGTAGATTCAAGATTTCTCTGCTTTACAAAGACAGGTGCAATAATGCTGCAGATTCAACCTTTCACAGCGTTACAAAGACAGGTGCAATGATGGTATACATTCAGGCTTTCATAGTGCTAAAAATACAGGGGCAATGCTGGTATAGAGTCAGGCTTTCACAGGGTTACAAATACGGGGGCAACTCTGGTGTAGATTTAGGCTTTCACAGTGTTACAAATACAGGGGCAATGCTGGAGTAGATTCTGTCTTACAGAGTTTTATATATACATGGGCAATCCTGGTCTAGATTCGTGTTTTGACATTGTTACAAATACAGGGGAAATGCTGGCGGAGATTCAGGCTTTCGCAGTGTTACAAATACAGGGTCAATGCTGGTGTAGATTCAGGTTTTCAAAGGGTTACAAATACAGAGGCAATGCTGGTGTGGATTCAGTCTTTCAGAGTGTTACAAATACAATGGCAATGCTGGTGTAGATTCAGGTTTTCTCAGTGTTACAAATACAGGGGCAATGCTGGTATAGGTTCAGATTTTAACAGTGTTACAAATACAGGGGCAATGCTGGTGCAGATTCAGGCTTTCACAGGTTTGCAAATACAGGGGCAATGCTGGTGTAGATTCAGGCTTTCGCAGTGTTACAAATACAGGGACAATGCTGGTATAGATTCAGGTTTTCACAGTGTTACAAATACAGGGGCAATGCTGGTGCAGATTCAGGCTTTCACAGGGTTACAAATACAGGGGCAATGCTTGTGTAGATTCAGGTTTTCACAGTGTTACAAATACAGGGGCAATGCTGGTGTAGATTCAGGTTTTCACAGTGTTACAAATACAGGGGCAATGCTGGTGTAGATTCAGGTATTCACAGGGTTACAAATACAGAGGCAATGCTGGTGTAGATTCAGGTTTTCACAGTGTTACAAATACAGGGGCAATGCTGGTTCAGATTCAGGTTTTCACAGTGTTACAAATACAGGGGCAATGCTGGTGTAGATTCAGGTATTCACAGGGTTACAAATACAGAGGCAATGCTGGTGTAGATTCAGGTTTTCACAGTGTTACAAATACAGGGGCAATGCTGGTTCAGATTCAGGTTTTCACAGTGTTACAAATACAGCGGCGATGCTGGTGTAGATTCAGGCTTTTGCAGTGTTTCAAATACAGGGGCATTGTTGGTGTACAGTCAGGTTTTCACAGGGTTACAAATACAGGGGCAATGCTGGTGCAGATTCAGGCTTTCACAGGGTTACAAATACAGGGTCAATGCTCGTGAAAATTCAGGTTTTCACAGGGTTACAAATACAGGGGCAATGCTGGTGGAGATTCAGGTTTTCACAGGGGTACAAATACAGGGGTAATGCTGGTGTAGATTAAGGCTTTCACAGGGTTACAAATCCAGGGGCAATGCTGTTTTAGATTCAAACTTGCACCGTGTTACAAAGAGAGGGGCAATGGTGCAGTAGATTCAAGCTTTCACAGAGTTACAGAGACAGGTGCAATAATGGTGTAGATTCAGGCTTTCATTGTGCTAAGAATGCAGGGGCAATGCTAGTGTAGAGTCAGGCTTTCACAGGGTTACAAATACAGGATCAATGCTGGTGTAGATTCAGGCTTTCACAGTGTTACCAATACAGGGGCAATGCTGGTGTAGACTCGGGTTTTGACATTGTTACAAATACAAGGTCAATGCTGGTGTAGTTTCAAGTTTTCACAGGGTTACAAATACAGTGGCAATGCTGGTGTTGATTGAGGCTTTCAGACTGTTACAAATACAGGGGCAATGCTGGTGTAGGTTCAGGTTTTCTCAGTGTTACAAATACAGGAGTAATGCTGGTGTAGATTAAGGCTTTCGCAGTGTTACAAATCCAGAGGCAATGCTGGTTTATATTCAAACTTGCACCGTGTTACAAAGAGAGGGGCAATGATGCTGTAGATTCAAGCTATCACAGCGTTACAATGACAGGTGCATTGCTGGTGTAGATTGAGGCGTTTGCAGTGTTACAAATACAGGTACAATGATGGTGTCGATTCAGGCTTTCACAGGGTTACAAATACAGGGGCAATGCTGGTATAAATTTATGTTTTAACAGTGTTAAAAATACAGGGGCAATGCTGGTGCATATTCAGGCTTTCACAGGTTTTCAAATGCAGCGGCAATGCTGGTATGGATTCAAGTTTTCACAGTGTTACAAATACAGGGACGTTGCTGGTGTAGATTCAGGCTTTCTCAGTGTTTCAAATGCTGCAGGGGCAATGCTGGTTCGGATTCAAACTTGCACAGTGATAGAAAGAGAGGGGCAATGATGCTGTAGATTCAAGCTTTCACAGCGTTACCATGACTGGTGTAATGATGGTATAGATTCAGGCTTTCATAGTGCTAAAAATACAGGGGCAATGCTGGTGTAGAGTCAAACTTGCACCGTGTTACAAAGAGAGGGTCAATGCTGCTGTAGATTCAAGATTTCAGTGCAGTACAAATACAGGGGCAATGCTGCTGTAGATTCAAGATTTCACTGCAGTACAAAGACAGGTGCAATGCTGGTGTAGATTCAGGCTTTCGCTGTGTTAAAGAAATAGGGCAATGCTGGTGCAGATTCAGGCTTTCACAGGGTTACAAATACAGGGGCAATGCTGGTGCAGATTCAAGATTTCACTGCGTTACAAAAACAGATGTAATGATGCTGTAGATTCACGATTTCACAGCGTTACAAAGACAGGTGCAATGATGGTGTAGATTCAGGCTTTCCCAGTGCTAAAAATACAGGGGCATTGCTGGTGTACAGTCAGGTTTTCACAGGGTTACAAATACAGGGGCAATGCTGGTGCAGATTCAGGCTTTCACAGGGTTACAAATACAGGGTCAATGCTCGTGAAGATTCAGGTTTTCACAGGGTTACAAATACAGGGGCAATGCTGGTGGAGATTCAGGTTTTCACAGTGCTACAAATACAGGGGTAATGCTGGTGTAGATTAAGGCTTTCACAGGGTTACAAATCCAGGGGCAATGCTGGTTTAGATTCAAACATGCACCGTGTTACAAAGAGAGGGGCAATGGTGCAGTAGATTCAAGCTTTCACAGAGTTACAGAGACAGGTGCATTAATGGTGTAGATTCAGGCTTTCATTGTGCTAAGAATGCAGGGGCAATGCTAGTGTAGAGTCAGGCTTTCACAGGGTTACAAATACAGGGGCAATGCTTGTGTAGATTCAGGCTTTCTACGTGTTACGAATACAGGTGCAATGATGGTGTAGATTCAGGCTCTCTCAGTATTACAAATACATGATCAATGCTGGTGTAGATTCAGGCTTTCACAGTGTTACCAATACAGCGGCAATGCTGGTGTATATTCAGGCTTTCACAGTGTTACCAATACAGGGGCAATGCTGGTGTAGACTCGCGTTTTGACATTGTTACAAATACAAGGTCAATGCTGGTGTAGATTCAAGTTTTCACAGGGTTACAAATACAGTGGCAATGCTGGTGTTGATTGAGGCTTTCAGACTGTTACAAATACAGGGGCAATGCTGGTGTAGGTTCAGGTTTTCTCAGTGTTACAAATACAGGAGTAATGCTGGTGTAGATTAAGGCTTTCGCAGTGTTACAAATCCAGAGGCAATGCTGGTTTAGATTCAAACTTGCACCGTGTTACAAAGAGAGGGGCAATGATGCTGTAGATTCAAGCTATCACAGCGTTACAATGACAGGTGCATTGCTGGTGTAGATTCAGGCGTTTGCAGTGTTACAAATACAGGGACAATGATGGTGTCGATTCAGGCTTTCACAGGGTTACAAATACAGGGGCAATGCTGGTATAAATTTAGGTTTTAACAGTGTTAAAAATACAGGGGCAATGCTGGTGCATATTCAGGCTTTCACAGGTTTTCAAATGCAGCGGCAATGCTGGTATGGATTCAAGTTTTCACAGTGTTACAAATACAGGGGCGTTGCTGGTGTAGATTCAGGCTTTTGCAGTGTTTCAAATGCTGCAGGGGCAATGCTGGTTCGGATTCAAACTTGCACAGTGATAGAAAGAGAGGGGCAATGATGCTGTAGATTCAAGCTTTCACAGCGTTACCATGACTGGTGCAATGATGGTATAGGTTCAGGCTTTCATAGTGCTAAAAATACAGGGGCAATGCTGGTGTAGAGTCAAACTTGCACCGTGTTACAAAGAGAGGGTCAATGCTGCTGTAGATTCAAGATTTCACTGCAGTACAAATACAGGGGCAATGCTGGTGTAGATTCAGGCTTTCGCTGTGTTAAAGAAATAGGGCAATGCTGGTGCAGATTCAGGCTTTCACAGGGTTACAAATACAGGGGCAATGCTGGTGCAGATTCAAGATTTCACTGCGTTACAAAAACAGATGCAATGATGCTGTAGATTCACGCTTTCACAGCGTTACAAAGACAGGTGCAATGATGGTGTAGATTCAGGCTTTCCCAGTGCTAAAAATACAGGGGCATTGCTGGTGTACAGTCAGGTTTTCACAGGGTTACAAATACAGGGGCAATGCTGGTGCAGATTCAGGCTTTCACAGGGTTACAAATGCAGGGGCAATGCTTGTGTAGATTCAAGCTTTCTACGTGTTATGAATACAGGTGCAATAATGGTGTAGATTCAGTTTCTCACTGTGTTACAAATATAGGGTCAATGCTCGTGAAGATTCAGGTTTTCACAGGGTTACAAATACAGGGACAATGCTGGTGTCGATTTGTGTTTTGACATTGTTACAAATACAGGGGCAATGCTGGTGTAGATTCAGGTATTCACAGGGTTACAAATACAGAGGCAATGCTGGTGTAGATTCAGGTTTTCACAGTGTTACAAATACAGGGGCAATGCTGGTTCAGATTCAGGTTTTCACAGTGTTACAAATACAGCGGCGATGCTGGTGTAGATTCAGGCTTTTGCAGTGTTTCAAATACAGGGGCATTGTTGGTGTACAGTCAGGTTTTCACAGGGTTACAAATACAGGGGCAATGCTGGTGCAGATTCAGGCTTTCACAGGGTTACAAATACAGGGTCAATGCTCGTGAAAATTCAGGTTTTCACAGGGTTACAAATACAGGGGCAATGCTGGTGGAGATTCAGGTTTTCACAGGGGTACAAATACAGGGGTAATGCTGGTATAGATTCAGGTTTTCTCAGTGTTACAAATACAGGTGCAATACTGGTGTAGATTCAGGCTGTCGCTGTGTTACAAATGCAGGGGCAATGCTGGTTCAGATTCAAACCTGCACAGTGATACAAAGAGAGGGGCAATGCTGCTGTAGATTCAAGATTTCTCTGCTTTACAAAGACAGGTGCAATAATGCTGCAGATTCAAGCTTTCACAGCGTTACAAAGACAGGTGCAATGATGGTGTAGATTCAGGCTGTCGCTGTGTTACAAATGCAGGGGCAATGCTGGTTCAGATTCAAACCTGCACAGTGATACAAAGAGAGGGGCAATGCTGCTGTAGATTCAAGATTTCTCTGCTTTACAAAGACAGGTGCAATAATGCTGCAGATTCAACCTTTCACAGCGTTACAAAGACAGGTGCAATGATGGTATACATTCAGGCTTTCATAGTGCTAAAAATACAGGGGCAATGCTGGTATAGAGTCAGGCTTTCACAGGGTTACAAATACGGGGGCAACTCTGGTGTAGATTTAGGCTTTCACAGTGTTACAAATACAGGGGCAATGCTGGAGTAGATTCTGTCTTACAGAGTTTTATATATACATGGGCAATCCTGGTCTAGATTCGTGTTTTGACATTGTTACAAATACAGGGGAAATGCTGGCGGAGATTCAGGCTTTCGCAGTGTTACAAATACAGGGTCAATGCTGGTGTAGATTCAGGTTTTCAAAGGGTTACAAATACAGAGGCAATGCTGGTGTGGATTCAGTCTTTCAGAGTGTTACAAATACAATGGCAATGCTGGTGTAGATTCAGGTTTTCTCAGTGTTACAAATACAGGGGCAATGCTGGTATAGGTTCAGATTTTAACAGTGTTACAAATACAGGGGCAATGCTGGTGCAGATTCAGGCTTTCACAGGTTTGCAAATACAGGGGCAATGCTGGTGTAGATTCAGGCTTTCGCAGTGTTACAAATACAGGGACAATGCTGGTATAGATTCAGGTTTTCACATTGTTACAAATACAGGGGCAATGCTGGTGCAGATTCAGGCTTTCACAGGGTTACAAATACAGGGGCAATGCTTGTGTAGATTCAGGTTTTCACAGTGTTACAAATACAGGGGCAATGCTGGTGTAGATTCAGGTTTTCACAGTGTTACAAATACAGGGGCAATGCTGGTGTAGATTCAGGTATTCACAGGGTTACAAATACAGAGGCAATGCTGGTGTAGATTCAGGTTTTCACAGTGTTACAAATACAGGGGCAATGCTGGTTCAGATTCAGGTTTTCACAGTGTTACAAATACAGGGGCAATGCTGGTGTAGATTCAGGTATTCACAGGGTTACAAATACAGAGGCAATGCTGGTGTAGATTCAGGTTTTCACAGTGTTACAAATACAGGGGCAATGCTGGTTCAGATTCAGGTTTTCACAGTGTTACAAATACAGCGGCGATGCTGGTGTAGATTCAGGCTTTTGCAGTGTTTCAAATACAGGGGCATTGTTGGTGTACAGTCAGGTTTTCACAGGGTTACAAATACAGGGGCAATGCTGGTGCAGATTCAGGCTTTCACAGGGTTACAAATACAGGGTCAATGCTCGTGAAAATTCAGGTTTTCACAGGGTTACAAATACAGGGGCAATGCTGGTGGAGATTCAGGTTTTCACAGTGTTACAAATACAGGGGTAATGCTGGTGTAGATTAAGGCTTTCACAGGGTTACAAATCCAGGGGCAATGCTGTTTTAGATTCAAACTTGCACCGTGTTACAAAGAGAGGGGCAATGGTGCAGTAGATTCAAGCTTTCACAGAGTTACAGAGACAGGTGCAATAATGGTGTAGATTCAGGCTTTCATTGTGCTAAGAATGCAGGGGCAATGCTAGTGTAGAGTCAGGCTTTCACAGGGTTACAAATACAGGGGCAATGCTTGTGTAGATTCAGGCTTTCTACGTGTTACGAATACAGGTGCAATGATGGTGTAGATTCAGGCTCTCTCAGTATTACAAATACAGGATCAATGCTGGTGTAGATTCAGGCTTTCACAGTGTTACCAATACAGGGGCAATGCTGGTGTAGACTCGGGTTTTGACATTGTTACAAATACAAGGTCAATGCTGGTGTAGTTTCAAGTTTTCACAGGGTTACAAATACAGTGGCAATGCTGGTGTTGATTGAGGCTTTCAGACTGTTACAAATACAGGGGCAATGCTGTTGTAGGTTCAGGTTTTCTCAGTGTTACAAATACAGGAGTAATGCTGGTGTAGATTAAGGCTTTCGCAGTGTTACAAATCCAGAGGCAATGCTGGTTTAGATTCAAACTTGCACCGTGTTACAAAGAGAGGGGCAATGATGCTGTAGATTCAAGCTATCACAGCGTTACAATGACAGGTGCATTGCTGGTGTAGATTGAGGCGTTTGCAGTGTTACAAATACAGGTACAATGATGGTGTCGATTCAGGCTTTCACAGGGTTACAAATACAGGGGCAATGCTGGTATAAATTTATGTTTTAACAGTGTTAAAAATACAGGGGCAATGCTGGTGCATATTCAGGCTTTCACAGGTTTTCAAATGCAGCGGCAATGCTGGTATGGATTCAAGTTTTCACAGTGTTACAAATACAGGGACGTTGCTGGTGTAGATTCAGGCTTTCTCAGTGTTTCAAATGCTGCAGGGGCAATGCTGGTTCGGATTCAAACTTGCACAGTGATAGAAAGAGAGGGGCAATGATGCTGTAGATTCAAGCTTTCACAGCGTTACCATGACTGGTGTAATGATGGTATAGATTCAGGCTTTCATAGTGCTAAAAATACAGGGGCAATGCTGGTGTAGAGTCAAACTTGCACCGTGTTACAAAGAGAGGGTCAATGCTGCTGTAGATTCAAGATTTCACTGCAGTACAAAGACAGGGGCAATGCTGGTGCAGATTCAGGCTTTCACAGGGTTACAAATACAGGGGCAATGCTGGTGCAGATTCAAGATTTCACTGCGTTACAAAAACAGATGTAATGATGCTGTAGATTCACGCTTTCACAGCGTTACAAAGACAGGTGCAATGATGGTGTAGATTCAGGCTTTCCCAGTGCTAAAAATACAGGGGCATTGCTGGTGTACAGTCAGGTTTTCACAGGGTTACAAATACAGGGGCAATGCTGGTGCAGATTCAGGCTTTCACAGGGTTACAAATACAGGGTCAATGCTCGTGAAGATTCAGGTTTTCACAGGGTTACAAATACAGGGGCAATGCTGGTGGAGATTCAGGTTTTCACAGTGCTACAAATACAGGGGTAATGCTGGTGTAGATTAAGGCTTTCACAGGGTTACAAATACAGGGGCAATGCTTGTGTAGATTCAGGCTTTCTACGTGTTACGAATACAGGTGCAATGATGGTGTAGATTCAGGCTCTCTCAGTATTACAAATACATGATCAATGCTGGTGTAGATTCAGGCTTTCACAGTGTTACCAATACAGCGGCAATGCTGGTGTATATTCAGGCTTTCACAGTGTTACCAATACAGGGGCAATGCTGGTGTAGACTCGGGTTTTGACATTGTTACAAATACAAGGTCAATGCTGGTGTAGATTCAAGTTTTCACAGGGTTACAAATACAGTGGCAATGCTGGTGTTGATTGAGGCTTTCAGACTGTTACAAATACAGGGGCAATGCTGGTGTAGGTTCAGGTTTTCTCAGTGTTACAAATACAGGAGTAATGCTGGTGTAGATTAAGGCTTTCGCAGTGTTACAAATCCAGAGGCAATGCTGGTTTAGATTCAAACTTGCACCGTGTTACAAAGAGAGGGGCAATGATGCTGTAGATTCAAGCTATCACAGCGTTACAATGACAGGTGCATTGCTGGTGTAGATTCAGGCGTTTGCAGTGTTACAAATACAGGGACAATGATGGTGTCGATTCAGGCTTTCACAGGGTTACAAATACAGGGGCAATGCTGGTATAAATTTAGGTTTTAACAGTGTTAAAAATACAGGGGCAATGCTGGTGCATATTCAGGCTTTCACAGGTTTTCAAATGCAGCGGCAATGCTGGTATGGATTCAAGTTTTCACAGGTTACAAATACAGGGGCGTTGCTGGTGTAGATTCAGGCTTTTGCAGTGTTTCAAATGCTGCAGGGGCAATGCTGGTTCGGATTCAAACTTGCACAGTGATAGAAAGAGAGGGGCAATGATGCTGTAGATTCAAGCTTTCACAGCGTTACCATGACTGGTGCAATGATGGTATAGGTTCAGGCTTTCATAGTGCTAAAAATACAGGGGCAATGCTGGTGTAGAGTCAAACTTGCACCGTGTTACAAAGAGAGGGTCAATGCTGCTGTAGATTCAAGATTTCACTGCAGTACAAAGACAGGTGCAATGCTGGTGTAGATTCAGGCTTTCGCTGTGTTAAAGAAATAGGGCAATGCTGGTGCAGATTCAGGCTTTCACAGGGTTACAAATACAGGGGCAATGCTGGTGCAGATTCAAGATTTCACTGCGTTACAAAAACAGATGCAATGATGCTGTAGATTCACGCTTTCACAGCGTTACAAAGACAGGTGCAATGATGGTGTAGATTCAGGCTTTCCCAGTGCTAAAAATACAGGGGCATTGCTGGTGTACAGTCAGGTTTTCACAGGGTTACAAATACAGGGGCAATGCTGGTGCAGATTCAGGCTTTCACAGGGTTACAAATACAGGGGCAATGCTTGTGTAGATTCAAGCTTTCTACGTGTTATGAATACAGGTGCAATAATGGTGTAGATTCAGTTTCTCACTGTGTTACAAATATAGTGTCAATGCTCGTGAAGATTCAGGTTTTCACAGGGTTACAAATACAGGGACAATGCTGGTGTCGATTTGTGTTTTGACATTGTTACAAATACAGGGTCAATGCTCGTGAAGATTCAGGTTTTCACAGGGTTACAAATACAGGGGCAATGCTGGTGTATATTCAGGTTTTCGCAGTTTTACAAGTACAGGGGCAATGCTGCTGTAGATTCAAGATATCACTGCGTTACAAAGAGGTGCAATGATGCTGTAGATTCAAGCTTTCACAGCGTTACAAAGACAGGTGCAATGATGGTGTAGATTCAGGCTTTCACAGGGTTACAAATACAGGGGCAATGCTGGTGCAGATTCAAGATTTCACTGCGTTACAAAAACAGATGCAATGATGCTGTAGATTCACGCTTTCACAGCGTTACAAAGACAGGTGCAATGATGGTGTAGATTCAGGCATTCCCAGTGCTAAAAATACAGGGGCATTGCTGGTGTACAGTCAGGTTTTCACAGGGTTACAAATACAGAGGCAATGCTGGTGCAGATTCAGGCTTTCTCAGGGTTACAAATACAGGGGCAATGCTTGTGTAGATTTGTGTTTTGACATTGTTACAAATACAGGGGCAATGCTGGTGTATATTCAGGTTTTCGCAGTTTTACAAGTACAGGGGCAATGCTGCTGTAGATTCAAGATATCACTGCGTTACAAAGAGGTGCAATGATGCTGTAGATTCAAGCTTTCACAGCGTTACAAAGACAGGTGCAATGATGGTGTAGATTCAGGCTTTCACAGGGTTACAAATACAGGGGCAATGCTGGTGCAGATTCAAGATTTCACTGCGTTACAAAAACAGATGCAATGATGCTGTAGATTCACGCTTTCACAGCGTTACAAAGACAGGTGCAATGATGGTGTAGATTCAGGCTTTCCCAGTGCTAAAAATACAGGGGCATTGCTGGTGTACAGTCAGGTTTTCACAGGGTTACAAATACAGGGGCAATGCTGGTGCAGATTCAGGCTTTCACAGGGTTGCAAATACAGGGGCAATGCTTGTGTAGATTTGTGTTTTGACATTGTTACAAATACAGGGGCAATGCTGGTGTAGATTCAGGTTTTGACACATTTACAAATACAGTGGCAATGCTGGTGTAGATTCAGGTTTTCGCAGTTTTACAAGTACAGGGGCAATGCTGCTGTAGATTCAAGATATCACTGCATTACAAAGACGTGCAATGATGCTGTAGATTCAAGCTTTCACAGCGTTACAAAGACAGGTGCAATGATGGTGTAGATTCAGGCTTTCACAGGGTTATAAATACAGGGGCAATGCTGGTGCAGATTCAAGATTTCACTGCGTTACAAAAACAGATGCAATGATGCTGTAGATTCACGCTTTCACAGCGTTACAAAGACAGGTGCAGTGATGGTGTAGATTCAGGCTTTCCCAGTGCTAAAAATACAGGGGCATTGCTGGTATGGATTCAAGTTTTCACAGTGTTACAAATACAGGGGCGTTGCTGGTGTAGATTCAGGCTTTCGCAGTGTTTCAAATGCTGCAGGGGCAATGCTGGTTCGGATTCAAACTTGCACAGTGATAGAAAGAGAGGGGCAATGATGCTGTAGATTCAAGATTTCACTGCGTTACCATGACTGGTGCAATGCTGGTGTAGATTCAGGCTTTCGCTGTGTTAAAGAAATAGTGCAATGCTGGTGCAGATTCAGGCTTTCACAGGGTTACAAATACAGGGGCAATGCTGGTGCAGATTCAAGATTTCACTGCGTTACAAAAACAGATGCAATGATGCTGTAGATTCACGCTTTCACAGCGTTACAAAGACAGGTGCAATGATGGTGTAGATTCAGGCATTCCCAGTGCTAAAAATACAGGGGCATTGCTGGTGTACAGTCAGGTTTTCACAGGGTTACAAATACAGGGGCAATGCTGGTGCAGATTCAGGCTTTCACAGGGTTACAAATACAGGGTCAATGCTCGTGAAGATTCAGGTTTTCACAGGGTTACAAATACAGGGGCAATGCTGGTGGAGATTCAGGTTTTCACAGTGTTACAAATACAGGGGTAATGCTGGTTTAGATTAAGGCTTTCACAGGGTTACAAATACAGGGGCAATGCTGGTGCAGATTCAAGATTTCACTGCGTTACAAAAACAGATGCAATGATGCTGTAGATTCACGATTTCACAGCGTTACAAAGACAGGTGCAATGATGGTGTAGATTCAGTTTCTCACTGTGTTACAAATATAGTGTCAATGCTCGTGAAGATTCAGGTTTTCACAGGGTTACAAATACAGGGACAATGCTGGTGTCGATTTGTGTTTTGACATTGTTACAAATACAGGGGCAATGCTGGTGTAGATTCAGGTTTTGACACATTTACAAATACAGTGGCAATGCTGGTGTAGATTCAGGTTTTCGCAGTTTTACAAGTACAGGGGCAATGCTGCTGTAGATTCAAGACATCACTGCGTTATAAAGACGTGCAATGATGCTGTAGATTCAAGCTTTCACAGCGTTACAAAGACAGGTGCAATGATGGTGTAGATTCAGGCTTTCACAGGGTTACAAATACAGGGGCAATGCTGGTGCAGATTCAAGATTTCACTGCGTTACAAAAACAGATGCAATGATGCTGTAGATTCACGCTTTCACAGCGTTACAAAGACAGGTGCAATGATGGTGTAGATTCAGGCTTTCCCAGTGCTAAAATACAGGGGCATTGCTGGTATGGATTCAAGTTTTCACAGTGTTACAAATACAGGGGCGTTGCTGGTGTAGATTCAGGCTTTCGCAGTGTTTCAAATGCTGCAGGGGCAATGCTGGTTCGGATTCAAACTTGCACAGTGATAGAAAGAGAGGGGCAATGATGCTGTAGATTCAAGCTTTCACAGCGTTACCATGACTGGTGCAATGATGGTATAGATTCAGGCTTTCATAGTGCTAAAAATACAGGGGCAATGCTGGTGTAGAGTCAAACTTGCACCGTGTTACAAAGAGAGGGTCAATGCTGCTGTAGATTCAAGATTTCACTGCAGTACAAAGACAGGTGCAATGCTGGTGTAGATTCAGGCTTTCGCTGTGTTAAAGAAATAGGGCAATGCTGGTGCAGATTCAGGCTTTCACAGGGTTACAAATACAGGGGCAATGCTGGTGCAGATTCAAGATTTCACTGCGTTACAAAAACAGATGCAATGATGCTGTAGATTCACGCTTTCACAGCGTTACAAAGACAGGTGCAATGATGGTGTAGATTCAGGCATTCCCAGTGCTAAAAATACAGGGGCATTGCTGGTGTACAGTCAGGTTTTCACAGGGTTACAAATACAGGGGCAATGCTGGTGCAGATTCAGGCTTTCACAGGGTTACAAATACAGGGTCAATGCTCGTGAAGATTCAGGTTTTCACAGGGTTACAAATACAGGGGCAATGCTGGTGTATATTCAGGTTTTCGCAGTTTTACAAGTACAGGGGCAATGCTGCTGTAGATTCAAGATATCACTGCGTTACAAAGAGGTGCAATGATGCTGTAGATTCAAGCTTTCACAGCGTTACAAAGACAGGTGCAATGATGGTGTAGATTCAGGCTTTCACAGGGTTACAAATACAGGGGCAATGCTGGTGCAGATTCAAGATTTCACTGCGTTACAAAAACAGATGCAATGATGCTGTAGATTCACGCTTTCACAGCGTTACAAAGACAGGTGCAATGATGGTGTAGATTCAGGCATTCCCAGTGCTAAAAATACAGGGGCATTGCTGGTGTACAGTCAGGTTTTCACAGGGTTACAAATACAGAGGCAATGCTGGTGCAGATTCAGGCTTTCTCAGGGTTACAAATACAGGGGCAATGCTTGTGTAGATTTGTGTTTTGACATTGTTACAAATACAGGGGCAATGCTGGTGTATATTCAGGTTTTCGCAGTTTTACAAGTACAGGGGCAATGCTGCTGTAGATTCAAGATATCACTGCGTTACAAAGAGGTGCAATGATGCTGTAGATTCAAGCTTTCACAGCGTTACAAAGACAGGTGCAATGATGGTGTAGATTCAGGCTTTCACAGGGTTACAAATACAGGGGCAATGCTGGTGCAGATTCAAGATTTCACTGCGTTACAAAAACAGGTGCAATGATGGTGTAGATTCAGGCTTTCACAGGGTTACAAATACAGGGGCAATGCTGGTGCAGATTCAAGATTTCACTGCGTTACAAAAACAGATGCAATGATGCTGTAGATTCACGCTTTCACAGCGTTACAAAGACAGGTGCAATGATGGTGTAGATTCAGGCATTCCCAGTGCTAAAAATACAGGGGCATTGCTGGTGTACAGTCAGGTTTTCACAGGGTTACAAATACAGGGGCAATGCTGGTGCAGATTCAGGCTTTCACAGGGTTACAAATACAGGGTCAATGCTCGTGAAGATTCAGGTTTTCACAGGGTTACAAATACAGGGGCAATGCTGGTGGAGATTCAGGTTTTCACAGTGTTACAAATACAGGGGTAATGCTGGTTTAGATTAAGGCTTTCACAGGGTTACAAATACAGGGGCAATGCTGGTGCAGATTCAAGATTTCACTGCGTTACAAAAACAGATGCAATGATGCTGTAGATTCACGATTTCACAGCGTTACAAAGACAGGTGCAATGATGGTGTAGATTCAGTTTCTCACTGTGTTACAAATATAGTGTCAATGCTCGTGAAGATTCAGGTTTTCACAGGGTTACAAATACAGGGACAATGCTGGTGTCGATTTGTGTTTTGACATTGTTACAAATACAGGGGCAATGCTGGTGTAGATTCAGGTTTTGACACATTTACAAATACAGTGGCAATGCTGGTGTAGATTCAGGTTTTCGCAGTTTTACAAGTACAGGGGCAATGCTGCTGTAGATTCAAGACATCACTGCGTTATAAAGACGTGCAATGATGCTGTAGATTCAAGCTTTCACAGCGTTACAAAGACAGGTGCAATGATGGTGTAGATTCAGGCTTTCACAGGGTTACAAATACAGGGGCAATGCTGGTGCAGATTCAAGATTTCACTGCGTTACAAAAACAGATGCAATGATGCTGTAGATTCACGCTTTCACAGCGTTACAAAGACAGGTGCAATGATGGTGTAGATTCAGGCTTTCCCAGTGCTAAAAATACAGGGGCATTGCTGGTATGGATTCAAGTTTTCACAGTGTTACAAATACAGGGGCGTTGCTGGTGTAGATTCAGGCTTTCGCAGTGTTTCAAATGCTGCAGGGGCAATGCTGGTTCGGATTCAAACTTGCACAGTGATAGAAAGAGAGGGGCAATGATGCTGTAGATTCAAGCTTTCACAGCGTTACCATGACTGGTGCAATGATGGTATAGATTCAGGCTTTCATAGTGCTAAAAATACAGGGGCAATGCTGGTGTAGAGTCAAACTTGCACCGTGTTACAAAGAGAGGGTCAATGCTGCTGTAGATTCAAGATTTCACTGCAGTACAAAGACAGGTGCAATGCTGGTGTAGATTCAGGCTTTCGCTGTGTTAAAGAAATAGGGCAATGCTGGTGCAGATTCAGGCTTTCACAGGGTTACAAATACAGGGGCAATGCTGGTGCAGATTCAAGATTTCACTGCGTTACAAAAACAGATGCAATGATGCTGTAGATTCACGCTTTCACAGCGTTACAAAGACAGGTGCAATGATGGTGTAGATTCAGGCATTCCCAGTGCTAAAAATACAGGGGCATTGCTGGTGTACAGTCAGGTTTTCACAGGGTTACAAATACAGGGGCAATGCTGGTGCAGATTCAGGCTTTCACAGGGTTACAAATACAGGGTCAATGCTCGTGAAGATTCAGGTTTTCACAGGGTTACAAATACAGGGGCAATGCTGGTGTATATTCAGGTTTTCGCAGTTTTACAAGTACAGGGGCAATGCTGCTGTAGATTCAAGATATCACTGCGTTACAAAGAGGTGCAATGATGCTGTAGATTCAAGCTTTCACAGCGTTACAAAGACAGGTGCAATGATGGTGTAGATTCAGGCTTTCACAGGGTTACAAATACAGGGGCAATGCTGGTGCAGATTCAAGATTTCACTGCGTTACAAAAACAGATGCAATGATGCTGTAGATTCACGCTTTCACAGCGTTACAAAGACAGGTGCAATGATGGTGTAGATTCAGGCATTCCCAGTGCTAAAAATACAGGGGCATTGCTGGTGTACAGTCAGGTTTTCACAGGGTTACAAATACAGAGGCAATGCTGGTGCAGATTCAGGCTTTCTCAGGGTTACAAATACAGGGGCAATGCTTGTGTAGATTTGTGTTTTGACATTGTTACAAATACAGGGGCAATGCTGGTGTATATTCAGGTTTTCGCAGTTTTACAAGTACAGGGGCAATGCTGCTGTAGATTCAAGATATCACTGCGTTACAAAGAGGTGCAATGATGCTGTAGATTCAAGCTTTCACAGCGTTACAAAGACAGGTGCAATGATGGTGTAGATTCAGGCTTTCACAGGGTTACAAATACAGGGGCAATGCTGGTGCAGATTCAAGATTTCACTGCGTTACAAAAACAGGTGCAATGATGGTGTAGATTCAGGCTTTCACAGGGTTACAAATACAGGGGCAATGCTGGTGCAGATTCAAGATTTCACTGCGTTACAAAAACAGATGCAATGATGCTGTAGATTCACGCTTTCACAGCGTTACAAAGACAGGTGCAATGATGGTGTAGATTCAGGCTTTCCCAGGGTTACAAATACAGGGGCAATGCTGGTGCAGATTCAAGCTTTCACAGCGTTACAAAGACAGGTGCAATGATGGTGTAGATTCAGGCTTTCACAGGGTTACAAATACAGGGGCAATGCTGGTGCAGATTCAGGTTTTCGCAGTTTTACAAGTACAGGGGCAATGCTGCTGTAGATTCAAGATATCACTGCGTTACAAAGAGGTGCAATGATGCTGTAGATTCAAGCTTTCACAGCGTTACAAAGACAGGTGCAATGATGGTGTAGATTCAGGCTTTCACAGGGTTACAAATACAGGGGCAATGCTGGTGCAGATTCAAGATTTCACTGCGTTACAAAAACAGGTGCAATGATGGTGTAGATTCAGGCTTTCACAGGGTTACAAATACAGGGGCAATGCTGGTGCAGATTCAAGATTTCACTGCGTTACAAAAACAGATGCAATGATGCTGTAGATTCACGCTTTCACAGCGTTACAAAGACAGGTGCAATGATGGTGTAGATTCAGGCTTTCACAGGGTTACAAATACAGGGGCAATGCTGGTGCAGATTCAAGCTTTCACAGCGTTACAAAGACAGGTGCAATGATGGTGTAGATTCAGGCTTTCACAGGGTTACAAATACAGGGGCAATGCTGGTGCAGATTCAAGATTTCACTGCGTTACAAAAACAGATGCAATGATGCTGTAGATTCACGCTTTCACAGCGTTACAAAGACAGGTGCAATGATGGTGTAGATTCAGGCTTTCCCAGTGCTAAAAATACAGGGGCATTGCTGGTGTACAGTCAGGTTTTCACAGGGTTACAAATACAGGGGCAATGCTGGTGCAGATTCAGGCTTTCACAGGGTTGCAAATACAGGGGCAATGCTTGTGTAGATTTGTGTTTTGACATTGTTACAAATACAGGGGCAATGCTGGTGTAGATTCAGGTTTTGACACATTTACAAATACAGTGGCAATGCTGGTGTAGATTCAGGTTTTCGCAGTTTTACAAGTACAGGGGCAATGCTGCTGTAGATTCAAGATATCACTGCATTACAAAGACGTGCAATGATGCTGTAGATTCAAGCTTTCACAGCGTTACAAAGACAGGTGCAATGATGGTGTAGATTCAGGCTTTCACAGGGTTATAAATACAGGGGCAATGCTGGTGCAGATTCAAGATTTCACTGCGTTACAAAAACAGATGCAATGATGCTGTAGATTCACGCTTTCACAGCGTTACAAAGACAGGTGCAGTGATGGTGTAGATTCAGGCTTTCCCAGTGCTAAAAATACAGGGGCATTGCTGGTATGGATTCAAGTTTTCACAGTGTTACAAATACAGGGGCGTTGCTGGTGTAGATTCAGGCTTTCGCAGTGTTTCAAATGCTGCAGGGGCAATGCTGGTTCGGATTCAAACTTGCACAGTGATAGAAAGAGAGGGGCAATGATGCTGTAGATTCAAGATTTCACTGCGTTACCATGACTGGTGCAATGCTGGTGTAGATTCAGGCTTTCGCTGTGTTAAAGAAATAGTGCAATGCTGGTGCAGATTCAGGCTTTCACAGGGTTACAAATACAGGGGCAATGCTGGTGCAGATTCAAGATTTCACTGCGTTACAAAAACAGATGCAATGATGCTGTAGATTCACGCTTTCACAGCGTTACAAAGACAGGTGCAATGATGGTGTAGATTCAGGCATTCCCAGTGCTAAAAATACAGGGGCATTGCTGGTGTACAGTCAGGTTTTCACAGGGTTACAAATACAGGGGCAATGCTGGTGCAGATTCAGGCTTTCACAGGGTTACAAATACAGGGTCAATGCTCGTGAAGATTCAGGTTTTCACAGGGTTACAAATACAGGGGCAATGCTGGTGGAGATTCAGGTTTTCACAGTGTTACAAATACAGGGGTAATGCTGGTTTAGATTAAGGCTTTCACAGGGTTACAAATACAGGGGCAATGCTGGTGCAGATTCAAGATTTCACTGCGTTACAAAAACAGATGCAATGATGCTGTAGATTCACGATTTCACAGCGTTACAAAGACAGGTGCAATGATGGTGTAGATTCAGGCTTTCCCAGTGCTAAAAATACAGGGGCATTGCTGGTGTACAGTCAGGTTTTCACAGGGTTACAAATACAGGGGCAATGATGGTGCAGATTCAGGCTTTCACAGGGTTACAAATACAGGGGCAATGCTTGTGTAGATTCAAGCTTTCTACGTGTTATGAATACAGGTGCAATAATGGTGTAGATTCAGTTTCTCACTGTGTTACAAATACAGGGTCAATGCTCGTGAAGATTCAGGTTTTCACAGGGTTACAAATACAGGGACAATGCTGGTGTCGATTTGTGTTTTGACATTGTTACAAATACAGGGGGAATGCTGGTGTAGATTCAGGTTTTGACACATTTACAAATACAGTGGCAATGCTGGTGTAGATTCAGGTTTTCGCAGTTTTACAAGTAAAGGGGCAATGCTGCTGTAGATTCAAGATATCACTGCGTTACAAAGACGTGCAATGATGCTGTAGATTCAAGCTTTCACAGCGTTACAAATACAGGGGCAATGCTGGTGTATATTCAGGTTTTCGCAGTATTACAAGTACAGGGGCAATGCTGCTGTAGATTCAAGATATCACTGCGTTACAAAGAGGTGCAATGATGCTGTAGATTCAAGCTTTCACAGCGTTACAAAGACAGGTGCAATGATGGTGTAGATTCAGGCTTTCACAGGGTTACAAATACAGGGGCAATGCTGGTGCAGATTCAAGATTTCACTGCGTTACAAAAACAGATGCAATGATGCTGTAGATTCACGCTTTCACAGCGTTACCATGACTGGTGCAATGATGGTATAGATTCAGGCTTTCATAGTGCTAAAAATACAGGGGCAATGCTGGTGTAGAGTCAAACTTGCACCGTGTTACAAAGAGAGGGTCAATGCTGCTGTAGATTCAAGATTTCACTGCAGTACAAAGACAGGTGCAATGCTGGTGTAGATTCAGGCTTTCGCTGTGTTAAAGAAATAGGGCAATGCTGGTGCAGATTCAGGCTTTCACAGGGTTACAAATACAGGGGCAATGCTGGTGCAGATTCAAGATTTCACTGCGTTACAAAAACAGATGCAATGATGCTGTAGATTCACGCTTTCACAGCGTTACAAAGACAGGTGCAATGATGGTGTAGATTCAGGCATTCCCAGTGCTAAAAATACAGGGGCATTGCTGGTGTACAGTCAGGTTTTCACAGGGTTACAAATACAGGGGCAATGCTGGTGCAGATTCAGGCTTTCACAGGGTTACAAATACAGGGTCAATGCTCGTGAAGATTCAGGTTTTCACAGGGTTACAAATACAGGGGCAATGCTGGTGGAGATTCAGGTTTTCACAGTGTTACAAATACAGGGGTAATGCTGGTGTAGATTAAGGCTTTCACAGGGTTACAAATACAGGGGCAATGCTGGTGCAGATTCAAGATTTCACTGCGTTACAAAAACAGATGCAATGATGCTGTAGATTCACGCTTTCACAGCGTTACAAAGACAGGTGCAATGATGGTGTAGATTCAGGCTTTCCCAGTGCTAAAAATACAGGGGCATTGCTGGTGTACAGTCAGGTTTTCACAGGGTTACAAATACAGGGGCAATGCTGGTGCAGATTCAGGCTTTCTCAGGGTTACAAATACAGGGGCAATGCTTGTGTAGATTTGTGTTTTGACATTGTTACAAATACAGGGGCAATGCTGGTGTATATTCAGGTTTTCGCAGTATTACAAGTACAGGGGCAATGCTGCTGTAGATTCAAGATATCACTGCGTTACAAAGAGGTGCAATGATGCTGTAGATTCAAGCTTTCACAGCGTTACAAAGACAGGTGCAATGATGGTGTAGATTCAGGCTTTCACAGGGTTACAAATACAGGGGCAATGCTGGTGCAGATTCAAGATTTCACTGCGTTACAAAAACAGATGCAATGATGCTGTAGATTCACGCTTTCACAGCGTTACAAAGACAGGTGCAATGATGGTGTAGATTCAGGCTTTCCCAGTGCTAAAAATACAGAGGCATTGCTGGTGTACAGTCAGGTTTTCACAGGGTTACAAATACAGGGGCAATGCTGGTGCAGATTCAGGCTTTCACAGGGTTGCCAATACAGGGGCAATGCTTGTGTAGATTTGTGTTTTGACATTGTTACAAATACAGGGGCAATGCTGGTGTAGATTCAGGTTTTGACACATTTACAAATACAGTGGCAATGCTGGTGTAGATTCAGGTTTTCGCAGTTTTACAAGTACAGGGGCAATGCTGCTGTAGATTCAAGATATCACTGCATTACAAAGACGTGCAATGATGCTGTAGATTCAAGCTTTCACAGCGTTACAAAGACAGGTGCAATGATGGTGTAGATTCAGGCTTTCACAGAGTTATAAATACAGGGGCAATGCTGGTGCAGATTCAAGATTTCACTGCGTTACAAAAACAGATGCAATGATGCTGTAGATTCACGCTTTCACAGCGTTACAAAGACAGGTGCAGTGATGGTGTAGATTCAGGCTTTCCCAGTGCTAAAAATACAGGGGCATTGCTGGTATGGATTCAAGTTTTCACAGTGTTACAAATACAGGGGCGTTGCTGGTGTAGATTCAGGCTTTCGCAGTGTTTCAAATGCTGCAGGGGCAATGCTGGTTCGGATTCAAACTTGCACAGTGATAGAAAGAGAGGGGCAATGATGCTGTAGATTCAAGCTTTCACAGCGTTACCATGACTGGTGCAATGATGGTATAGATTCAGGCTTTCATAGTGCTAAAAATACAGGGGCAATGCTGGTGTAGAGTCAAACTTGCACCGTGTTACAAAGAGAGGGTCAATGCTGCTGTAGATTCAAGATTTCACTGCAGTACAAAGACAGGTGCAATGCTGGTGTAGATTCAGGCTTTCGCTGTGTTAAAGAAATAGTGCAATGCTGGTGCAGATTCAGGCTTTCACAGGGTTACAAATACAGGGGCAATGCTGGTGCAGATTCAAGATTTCACTGCGTTACAAAAACAGATGCAATGATGCTGTAGATTCACGCTTTCACAGCGTTACAAAGACAGGTGCAATGATGGTGTAGATTCAGGCATTCCCAGTGCTAAAAATACAGGGGCATTGCTGGTGTACAGTCAGGTTTTCACAGGGTTACAAATACAGGGGCAATGCTGGTGCAGATTCAGGCTTTCACAGGGTTACAAATACAGGGTCAATGCTCGTGAAGATTCAGGTTTTCACAGGGTTACAAATACAGGGGCAATGCTGGTGGAGATTCCGGTTTTCACAGTGTTACAAATACAGGGGTAATGCTGGTGTAGATTAAGGCTTTCACAGGGTTACAAATACAGGGGCAATGCTGGTGCAGATTCAAGATTTCACTGCGTTACAAAAACAGATGCAATGATGCTGTAGATTCACGATTTCACAGCGTTACAAAGACAGGTGCAATGATGGTGTAGATTCAGGCTTTCCCAGTGCTAAAAATACAGGGGCATTGCTGGTGTACAGTCAGGTTTTCACAGGGTTACAAATACAGGGGCAATGCTTGTGTAGATTCAAGCTTTCTACGTGTTATGAATACAGGTGCAATAATGGTGTAGATTCAGTTTCTCACTGTGTTACAAATACAGGGTCAATGCTCGTGAAGATTCAGGTTTTCACAGGGTTACAAATACAGGGACAATGCTGGTGTCGATTTGTGTTTTGACATTGTTACAAATACAGGGGCAATGCTGGTGTAGATTCAGGTTTTGACACATTTACAAATACAGTGGCAATGCTGGTGTAGATTCAGGTTTTCGCAGTTTTACAAGTAAAGGGGCAATGCTGCTGTAGATTCAAGATATCACTGCGTTACAAAGACGTGCAATGATGCTGTAGATTCAAGCTTTCACAGCGTTACAAAGACAGGTGCAATGATGGTGTAGATTCAGGCTTTCATAGTGCTAAAAATACAGGGGCAATGCTGGTGTAGAGTCAAACTTGCACCGTGTTACAAAGAGAGGGTCAATGCTGCTGTAGATTCAAGATTTCACTGCAGTACAAAGACAGGTGCAATGCTGGTGTAGATTCAGGCTTTCGCTGTGTTAAAGAAATAGGGCAATGCTGGTGCAGATTCAGGCTTTCACAGGGTTACAAATACAGGGGCAATGCTGGTGCAGATTCAAGATTTCACTGCGTTACAAAAACAGATGCAATGATGCTGTAGATTCACGCTTTCACAGCGTTACAAAGACAGGTGCAATGATGGTGTAGATTCAGGCTTTCCCAGTGCTAAAAATACAGGGGCATTGCTGGTGTACAGTCAGGTTGTCACAGGGTTACAAATACAGGGGCAATGCTGGTGCAGATTCAGGCTTTCACAGGGTTACAAATACAGGGTCAATGCTCGTGAAGATTCAGGTTTTCACAGGGTTACAAATACAGGGGCAATGCTGGTGGAGATTCAGGTTTTCACAGTGTTACAAATACAGGGGTAATGCTGGTGTAGATTAAGGCTTTCACAGGGTTACAAATACAGGGGCAATGCTGGTGCAGATTCAAGATTTCACTGCGTTACAAAAACAGATGCAATGATGCTGTAGATTCACGCTTTCACAGCGTTACAAAGACAGGTGCAATGATGGTGTAGATTCAGGCTTTCCCAGTGCTAAAAATACAGGGGCATTGCTGGTGTACAGTCAGGTTTTCACAGGGTTACAAATACAGGGGCAATGCTGGTGCAGATTCAGGCTTTCACAGGGTTACAAATACAGGGGCAATGCTTGTGTAGATTTGTGTTTTGACATTGTTACAAATACAGGGGCAATGCTGGTGTAGATTCAGGTTTTGACACATTTACAAATACAGTGGCAATGCTGGTGTAGATTCAGGTTTTCGCAGTTTTACAAGTACAGGGGCAATGCTGCTGTAGATTCAAGACATCACTGCGTTACAAAGAGGTGCAATGATGCTGTAGATTCAAGCTTTCACAGCGTTACAAAGACAGGTGCAATGATGGTGTAGATTCAGGCTTTCACAGGGTTACAAATACAGGGGCAATGCTGGTGCAGATTCAAGATTTCACTGCGTTACAAAAACAGATGCAATGATGCTGTAGATTCACGCTTTCACAGCGTTACAAAGACAGGTGCAATGATGGTGTAGATTCAGGCTTTCCCAGTGCTAAAAATACAGGGGCATTGCTGGTATGGATTCAAGTTTTCACAGTGTTACAAATACAGGGGCGTTGCTGGTGTAGATTCAGGCTTTCGCAGTGTTTCAAATGCTGCAGGGGCAATGCTGGTTCGGATTCAAACTTGCACAGTGATAGAAAGAGAGGGGCAATGATGCTGTAGATTCAAGCTTTCACAGCGTTACCATGACTGGTGCAATGATGGTATAGATTCAGGCTTTCATAGTGCTAAAAATACAGGGGCAATGCTGGTGTAGAGTCAAACTTGCACCGTGTTACAAAGAGAGGGTCAATGCTGCTGTAGATTCAAGATTTCACTGCAGTACAAAGACAGGTGCAATGCTGGTGTAGATTCAGGCTTTCGCTGTGTTAAAGAAATAGTGCAATGCTGGTGCAGATTCAGGCTTTCACAGGGTTACAAATACAGGGGCAATGCTGGTGCAGATTCAAGATTTCACTGCGTTACAAAAACAGATGCAATGATGCTGTAGATTCACGCTTTCACAGCGTTACAAAGACAGGTGCAATGATGGTGTAGATTCAGGCATTCCCAGTGCTAAAAATACAGGGGCATTGCTGGTGTACAGTCAGGTTTTCACAGGGTTACAAATACAGGGGCAATGCTGGTGCAGATTCAGGCTTTCACAGGGTTACAAATACAGGGTCAATGCTCGTGAAGATTCAGGTTTTCACAGGGTTACAAATACAGGGGCAATGCTGGTGGAGATTCAGGTTTTCACAGTGTTACAAATACAGGGGTAATGCTGGTGTAGATTAAGGCTTTCACAGGGTTACAAATACAGGGGCAATGCTGGTGCAGATTCAAGATTTCACTGCGTTACAAAAACAGATGCAATGATGCTGTAGATTCACGATTTCACAGCGTTACAAAGACAGGTGCAATGATGGTGTAGATTCAAGCTTTCTACGTGTTATGAATACAGGTGCAATAATGGTGTAGATTCAGTTTCTCACTGTGTTACAAATACAGGGTCAATGCTCGTGAAGATTCAGGTTTTCACAGGGTTACAAATACAGGGACAATGCTGGTGTCGATTTGTGTTTTGACATTGTTACATATACAGGGGCAATGCTGGTGTAGATTCAGGTTTTGACACATTTACAAATACAGTGGCAATGCTGGTGTAGATTCAGGTTTTCGCAGTTTTACAAGTACAGGGGCAATGCTGCTGTAGATTCAAGATATCACTGCGTTACAAAGACGTGCAATGATGCTGTAGATTCAAGCTTTCACAGCGTTACAAAGACAGGTGCAATGATGGTGTAGATTCAGGCTTTCACAGGGTTACAAATACAGGGGCAATGCTGGTGCAGATTCAAGATTTCACTGCGTTACTAAAACAGATGCAATGATGCTGTAGATTCACGCTTTCACAGCGTTACAAAGACAGGTGCAATGATGGTGTAGATTCAGGCTTTCACAGTGCTAAAAATACAGGGGCATTGCTGGTATGGATTCAAGTTTTCACAGTGTTACAAAGACAGGTGCAATGCTGGTGTAGATTCATGCTTTCGCTGTGTTAAAGAAATAGGGCAATGCTGGTGCAGATTCAGGCTTTCACAGGGTTACAAATACAAAGGCAATGCTGGTGTTGATTGAGGCTTTCAGAGTGTTACAAATACAGGGCCAATGTTAGTGTAGATTCAGGCTTTCGCAGTGTTACAAATACAGGGGCAATGTTGGTGTTGATTGAGGCTTTCATAATGTTACACGTACAGGTGCAATGATGGTGTAGATTCAGGCTTTCATAGTGCTAAAGATACAGGGGCAATGCTGGTGTAGAGTCAGGCTTTCACAGTGTTACAAATGCAGGGGCAATGCTGGTTTAGATTCAAACTTGCACCGTGTTACAAAGAGAGGGGCAATGTTGCTGTAGATTCAAGATTTCACTGCAGTAGAAAGACAGGTGCAATGATGCTGTAGATTCAAGCTTTCACAGCGTTACAACGACAGGTGCAATGCTGGTGTAGATTCAGTCGTTCGCTGAGTTACAAATACAGGGACAATGCTGGTGTCGATTCAGGCTTTCACAGGGTTACAAATACAGGGGCAATGCTGGTATAGATTCAGGTTTTCACAGTGTTACAAATACAGGGGCAATGCTGGTGCAGATTCAGGCTTTCACAGGGTTACAAATACAGGGGCAATTTTGGTGTTGATTGAGGCTTTCATAATGTTACACGTACAGGGGCAATGTTGGTGTAGATTCAGGCTTTCGCAGTGTTACAAAAGTGGGGCAATGCTGGTTTAGATTCAAACTTGCACTGTGATACAAAGAGACGGGCAATGCTGCTGTAGATTCAAGATTTCACTGCGTTACAAAGACAGTTGCAATGATGCTGTAGATTCAAGCTTTCAAAGCGTTACAAAGACAGGTGCAATGATGGTGTAGATACAGGCTTTCATAATGTTAAAAGTACAGGGGCAATGCTGCTGTAGATTCAAGATATCGCTGCGTTACAAAGACGTGCAATGATGCTGTAGATTCAAGCTTTCACAGCGTTACAAAGACAGGTGCAATGATGGTGTAGATTCAGGCTTTCACAGGGTTACAAATACAGGGGCAATGCTGGTGCAGATTCAAGATTTCACTGCGCTACAAAAACAGATGCAATGATGCTGTAGATTCACGCTTTCACAGCGTTACAAAGACAGGTGCAATGATGGTGTAGATACAGGCTTTCATAATGTTAAAAGTACAGGGGCAATGCTGGTGTAGATTCTAGGGTTCACTGTGTTACAAATACGGGCAATGCTGGTGTAGATTCAAACTTGCACTGTGATACAAAGAGACGGGCAATGCTGCTGTAGATTCAAGATTTCACTGCGTTACAAAGACAGTTGCAATGATGCTGTAGATTCAAGCTTTCACAGCGTTACAAAGACAGGTGCAATGATGGTGTAGATACAGGCTTTCATAATGTTAAAAGTACAGGTGCAATGCTGGTGTAGATTCAGGGGTTCACTGTGTTACAAATACGGGCAATGCTGGTGTAGATTCAGGGTTTATCAGTTTTACAAGTACAGGGGCAATGCTGGTGTAGATTCAAACTTGCACCGTGTTACAAAGAGAGGGGCAATGCTGCTGTAGATTCAGGATTTCACTGCAGTAGAAAGACAGGTGCAATGATGCTGTAGTTTCAATCTTTCACGGCTTTACAAAGACAGGTGCAATGCTGGTGTAGATTCAGGCTTTCACAGTGTTACAAATACAGGGGCAATGATGGTGTCGATTCAGGCTTTCACATGGTTACAAATACAGGGGCAATGCTGGTATAGATTCAGGTTTTAACAATGTTACAAATACAGGGGCAATACTGGTGCAGATTCAGGCTTTCACTGGTTTGCAAATACAGGGGCAATGCTGGTATAGATTCAGGTTTTCACAGTGTTAAAGATATAGGGGCAATGCTGGTGCAGATTCAGGCTTTCACAGGGTTACAAATACAGGGGCAATGCTTGTGTAGATTCAAGCTTTCTATGTGTTACGAATACAGGTGCAATGACGGTTTAGATTCAGGCTCTTGCTGTGTTACAAATACAGGGTCTATGCTGGTGTAGATTGAGGCTTTCAGAGTGTTACAAATACAGGGGCAATGCTGGTGTTGATTGAGGCTTTCATAATGTTACACGTACAGGGGCAATGTTGGTGTAGATTCAGGCTTTCGCAGTGTTACAAAAGTGGGGCAATGCTGGTTCAGATTCAAACTTGCACTGTGATACAAAGAGACGGGCAATGCTGCTGTAGATTCAAGATTTCACTGCGTTACAAAGACAGTTGCAATGATGCTGTAGATTCAAGCTTTCACAGCGTTACAAAGACAGGTGCAATGATGGTGTAGATTCAGGCTTTCACAGTGCTAAAAATACAGGGGCATTGCTGGTATGGATTCAAGTTTTCACAGTGTTACAAAGACAGGTGCAATGCTGGTGTAGATTCAGGCTTTCGCTGTGTTAAAGAAATAGGGCAATGCTGGTGCAGATTCAGGCTTTCACAGGGTTACAAATACAAAGGCAATGCTGGTGTTGATTGAGGCTTTCAGAGTGTTACAAATACAGGGCCAATGTTAGTGTAGATTCAGGATTTCGCAGTGTTACAAATACAGGGGCAATGTTGGTGTTGATTGAGGCTTTCATAATGTTACACGTACAGGTGCAATGATGGTGTAGATTCAGGCTTTCATAGTGCTAAAGATACAGGGGCAATGCTGGTGTAGAGTCAGGCTTTCACAGTGTTACAAATCCAGGGGCAATGCTGGTTTAGATTCAAACTTGCACCGTGTTACAAAGAGAGGGGCAATGTTGCTGTAGATTCAAGATTTCACTGCAGTAGAAAGACAGGTGCAATGATGCTGTAGATTCAAGCTTTCACAGCGTTACAACGACAGGTGCAATGCTGGTGTAGATTCAGGCGTTCGCTGTGTTACAAATACAGGGACAATGCTGGTGTCGATTCAGGCTTTCACAGGGTTACAAATACAGGGGCAATGCTGGTATAGATTCAGGTTTTCACAGTGTTACAAATACAGGGGCAATGCTGGTGCAGATTCAGGCTTTCACAGGGTTACAAATACAGGGGCAATTTTGGTGTTGATTGAGGCTTTCATAATGTTACATGTACAGGGGCAATGTTGGTGTAGATTCAGGCTTTCGCAGTGTTACAAAAGTGGGGCAATGCTGGTTTAGATTCAAACTTGCACTGTGATACAAAGAGACGGGCAATGCTGCTGTAGATTCAAGATTTCACTGCGTTACAAAGACAGTTGCAATGATGCTGTAGATTCAAGCTTTCACAGCGTTACAAAGACAGGTGCAATGATGGTGTAGATACAGGCTTTCATAATGTTAAAAGTACAGGGGCAATGCTGGTGTAGATACAGGGGTTCACTGTGTTACAAATACGGGCAATGCTGGTGTAGATTCAAACTTGCACTGTGATACAAAGAGACGGGCAATGCTGCTGTAGATTCAAGATTTCACTGCGTTACAAAGACAGTTGCAATGATGCTGTAGATTCAAGCTTTCACAGCGTTACAAAGACAGGTGCAATGATGGTGTAGATACAGGCTTTCATAATGTTAAAAGTACAGGGGCAATGCTGGTGTAGATTCAGGGGTTCACTGTGTTACAAATACGGGCAATGCTGGTGTAGATTCAGGGTTTATCAGTTTTACAAGTACAGGGGCAATGCTGGTGTAGATTCAAACTTGCACCGTGTTACAAAGAGAGGGGCAATGCTGCTGTAGATTCAGGATTTCACTGCAGTAGAAAGACAGGTGTAATGATGCTGTAGTTCCACGCTTTCACAACGTTACAACGACAGGTGCAATAATGGTGCAGATTCAGGCTTTCACAGTGTTACAAATACAGGGGCAATGCTTGTGTAGATTCAGGCTCTCGCAGTGTTACAAATACAGGGGAATGCTGGTGTTGATTCAGGCTTTCAGAGTGTTACAAATACAGGGGCAATGCTGGTGTTGATTCAGGCTTTCAGAGTGTTTCAAATCCAGGGTCAATGCTGGTGCAGATTCAAACTTGCACTGTGATAGAAAGAGAGGGGCAATGCTGTTGTAGATTCAAGATTTCACTGCGTTACAAAGACAGGTGCAATGATGCTGTAGATTCAAGCTTTCACAGCGTTACAAAGACAGGTGCAATGATGGTGTAGATACAGGCTTTCATAATGTTAAAAGTACAGGGGCAATGCTGGTGTACATTCAGGGTTTCACTGTGTTACAAAACGGGCAATGCTGGTGTAGATTCAGGGTTTATCAGTTTTACAAGTACAGGGGCAATGCTGGTGTAGATTCAAACTTGCACCGTGTTACAAAGAGAGGGGCAATGCTGCTGTAGATTCAGGATTTCACTGCAGTAGAAAGACAGGTGCAATGATGCTGTAGTTTCAATCTTTCACGGCTTTACAAAGACAGGTGCAATGCTGGTGTAGATTCAGGCTTTCACAGTGTTACAAATACAGGGGCAATGATGGTGTCGATTCAGGCTTTCACATGGTTACAAATACAGGGGCAATGCTGGTATAGATTCAGGTTTTAACAATGTTACAAATACAGGGGCAATACTGGTGCAGATTCAGGCTTTCACTGGTTTGCAAATACAGGGGCAATGCTGGTATAGATTCAGGTTTTCACAGTGTTAAAGATATAGGGGCAATGCTGGTGCAGATTCAGGCTTTCACAGGGTTACAAATACAGGGGCAATGCTTGTGTAGATTCAAGCTTTCTATGTGTTACGAATACAGGTGCAATGACGGTTTAGATTCAGGCTCTTGCTGTGTTACAAATACAGGGTCTATGCTGGTGTAGATTGAGGCTTTCAGAGTGTTACAAATACAGGGGCAATGCTGGTGTTGATTGAGGCTTTCATAATGTTACACGTACAGGGGCAATGTTGGTGTAGATTCAGGCTTTCGCAGTGTTACAAAAGTGGGGCAATGCTGGTTCAGATTCAAACTTGCACTGTGATACAAAGAGACGGGCAATGCTGCTGTAGATTCAAGATTTCACTGCGTTACAAAGACAGTTGCAATGATGCTGTAGATTCAAGCTTTCACAGCGTTACAAAGGCAGGTGCAATGATGGTGTAGATACAGGCTTTCATAATGTTAAAAGTACAGGGGCAATGCTGGTGTAGATTCAGGGGTTCACTGTGTTACAAATACGGGCAATGCTGGTGTAGATTCAGGGTTTATCAGTTTTACAAGTACAGGGGCAATGCTGGTGTAGATTCAAACTTGCACCGTGTTACAAAGAGAGGGGCAATGCTGCTGTAGATTCAGGATTTCACTGCAGTAGAAAGACAGGTGCAATGATGCTGTAGTTCCACGCTTTCACAACGTTACAACGACAGGTGCAATAATGGTGCAGATTCAGGCTTTCACAGTGTTACAAATACAGGGGCAATGCTTGTGTAGATTCAAGCTTTCTACGTGTTACGAATACAGGTGTAATGAATGTGTAGATTCAGGCTCTCGCAGTGTTACAAATACAGGGGCAATGCTGGTGTTGATTCAGGCTTTCAGAGTGTTACAAATACAGGGGCAATGCTGGTGTTGATTCAGGCTTTCAGAGTGTTCCAAATCCAGGGTCAATGCTGGTGCAGATTCAAACTTGCACTGTGATACAAAGAGAGGGGCAATGCTGTTGTAGATTCAAGATTTCACTGCGTTACAAAGACAGGTGCAATGATGCTGTAGATACAGGCTTTCATAATGTTAAAAGTACAGGGGCAATGCTGGTGTACATTCAGGGTTTCACTGTGTTACAAATACGGGCAATGCTGGTGTAGATTCAGGGTTTATCAGTTTTACAAGTACAGGGGCAATGCTGGTGTAGATTCAAACTTGCACCGTGTTACAAAGAGAGGGGCAATGCTGCTGTAGATTCAGGATTTCACTGCAGTAGAAAGACAGGTGCAATGATGCTGTAGTTTCAATCTTTCACGGCTTTACAAAGACAGGTGCAATGCTGGTGTAGATTCAGGCTTTCGCAGTGTTACAAATACAGGGGCAATGCTGGTGTTGATTCAGGCTTTCAGAGTGTTCCAAATCCAGGGTCAATGCTGGTGCAGATTCAAACTTGCACTGTGATACAAAGAGAGGGGCAATGCTGTTGTAGATTCAAGATTTCACTGCGTTACAAAGACAGGTGCAATGATGCTGTAGATACAGGCTTTCATAATGTTAAAAGTACAGGGGCAATGCTGGTGTACATTCAGGGTTTCACTGTGTTACAAATACGGGCAATGCTGGTGTAGATTCAGGGTTTATCAGTTTTACAAGTACAGGGGCAATGCTGGTGTAGATTCAAACTTGCACCGTGTTACAAAGAGAGGGGCAATGCTGCTGTAGATTCAGGATTTCACTGCAGTAGAAAGACAGGTGCAATGATGCTGTAGTTTCAATCTTTCACGGCTTTACAAAGACAGGTGCAATGCTGGTGTAGATTCAGGCTTTCGCAGTGTTACAAATACAGGGGCAATGCTGGTGTTGTTTCAGGCTTTCAGAGTGTTTCAAATCCAGGGTCAATGCTGGTGCAGATTCAAACTTGCACTGTCATACAAAGAGAGGGGCAATGCTGTTGTAGATTCAAGATTTCACTGCGTTACAAAGACAGGTGCAATGATGCTGTAGATTCAAGCTTTCACAGCGTTACAAAGACAGGTGCAATGATGGTGTAGATACAGGCTTTCATAATGTTAAAAGTATAGGGGCAATGCTGGTGTACATTCAGGGTTTCACTGTGTTACAAATACGGGCAATGCTGGTGTAGATTCAGGGTTTATCAGTTTTACAAGTATAGGGGCAATGCTGGTGTAGATTCAAACTTGCACCGTGTTACAAAGAGAGGGGCAATGATGCTGTAGATTCAGGATTTCACTGCAGTAGAAAGACAGGTGCAATGATGCTGTAGTTTCAATCTTTCACGGCTTTACAAAGACAGGTGCAATGCTGGTGTAGATTCAGGCTTTCGCAGTGTTACAAATACAGGGGCAATGATGGTGTCGATTCAGGCTTTCACATGGTTACAAATACAGGGGCAATGCTGGTATAGATTCAGGTTTTAACAGTGTTACAAATACAGGGGCAATACTGGTGCAGATTCAGGCTTTCACTGGTTTGCAAATACAGGGTCAATGCTGGTGTAGATTCAGGTTTTTACAGGGTCACAAATACAAAGGCAATGCTGGTTTTGATTGAGGCTTTCAGAGTGTTACAAATACAGGGGCAATATTGGTGTAGATTCAGGTTTTCGCAGTGTTACAAATACAGGGGCAATGTTGGTGTTGATTGAGGCTTTCATAATGTTACACGTACAGGGGCAATGTTGGTGTAGATTCAGGCTTTCGCAGTGTTACAAATACAGGGATAATGCTGGTGCCGATTTGTGTTTTGACATTGTTACAAATACAGGGGCAATGCTGGTGGAAAATCAGTCCTTCGCAGTGTTTCAAATACAGGGGCAATGCTGGGGTAGATTCAGGTTTTCGCACTGTTACAAATACAGGGACAATGCTGGTGTCGATTTGTGTTTTGACATTGTTACAAATACAGGGGCAATGCTGGTGTAGATTCAGGTTTTCGCACTTTTACAAGTACAGGGGCAATGCTGCTGTAGATTCAAGATATCACTGCATTACAAAGACGTGCAATGATGCTGTAGATTCAAGCTTTCACAGTGTTACAAAGACAGGTGCAATGATGGTGTAGATTCAGGCTTTCATAGTGCTAAAAATACAGGGGCAATGCTGGTGTAGAGTCAGGCTTTCACAGTGTTACAAATCCAGGGGCAATGCTGGTTTAGATTCAAACTTGCACCGTGTTACAAAGAGAGGGGCAATGTTGCTGTAGATTCAAGATTTCACTGCAGTAGAAAGACAGGTGCAATGATGCTGTAGATTCAAGCTTTCACAGCGTTACAACGACAGGTGCAATGCTGGTGTAGATTCAGGCGTTCGCTGTGTTACAAATACAGGGACAATGCTGGTGTCGATTCAGGCTTTCACAGGGTTACAAATACAGGGGCAATGCTGGTATAGATTCAGGTTTTCACAGTGTTACAAATACAGGGGCAATGCTGGTGCAGATTCAGGCTTTCACAGGTTTACAAATACAGGGGCAATTTTGGGGTTGATTGAGGCTTTCATAATGTTACACGTACAGGGGCAATGTTGGTGTAGATTCAGGGGTTCACTGTGTTACAAATACGGGCAATGCTGGTGTAGATTCAGGGTTTATCAGTTTTACAAGTACAGGGGCAATGCTGGTGTAGATTCAGGGGTTCACTGTGTTACAAGTACGGGCAATGCTGGGGTAGATTCAGGTTTTCACAGTGTTTCAAATACAGGGGCAATGCTGGTGCAGATTCAGGCTTTCACAGGGTTACAAATACAGGGGCAATTTTGGTGTTGATTGAGGCTTTCATAATGTTACACGTACAGGGGCAATGTTGGTGAAGATTCAGGCTTTCGCAGTGTTACAAAAGTGGGGCAATGCTGGTTTAGATTCAAACTTGCACTGTGATACAAAGAGACGGGCAATGCTGCTGTAGATTCAAGATTTCACTGCGTTACAAAGACAGTTGCAATGATGCTGTAGATTCAAGCTTTCACAGCGTTACAAAGACAGGTGCAATGATGGTGTAGATACAGGCTTTCATAATGTTAAAAGTACAGGGGCAAAGCTGGTGTAGATTCAGGGGTTCACTGTGTTACAAATACGGGCAATGCTGGTGTAGATTCAGGGTTTATCAGTTTTACAAGTACAGGGGCAATGCTGGTGTAGATTCAAACTTGCACCGTGTTACAAAGAGAGGGGCAATGCTGCTGTAGATTCAGGATTTCACTGCAGTAGAAAGACAGGTGCAATGATGCTGTAGTTCCACGCTTTCACAACGTTACAACGACAGGTGCAATAATGGTGCAGATTCAGGCTTTCACAGTGTTACAAATACAGGGGCAATGCTTGTGTAGATTCAAGCTTTCTACGTGTTACGAATACAGGTGCAATGAATCTGTAGATTCAGGCTCTCGCAGTGTTACAAATACAGGGGCAATGCTGGTGTTGATTCAGGCTTTCAGAGTGTTCCAAATCCAGGGTCAATGCTGGTGCAGATTCAAACTTGCACTGTGATACAAAGAGAGGGGCAATGCTGTTGTAGATTCAAGATTTCACTGCGTTACAAAGACAGGTGCAATGATGCTGTAGATTCAAGCTTTCACAGCGTTACAAAGACAGGTGCAATGATGGTGTAGATACAGGCTTTCATAATGTTAAAAGTACAGGGGCAATGCTGGTGTACATTCAGGGTTTCACTGTGTTACAAATACGGGCAATGCTGGTGCAGATTCAAACTTGCACTGTGATACAAAGAGAGGGGCAATGCTGTTGTAGATTCAAGATTTCACTGCGTTACAAAGACAGGTGCAATGATGCTGTAGATTCAAGCTTTCACAGCGTTACAAAGACAGGTGCAATGATGGTGTAGATACAGGCTTTCATAATGTTAAAAGTACAGGGGCAATGCTGGTGTACATTCAGGGTTTCACTGTGTTACAAATACGGGCAATGCTGGTGTAGATTCAGGGTTTATCAGTTTTACAAGTATAGGGGCAATGCTGGTGTAGATTCAAACTTGCACCGTGTTACAAAGAGAGGGGCAATGCTGCTGTAGATTCAGGATTTCACTGCAGTAGAAAGACAGGTGCAATGATGCTGTAGTTTCAATCTTTCACGGCTTTACAAAGACAGGTGCAATGCTGGTGTAGATTCAGGCTTTCGCAGTGTTACAAATACAGGGGCAATGATGGTGTCGATTCAGGCTTTCACATGGTTACAAATACAGGGGCAATGCTGGTATAGATTCAGGTTTTAACAGTGTTACAAATACAGGGGCAATACTGGTGCAGATTCAGGCTTTCACTGGTTTGCAAATACAGGGGCAATGCTGGTATAGATTCAGGTTTTCACAGTGTTAAAGATATAGGGGCAATGCTGGTGCAGATTCAGGCTTTCACAGGGTTACAAATACAGGGGCAATGCTTGTGTAGATTCAAGCTTTCTATGTGTTACGAATACAGGTGCAATGATGGTGTAGATTCAGGCTCTTGCTGTGTTACAAATACAGGGTCTATGCTGGTGTAGATTGAGGCTTTCAGAGTGTTACAAATACAGGGGCAATGCTGGTGTTGATTGAGGCTTTCATAATGTTACACGTACAGGGGCAATGTTGGTGTAGATTCAGGCTTTCGCAGTGTTACAAAAGTGGGGCAATGCTGGTTCAGATTCAAACTTGCACTGTGATACAAAGAGACGGGCAATGCTGCTGTAGATTCAAGATTTCACAGCGTTACAAAGACAGGTGCAATGATGGTGTAGATACAGGCTTTCATAATGTTAAAAGTACAGGGGCAATGCTGGTGTAGATTCAGGGGTTCACTGTGTTACAAATACGGGCAATGCTGGTGTAGATTCAGGGTTTATCAGTTTTACAAGTACAGGGGCAATGCTGGTGTAGATTCAAACTTGCACCGTGTTACAAAGAGAGGGGCAATGCTGCTGTAGATTCAGGATTTCACTGCAGTAGAAAGACAGGTGCAATGATGCTGTAATTCCACGCTTTCACAACGTTACAACGACAGGTGCAATAATGGTGCAGATTCAGTCTTTCGCAGTGTTACAAATACAGGGGCAATGCTTGTGTAGATTCAAGCTTTCTACGTGTTACGAATACAGGTGCAATGAATGTGTAGATTCAGGCTCTCGCAGTGTTACAAATACAGGGTCAATGCTGGTGTAGATTCAGGTTTTTACAGGGTCACAAATACAAAGGCAATGCTGGTTTTGATTGAGGCTTTCAGAGTGTTACAAATACAGGGGCAATATTGGTGTAGATTCAGGTTTTCGCAGTGTTACAAATACAGGGGCAATGTTGGTGTTGATTGAGGCTTTCATAATGTTACACGTACAGGGGCAATGTTGGTGTAGATTCAGGCTTTCGCAGTGTTACAAATACAGGGATAATGCTGGTGCCGATTTGTGTTTTGACATTGTTACAAATACAGGGGCAATGCTGGTGGAAAATCAGTCCTTCGCAGTGTTTCAAATACAGGGGCAATGCTGGGGTAGATTCAGGTTTTCGCACTGTTACAAATACAGGGACAATGCTGGTGTCGATTTGTGTTTTGACATTGTTACAAATACAGGGGCAATGCTGGTGTAGATTCAGGTTTTCGCACTTTTACAAGTACAGGGGCAATGCTGCTGTAGATTCAAGATATCACTGCATTACAAAGACGTGCAATGATGCTGTAGATTCAAGCTTTCACAGTGTTACAAAGACAGGTGCAATGATGGTGTAGATTCAGGCTTTCATAGTGCTAAAAATACAGGGGCAATGCTGGTGTAGAGTCAGGCTTTCACAGTGTTACAAATCCAGGGGCAATGCTGGTTTAGATTCAAACTTGCACCGTGTTACAAAGAGAGGGGCAATGTTGCTGTAGAGTCAAGCTTTCACAGCGTTACAACGACAGGTGCAATGCTGGTGTAGATTCAGGCGTTCGCTGTGTTACAAATACAGGGACAATGCTGGTGTCGATTCAGGCTTTCACAGGGTTACAAATACAGGGGCAATGCTGGTATAGATTCATGTTTTCACAGTGTTACAAATACAGGGGCAATGCTGGTGCAGATTCAGGCTTTCACAGGTTTACAAATACAGGGGCAATTTTGGTGTTGATTGAGGCTTTCATAATGTTACACGTACAGGGGCAATGTTGGTGTAGATTCAGGGGTTCACTGTGTTACAAATACGGGCAATGCTGGTGTAGATTCAGGGTTTATCAGTTTTACAAGTACAGGGGCAATGCTGGTGTAGATTCAGGGGTTCACAGTGTTACAAAGAGAGGGGCAATGCTGCTGTAGATTCAGGATTTCACTGCAGTAGAAAGACAGGTGCAATGATGCTGTAGTTCCACGCTTTCACAACGTTACAACGACAGGTGCAATAATGGTGCAGATTCAGGCTTTCACAGTGTTACAATACAGGGGCAATGCTGGTGCAGATTCAGGTTTTCGCACTTTTACAAGTACAGGGGCAATGCTGCTGTAGATTCAAGATATCACTGCATTACAAAGACGTGCAATGATGCTGTAGATTCAAGCTTTCTACGTGTTACAAAGACAGGTGCAATGATGGTGTAGATTCAGGCTTTCATAGTGCTAAAAATACAGGGGCAATGCTGGTGTAGAGTCAGGCTTTCACAGTGTTACAAATCCAGGGGCAATGCTGGTTTAGATTCAAACTTGCACCGTGTTACAAAGAGAGGGGCAATGTTGCTGTAGATTCAAGATTTCACTGCAGTAGAAAGACAGGTGCAATGATGCTGTAGATTCAAGCTTTCACAGCGTTACAACGACAGGTGCAATGCTGGTGTAGATTCAGGCGTTCGCTGTGTTACAAATGCAGGGACAATGCTGGTGTCGATTCAGGCTTTCACAGGGTTACAAATACAGGGGCAATGCTGGTATAGATTCAGGTTTTCACAGTGTTACAAATACAGGGGCAATGATGGTGCAGATTCAAGCTTTCACAGGGTTACAAATACAGGGGCAATTTTGGTGTTGATTGAGGCTTTCATAATGTTACACGTACAGGGGCAATGTTGGTGTAGATTCAGGCTTTCGCAGTGTTACAAAAGTGGGGCAATGCTGGTTTAGATTCAAACTTGCACTGTGATACAAAGAGACGGGCAATGCTGCTGTACATTCAAGATTTCACTGCGTTACAAAGACAGTTGCAATGATGCTGTAGATTCAAGCTTTCACAGCGTTACAAAGACAGGTGCAATGATGGTGTAGATACAGGCTTTCATAATGTTAAAAGTACAGGGGCAATGCTGGTGTAGATTCAGGGGTTCACTGTGTTACAAATACGGGCAATGCTGGTGTAGATTCAGGGTTTATCAGTTTTACAAGTACAGGGGCAATGCTGGTGTAGATTCAAACTTGCACCGTGTTACAAAGAGAGGGGCAATGCTGCTGTAGATTCAGGATTTCACTGCAGTAGAAAGACAGGTGCAATGATGCTGTAGTTCCACGCTTTCACAACGTTACAACAACAGGTGCAATGATGGTGTAGATACAGGCTTTCATAGTGTTACAAATACAGGGGCAATGCTTGTGTAGATTCAGGCTCTCGCAGTGTTACAAATACAGGGGCAATGCTGGTGTTGATTCAGGCTTTCAGAGTGTTACAAATACAGGGGCAATGCTGGTGTTGATTCAGGCTTTCAGAGTGTTTCAAATCCAGGGTCAATGCTGGTGCAGATTCAAACTTGCACTGTGATACAAAGAGAGGGGCAATGCTGTTGTAGATTCAAGATTTCACTGCGTTACAAAGACAGGTGCAATGATGCTGTAGATTCAAGCTTTCACAGCGTTACAAAGACAGGTGCAATGATGGTGTAGATACAGGCTTTCATAATGTTAAAAGTACAGGGGCAATGCTGGTGTACATTCAGGGTTTCACTGTGTTACAAAACGGGCAATGCTGGTGTAGATTCAGGGTTTATCAGTTTTACAAGTACAGGGGCAATGCTGGTGTAGATTCAAACTTGCACCGTGTTACAAAGAGAGGGGCAATGCTGCTGTAGATTCAGGATTTCACTGCAGTAGAAAGACAGGTGCAATGATGCTGTAGTTTCAATCTTTCACGGCTTTACAAAGACAGGTGCAATGCTGGTGTAGATTCAGGCTTTCACAGTGTTACAAATACAGGGGCAATGATGGTGTCGATTCAGGCTTTCACATGGTTACAAATACAGGGGCAATGCTGGTATAGATTCAGGTTTTAACAATGTTACAAATACAGGGGCAATACTGGTGCAGATTCAGGCTTTCACTGGTTTGCAAATACAGGGGCAATGCTGGTATAGATTCAGGTTTTCACAGTGTTAAAGATATAGGGGCAATGCTGGTGCAGATTCAGGCTTTCACAGGGTTACAAATACAGGGGCAATGCTTGTGTAGATTCAAGCTTTCTATGTGTTACGAATACAGGTGCAATGACGGTTTAGATTCAGGCTCTTGCTGTGTTACAAATACAGGGTCTATGCTGGTGTAGATTGAGGCTTTCAGAGTGTTACAAATACAGGGGCAATGCTGGTGTTGATTGAGGCTTTCATAATGTTACACGTACAGGGGCAATGTTGGTGTAGATTCAGGCTTTCGCAGTGTTACAAAAGTGGGGCAATGCTGGTTCAGATTCAAACTTGCACTGTGATACAAAGAGACGGGCAATGCTGCTGTAGATTCAAGATTTCACAGCGTTACAAAGACAGGTGCAATGATGGTGTAGATACAGGCTTTCATAATGTTAAAAGTACAGGGGCAATGCTGGTGTAGATTCAGGGGTTCACTGTGTTACAAATACGGGCAATGCTGGTGTAGATTCAGGGTTTATCAGTTTTACAAGTACAGGGGCAATGCTGGTGTAGATTCAAACTTGCACCGTGTTACAAAGAGAGGGGCAATGCTGCTGTAGATTCAGGATTTCACTGCAGTAGAAAGACAGGTGCAATGATGCTGTAATTCCACGCTTTCACAACGTTACAACGACAGGTGCAATAATGGTGCAGATTCAGTCTTTCGCAGTGTTACAAATACAGGGGCAATGCTTGTGTAGATTCAAGCTTTCTACGTGTTACGAATACAGGTGCAATGAATGTGTAGATTCAGGCTCTCGCAGTGTTACAAATACAGGGTCAATGCTGGTGTAGATTCAGGTTTTTACAGGGTCACAAATACAAAGGCAATGCTGGTTTTGATTGAGGCTTTCAGAGTGTTACAAATACAGGGGCAATGTTGGTGTTGATTGAGGCTTTCATAATGTTACACGTACAGGGGCAATGTTGGTGTAGATTCAGGCTTTCGCAGTGTTACAAATACAGGGATAATGCTGGTGCCGATTTGTGTTTTGACATTGTTACAAATACAGGGGCAATGCTGGTGGAAAATCAGTCCTTCGCAGTGTTTCAAATACAGGGGCAATGCTGGGGTAGATTCAGGTTTTCGCACTGTTACAAATACAGGGACAATGCTGGTGTCGATTTGTGTTTTGACATTGTTACAAATACAGGGGCAATGCTGGTGTAGATTCAGGTTTTCGCACTTTTACAAGTACAGGGGCAATGCTGCTGTAGATTCAAGATATCACTGCATTACAAAGACGTGCAATGATGCTGTAGATTCAAGCTTTCACAGTGTTACAAAGACAGGTGCAATGATGGTGTAGATTCAGGCTTTCATAGTGCTAAAAATACAGGGGCAATGCTGGTGTAGAGTCAGGCTTTCACAGTGTTACAAATCCAGGGGCAATGCTGGTTTAGATTCAAACTTGCACCGTGTTACAAAGAGAGGGGCAATGTTGCTGTAGAGTCAAGCTTTCACAGCGTTACAACGACAGGTGCAATGCTGGTGTAGATTCAGGCGTTCGCTGTGTTACAAATACAGGGACAATGCTGGTGTCGATTCAGGCTTTCACAGGGTTACAAATACAGGGGCAATGCTGGTATAGATTCATGTTTTCACAGTGTTACAAATACAGGGGCAATGCTGGTGCAGATTCAGGCTTTCACAGGTTTACAAATACAGGGGCAATTTTGGTGTTGATTGAGGCTTTCATAATGTTACACGTACAGGGGCAATGTTGGTGTAGATTCAGGGGTTCACTGTGTTACAAATACGGGCAATGCTGGTGTAGATTCAGGGTTTATCAGTTTTACAAGTACAGGGGCAATGCTGGTGTAGATTCAGGGGTTCACAGTGTTACAAAGAGAGGGGCAATGCTGCTGTAGATTCAGGATTTCACTGCAGTAGAAAGACAGGTGCAATGATGCTGTAGTTCCACGCTTTCACAACGTTACAACGACAGGTGCAATAATGGTGCAGATTCAGGCTTTCACAGTGTTACAATACAGGGGCAATGCTGGTGCAGATTCAGGTTTTCGCACTTTTACAAGTACAGGGGCAATGCTGCTGTAGATTCAAGATATCACTGCATTACAAAGACGTGCAATGATGCTGTAGATTCAAGCTTTCTACGTGTTACAAAGACAGGTGCAATGATGGTGTAGATTCAGGCTTTCATAGTGCTAAAAATACAGGGGCAATGCTGGTGTAGAGTCAGGCTTTCACAGTGTTACAAATCCAGGGGCAATGCTGGTTTAGATTCAAACTTGCACCGTGTTACAAAGAGAGGGGCAATGTTGCTGTAGATTCAAGATTTCACTGCAGTAGAAAGACAGGTGCAATGATGCTGTAGATTCAAGCTTTCACAGCGTTACAACGACAGGTGCAATGCTGGTGTAGATTCAGGCGTTCGCTGTGTTACAAATGCAGGGACAATGCTGGTGTCGATTCAGGCTTTCACAGGGTTACAAATACAGGGGCAATGCTGGTATAGATTCAGGTTTTCACAGTGTTACAAATACAGGGGCAATGCTGGTGCAGATTCAAGCTTTCACAGGGTTACAAATACAGGGGCAATTTTGGTGTTGATTGAGGCTTTCATAATGTTACACGTACAGGGGCAATGTTGGTGTAGATTCAGGCTTTCGCAGTGTTACAAAAGTGGGGCAATGCTGGTTTAGATTCAAACTTGCACTGTGATACAAAGAGACGGGCAATGCTGCTGTACATTCAAGATTTCACTGCGTTACAAAGACAGTTGCAATGATGCTGTAGATTCAAGCTTTCACAGCGTTACAAAGACAGGTGCAATGATGGTGTAGATACAGGCTTTCATAATGTTAAAAGTACAGGGGCAATGCTGGTGTAGATTCAGGGGTTCACTGTGTTACAAATACGGGCAATGCTGGTGTAGATTCAGGGTTTATCAGTTTTACAAGTACAGGGGCAATGCTGGTGTAGATTCAAACTTGCACCGTGTTACAAAGAGAGGGGCAATGCTGCTGTAGATTCAGGATTTCACTGCAGTAGAAAGACAGGTGCAATGATGCTGTAGTTCCACGCTTTCACAACGTTACAACGACAGGTGCAATGATGGTGTAGATACAGGCTTTCATAGTGTTACAAATACAGGGGCAATGCTTGTGTAGATTCAGGCTCTCGCAGTGTTACAAATACAGGGGCAATGCTGGTGTTGATTCAGGCTTTCAGAGTGTTACAAATACAGGGGCAATGCTGGTGTTGATTCAGGCTTTCAGAGTGTTTCAAATCCAGGGTCAATGCTGGTGCAGATTCAAACTTGCACTGTGATACAAAGAGAGGGGCAATGCTGTTGTAGATTCAAGATTTCACTGCGTTACAAAGACAGGTGCAATGATGCTGTAGATTCAAGCTTTCACAGCGTTACAAAGACAGGTGCAATGATGGTGTAGATACAGGCTTTCATAATGTTAAAAGTACAGGGGCAATGCTGGTGTACATTCAGGGTTTCACTGTGTTACAAAACGGGCAATGCTGGTGTAGATTCAGGGTTTATCAGTTTTACAAGTACAGGGGCAATGCTGGTGTAGATTCAAACTTGCACCGTGTTACAAAGAGAGGGGCAATGCTGCTGTAGATTCAGGATTTCACTGCAGTAGAAAGACAGGTGCAATGATGCTGTAGTTTCAATCTTTCACGGCTTTACAAAGACAGGTGCAATGCTGGTGTAGATTCAGGCTTTCACAGTGTTACAAATACAGGGGCAATGATGGTGTCGATTCAGGCTTTCACATGGTTACAAATACAGGGGCAATGCTGGTATAGATTCAGGTTTTAACAATGTTACAAATACAGGGGCAATTCTGGTGCAGATTCAGGCTTTCACTGGTTTGCAAATACAGGGGCAATGCTGGTATAGATTCAGGTTTTCACAGTGTTAAAGATATAGGGGCAATGCTGGTGCAGATTCAGGCTTTCACAGGGTTACAAATACAGGGGCAATGCTTGTGTAGATTCAAGCTTTCTATGTGTTACGAATACAGGTGCAATGACGGTTTAGATTCAGGCTCTTGCTGTGTTACAAATACAGGGTCTATGCTGGTGTAGATTGAGGCTTTCAGAGTGTTACAAATACAGGGGCAATGCTGGTGTTGATTGAGGCTTTCATAATGTTACACGTACAGGGGCAATGTTGGTGTAGATTCAGGCTTTCGCAGTGTTACAAAAGTGGGGCAATGCTGGTTCAGATTCAAACTTGCACTGTGATACAAAGAGACGGGCAATGCTGCTGTACATTCAAGATTTCACTGCGTTACAAAGACAGTTGCAATGATGCTGTAGATTCAAGCTTTCACAGCGTTACAAAGGCAGGTGCAATGATGGTGTAGATACAGGCTTTCATAATGTTAAAAGTACAGGGGCAATGCTGGTGTAGATTCAGGGGTTCACTGTGTTACAAATACGGGCAATGCTGGTGTAGATTCAGGGTTTATCAGTTTTACAAGTACAGGGGCAATGCTGGTGTAGATTCAAACTTGCACCGTGTTACAAAGAGAGGGGCAATGCTGCTGTAGATTCAGGATTTCACTGCAGTAGAAAGACAGGTGCAATGATGCTGTAGTTCCACGCTTTCACAACGTTACAACGACAGGTGCAATAATGGTGCAGATTCAGGCTTTCACAGTGTTACAAATACAGGGGCAATGCTTGTGTAGATTCAAGCTTTCTACGTGTTACGAATACAGGTGTAATGAATGTGTAGATTCAGGCTCTCGCAGTGTTACAAATACAGGGGCAATGCTGGTGTTGATTCAGGCTTTCAGAGTGTTACAAATACAGGGGCAATGCTGGTGTTGATTCAGGCTTTCAGAGTGTTCCAAATCCAGGGTCAATGCTGGTGCAGATTCAAACTTGCACTGTGATACAAAGAGAGGGGCAATGCTGTTGTAGATTCAAGATTTCACTGCGTTACAAAGACAGGTGCAATGATGCTGTAGATTCAAGCTTTCACAGCGTTACAAAGACAGGTGCAATGATGGTGTAGATACAGGCTTTCATAATGTTAAAAGTACAGGGGCAATGCTGGTGTACATTCAGGGTTTCACTGTGTTACAAATACGGGCAATGCTGGTGTAGATTCAGGGTTTATCAGTTTTACAAGTACAGGGGCAATGCTGGTGTAGATTCAAACTTGCACCGTGTTACAAAGAGAGGGGCAATGCTGCTGTAGATTCAGGATTTCACTGCAGTAGAAAGACAGGTGCAATGATGCTGTAGTTTCAATCTTTCACGGCTTTACAAAGACAGGTGCAATGCTGGTGTAGATTCAGGCTTTCGCAGTGTTACAAATACAGGGGCAATGCTGGTGTTGTTTCAGGCTTTCAGAGTGTTTCAAATCCAGGGTCAATGCTGGTGCAGATTCAAACTTGCACTGTCATACAAAGAGAGGGGCAATGCTGTTGTAGATTCAAGATTTCACTGCGTTACAAAGACAGGTGCAATGATGCTGTAGATTCAAGCTTTCACAGCGTTACAAAGACAGGTGCAATGATGGTGTAGATACAGGCTTTCATAATGTTAAAAGTATAGGGGCAATGCTGGTGTACATTCAGGGTTTCACTGTGTTACAAATACGGGCAATGCTGGTGTAGATTCAGGGTTTATCAGTTTTACAAGTATAGGGGCAATGCTGGTGTAGATTCAAACTTGCACCGTGTTACAAAGAGAGGGGCAATGATGCTGTAGATTCAGGATTTCACTGCAGTAGAAAGACAGGTGCAATGATGCTGTAGTTTCAATCTTTCACGGCTTTACAAAGACAGGTGCAATGCTGGTGTAGATTCAGGCTTTCGCAGTGTTACAAATACAGGGGCAATGATGGTGTCGATTCAGGCTTTCACATGGTTACAAATACAGGGGCAATGCTGGTATAGATTCAGGTTTTAACAGTGTTACAAATACAGGGGCAATACTGGTGCAGATTCAGGCTTTCACTGGTTTGCAAATACAGGGTCAATGCTGGTGTAGATTCAGGTTTTTACAGGGTCACAAATACAAAGGCAATGCTGGTTTTGATTGAGGCTTTCAGAGTGTTACAAATACAGGGGCAATATTGGTGTAGATTCAGGTTTTCGCAGTGTTACAAATACAGGGGCAATGTTGGTGTTGATTGAGGCTTTCATAATGTTACACGTACAGGGGCAATGTTGGTGTAGATTCAGGCTTTCGCAGTGTTACAAATACAGGGATAATGCTGGTGCCGATTTGTGTTTTGACATTGTTACAAATACAGGGGCAATGCTGGTGGAAAATCAGTCCTTCGCAGTGTTTCAAATACAGGGGCAATGCTGGGGTAGATTCAGGTTTTCGCACTGTTACAAATACAGGGACAATGCTGGTGTCGATTTGTGTTTTGACATTGTTACAAATACAGGGGCAATGCTGGTGTAGATTCAGGTTTTCTACTTTTACAAGTACAGGGGCAATGCTGCTGTAGATTCAAGATATCACTGCATTACAAAGACGTGCAATGATGCTGTAGATTCAAGCTTTCACAGTGTTACAAAGACAGGTGCAATGATGGTGTAGATTCAGGCTTTCATAGTGCTAAAAATACAGGGGCAATGCTGGTGTAGAGTCAGGCTTTCACAGTGTTACAAATCCAGGGGCAATGCTGGTTTAGATTCAAACTTGCACCGTGTTACAAAGAGAGGGGCAATGTTGCTGTAGATTCAAGATTTCACTGCAGTAGAAAGACAGGTGCAATGATGCTGTAGATTCAAGCTTTCACAGCGTTACAACGACAGGTGCAATGCTGGTGTAGATTCAGGCGTTCGCTGTGTTACAAATACAGGGACAATGCTGGTGTCGATTCAGGCTTTCACAGGGTTACAAATACAGGGGCAATGCTGGTATAGATTCAGGTTTTCACAGTGTTACAAATACAGGGGCAATGCTGGTGCAGATTCAGGCTTTCACAGGTTTACAAATACAGGGGCAATTTTGGGGTTGATTGAGGCTTTCATAATGTTACACGTACAGGGGCAATGTTGGTGTAGATTCAGGGGTTCACTGTGTTACAAATACGGGCAATGCTGGTGTAGATTCAGGGTTTATCAGTTTTACAAGTACAGGGGCAATGCTGGTGTAGATTCAGGGGTTCACTGTGTTACAAGTACGGGCAATGCTGGGGTAGATTCAGGTTTTCACAGTGTTACAAATACAGGGGCAATGCTGGTGCAGATTCAGGCTTTCACAGGGTTACAAATACAGGGGCAATTTTGGTGTTGATTGAGGCTTTCATAATGTTACACGTACAGGGGCAATGTTGGTGAAGATTCAGGCTTTCGCAGTGTTACAAAAGTGGGGCAATGCTGGTTTAGATTCAAACTTGCACTGTGATACAAAGAGACGGGCAATGCTGCTGTAGATTCAAGATTTCACTGCGTTACAAAGACAGTTGCAATGATGCTGTAGATTCAAGCTTTCACAGCGTTACAAAGACAGGTGCAATGATGGTGTAGATACAGGCTTTCATAATGTTAAAAGTACAGGGGCAAAGCTGGTGTAGATTCAGGGGTTCACTGTGTTACAAATACGGGCAATGCTGGTGTAGATTCAGGGTTTATCAGTTTTACAAGTACAGGGGCAATGCTGGTGTAGATTCAAACTTGCACCGTGTTACAAAGAGAGGGGCAATGCTGCTGTAGATTCAGGATTTCACTGCAGTAGAAAGACAGGTGCAATGATGCTGTAGTTCCACGCTTTCACAACGTTACAACGACAGGTGCAATAATGGTGCAGATTCAGGCTTTCACAGTGTTACAAATACAGGGGCAATGCTTGTGTAGATTCAAGCTTTCTACGTGTTACGAATACAGGTGCAATGAATCTGTAGATTCAGGCTCGCGCAGTGTTACAAATACAGGGGCAATGCTGGTGTTGATTCAGGCTTTCAGAGTGTTCCAAATCCAGGGTCAATGCTGGTGCAGATTCAAACTTGCACTGTGATACAAAGAGAGGGGCAATGCTGCTGTAGATTCAAGATTTCACTGCGTTACAAAGACAGGTGCAATGATGCTGTAGATTCAAGCTTTCACAGCGTTACAAAGACAGGTGCAATGATGGTGTAGATACAGGCTTTCATAATGTTAAAAGTACAGGGGCAATGCTGGTGTACATTCAGGGTTTCACTGTGTTACAAATACGGGCAATGCTGGTGCAGATTCAAACTTGCACTGTGATACAAAGAGAGGGGCAATGCTGTTGTAGATTCAAGATTTCACTGCGTTACAAAGACAGGTGCAATGATGCTGTAGATTCAAGCTTTCACAGCGTTACAAAGACAGGTGCAATGATGGTGTAGATACAGGCTTTCATAATGTTAAAAGTACAGGGGCAATGCTGGTGTACATTCAGGGTTTCACTGTGTTACAAATACGGGCAATGCTGGTGTAGATTCAGGGTTTATCAGTTTTACAAGTATAGGGGCAATGCTGGTGTAGATTCAAACTTGCACCGTGTTACAAAGAGAGGGGCAATGCTGCTGTAGATTCAGGATTTCACTGCAGTAGAAAGACAGGTGCAATGATGCTGTAGTTTCAATCTTTCACGGCTTTACAAAGACAGGTGCAATGCTGGTGTAGATTCAGGCTTTCGCAGTGTTACAAATACAGGGGCAATGATGGTGTCGATTCAGGCTTTCACATGGTTACAAATACAGGGGCAATGCTGGTATAGATTCAGGTTTTAACAGTGTTACAAATACAGGGGCAATACTGGTGCAGATTCAGGCTTTCACTGGTTTGCAAATACAGGGGCAATGCTGGTATAGATTCAGGTTTTCACAGTGTTAAAGATATAGGGGCAATGCTGGTGCAGATTCAGGCTTTCACAGGGTTACAAATACAGGGGCAATGCTTGTGTAGATTCAAGCTTTCTATGTGTTACGAATACAGGTGCAATGATGGTGTAGATTCAGGCTCTTGCTGTGTTACAAATACAGGGTCTATGCTGGTGTAGATTGAGGCTTTCAGAGTGTTACAAATACAGGGGCAATGCTGGTGTTGATTGAGGCTTTCATAATGTTACACGTACAGGGGCAATGTTGGTGTAGATTCAGGCTTTCGCAGTGTTACAAAAGTGGGGCAATGCTGGTTCAGATTCAAACTTGCACTGTGATACAAAGAGACGGGCAATGCTGCTGTAGATTCAAGATTTCACAGCGTTACAAAGACAGGTGCAATGATGGTGTAGATACAGGCTTTCATAATGTTAAAAGTACAGGGGCAATGCTGGTGTAGATTCAGGGGTTCACTGTGTTACAAATACGGGCAATGCTGGTGTAGATTCAGGGTTTATCAGTTTTACAAGTACAGGGGCAATGCTGGTGTAGATTCAAACTTGCACCGTGTTACAAAGAGAGGGGCAATGCTGCTGTAGATTCAGGATTTCACTGCAGTAGAAAGACAGGTGCAATGATGCTGTAATTCCACGCTTTCACAACGTTACAACGACAGGTGCAATAATGGTGCAGATTCAGTCTTTCGCAGTGTTACAAATACAGGGGCAATGCTTGTGTAGATTCAAGCTTTCTACGTGTTACGAATACAGGTGCAATGAATGTGTAGATTCAGGCTCTCGCAGTGTTACAAATACAGGGTCAATGCTGGTGTAGATTCAGGTTTTTACAGGGTCACAAATACAAAGGCAATGCTGGTTTTGATTGAGGCTTTCAGAGTGTTACAAATACAGGGGCAATATTGGTGTAGATTCAGGTTTTCGCAGTGTTACAAATACAGGGGCAATGTTGGTGTTGATTGAGGCTTTCATAATGTTACACGTACAGGGGCAATGTTGGTGTAGATTCAGGCTTTCGCAGTGTTACAAATACAGGGATAATGCTGGTGCCGATTTGTGTTTTGACATTGTTACAAATACAGGGGCAATGCTGGTGGAAAATCAGTCCTTCGCAGTGTTTCAAATACAGGGGCAATGCTGGGGTAGATTCAGGTTTTCGCACTGTTACAAATACAGGGACAATGCTGGTGTCGATTTGTGTTTTGACATTGTTACAAATACAGGGGCAATGCTGGTGTAGATTCAGGTTTTCGCACTTTTACAAGTACAGGGGCAATGCTGCTGTAGATTCAAGATATCACTGCATTACAAAGACGTGCAATGATGCTGTAGATTCAAGCTTTCACAGTGTTACAAAGACAGGTGCAATGATGGTGTAGATTCAGGCTTTCATAGTGCTAAAAATACAGGGGCAATGCTGGTGTAGAGTCAGGCTTTCACAGTGTTACAAATCCAGGGGCAATGCTGGTTTAGATTCAAACTTGCACCGTGTTACAAAGAGAGGGGCAATGTTGCTGTAGAGTCAAGCTTTCACAGCGTTACAACGACAGGTGCAATGCTGGTGTAGATTCAGGCGTTCGCTGTGTTACAAAGAGAGGGGCAATGCTGCTGTAGATTCAGGATTTCACTGCAGTAGAAAGACAGGTGCAATGATGCTGTAGTTCCACGCTTTCACAACGTTACAACGACAGGTGCAATAATGGTGCAGATTCAGGCTTTCACAGTGTTACAATACAGGGGCAATGCTGGTGCAGATTCAGGTTTTCGCACTTTTACAAGTACAGGGGCAATGCTGCTGTAGATTCAAGATATCACTGCATTACAAAGACGTGCAATGATGCTGTAGATTCAAGCTTTCTACGTGTTACAAAGACAGGTGCAATGATGGTGTAGATTCAGGCTTTCATAGTGCTAAAAATACAGGGGCAATGCTGGTGTAGAGTCAGGCTTTCACAGTGTTACAAATCCAGGGGCAATGCTGGTTTAGATTCAAACTTGCACCGTGTTACAAAGAGAGGGGCAATGTTGCTGTAGATTCAAGATTTCACTGCAGTAGAAAGACAGGTGCAATGATGCTGTAGATTCAAGCTTTCACAGCGTTACAACGACAGGTGCAATGCTGGTGTAGATTCAGGCGTTCGCTGTGTTACAAATGCAGGGACAATGCTGGTGTCGATTCAGGCTTTCACAGGGTTACAAATACAGGGGCAATGCTGGTATAGATTCAGGTTTTCACAGTGTTACAAATACAGGGGCAATGCTGGTGCAGATTCAAGCTTTCACAGGGTTACAAATACAGGGGCAATTTTGGTGTTGATTGAGGCTTTCATAATGTTACACGTACAGGGGCAATGTTGGTGTAGATTCAGGCTTTCGCAGTGTTACAAAAGTGGGGCAATGCTGGTTTAGATTCAAACTTGCACTGTGATACAAAGAGACGGGCAATGCTGCTGTAGATTCAAGATTTCACTGCGTTACAAAGACAGTTGCAATGATGCTGTAGATTCAAGCTTTCACAGCGTTACAAAGACAGGTGCAATGATGGTGTAGATACAGGCTTTCATAATGTTAAAAGTACAGGGGCAATGCTGGTGTAGATTCAGGGGTTCACTGTGTTACAAATACGGGCAATGCTGGTGTAGATTCAGGGTTTATCAGTTTTACAAGTACAGGGGCAATGCTGGTGTAGATTCAAACTTGCACCGTGTTACAAAGAGAGGGGCAATGCTGCTGTAGATTCAGGATTTCACTGCAGTAGAAAGACAGGTGCAATGATGCTGTAGTTCCACGCTTTCACAACGTTACAACGACAGGTGCAATAATGGTGCAGATTCAGGCTTTCACAGTGTTACAAATACAGGGGCAATGCTTGTGTAGATTCAAGCTTTCTACGTGTTACGAATACAGGTGCAATGAATCTGTAGATTCAGGCTCTCGCAGTGTTACAAATACAGGGGCAATGCTGGTGTTGATTCAGGCTTTCAGAGTGTTCCAAATCCAGGGTCAATGCTGGTGCAGATTCAAACTTGCACTGTGATACAAAGAGAGGGGCAATGCTGTTGTAGATTCAAGATTTCACTGCGTTACAAAGACAGGTGCAATGATGCTGTAGTTTCAATCTTTCACAGCTTTACAAAGACAGGTGCAATGCTGGTGTAGATTCAGGCTTTCGCAGTGTTACAAATACAGGGACAATGCTGGTGTCGATTTGTGTTTTGACATTGTTACAAATACAGGTGCAATGCTGGCGGAAAATCAGTCCTTCTCAGTGTTTCAAATACAGGGGCAATGCTGGTGTAGATTCAGGTTTTGTCACTTTTACAAATACAGGGGCAATGCTGGTGTAGATTCAGGTTTTCGCAGTTTTATAAGTACAGGGGCAATGCTGCGGTAGATTCATGATATCACTGCATTACAAAGACGTGCAATGATGCTGTAGATTCAAGCTTTCACAGTGTTACAAAGACTGGTGCAATGATGGTGTAGATTCAGGCTTTCATAGTGCTAAAAATACAGGGGTAATGCTGGTGTAGATTCAGGCTTTCATAGTGTTACAGATACAGTGGCAATGCTGGTGTAGATTCAGGCTTTCATAGTGTTACAAATACAGGGGCAATGCTGGTGTAGATTCAGGCTTTCATAGTGTTACAAATACAGGGACAATGCTGGTGTCGATTCAGGCTTTCACAGGGTTACAAATACGGGGGCACTGCTGGTATAGATTCAGGTTTTCACATTGTTACAAATACAGGGTCAATGCTGGTGTAGATTCAGGTTTTCACAGGGTTACAAATACAAAGGCAATGCTGGTGTTGATTGAGGCTTTCAGAGTGTTACAAATACATCGGCAATGTTGGTGTAGATTCAGGCTTTCAGAGTTTTACAAATACGGGGGCAATGCTGGTATAGATTCAGACTCTCGCAGTGTTACAAATACAGGGATAATGCTGGTGCCGATTTGTGTTTTGACATTGTTACAAATACAGGGGCAATGCTGGTGGAAAATCAGTCCTTCGCAGTGTTTCAAATACAGGGGCAATGCTGGGGTAGATTCAGGTTTTCGCACTGTTACAAATACAGGGACAATGCTGGTGTCGATTTGTGTTTTGACATTGTTACAAATACAGGGGCAATGCTGGTGTAGATTCAGGTTTTCTACTTTTACAAGTACAGGGGCAATGCTGCTGTAGATTCAAGATATCACTGCATTACAAAGACGTGCAATGATGCTGTAGATTCAAGCTTTCACAGTGTTACAAAGACAGGTGCAATGATGGTGTAGATTCAGGCTTTCATAGTGCTAAAAATACAGGGGCAATGCTGGTGTAGAGTCAGGCTTTCACAGTGTTACAAATCCAGGGGCAATGCTGGTTTAGATTCAAACTTGCACCGTGTTACAAAGAGAGGGGCAATGTTGCTGTAGATTCAAGATTTCACTGCAGTAGAAAGACAGGTGCAATGATGCTGTAGATTCAAGCTTTCACAGCGTTACAACGACAGGTGCAATGCTGGTGTAGATTCAGGCGTTCGCTGTGTTACAAATACAGGGACAATGCTGGTGTCGATTCAGGCTTTCACAGGGTTACAAATACAGGGGCAATGCTGGTATAGATTCAGGTTTTCACAGTGTTACAAATACAGGGGCAATGCTGGTGCAGATTCAGGCTTTCACAGGTTTACAAATACAGGGGCAATTTTGGGGTTGATTGAGGCTTTCATAATGTTACACGTACAGGGGCAATGTTGGTGTAGATTCAGGGGTTCACTGTGTTACAAATACGGGCAATGCTGGTGTAGATTCAGGGTTTATCAGTTTTACAAGTACAGGGGCAATGCTGGTGTAGATTCAGGGGTTCACTGTGTTACAAGTACGGGCAATGCTGGGGTAGATTCAGGTTTTCACAGTGTTACAAATACAGGGGCAATGCTGGTGCAGATTCAGGCTTTCACAGGGTTACAAATACAGGGGCAATTTTGGTGTTGATTGAGGCTTTCATAATGTTACACGTACAGGGGCAATGTTGGTGAAGATTCAGGCTTTCGCAGTGTTACAAAAGTGGGGCAATGCTGGTTTAGATTCAAACTTGCACTGTGATACAAAGAGACGGGCAATGCTGCTGTAGATTCAAGATTTCACTGCGTTACAAAGACAGTTGCAATGATGCTGTAGATTCAAGCTTTCACAGCGTTACAAAGACAGGTGCAATGATGGTGTAGATACAGGCTTTCATAATGTTAAAAGTACAGGGGCAAAGCTGGTGTAGATTCAGGGGTTCACTGTGTTACAAATACGGGCAATGCTGGTGTAGATTCAGGGTTTATCAGTTTTACAAGTACAGGGGCAATGCTGGTGTAGATTCAAACTTGCACCGTGTTACAAAGAGAGGGGCAATGCTGCTGTAGATTCAGGATTTCACTGCAGTAGAAAGACAGGTGCAATGATGCTGTAGTTCCACGCTTTCACAACGTTACAACGACAGGTGCAATAATGGTGCAGATTCAGGCTTTCACAGTGTTACAAATACAGGGGCAATGCTTGTGTAGATTCAAGCTTTCTACGTGTTACGAATACAGGTGCAATGAATCTGTAGATTCAGGCTCGCGCAGTGTTACAAATACAGGGGCAATGCTGGTGTTGATTCAGGCTTTCAGAGTGTTCCAAATCCAGGGTCAATGCTGGTGCAGATTCAAACTTGCACTGTGATACAAAGAGAGGGGCAATGCTGCTGTAGATTCAAGATTTCACTGCGTTACAAAGACAGGTGCAATGATGCTGTAGATTCAAGCTTTCACAGCGTTACAAAGACAGGTGCAATGATGGTGTAGATACAGGCTTTCATAATGTTAAAAGTACAGGGGCAATGCTGGTGTACATTCAGGGTTTCACTGTGTTACAAATACGGGCAATGCTGGTGCAGATTCAAACTTGCACTGTGATACAAAGAGAGGGGCAATGCTGTTGTAGATTCAAGATTTCACTGCGTTACAAAGACAGGTGCAATGATGCTGTAGATTCAAGCTTTCACAGCGTTACAAAGACAGGTGCAATGATGGTGTAGATACAGGCTTTCATAATGTTAAAAGTACAGGGGCAATGCTGGTGTACATTCAGGGTTTCACTGTGTTACAAATACGGGCAATGCTGGTGTAGATTCAGGGTTTATCAGTTTTACAAGTATAGGGGCAATGCTGGTGTAGATTCAAACTTGCACCGTGTTACAAAGAGAGGGGCAATGCTGCTGTAGATTCAGGATTTCACTGCAGTAGAAAGACAGGTGCAATGATGCTGTAGTTTCAATCTTTCACGGCTTTACAAAGACAGGTGCAATGCTGGTGTAGATTCAGGCTTTCGCAGTGTTACAAATACAGGGGCAATGATGGTGTCGATTCAGGCTTTCACATGGTTACAAATACAGGGGCAATGCTGGTATAGATTCAGGTTTTAACAGTGTTACAAATACAGGGGCAATACTGGTGCAGATTCAGGCTTTCACTGGTTTGCAAATACAGGGGCAATGCTGGTATAGATTCAGGTTTTCACAGTGTTAAAGATATAGGGGCAATGCTGGTGCAGATTCAGGCTTTCACAGGGTTACAAATACAGGGGCAATGCTTGTGTAGATTCAAGCTTTCTATGTGTTACGAATACAGGTGCAATGATGGTGTAGATTCAGGCTCTTGCTGTGTTACAAATACAGGGTCTATGCTGGTGTAGATTGAGGCTTTCAGAGTGTTACAAATACAGGGGCAATGCTGGTGTTGATTGAGGCTTTCATAATGTTACACGTACAGGGGCAATGTTGGTGTAGATTCAGGCTTTCGCAGTGTTACAAAAGTGGGGCAATGCTGGTTCAGATTCAAACTTGCACTGTGATACAAAGAGACGGGCAATGCTGCTGTAGATTCAAGATTTCACAGCGTTACAAAGACAGGTGCAATGATGGTGTAGATACAGGCTTTCATAATGTTAAAAGTACAGGGGCAATGCTGGTGTAGATTCAGGGGTTCACTGTGTTACAAATACGGGCAATGCTGGTGTAGATTCAGGGTTTATCAGTTTTACAAGTACAGGGGCAATGCTGGTGTAGATTCAAACTTGCACCGTGTTACAAAGAGAGGGGCAATGCTGCTGTAGATTCAGGATTTCACTGCAGTAGAAAGACAGGTGCAATGATGCTGTAATTCCACGCTTTCACAACGTTACAACGACAGGTGCAATAATGGTGCAGATTCAGTCTTTCGCAGTGTTACAAATACAGGGGCAATGCTTGTGTAGATTCAAGCTTTCTACGTGTTACGAATACAGGTGCAATGAATGTGTAGATTCAGGCTCTCGCAGTGTTACAAATACAGGGTCAATGCTGGTGTAGATTCAGGTTTTTACAGGGTCACAAATACAAAGGCAATGCTGGTTTTGATTGAGGCTTTCAGAGTGTTACAAATACAGGGGCAATATTGGTGTAGATTCAGGTTTTCGCAGTGTTACAAATACAGGGGCAATGTTGGTGTTGATTGAGGCTTTCATAATGTTACACGTACAGGGGCAATGTTGGTGTAGATTCAGGCTTTCGCAGTGTTACAAATACAGGGATAATGCTGGTGCCGATTTGTGTTTTGACATTGTTACAAATACAGGGGCAATGCTGGTGGAAAATCAGTCCTTCGCAGTGTTTCAAATACAGGGGCAATGCTGGGGTAGATTCAGGTTTTCGCACTGTTACAAATACAGGGACAATGCTGGTGTCGATTTGTGTTTTGACATTGTTACAAATACAGGGGCAATGCTGGTGTAGATTCAGGTTTTCGCACTTTTACAAGTACAGGGGCAATGCTGCTGTAGATTCAAGATATCACTGCATTACAAAGACGTGCAATGATGCTGTAGATTCAAGCTTTCACAGTGTTACAAAGACAGGTGCAATGATGGTGTAGATTCAGGCTTTCATAGTGCTAAAAATACAGGGGCAATGCTGGTGTAGAGTCAGGCTTTCACAGTGTTACAAATCCAGGGGCAATGCTGGTTTAGATTCAAACTTGCACCGTGTTACAAAGAGAGGGGCAATGTTGCTGTAGAGTCAAGCTTTCACAGCGTTACAACGACAGGTGCAATGCTGGTGTAGATTCAGGCGTTCGCTGTGTTACAAAGAGAGGGGCAATGCTGCTGTAGATTCAGGATTTCACTGCAGTAGAAAGACAGGTGCAATGATGCTGTAGTTCCACGCTTTCACAACGTTACAACGACAGGTGCAATAATGGTGCAGATTCAGGCTTTCACAGTGTTACAATACAGGGGCAATGCTGGTGCAGATTCAGGTTTTCGCACTTTTACAAGTACAGGGGCAATGCTGCTGTAGATTCAAGATATCACTGCATTACAAAGACGTGCAATGATGCTGTAGATTCAAGCTTTCTACGTGTTACAAAGACAGGTGCAATGATGGTGTAGATTCAGGCTTTCATAGTGCTAAAAATACAGGGGCAATGCTGGTGTAGAGTCAGGCTTTCACAGTGTTACAAATCCAGGGGCAATGCTGGTTTAGATTCAAACTTGCACCGTGTTACAAAGAGAGGGGCAATGTTGCTGTAGATTCAAGATTTCACTGCAGTAGAAAGACAGGTGCAATGATGCTGTAGATTCAAGCTTTCACAGCGTTACAACGACAGGTGCAATGCTGGTGTAGATTCAGGCGTTCGCTGTGTTACAAATGCAGGGACAATGCTGGTGTCGATTCAGGCTTTCACAGGGTTACAAATACAGGGGCAATGCTGGTATAGATTCAGGTTTTCACAGTGTTACAAATACAGGGGCAATGCTGGTGCAGATTCAAGCTTTCACAGGGTTACAAATACAGGGGCAATTTTGGTGTTGATTGAGGCTTTCATAATGTTACACGTACAGGGGCAATGTTGGTGTAGATTCAGGCTTTCGCAGTGTTACAAAAGTGGGGCAATGCTGGTTTAGATTCAAACTTGCACTGTGATACAAAGAGACGGGCAATGCTGCTGTAGATTCAAGATTTCACTGCGTTACAAAGACAGTTGCAATGATGCTGTAGATTCAAGCTTTCACAGCGTTACAAAGACAGGTGCAATGATGGTGTAGATACAGGCTTTCATAATGTTAAAAGTACAGGGGCAATGCTGGTGTAGATTCAGGGGTTCACTGTGTTACAAATACGGGCAATGCTGGTGTAGATTCAGGGTTTATCAGTTTTACAAGTACAGGGGCAATGCTGGTGTAGATTCAAACTTGCACCGTGTTACAAAGAGAGGGGCAATGCTGCTGTAGATTCAGGATTTCACTGCAGTAGAAAGACAGGTGCAATGATGCTGTAGTTCCACGCTTTCACAACGTTACAACGACAGGTGCAATAATGGTGCAGATTCAGGCTTTCACAGTGTTACAAATACAGGGGCAATGCTTGTGTAGATTCAAGCTTTCTACGTGTTACGAATACAGGTGCAATGAATCTGTAGATTCAGGCTCTCGCAGTGTTACAAATACAGGGGCAATGCTGGTGTTGATTCAGGCTTTCAGAGTGTTCCAAATCCAGGGTCAATGCTGGTGCAGATTCAAACTTGCACTGTGATACAAAGAGAGGGGCAATGCTGTTGTAGATTCAAGATTTCACTGCGTTACAAAGACAGGTGCAATGATGCTGTAGTTTCAATCTTTCACAGCTTTACAAAGACAGGTGCAATGCTGGTGTAGATTCAGGCTTTCGCAGTGTTACAAATACAGGGACAATGCTGGTGTCGATTTGTGTTTTGACATTGTTACAAATACAGGTGCAATGCTGGCGGAAAATCAGTCCTTCTCAGTGTTTCAAATACAGGGGCAATGCTGGTGTAGATTCAGGTTTTGTCACTTTTACAAATACAGGGGCAATGCTGGTGTAGATTCAGGTTTTCGCAGTTTTATAAGTACAGGGGCAATGCTGCGGTAGATTCATGATATCACTGCATTACAAAGACGTGCAATGATGCTGTAGATTCAAGCTTTCACAGTGTTACAAAGACTGGTGCAATGATGGTGTAGATTCAGGCTTTCATAGTGCTAAAAATACAGGGGTAATGCTGGTGTAGATTCAGGCTTTCATAGTGTTACAGATACAGTGGCAATGCTGGTGTAGATTCAGGCTTTCATAGTGTTACAAATACAGGGGCAATGCTGGTGTAGATTCAGGCTTTCATAGTGTTACAAATACAGGGACAATGCTGGTGTCGATTCAGGCTTTCACAGGGTTACAAATACGGGGGCACTGCTGGTATAGATTCAGGTTTTCACATTGTTACAAATACAGGGTCAATGCTGGTGTAGATTCAGGTTTTCACAGGGTTACAAATACAAAGGCAATGCTGGTGTTGATTGAGGCTTTCAGAGTGTTACAAATACATCGGCAATGTTGGTGTAGATTCAGGCTTTCAGAGTTTTACAAATACGGGGGCAATGCTGGTATAGATTCAGACTCTCGCAGTGTTAGAAATACTGGGGCAATGCTGGTGTACAGTCAGGCTTTCACAGGATTACAAATACAGGGGCAATGCTGGTGTAGATTCAGGCTTTCGCAGTGTTACAAATACAGGGGAAATGTTGCTGTAGATTCAGTCTTTCAGAGTTTTACAAATACATTGCAATGCTGGTATAGATTCAGGTTTTCACAGTGTTAAAGATATAGGGGCAATGCTGGTGCAGATTCAGGCTTTCACAGGGTTACAAATACAGGGGCAATGCTTGTGTTGATTCAAGCTTTCTACGTGTTACGAATACAGGTGCAATGATGGTGTAGATTCAGGCTCTCGCAGTGTTACGAATACAGGGTCAATGCTGGTGTAGATTCAGGTTTTCACAGGTTTACAAATACAGGGGCAATGCTGGTACTGATTCAAACTTGCACTGTGATACAAAGAGAGGGGCAATGCTGGTGTAGAGTCAGGCTTTCACAGTGTTACAAATCCAGGGGCAATGCTGGTTTAGATTCAAACTTGCACCATGTTACAAAGAGAGGGGCAATGCTGCTGTAGATTCAAGCTTTCACAGCGTTACAACAACAGGTTCAATGCTGGTGTACATTCAGGCGTTCGCTGTGTTACAAATACAGGGACAATGCTGGTGCAGATTCAGGCTTTCACAGGGTTACAAATACAGGGGCAATGCTTGTGTAGATTCAAGTTTTGACATTGCTACAAGTACAGGGGCAATGCTGGTGCAGATTCAGGCTTTCACAGGGTTACAACTACAGGGGCAATGCTTGTGTAGATACAAGCTTTCTACATGTTACAAAGACAGGTGCAATGATGGTGTAGATTCAGGCTCTCGCAGTGTTACAATTACAGGGTCAATGCTGGTGTATATTCAGGTTATCACAGGGTTACAAATACAAAGGCAATGCTGGTGTAGATTCGTGTTTTGACATTGTTACAAATACAGGGGCAATGCTGTCGTAGATTCAAGATTTCACTGCTTTACAAAGACAGGTGCAATGATGGTTTACATTCAGGCTTCCATTGTAATAAACATACAGGGGCAATACTGGTGTAGAGTCAGGCTTTCACAGGGTTACAAATACAGGGGCAATGCTGGTTTAGATTCTGTCTTTCAGAGTTTTACTTATACAAGGCCAATGCTGGTGTAGCTTTGTGTTTTGACATTGTTACAAATACAGGGGCAATGCTGGTGTAGATTCAGGTTTTGACACTGTTACAAATACGGGGGCAATGCTGGTGTAGATTCAGGCTTCGCAGTGTTACAAATACAGGGGAAATGTTGCTGCAGATTCAGTCTTTCAGAGTTTTACAAATACAGGGGCAATGCTGGTGTAGATTCAGGTTTTGACACTGTTACAAATACGGGGGCAATGCTTGTGTAGATTCAAGCTCTCGCAGTGTTACAAATACAGGGGCAATGTTGCTGTTGATTGAGGCTTTCATAATGTTACACGTACAGGGGCAATGTTGGTGTAGATTTAGGCTTTCGCAGTGTTACAAAAGCGGGGCAATGCTGGTTTAGGTTCAAACTTGCACTGTGATACAAAGACAGGTGCAATGATGCTGTAGTTTCAAGCTTTCACAGCGTTACAATGACAGGTGCAATGCTGGTGTAGATTCAGGCTTTCGCACTGTTACAAATACAGGGACAATGTTGGTGTTGATTTGTGTTTTGACATTGTTACAAATACAGGTGCAATGCTGGCGGAAAAACAGTCCTTCGCAGTGTTTCAAATACAGGGGCAATGCTGGTGTAGATTCAGTCTTTCAGAGTTTTACAAATGCAGGGGCAATGCTGGTGTAGATTCAGGTTTTGACACTTTTACAAATACAGGGGCAATGCTTGTGTAGATTCAGGTTTTCGCAGTTTTACAAGTACAGGGGCAATGCTGCTGTAGATTCAAGATATCACTGCGTTACAAAGACGTGCAATGATGCTGTAGATTCAAGCTTTCACAGCATTACAAAGACAGGTGCAATGATGGTGTAGATTCAGGCTTTCATAGTGCTAAAAATACAGGGGCAATGCTGGTGTAGAGTCAGGCTTTCACAGTGTTACAAATCCAGGGGCAATGCTGGTTTAGATTCAAACTTGCACCATGTTACAAAGAGAGGGGCAATGCTGGTGTAGATTCAGGTTTTGACACTGTTACAAATACGGGGGCAATGCTGGTGTAGATTCAGGCTTCGCAGTGTTACAAATACAGGGGCAATGCTGGTGTAGATTCAGGTTTTCACAGTTTTACATGTACAGGGGCAATGCTACTGTAGTTTAAAGATTTCACTGCAGTACCAAGACAGGTGCAATGATGCTGTAGATTCAAGCTTTCACAGCTTTACAAAGACAGGTGCAATGCTGGTGTTGATTCAGGATTTCTACCTGTTACGAATACAGGTGCAATGATGGTGTAGATTCAGACTCTCGCAGTGTTACAAATACAGGGTCAATGCTGGTGTTGATTCAGGATTTCAGAGTGTTGCAAATACTGGGGAAATGCTGGTGTAGATCCAGGTATTCACAGTGTTACAAATACAGGGGCAATGCTGGTGTAGATTCAGGCTTTCGCAGTGTTACAAATACAGGAGCAATGCTGCTTCAGATTCAAACTTGCACAGTGATACAAAGAGAGGGGCAATGCTGCTGTAGATTCAAGATTTCACTGCAGTACCAAGACAGGTGCAATGCTGGTGTTGATTCAGGATTTCTACGTGTTACGAATACAGGTGCAATGATGGTGTAGATTCAGGCTCTCACAGTGTTACAAATACAGGGTCAATGCTGGTGTAGATTCAGGTTTTCACAGGTTTACAAATACAGGGGCAATGCTGGTGTTGATTCAGGCTTTCAGAGTGTTACAAATACAGGGGCAATGCTGCTGTTGATTCAGGCTTTCAGAGTGTTTCAAATCCAGGGTCAATGCTGGTGCAGATTCAAACTTGCACTGTGATAGAAAGAGAGGGGCAATGCTGCTGTAGATTCAAGATTTCACTGCGTTACAAAGACAGGTGAAATGATGCTGTAGATTCAAGCTTTCACAGCGTTACAAAGACAAGTGCAATGATGGTGTAGATACAGGCTTTCATAATGTTAAAAGTACAGGGGCAATGCTGGTGTACATTCAGGGTTTCACTGTGTTATAAATCCAGGGGCAATGCTGGTTTAGATTCAAACTTGCACCGTGTTACAAAGAGAGGGGCAATGCTGCTGTAGATTCAGGATTTCACTGTGTTACAAATACGGGCAATGCTGGTGTAGATTCAGGGTTTATCAGTTTTACAAGTACAGGGGCAATGCTGGTGTAGATTCAAACTTGCACCTTGTTACAAAGAGAGGGGCAATGCTGCTGTAGATTCAGGATTTCACTGCAGTACAAAGACAGGTGCAATGATGCTGTAGTTTCAATCTTTCACAGCTTTACAAAGACAGGTGCAATGCTGGTGTAGATTCAGGCTTTCGCAGTGTTACAAATACAGGGACAATGCTGGTGTCGATTTGTGTTTTGACATTGTTACAAATACAGGTGCAATGCTGGCGGAAAATCAGTCCTTCTCAGTGTTTCAAATACAGGGGCAATGCTGGTGCAGATTCAGGTTTTGTCACTTTTACAAATACAAGGGCAATGCTGGTGTAGATTCAGGTTTTCGCAGTTTTACAAGTACAGGGGCAATGCTGCTGTAGATTCATGATATCACTGCATTACAAAGACGTGCAATGATGCTGTAGATTCAAGCTTTCACAGTGTTACAAAGACTGGTGCAATGATGGTGTAGATTCAGGCTTTCATAGTGCTAAAAATACAGGGGTAATGCTGGTGTAGATTCAGGCTTTCATAGTGTTACAAATACCGGTGCAATGCTGGTGTAGATTCAGGCTTTCATAGTGTTACAAATACAGGGGCAATGCTGGTGTAGATTCAGGCTTTCATAGTGTTACAAATACAGGTGCAATGCTGGCGGAAAATCAGTCCTTCTCAGTGTTTCAAATACAGGAGCAATGCTGGTGTAGATTCAGTGTTTCAGAGTTTTACAAATGCAGAGGCAATGCTGGTGTAGATTCAGGTTTTCGCAGTTTTACAAGTACAGGGGCAATGCTGCTGTAGATTCAAGATATCACTGCAGTACAAAGACGTGCAATGATGCTGTAGATTCAAGCTTTCACAGTGTTACAATGACAGGTGCAATGATGGTGTAGATTCAGGCTTTCACAGTGTTACAATGACAGGTGCAATGATGGTGTAGATTCAGGCTTTCATAGTGCTAAAAATACAGGGGCAATGCTGGTGTAGAGTCAGGCTTTCACAGTGTTACAAATCCAGGAGCAATGCTGGTTTAGATTCAAACTTGCACAGTGATACAAAGAGAGGGGCAATGCTGCTGTAGATTCAAGATTTCACTGCAGTACCAAGACAGGTGCAATGCTTGTGTTGATTCAGGATTTCTACGTGTTACGAATACAGGTGCAATGATGGTGTAGATTCAGGCTCTCACAGTGTTACAAATACAGGGTCAATGCTGGTGTAGATTCAGGTTTTCACAGGTTTACAAATACAGGGGCAATGCTGGTGTTGATTCAGGCTTTCAGAGTGTTACAAATACAGGGGCAATGCTGGTGTTGATTCAGGCTTTCAGAGTGTTTCAAATCCAGGGTCAATGCTGGTGCAGATTCAAACTTGCACTGTGATACAAAGAGAGGGGCAATGCTGCTGTAGATTCAAGATTTCACTGCGTTACAAAGACAGGTGCAATGATGCTGTAGATTCAAGCTTTCACAGCGTTACAAAGACAAGTGCAATGATGGTGTAGATACAGGCTTTCATAATGTTAAAAGTACTGGGGCAATGCTGGTGTACATTCAGGGTTTCACTGTGTTATAAATCCAGGGGCAATGCTGGTTTAGATTCAAACTTGCACCTTGTTACAAAGAGAGGGGCAATGTTGCTGTAGATTCAAGATTTCACTGCAGTAGAAGGACAGCTGCAATGATGCTGTAGATTCAAGCTTTCACAGCGTTACAACGACAGGTGCAATTCTGGTGTAGATTCAGGCGTTCGCTGTGTTACAAGTACAGGGTCAATGCTGGTATAGATTCAGGTTTTCACTGTGTTACAAATACGGGCAATGCTGGTGTAGATTCAGGGTTTATCAGTTTTACAAGTACAGGGGCAATGCTGGTGTAGATTCAAACTTGCACCTTGTTACAAAGAGAGGGGCAATGCTGCTGTAGATTCAGGATTTCACTGCAGTACAAAGACAGGTGCAATGATGCTGTAGTTTCAATCTTTCACAGCTTTACAAAGACAGGTGCAATGCTGGTGTAGATTCAGGTTTTCGCAGTTTTACAAGTACAGGGGCAATGCTGCTGTAGATTCATGATATCACTGCATTACAAAGACGTGCAATGATGCTGTAGATTCAAGCTTTCACAGTGTTACAAAGACTGGTGCAATGATGGTGTAGATTCAGGCTTTCATAGTGCTAAAAATACAGGGGTAATGCTGGTGTAGATTCAGGCTTTCATAGTGTTACAAATACCGGGGCAATGCTGGTGTAGATTCAGGCTTTCATAGTGTTACAAATACAGGGGCAATGCTGGTGTAGATTCAGGCTTTCATAGTGTTACAAATACAGGTGCAATGCTGGCGGAAAATCAGTCCTTCTCAGTGTTTCAAATACAGGAGCAATGCTGGTGTAGATTCAGTGTTTCAGAGTTTTACAAATGCAGAGGCAATGCTGGTGTAGATTCAGGTTTTCGCAGTTTTACAAGTACAGGGGCAATGCTGCTGTAGATTCAAGATATCACTGCAGTACAAAGACGTGCAATGATGCTGTAGATTCAAGCTTTCACAGTGTTACAATGACAGGTGCAATGTTGGTGTAGATTCAGGCTTTCACAGTGTTACAATGACAGGTGCAATGATGGTGTAGATTCAGGCTTTCATAGTGCTAAAAATACAGGGGCAATGCTGGTGTAGAGTCAGGCTTTCACAGTGTTACAAATCCAGGAGCAATGCTGGTTTAGATTCAAACTTGCACCGTGTTACAAAGAGACGGGCAATGTTGCTGTAGATTCAAGATTTCACTGCAGAAGAAAGACAGGTGCAATGATGCTGTAGATTCAAGCTTTCACAGCGTTACAATGACAGGGTCAATGCTGGTGTAGATTCAGGTTTTCACAGGTTTACAAATACAGGGGCAATGCTTGTGTAGATTCAAGCTTTCTACGTGTTACGAATACAGGTCCAATGAATGTGTAGATTCAGGCTCTCGCAGTGTTACAAATACAGGGTCAATGCTGGTGTAGATTCAGGTTTTCGCAGGGTTACAAATACAAAGGCAATGCTGGTTTTGATTGAGGCTTTGAGAGTGTTACAAATACAGGGGCAATGTTGGTGTAGATTTAGGCTTTCGCAGTGTTACAAATACAGGGGCAATGTTGCTGTTGATTGAGGCTTTCATAATGTTACACGTACAGGGCAATGTTGGTGTAGATTCAGGCTTTCGCAGTGTTACAAAAGCGGGGCAATGCTGGTTTAGGTTCAAACTTGCACTGTGATACAAAGAGAGGGGCAATGCTGCTGTAGATTCAAGCTTTCACAGCGTTACAAAGACAGGTGCAATGATGGTGTAGATACAGGCTTTCATAATGTTAAAAGTACAGGGGCAATGCTGGTGTAGATTCAGGGGTTCACTGTGTTACAAATACGGGCAATGCTGGTGTAGATTCAGGGTTTATCAGTTTTACAAGTACAGGGGCAATGCTGGTGTAGATTCAAACTTGCACCGTGTTACAAAGAGAGGGGTAATGCTGCTGTAGATTCAGGATTTCACTGCAGTAGAAAGACAGGTGCAATGATGCTGTAGTTTCAAGCTTTCACAGCGTTACAACGACAGGTGCAATGCTGGTGTAGATTCAGGCTTTCGCACTGTTACAAATACAGGGACAATGCTGGTGTTGATTTGTGTTTTGACATTGTTACAAATACAGGTGCAATGCTGGCGGAAAATCAGTCCTTCGCAGTGTTTCAAATACAGGGGCAATGCTGGTGTAGATTCAGTCTTTCAGAGTTTTACAAATGCAGGGGCAATGCTGGTGTAGATTCAGGTTTTGACACTTTTACAAATACAGGGGCAATGCTTGTGTAGATTCAGGTTTTCGCAGTTTTACAAGTACAGGGGCAATGCTGCTGTAGATTCAAGATATCACTGCGTTACAAAGACGTGCAATGATGCTGTAGATTCAAGCTTTCACAGGATTACAAAGACAGGTGCAATGATGGTGTAGATTCAGGCTTTCATAGTGCTAAAAATACAGGGGCAATGCTGGTGTAGAGTCAGGCTTTCACAGTGTTACAAATCCAGGGGCAATGCTGGTTTAGATTCAAACTTGCACCATGTTACAAAGAGAGGGGCAATGCTGCTGTAGATTCAAGCTTTCACAGCGTTACAACAACAGGTTCAATGCTGGTGTACATTCAGGCGTTCGCTGTGTTACAAATACAGGGACAATGCTGGTGCAGATTCAGGCTTTCACAGGGTTACAAATACAGGGGCAATGCTTGTGTAGATTCAAGTTTTGACATTGTTACAAATACAGGGGCATTGCTGGTGCAGATTCAGGCTTTCACAGGGTTACAACTACAGGGGCAATGCTTGTGTAGATACAAGCTTTCTACATGTTACAAAGACAGGTGCAATGATGGTGTAGATTCAGGCTCTCGCAGTGTTACAATTACAGGGTCAATGCTGGTGTATATTCAGGTTATCACAGGGTTACAAATACAAAGGCAATGCTGGTGTAGATTCGTGTTTTGACATTGTTACAAATACAGGGGCAATGCTGTCGTAGATTCAAGATTTCACTGCTTTACAAAGACAGGTGCAATGATGGTTTACATTCAGGCTTCCATTGTAATAAACATACAGGGGCAATACTGGTGTAGAGTCAGGCTTTCACAGGGTTACAAATACAGGGGCAATGCTGGTTTAGATTCTGTCTTTCAGAGTTTTACTTATACAGGGCCAATGCTGGTGTAGATTTGTGTTTTGACATTGTTACAAATACAGGGGCAATGCTGGTGTAGATTCAGGTTTTGACACTGTTACAAATACGGGGGCAATGCTGGTGTAGATTCAGGCTTCGCAGTGTTACAAATACAGGGGAAATGTTGCTGCAGATTCAGTCTTTCAGAGTTTTACAAATACGGGGGCAATGCTTGTGTAGATTCAAGCTCTCGCAGTGTTACAAATACAGGGGCAATGCTGGTGTAGATTCAGGTTTTCACAGTTTTACATGTACAGGGTCAATGCTACTGTAGATTCAAGATTTCACTGCAGTACCAAGACAGGTGCAATGATGCTGTAGATTCAAGCTTTCACAGCTTTACAAAGACAGGTGCAATGCTGGTGTTGATTCAGGATTTCTACCTGTTACGAATACAGGTGCAATGATGGTGTAGATTCAGACTCTCGCAGTGTTACAAATACAGGGTCAATGCTGGTGTTGATTCAGGATTTCAGAGTGTTACAAATACTGGGGCAATGCTGGTGTAGATCCAGGTTTTCACAGTGTTACAAATACGGGGGCAATGCTGGTGTAGATTCAGGCTTCGCAGTGTTACAAATACAGGGGAAATGTTGCTGCAGATTCAGTCTTTCAGAGTTTTACAAATACAGGGGCAATGCTGGTGTAGATTCAGGTTTTGACACTGTTACAAATACGGGGGCAATGCTTGTGTAGATTCAAGCTCTCGCAGTGTTACAAATACAGGGGCAATGCTGGTGTAGATTCAGGTTTTCACAGTTTTACATGTACAGGGGCAATGCTACTGTAGATTCAAGATTTCACTGCAGTACCAAGACAGGTGCAATGATGCTGTAGATTCAAGCTTTCACAGCTTTACAAAGACAGGTGCAATGCTGGTGTTGATTCAGGATTTCTACCTGTTACGAATACAGGTGCAATGATGGTGTAGATTCAGACTCTCGCAGTGTTACAAATACAGGGTCAATGCTGGTGTAGATTCAGGATTTCAGAGTGTTACAAATACTGGGGCAATGCTGGTGTAGATCCAGGTATTCACAGTGTTACAAATACAGGGGCAATGCTGGTGTAGATTCAGGCTTTCGCAGTGTTACAAATACAGGAGCAATGCTGCTTCAGATTCAAACTTGCACAGTGATACAAAGAGAGGGGCAATGCTGCTGTAGATTCAAGATTTCACTGCAGTACCAAGACAGGTGCAATGCTGGTGTTGATTCAGGATTTCTACGTGTTACGAATACAGGTGCAATGATGGTGTAGATTCAGGCTCTCATAGTGTTACAAATACAGGGGCAATGCTGGTGTAGATTCAGGCTTTCATAGTGTTACAAATACAGGGGCAATGCTGGTGTAGATTCAGGCTTTCATAGTGTTACAAATACAGGTGCAATGCTGGCGGAAAATCAGTCCTTCTCAGTGTTTCAAATACAGGAGCAATGCTGGTGTAGATTCAGTGTTTCAGAGTTTTACAAATGCAGCGGCAATGCTGGTGTAGATTCAGGTTTTCGCAGTTTTACAAGTACAGGGGCAATGCTGCTGTAGATTCAAGATATCACTACAGTACAAAGACGTGCAATGATGCTGTAGATTCAAGCTTTCACAGTGTTACAATGACAGGTGCAATGATGGTGTAGATTCAGGCTTTCATAGTGCTAAAAATACAGGGGCAATGCTGGTGTAGAGTCAGGCTTTCACAGTGTTATAAATCCAGGAGCAATGCTGGTTTAGATTCAAACTTGCACCGTGTTACAAAGAGACGGGCAATGTTGCTGTAGATTCAAGATTTCACTGCAGAAGAAAGACAGGTGCAATGATGCTGTAGATTCAAGCTTCAACAGCGTTACAATGACAGGGTCAATGCTGGTGTAGATTCAGGTTTTCACAGGTTTACAAATACTGGGGCAATTCTGGTGCAGATTCAGGCTTTCACATGGTTACAAATACAGGGGCAATGCTTGTGTAGATTCAAGCTTTCTACGTGTTACGAATACAGGTCCAATGAATGTGTAGATTCAGGCTCTCGCAGTGTTACAAATACAGGGTCAATGCTGGTGTAGATTCAGGTTTTCGCAGGGTTACAAATACAAAGGCAATGCTGGTTTTGATTGAGGCTTTGAGAGTGTTACAAATACAGGGGCAATGTTGGTGTAGATTTAGGCTTTCGCAGTGTTACAAAAGCGGGGCAATGCTGGTTTAGGTTCATACTTGCACTGTGATACAAAGAGAGGGGCAATGCTGCTGTAGATTCAAGCTTTCACAGCGTTACAAAGACAGGTGCAATGATGGTGTAGATACAGGCTTTCATAATGTTAAAAGTACAGGGGCAATGCTGGTGTAGATTCAGGGGTTCACTGTGTTACAAATACGGGCAATGCTGGTGTAGATTCAGTGTTTATCAGTTTTACAAGTACAGGGGCAATGCTGGTGTAGATTCAAACTTGCACCGTGTTACAAAGAGAGGGGTAATGCTGCTGTAGATTCAGGATTTCACTGCAGTAGAAAGACAGGTGCAATGATGCTGTAGTTTCAAGCTTTCACAGCGTTACAACGACAGGTGCAATGATGGTGTAGATTCAGGCTCTCATAGTGTTACAAATACAGGGTCAATGCTGGTGTAGATTCAGGTTTTCACAGGTTTACAAATACTGGGGCAATGCTGGTGTTGATTCAGGCTTTCAGAGTGTTACAAATACAGGGGCAATGCTGGTGTTGATTCAGGCTTTCAGAGTGTTTCAAATCCAGGGTCAATGCTGGTGCAGGTTCAAACTTGCACTGTGATACAAAGAGAGGTGCAATGCTGCTGTAGATTCAAGATTTCACTGCGTTACAAAGACAGGTGCAATGATGCTGTAGATTCAAGCTTTCACAGCGTTACAAAGACAAGTGCAATGATGGTGTAGATACAGGCTTTCATAATGTTAAAAGTACATGGGCAATGCTGGTGTACATTCAGGGTTTCACTGTGTTATAAATCCAGAGGCAATGCTGGTTTAGATTCAAACTTGCACCGTGTTACAAAGAGAGGGGCAATGTTGCTGTAGATTCAAGATTTCACTGCAGTAGAAGGACAGGTGCAATGATGCTGTAGATTCAAGCTTTCACAGCGTTACAACGACAGGTGCAATTCTGGTGTAGATTCAGGCGTTCGCTGTGTTACAAGTACAGGGTCAATGCTGGTATAGATTCAGGTTTTCACTGTGTTACAAATACGGGCAATGCTGGTGTAGATTCAGGGTTTATCAGTTTTACAAGTACAGGGGCAATGCTGGTGTAGATTCAAACTTGCACCTTGTTACAAAGAGAGGGGCAATGCTGCTGTAGATTCAGGATTTCACTGCAGTACAAAGACAGGTGCAATGATGCTGTAGTTTCAATCTTTCACAGCATTACAAAGACAGGGGCAATGCTGGTGTCGATTCAGTCTTTCAGAGTTTTACAAATGCAGGGGCAATGCTGGTGTAGATTCAGGCTTTCGCAGTGTTACAAATACAGGGACAATGCTGGTGTCGATTTGAGTTTTGACATTGTTACAAATACAGGTGCAATGCTGGCGGAAAATCAGTCCTTCTCAGTGTTTCAAATACAGGGGCAATGCTGGTGTAGATTCAGTGTTTCAGAGTTTTACAAATGCAGCGGCAATGCTGGTGTAGATTCAGGTTTTGTCACTTTTACAAATACAGGGGCAATGCTGGTGTAGATTCAGGTCTTCGCAGTTTTACAAGTACAGGGGCAATGCTGCTGTAGATTCAAGATTTCACTGCAGTACCAAGACAGGTGCAATGATGCTGTAGATTCAAGCTTTCACAGCTTTACAAAGACAGGTGCAATGCTGGTGTTGATTCAGGATTTCTACCTGTTACGAATACAGGTGCAATGATGGTGTAGATTCAGACTCTCGCAGTGTTACAAATACAGGGTCAATGCTGGTGTAGATTCAGGATTTCAGAGTGTTACAAATACTGGGGCAATGCTGGTGTAGATCCAGGTATTCACAGTGTTACAAATACAGGGGCAATGCTGGTGTAGATTCAGGCTTTCGCAGTGTTACCAATACAGGAGCAATGCTGCTTCAGATTCAAACTTGCACAGTGATACAAAGAGAGGGGCAATGCTGCTGTAGATTCAAGATTTCACTGCAGTACCAAGACAGGTGCAATGCTGGTGTTGATTCAGGATTTCTACGTGTTACGAATACAGGTGCAATGATGGTGTAGATTCAGGCTCTCATAGTGTTACAAATACAGGGGCAATGCTGGTGTAGATTCAGGCTTTCATAGTGTTACAAATACAGGGGCAATGCTGGTGTAGATTCAGGCTTTCATAGTGTTACAAATACAGGTGCAATGCTGGCGGAAAATCAGTCCTTCTCAGTGTTTCAAATACAGGAGCAATGCTGGTGTAGATTCAGTGTTTCAGAGTTTTACAAATGCAGCGGCAATGCTGGTGTAGATTCAGGTTTTCGCAGTTTTACAAGTACAGGGGCAATGCTGCTGTAGATTCAAGATATCACTACAGTACAAAGACGTGCAATGATGCTGTAGATTCAAGCTTTCACAGTGTTACAATGACAGGTGCAATGATGGTGTAGATTCAGGCTTTCATAGTGCTAAAAATACAGGGGCAATGCTGGTGTAGAGTCAGGCTTTCACAGTGTTACAAATCCAGGAGCAATGCTGGTTTAGATTCAAACTTGCACCGTGTTACAAAGAGACGGGCAATGTTGCTGTAGATTCAAGATTTCACTGCAGAAGAAAGACAGGTGCAATGATGCTGTAGATTCAAGCTTCAACAGCGTTACAATGACAGGGTCAATGCTGGTGTAGATTCAGGTTTTCACAGGTTTACAAATACTGGGGCAATTCTGGTGCAGATTCAGGCTTTCACATGGTTACAAATACAGGGGCAATGCTTGTGTAGATTCAAGCTTTCTACGTGTTACGAATACAGGTCCAATGAATGTGTAGATTCAGGCTCTCGCAGTGTTACAAATACAGGGTCAATGCTGGTGTAGATTCAGGTTTTCGCAGGGTTACAAATACAAAGGCAATGCTGGTTTTGATTGAGGCTTTGAGAGTGTTACAAATACAGGGGCAATGTTGGTGTAGATTTAGGCTTTCGCAGTGTTACAAAAGCGGGGCAATGCTGGTTTAGGTTCATACTTGCACTGTGATACAAAGAGAGGGGCAATGCTGCTGTAGATTCAAGCTTTCACAGCGTTACAAAGACAGGTGCAATGATGGTGTAGATACAGGCTTTCATAATGTTAAAAGTACAGGGGCAATGCTGGTGTAGATTCAGGGGTTCACTGTGTTACAAATACGGGCAATGCTGGTGTAGATTCAGTGTTTATCAGTTTTACAAGTACAGGGGCAATGCTGGTGTAGATTCAAACTTGCACCGTGTTACAAAGAGAGGGGTAATGCTGCTGTAGATTCAGGATTTCACTGCAGTAGAAAGACAGGTGCAATGATGCTGTAGTTTCAAGCTTTCACAGCGTTACAACGACAGGTGCAATGATGGTGTAGATTCAGGCTCTCATAGTGTTACAAATACAGGGTCAATGCTGGTGTAGATTCAGGTTTTCACAGGTTTACAAATACTGGGGCAATGCTGGTGTTGATTCAGGCTTTCAGAGTGTTACAAATACAGGGGCAATGCTGGTGTTGATTCAGGCTTTCAGAGTGTTTCAAATCCAGGGTCAATGCTGGTGCAGGTTCAAACTTGCACTGTGATACAAAGAGAGGTGCAATGCTGCTGTAGATTCAAGATTTCACTGCGTTACAAAGACAGGTGCAATGATGCTGTAGATTCAAGCTTTCACAGCGTTACAAAGACAAGTGCAATGATGGTGTAGATACAGGCTTTCATAATGTTAAAAGTACATGGGCAATGCTGGTGTACATTCAGGGTTTCACTGTGTTATAAATCCAGAGGCAATGCTGGTTTAGATTCAAACTTGCACCGTGTTACAAAGAGAGGGGCAATGTTGCTGTAGATTCAAGATTTCACTGCAGTAGAAGGACAGGTGCAATGATGCTGTAGATTCAAGCTTTCACAGCGTTACAACGACAGGTGCAATTCTGGTGTAGATTCAGGCGTTCGCTGTGTTACAAGTACAGGGTCAATGCTGGTATAGATTCAGGTTTTCACTGTGTTACAAATACGGGCAATGCTGGTGTAGATTCAGGGTTTATCAGTTTTACAAGTACAGGGGCAATGCTGGTGTAGATTCAAACTTGCACCTTGTTACAAAGAGAGGGGCAATGCTGCTGTAGATTCAGGATTTCACTGCAGTACAAAGACAGGTGCAATGATGCTGTAGTTTCAATCTTTCACAGCATTACAAAGACAGGGGCAATGCTGGTGTCGATTCAGTCTTTCAGAGTTTTACAAATGCAGGGGCAATGCTGGTGTAGATTCAGGCTTTCGCAGTGTTACAAATACAGGGACAATGCTGGTGTCGATTTGAGTTTTGACATTGTTACAAATACAGGTGCAATGCTGGCGGAAAATCAGTCCTTCTCAGTGTTTCAAATACAGGGGCAATGCTGGTGTAGATTCAGTGTTTCAGAGTTTTACAAATGCAGCGGCAATGCTGGTGTAGATTCAGGTTTTGTCACTTTTACAAATACAGGGGCAATGCTGGTGTAGATTCAGGTCTTCGCAGTTTTACAAGTACAGGGGCAATGCTGCTGTAGATTCATGATATCACTGCAGTACAAAGACGTGCAATGATGCTGTAGATTCAAGCTTTCACAGTGTTACAATGACAGGTGCAATGATGGTGTAGATTCAGGCTTTCATAGTGCTAAAAATACAGGGGTAATGCTGGTGTAGATTCAGGCTTTCATAGTGTTACAAATACAGGGGCAATGCTGGTGTAGATTCAGGCTTTCATAGTGTTACAAATACAGGGACAATGCTGGTGTCGATTCAGGCTTTCACAGGGTTACAAATACGGGGGCAATGCTGGTATAGATTCAGGTTTTCACATTGTTACAAATACAGGGTCAATGCTGGTGTAGATTCAGGTTTTCACAGGGTTACAAATACAAAGGCAATGCTGGTGTTGATTGAGGCTTTCAGAGTGTTACAAATACATGGGCAATGTTGGTGTAGATTCAGGCTTTCAGAGTTTTACAAATACGGGGGCAATGCTGGTATAGATTCAGACTCTCGCAGTGTTAGAAATACTGGGGCAATGCTGGTGTACAGTCAGGCTTTCACAGGATTACAAATACAGGGGCAATGCTGGTGTAGATTCAGGCTTTCGCAGTGTTACAAATACAGGGGAAATGTTGCTGTAGATTCAGTCTTTCAGAGTTTTACAAATACATTGCAATGCTGGTATAGATTCAGGTTTTCACAGTGTTAAAGATATAGGGGCAATGCTGGTGTAGATTCAGGTTTTCAGAGGTTTACAAATACAGGGGCAATGCTGGTATTGATTCAGTCTTTCAGAGTGTTACAAATGCAGGGGCAATGCTGGTGTTGATTCAGGCTTTCAGAGTGTTTCAAATCCAGGGTCAATGCTGGTGCAGATTCAAACTTGCACTGTGATACAAAGAGAGGGGCAATGCTGGTGTAGAGTCAGGCTTTCACAGTGTTACAAATCCAGGGGCAATGCTGGTTTAGATTCAAACTTGCACCATGTTACAAAGAGAGGGGCAATGCTGCTGTAGATTCAAGCTTTCACAGCGTTACAACAACAGGTTCAATGCTGGTGTACATTCAGGCGTTCGCTGTGTTACAAATACAGGGACAATGCTGGTGCAGATTCAGGCTTTCACAGGGTTACAAATACTTGGGCAATGCTTGTGTAGATTCAGGCTTTCACAGGGTTACAAATACAGGGGCAATGCTGGTGCAGATTCAGGCTTTCACAGGGTTACAACTACAGGGGCAATGCTTGTGTAGATACAAGCTTTCTACATGTTACAAAGACAGGTGCAATGATGGTGTAGATTCAGGCTCTCGCAGTGTTACAATTACAGGGTCAATGCTGGTGTATATTCAGGTTATCACAGGGTTACAAATACAAAGGCAATGCTGGTGTAGATTCGTGTTTTGACATTGTTACAAATACAGGGGCAATGCTGTCGTAGATTCAAGATTTCACTGCTTTACAAAGACAGGTGCAATGATGGTTTACATTCAGGCTTCCATTGTAATAAACATACAGGGGCAATACTGGTGTAGAGTCAGGCTTTCACAGGGTTACAAATACAGGGGCAATGCTGGTTTAGATTCTGTCTTTCAGAGTTTTACTTATACAGGGCCAATGCTGGTGTAGATTTGTGTTTTGACATTGTTACAAATACAGGGGCAATGCTGGTGTAGATTCAGGTTTTGACACTGTTACAAATACGGGGGCAATGCTGGTGTAGATTCAGGCTTCGCAGTGTTACAAATACAGGGGAAATGTTGCTGCAGATTCAGTCTTTCAGAGTTTTACAAATACGGGGGCAATGCTTGTGTAGATTCAAGCTCTCGCAGTGTTACAAATACGGGGGCAATGCTGGTGTAGATTCAGGTTTTCACAGTTTTACATGTACAGGGGCAATGCTACTGTAGATTCAAGATTTCACTGCAGTACCAAGACAGGTGCAATGATGCTGTAGATTCAAGCTTTCACAGCTTTACAAAGACAGGTGCAATGCTGGTGTTGATTCAGGTTTTCGCAGTTTTACAAGTACAGGGGCAATGCTGCTGTAGATTCAAGATATCACTACAGTACAAAGACGTGCAATGATGCTGTAGATTCAAGCTTTCACAGTGTTACAATGACAGGTGCAATGATGGTGTAGATTCAGGCTTTCATAGTGCTAAAAATACAGGGGCAATGCTGGTGTAGAGTCAGGCTTTCACAGTGTTACAAATCCAGGAGCAATGCTGGTTTAGATTCAAACTTGCACCGTGTTACAAAGAGACGGGCAATGTTGCTGTAGATTCAAGATTTCACTGCAGAAGAAAGACAGGTGCAATGATGCTGTAGATTCAAGCTTCAACAGCGTTACAATGACAGGGTCAATGCTGGTGTAGATTCAGGTTTTCACAGGTTTACAAATACTGGGGCAATTCTGGTGCAGATTCAGGCTTTCACATGGTTACAAATACAGGGGCAATGCTTGTGTAGATTCAAGCTTTCTACGTGTTACGAATACAGGTCCAATGAATGTGTAGATTCAGGCTCTCGCAGTGTTACAAATACAGGGTCAATGCTGGTGTAGATTCAGGTTTTCGCAGGGTTACAAATACAAAGGCAATGCTGGTTTTGATTGAGGCTTTGAGAGTGTTACAAATACAGGGGCAATGTTGGTGTAGATTTAGGCTTTCGCAGTGTTACAAAAGCGGGGCAATGCTGGTTTAGGTTCAAACTTGCACTGTGATACAAAGAGAGGGGCAATGCTGCTGTAGATTCAAGCTTTCACAGCGTTACAAAGACAGGTGCAATGATGGTGTAGATACAGGCTTTCATAATGTTAAAAGTACAGGGGCAATGCTGGTGTAGATTCAGGGGTTCACTGTGTTACAAATACGGGCAATGCTGGTGTAGATTCAGTGTTTATCAGTTTTACAAGTACAGGGGCAATGCTGGTGTAGATTCAAACTTGCACCGTGTTACAAAGAGAGGGGTAATGCTGCTGTAGATTCAGGATTTCACTGCAGTAGAAAGACAGGTGCAATGATGCTGTAGTTTCAAGCTTTCACAGCGTTACAACGACAGGTGCAATGCTGGTGTAGATTCAGGCTTTCGCACTGTTACAAATACAGGGACAATGCTGGTGTTGATTTGTGTTTTGACATTGTTACAAATACAGGTGCAATGCTGGCGGAAAATCAGTCCTTCGCAGTGTTTCAAATACAGGGGCAATGCTGGTGTAGATTCAGTCTTTCAGAGTTTTATAAATGCAGGGGCAATGCTGGTGTAGATTCAGGTTTTGACACTTTTACAAATACAGGGGCAATGCTTGTGTAGATTCAGGTTTTCGCAGTTTTACAAGTACAGGGGCAATGCTGCTGTAGATTCAAGATATCACTGCGTTACAAAGACGTGCAATGATGCTGTAGATTCAAGCTTTCACAGGATTACAAAGACAGGTGCAATGATGGTGTAGATTCAGGCTTTCATAGTGCTAAAAATACAGGGGCAATGCTGGTGTAGAGTCAGGCTTTCACAGTGTTACAAATCCAGGGGCAATGCTGGTTTAGATTCAAACTTGCACCATGTTACAAAGAGAGGGGCAATGCTGCTGTAGATTCAAGCTTTCACAGCGTTACAACAACAGGTTCAATGCTGGTGTACATTCAGGCGTTCGCTGTGTTACAAATACAGGGACAATGCTGGTGCAGATTCAGGCTTTCACAGGGTTACAAATACAGGGGCAATGCTTGTGTAGATTCAAGTTTTGACATTGTTACAAATACAGGGGCATTGCTGGTGCAGATTCAGGCATTCACAGGGTTACAACTACAGGGGCAATGCTTGTGTAGATACAAGCTTTCTACATGTTACAAAGACAGGTGCAATGATGGTGTAGATTCAGGCTCTCGCAGTGTTACAATTACAGGGTCAATGCTGGTGTATATTCAGGTTATCACAGGGTTACAAATACAAAGGCAATGCTGGTGTAGATTCGTGTTTTGACATTGTTACAAATACAGGGGCAATGCTGTCGTAGATTCAAGATTTCACTGCTTTACAAAGACAGGTGCAATGATGGTTTACATTCAGGCTTCCATTGTAATAAACATACAGGGGCAATACTGGTGTAGAGTCAGGCTTTCACAGGGTTACAAATACAGGGGCAATGCTGGTTTAGATTCTGTCTTTCAGAGTTTTACTTATACAGGGCCAATGCTGGTGTAGATTCAGGTTTTGACACTGTTACAAATACGGGGGCAATGCTGGTGTAGATTCAGGCTTCGCAGTGTTACAAATACAGGGGAAATGTTGCTGCAGATTCAGTCTTTCAGAGTTTTACAAATACGGGGGCAATGCTTGTGTAGATTCAAGCTCTCGCAGTGTTACAAATACAGGGGCAATGCTGGTGTAGATTCAGGTTTTCACAGTTTTACATGTACAGGGGCAATGCTACTGTAGATTCAAGATTTCACTGCAGTACCAAGACAGGTGCAATGATGCTGTAGATTCAAGCTTTCACAGCTTTACAAAGACAGGTGCAATGCTGGTGTTGATTCAGGATTTCTACCTGTTACGAATACAGGTGCAATGATGGTGTAGATTCAGACTCTCGCAGTGTTACAAATACAGGGTCAATGCTGGTGTTGATTCAGGATTTCAGAGTGTTACAAATACTGGGGCAATGCTGGTGTAGATCCAGGTTTTCACAGTGTTACAAATACGGGGGCAATGCTGGTGTAGATTCAGGCTTCGCAGTGTTACAAATACAGGGGAAATGTTGCTGCAGATTCAGTCTTTCAGAGTTTTACAAATACAGGGGCAATGCTGGTGTAGATTCAGGTTTTGACACTGTTACAAATACGGGGGCAATGCTTGTGTAGATTCAAGCTCTCGCAGTGTTACAAATACAGGGGCAATGCTGGTGTAGATTCAGGTTTTCACAGTTTTACATGTACAGGGGCAATGCTACTGTAGATTCAAGATTTCACTGCAGTACCAAGACAGGTGCAATGATGCTGTAGATTCAAGCTTTCACAGCTTTACAAAGACAGGTGCAATGCTGGTGTTGATTCAGGATTTCTACCTGTTACGAATACAGGTGCAATGATGGTGTAGATTCAGACTCTCGCAGTGTTACAAATACAGGGTCAATGCTGGTGTTGATTCAGAATTTCAGAGTGTTACAAATACTGGGGCAATGCTGGTGTAGATCCAGGTATTCACAGTGTTACAAATACAGGGGCAATGCTGGTGTAGATTCAGGCTTTCGCAGTGTTACAAATACAGGAGCAATGCTGCTTCAGATTCAAACTTGCACAGTGATACAAAGAGAGGGGCAATGCTGCTGTAGATTCAAGATTTCACTGCAGTACCAAGACAGGTGCAATGCTGGTGTTGATTCAGGATTTCTACGTGTTACGAATACAGGTGCAATGATGGTGTAGATTCAGGCTCTCACAGTGTTACAAATACAGGGTCAATGCTGGTGTAGATTCAGGTTTTCACAGGTTTACAAATACTGGGGCAATGCTGGTGTTGATTCAGGCTTTCAGAGTGTTACAAATACAGGGGCAATGCTGGTGTTGATTCAGGCTTTCAGAGTGTTTCAAATCCAGGGTCAATGCTGGTGCAGATTCAAACTTGCACTGTGATACAAAGAGAGGTGCAATGCTGCTGTAGATTCAAGATTTCACTGCGTTACAAAGACAGGTGCAATGATGCTGTAGATTCAAGCTTTCACAGCGTTACAAAGACAAGTGCAATGATGGTGTAGATACAGGCTTTCATAATATTAAAAGTACATGGGCAATGCTGGTGTACATTCAGGGTTTCACTGTGTTATAAATCCAGAGGCAATGCTGGTTTAGATTCAAACTTGCACCGTGTTACAAAGAGAGGGGCAATGTTGCTGTAGATTCAAGATTTCACTGCAGTAGAAGGACAGGTGCAATGATGCTGTAGATTCAAGCTTTCACAGCGTTACAACGACAGGTGCAATTCTGGTGTAGATTCAGGCGTTCGCTGTGTTACAAGTACAGGGTCAATGCTGGTATAGATTCAGGTTTTCACTGTGTTACAAATACGGGCAATGCTGGTGTAGATTCAGGGTTTATCAGTTTTACAAGTACAGGGGCAATGCTGGTGTAGATTCAAACTTGCACCTTGTTACAAAGAGAGGGGCAATGCTGCTGTAGATTCAGGATTTCACTGCAGTACAAAGACAGGTGCAATGATGCTGTAGTTTCAATCTTTCACAGCATTACAAAGACAGGGGCAATGCTGGTGTCGATTCAGTCTTTCAGTGTTTTACAAATGCAGGGGCAATGCTGGTGTAGATTCAGGCTTTCGCAGTGTTACAAATACAGGGACAATGCTGGTGTCGATTTGAGTTTTGACATTGTTACAAATACAGGTGCAATGCTGGCGGAAAATCAGTCCTTCTCAGTGTTTCAAATACAGGGGCAATGCTGGTGTAGATTCAGTGTTTCAGAGTTTTACAAATGCAGCGGCAATGCTGGTGTAGATTCAGGTTTTGTCACTTTTACAAATACAGGGGCAATGCTGGTGTAGATTCAGGTCTTCGCAGTTTTACAAGTACAGGGGCAATGCTGCTGTAGATTCATGATATCACTGCAGTACAAAGACGTGCAATGATGCTGTAGATTCAAGCTTTCACAGTGTTACAATGACAGGTGCAATGATGGTGTAGATTCAGGCTTTCATAGTGCTAAAAATACAGGGGTAATGCTGGTGTAGATTCAGGCTTTCATAGTGTTACAAATACAGGGGCAATGCTGGTGTAGATTCAGGCTTTCATAGTGTTACAAATACAGGGACAATGCTGGTGTCGATTCAGGCTTTCACAGGGTTACAAATACGGGGGCAATGCTGGTATAGATTCAGGTTTTCACATTGTTACAAATACAGGGTCAATGCTGGTGTAGATTCAGGTTTTCACAGGGTTACAAATACAAAGGCAATGCTGGTGTTGATTGAGGCTTTCAGAGTGTTACAAATACATGGGCAATGTTGGTGTAGATTCAGGCTTTCAGAGTTTTACAAATACGGGGGCAATGCTGGTATAGATTCAGACTCTCGCAGTGTTAGAAATACTGGGGCAATGCTGGTGTACAGTCAGGCTTTCACAGGATTACAAATACAGGGGCAATGCTGGTGTAGATTCAGGCTTTCGCAGTGTTACAAATACAGGGGAAATGTTGCTGTAGATTCAGTCTTTCAGAGTTTTACAAATACATTGCAATGCTGGTATAGATTCAGGTTTTCACAGTGTTAAAGATATAGGGGCAATGCTGGTGTAGATTCAGGTTTTCAGAGGTTTACAAATACAGGGGCAATGCTGGTATTGATTCAGTCTTTCAGAGTGTTACAAATGCAGGGGCAATGCTGGTGTTGATTCAGGCTTTCAGAGTGTTTCAAATCCAGGGTCAATGCTGGTGCAGATTCAAACTTGCACTGTGATACAAAGAGAGGGGCAATGCTGGTGTAGAGTCAGGCTTTCACAGTGTTACAAATCCAGGGGCAATGCTGGTTTAGATTCAAACTTGCACCATGTTACAAAGAGAGGGGCAATGCTGCTGTAGATTCAAGCTTTCACAGAGTTACAACAACAGGTTCAATGCTGGTGTACATTCAGGCGTTCGCTGTGTTACAAATACAGGGACAATGCTGGTGCAGATTCAGGCTTTCACAGGGTTACAAATACTTGGGCAATGCTTGTGTAGATTCAGGCTTTCACAGGGTTACAAATACAGGGGCAATGCTGGTGCAGATTCAGGCTTTCACAGGGTTACAACTACAGGGGCAATGCTTGTGTAGATACAAGCTTTCTACATGTTACAAAGACAGGTGCAATGATGGTGTAGATTCAGGCTCTCGCAGTGTTACAATTACAGGGTCAATGCTGGTGTATATTCAGGTTATCACAGGGTTACAAATACAAAGGCAATGCTGGTGTAGATTCGTGTTTTGACATTGTTACAAATACAGGGGCAATGCTGTCGTAGATTCAAGATTTCACTGCTTTACAAAGACAGGTGCAATGATGGTTTACATTCAGGCTTCCATTGTAATAAACATACAGGGGCAATACTGGTGTAGAGTCAGGCTTTCACAGGGTTACAAATACAGGGGCAATGCTGGTTTAGATTCTGTCTTTCAGAGTTTTACTTATACAGGGCCAATGCTGGTGTAGATTTGTGTTTTGACATTGTTACAAATACAGGGGCAATGCTGGTGTAGATTCAGGTTTTGACACTGTTACAAATACGGGGGCAATGCTGGTGTAGATTCAGGCTTCGCAGTGTTACAAATACAGGGGAAATGTTGCTGCAGATTCAGTCTTTCAGAGTTTTACAAATACGGGGGCAATGCTTGTGTAGATTCAAGCTCTCGCAGTGTTACAAATACAGGGGCAATGCTTGTGTAGATTCAGGTTTTCACAGTTTTACATGTACAGGATCAATGCTACTGTAGATTCAAGATTTCACTGCAGTACCAAGACAGGTGCAATGATGCTGTAGATTCAAGCTTTCACAGCTTTACAAAGACAGGTGCAATGCTGGTGTTGATTCAGGATTTCTACCTGTTACGAATACAGGTGCAATGATGGTGTAGATTCAGACTCTCGCAGTGTTACAAATACAGGGTCAATGCTGGTGTTGATTCAGGATTTCAGAGTGTTACAAATACTGGGGCAATGCTGGTGTAGATCCAGGTTTTCACAGTGTTACAAATACGGGGTCAATGCTGGTGTAGATTCAGGCTTCGCAGTGTTACAAATACAGGGGAAATGTTGCTGCAGATTCAGTCTTTCAGAGTTTTACAAATACAGGGGCAATGCTGGTGTAGATTCAGGTTTTGACACTGTTACAAATACGGGGGCAATGCTTGTGTAGATTCAAGCTCTCGCAGTGTTACAAATACAGGGGCAATGCTGGTGTAGATTCAGGTTTTCACAGTTTTACATGTACAGGGGCAATGCTACTGTAGATTCAAGATTTCACTGCAGTACCAAGACAGGTGCAATGATGCTGTAGATTCAAGCTTTCACAGCTTTACAAAGACAGGTGCAATGCTGGTGTTGATTCAGGAATTCTACCTGTTACGAATACAGGTGCAATGATGGTGTAGATTCAGACTCTCGCAGTGTTACAAATACAGGGTCAATGCTGGTGTAGATTCAGGTTTTCACAGGTTTACAAATACAGGGGCAATGCTGGTGTTGATTCAGGCTTTCAGAGTGTTACAAATACAGGGGCAATGCTGGTGTAGATTCAGGATTTCTACCTGTTACGAATACAGGTGCAATGATGGTGTAGATTCAGACTCTCGCAGTGTTACAAATACAGGGTCAATGCTGGTGTAGATTCAGGTTTTCGCAGTTTTACAAGTACAGGGGCAATGCTGCTGTAGATTCATGATATCACTGCATTACAAAGACGTGCAATGATGCTGTAGATTCAAGCTTTCACAGTGTTACAAAGACTGGTGCAATGATGGTGTAGATTCAGGCTTTCATAGTGCTAAAAATACAGGGGTAATGCTGGTGTAGATTCAGGCTTTCATAGTGTTACAAATATAGGGGCAATGCTGGTGTAGATTCAGGCTTTCATAGTGTTACAAATACAGGGGCAATGCTGGTGTAGATTCAGGCTTTCATAGTGTTACAAATACAGGGACAATGCTGGTGTCGATTCAGGCTTTCACAGGGTTACAAATACGGGGGCAATGCTGGTATAGATTCAGGTTTTCACATTGTTACAAATACAGGGTCAATGCTGGTGTAGATTCAGGTTTTCACAGGGTTACAAATACAAAGGCAATGCTGGTGTTGATTGAGGCTTTCAGAGTGTTACAAATACATGGGCAATGTTGGTGTAGATTCAGGCTTTCAGAGTTTTACAAATACGGGGGCAATGCTGGTATAGATTCAGACTCTCGCAGTGTTAGAAATACTGGGGCAATGCTGGTGTACAGTCAGGCTTTCACAGGATTACAAATACAGGGGCAATGCTGGTGTAGATTCAGGCTTTCGCAGTGTTACAAATACAGGGAAAATGTTGCTGTAGATTCAGTCTTTCAGAGTTTTACAAATACATTGCAATGCTGGTATAGATTCAGGTTTTCACAGTGTTAAAGATACAGGGTCAATGCTGGTGTAGATTCAGGTTTTCAGAGGTTTACAAATACAGGGGCAATGCTGGTATTGATTCAGTCTTTCAGAGTGTTACAAATGCAGGGGCAATGCTGGTGTTGATTCAGGCTTTCAGAGTGTTTCAAATCCAGGGTCAATGCTGGTGCAGATTCAAACTTGCACTGTGATACAAAGAGAGGGGCAATGCTGGTGTAGAGTCAGGCTTTCACAGTGTTACAAATCCAGGGGCAATGCTGGTTTAGATTCAAACTTGCACCATGTTACAAAGAGAGGGGCAATGCTGCTGTAGATTCAAGCTTTCACAGCGTTACAACAACAGGTTCAATGCTGGTGTACATTCAGGCGTTCGCTGTGTTACAAATACAGGGACAATGCTGGTGCAGATTCAGGCTTTCACAGGGTTACAAATACAGGGGCAATGCTTGTGTAGATTCAAGTTTTGACATTGTTACAAATACAGGGGCAATGCTGGTGCAGATTCAGGCTTTCACAGGGTTACAACTACAGGGGCAATGCTTGTGTAGATACAAACTTGCACCGTGTTACAAAGAGAGGGGTAATGCTGCTGTAGATTCAGGATTTCACTGCAGTAGAAAGACAGGTGCAATGATGCTGTAGTTTCAAGCTTTCACAGCGTTACAACGACAGGTGCAATGCTGGTGTAGATTCAGGCTTTCGCACTGTTACAAATACAGGGACAATGCTGGTGTTGATTTGTGTTTTGACATTGTTACAAATACAGGTGCAATGCTGGCGGAAAATCAGTCCTTCGCAGTGTTTCAAATACAGGGGCAATGCTGGTGTAGATTCAGTCTTTCAGAGTTTTATAAATGCAGGGGCAATGCTGGTGTAGATTCAGGTTTTGACACTTTTACAAATACAGGGGCAATGCTTGTGTAGATTCAGGTTTTCGCAGTTTTACAAGTACAGGGGCAATGCTGCTGTAGATTCAAGATATCACTGCGTTACAAAGACGTGCAATGATGCTGTAGATTCAAGCTTTCACAGGATTACAAAGACAGGTGCAATGATGGTGTAGATTCAGGCTTTCATAGTGCTAAAAATACAGGGGCAATGCTGGTGTAGAGTCAGGCTTTCACAGTGTTACAAATCCAGGGGCAATGCTGGTTTAGATTCAAACTTGCACCATGTTACAAAGAGAGGGGCAATGCTGCTGTAGATTCAAGCTTTCACAGCGTTACAACAACAGGTTCAATGCTGGTGTACATTCAGGCGTTCGCTGTGTTACAAATACAGGGACAATGCTGGTGCAGATTCAGGCTTTCACAGGGTTACAAATACAGGGGCAATGCTTGTGTAGATTCAAGTTTTGACATTGTTACAAATACAGGGGCATTGCTGGTGCAGATTCAGGCATTCACAGGGTTACAACTACAGGGGCAATGCTTGTGTAGATACAAGCTTTCTACATGTTACAAAGACAGGTGCAATGATGGTGTAGATTCAGGCTCTCGCAGTGTTACAATTACAGGGTCAATGCTGGTGTATATTCAGGTTATCACAGGGTTACAAATACAAAGGCAATGCTGGTGTAGATTCGTGTTTTGACATTGTTACAAATACAGGGGCAATGCTGTCGTAGATTCAAGATTTCACTGCTTTACAAAGACAGGTGCAATGATGGTTTACATTCAGGCTTCCATTGTAATAAACATACAGGGGCAATACTGGTGTAGAGTCAGGCTTTCACAGGGTTACAAATACAGGGGCAATGCTGGTTTAGATTCTGTCTTTCAGAGTTTTACTTATACAGGGCCAATGCTGGTGTAGATTCAGGTTTTGACACTGTTACAAATACAGGGGCAATGCTGGTGTAGATTCAGGCTTCGCAGTGTTACAAATACAGGGGAAATGTTGCTGCAGATTCAGTCTTTCAGAGTTTTACAAATACGGGGGCAATGCTTGTGTAGATTCAAGCTCTCGCAGTGTTACAAATACAGGGGCAATGCTGGTGTAGATTCAGGTTTTCACAGTTTTACATGTACAGGGGCAATGCTACTGTAGATTCAAGATTTCACTGCAGTACCAAGACAGGTGCAATGATGCTGTAGATTCAAGCTTTCACAGCTTTACAAAGACAGGTGCAATGCTGGTGTTGATTCAGGATTTCTACCTGTTACGAATACAGGTGCAATGATGGTGTAGATTCAGACTCTCGCAGTGTTACAAATACAGGGTCAATGCTGGTGTTGATTCAGGATTTCAGAGTGTTACAAATACTGGGGCAATGCTGGTGTAGATCCAGGTTTTCACAGTGTTACAAATACGGGGGCAATGCTGGTGTAGATTCAGGCTTCGCAGTGTTACAAATACAGGGGAAATGTTGCTGCAGATTCAGTCTTTCAGAGTTTTACAAATACAGGGGCAATGCTGGTGTAGATTCAGGTTTTGACACTGTTACAAATACGGGGGCAATGCTTGTGTAGATTCAAGCTCTCGCAGTGTTACAAATACAGGGGCAATGCTGGTGTAGATTCAGGTTTTCACAGTTTTACATGTACAGGGGCAATGCTACTGTAGATTCAAGATTTCACTGCAGTACCAAGACAGGTGCAATGATGCTGTAGATTCAAGCTTTCACAGCTTTACAAAGACAGGTGCAATGCTGGTGTTGATTCAGGATTTCTACCTGTTACGAATACAGGTGCAATGATGGTGTAGATTCAGACTCTCGCAGTGTTACAAATACAGGGTCAATGCTGGTGTTGATTCAGAATTTCAGAGTGTTACAAATACTGGGGCAATGCTGGTGTAGATCCAGGTATTCACAGTGTTACAAATACAGGGGCAATGCTGGTGTAGATTCAGGCTTTCGCAGTGTTACAAATACAGGAGCAATGCTGCTTCAGATTCAAACTTGCACAGTGATACAAAGAGAGGGGCAATGCTGCTGTAGATTCAAGATTTCACTGCAGTACCAAGACAGGTGCAATGCTGGTGTTGATTCAGGATTTCTACGTGTTACGAATACAGGTGCAATGATGGTGTAGATTCAGGCTCTCACAGTGTTACAAATACAGGGTCAATGCTGGTGTAGATTCAGGTTTTCACAGGTTTACAAATACTGGGGCAATGCTGGTGTTGATTCAGGCTTTCAGAGTGTTACAAATACAGGGGCAATGCTGGTGTTGATTCAGGCTTTCAGAGTGTTTCAAATCCAGGGTCAATGCTGGTGCAGATTCAAACTTGCACTGTGATACAAAGAGAGGTGCAATGCTGCTGTAGATTCAAGATTTCACTGCGTTACAAAGACAGGTGCAATGATGCTGTAGATTCAAGCTTTCACAGCGTTACAAAGACAAGTGCAATGATGGTGTAGATACAGGCTTTCATAATATTAAAAGTACATGGGCAATGCTGGTGTACATTCAGGGTTTCACTGTGTTATAAATCCAGAGGCAATGCTGGTTTAGATTCAAACTTGCACCGTGTTACAAAGAGAGGGGCAATGTTGCTGTAGATTCAAGATTTCACTGCAGTAGAAGGACAGGTGCAATGATGCTGTAGATTCAAGCTTTCACAGCGTTACAACGACAGGTGCAATTCTGGTGTAGATTCAGGCGTGCGCTGTGTTACAAGTACAGGGTCAATGCTGGTATAGATTCAGGTTTTCACTGTGTTACAAATACGGGCAATGCTGGTGTAGATTCAGGGTTTATCAGTTTTACAAGTACAGGGGCAATGCTGGTGTAGATTCAAACTTGCACCTTGTTACAAAGAGAGGGGCAATGCTGCTGTAGATTCAGGATTTCACTGCAGTACAAAGACAGGTGCAATGATGCTGTAGTTTCAATCTTTCACAGCATTACAAAGACAGGGGCAATGCTGGTGTCGATTCAGTCTTTCAGAGTTTTACAAATGCAGGGGCAATGCTGGTGTAGATTCAGGCTTTCGCAGTGTTACAAATACAGGGACAATGCTGGTGTCGATTTGAGTTTTGACATTGTTACAAATACAGGTGCAATGCTGGCGGAAAATCAGTCCTTCTCAGTGTTTCAAATACAGGGGCAATGCTGGTGTAGATTCAGTGTTTCAGAGTTTTACAAATGCAGCGGCAATGCTGGTGTAGATTCAGGTTTTGTCACTTTTACAAATACAGGGGCAATGCTGGTGTAGATTCAGGTCTTCGCAGTTTTACAAGTACAGGGGCAATGCTGCTGTAGATTCATGATATCACTGCAGTACAAAGACGTGCAATGATGCTGTAGATTCAAGCTTTCACAGTGTTACAATGACAGGTGCAATGATGGTGTAGATTCAGGCTTTCATAGTGCTAAAAATACAGGGGTAATGCTGGTGTAGATTCAGGCTTTCATAGTGTTACAAATACAGGGGCAATGCTGGTGTAGATTCAGGCTTTCATAGTGTTACAAATACAGGGACAATGCTGGTGTCGATTCAGGCTTTCACAGGGTTACAAATACGGGGGCAATGCTGGTATAGATTCAGGTTTTCACATTGTTACAAATACAGGGTCAATGCTGGTGTAGATTCAGGTTTTCACAGGGTTACAAATACAAAGGCAATGCTGGTGTTGATTGAGGCTTTCAGAGTGTTACAAATACATGGGCAATGTTGGTGTAGATTCAGGCTTTCAGAGTTTTACAAATACGGGGGCAATGCTGGTATAGATTCAGACTCTCGCAGTGTTAGAAATACTGGGGCAATGCTGGTGTACAGTCAGGCTTTCACAGGATTACAAATACAGGGGCAATGCTGGTGTAGATTCAGGCTTTCGCAGTGTTACAAATACAGGGGAAATGTTGCTGTAGATTCAGTCTTTCAGAGTTTTACAAATACATTGCAATGCTGGTATAGATTCAGGTTTTCACAGTGTTAAAGATATAGGGGCAATGCTGGTGTAGATTCAGGTTTTCAGAGGTTTACAAATACAGGGGCAATGCTGGTATTGATTCAGTCTTTCAGAGTGTTACAAATGCAGGGGCAATGCTGGTGTTGATTCAGGCTTTCAGAGTGTTTCAAATCCAGGGTCAATGCTGGTGCAGATTCAAACTTGCACTGTGATACAAAGAGAGGGGCAATGCTGGTGTAGAGTCAGGCTTTCACAGTGTTACAAATCCAGGGGCAATGCTGGTTTAGATTCAAACTTGCACCATGTTACAAAGAGAGGGGCAATGCTGCTGTAGATTCAAGCTTTCACAGAGTTACAACAACAGGTTCAATGCTGGTGTACATTCAGGCGTTCGCTGTGTTACAAATACAGGGACAATGCTGGTGCAGATTCAGGCTTTCACAGGGTTACAAATACTTGGGCAATGCTTGTGTAGATTCAGGCTTTCACAGGGTTACAAATACAGGGGCAATGCTGGTGCAGATTCAGGCTTTCACAGGGTTACAACTACAGGGGCAATGCTTGTGTAGATACAAGCTTTCTACATGTTACAAAGACAGGTGCAATGATGGTGTAGATTCAGGCTCTCGCAGTGTTACAATTACAGGGTCAATGCTGGTGTATATTCAGGTTATCACAGGGTTACAAATACAAAGGCAATGCTGGTGTAGATTCGTGTTTTGACATTGTTACAAATACAGGGGCAATGCTGTCGTAGATTCAAGATTTCACTGCTTTACAAAGACAGGTGCAATGATGGTTTACATTCAGGCTTCCATTGTAATAAACATACAGGGGCAATACTGGTGTAGAGTCAGGCTTTCACAGGGTTACAAATACAGGGGCAATGCTGGTTTAGATTCTGTCTTTCAGAGTTTTACTTATACAGGGCCAATGCTGGTGTAGATTTGTGTTTTGACATTGTTACAAATACAGGGGCAATGCTGGTGTAGATTCAGGTTTTGACACTGTTACAAATACGGGGGCAATGCTGGTGTAGATTCAGGCTTCGCAGTGTTACAAATACAGGGGAAATGTTGCTGCAGATTCAGTCTTTCAGAGTTTTACAAATACGGGGGCAATGCTTGTGTAGATTCAAGCTCTCGCAGTGTTACAAATACAGGGGCAATGCTTGTGTAGATTCAGGTTTTCACAGTTTTACATGTACAGGATCAATGCTACTGTAGATTCAAGATTTCACTGCAGTACCAAGACAGGTGCAATGATGCTGTAGATTCAAGCTTTCACAGCTTTACAAAGACAGGTGCAATGCTGGTGTTGATTCAGGATTTCTACCTGTTACGAATACAGGTGCAATGATGGTGTAGATTCAGACTCTCGCAGTGTTACAAATACAGGGTCAATGCTGGTGTTGATTCAGGATTTCAGAGTGTTACAAATACTGGGGCAATGCTGGTGTAGATCCAGGTTTTCACAGTGTTACAAATACGGGGTCAATGCTGGTGTAGATTCAGGCTTCGCAGTGTTACAAATACAGGGGAAATGTTGCTGCAGATTCAGTCTTTCAGAGTTTTACAAATACAGGGGCAATGCTGGTGTAGATTCAGGTTTTGACACTGTTACAAATACGGGGGCAATGCTTGTGTAGATTCAAGCTCTCGCAGTGTTACAAATACAGGGGCAATGCTGGTGTAGATTCAGGTTTTCACAGTTTTACATGTACAGGGGCAATGCTACTGTAGATTCAAGATTTCACTGCAGTACCAAGACAGGTGCAATGATGCTGTAGATTCAAGCTTTCACAGCTTTACAAAGACAGGTGCAATGCTGGTGTTGATTCAGGAATTCTACCTGTTACGAATACAGGTGCAATGATGGTGTAGATTCAGACTCTCGCAGTGTTACAAATACAGGGTCAATGCTGGTGTAGATTCAGGTTTTCACAGGTTTACAAATACAGGGGCAATGCTGGTGTTGATTCAGGCTTTCAGAGTGTTACAAATACAGGGGCAATGCTGGTGTAGATTCAGGATTTCTACCTGTTACGAATACAGGTGCAATGATGGTGTAGATTCAGACTCTCGCAGTGTTACAAATACAGGGTCAATGCTGGTGTAGATTCAGGTTTTCGCAGTTTTACAAGTACAGGGGCAATGCTGCTGTAGATTCATGATATCACTGCATTACAAAGACGTGCAATGATGCTGTAGATTCAAGCTTTCACAGTGTTACAAAGACTGGTGCAATGATGGTGTAGATTCAGGCTTTCATAGTGCTAAAAATACAGGGGTAATGCTGGTGTAGATTCAGGCTTTCATAGTGTTACAAATATAGGGGCAATGCTGGTGTAGATTCAGGCTTTCATAGTGTTACAAATACAGGGGCAATGCTGGTGTAGATTCAGGCTTTCATAGTGTTACAAATACAGGGACAATGCTGGTGTCGATTCAGGCTTTCACAGGGTTACAAATACGGGGGCAATGCTGGTATAGATTCAGGTTTTCACATTGTTACAAATACAGGGTCAATGCTGGTGTAGATTCAGGTTTTCACAGGGTTACAAATACAAAGGCAATGCTGGTGTTGATTGAGGCTTTCAGAGTGTTACAAATACATGGGCAATGTTGGTGTAGATTCAGGCTTTCAGAGTTTTACAAATACGGGGGCAATGCTGGTATAGATTCAGACTCTCGCAGTGTTAGAAATACTGGGGCAATGCTGGTGTACAGTCAGGCTTTCACAGGATTACAAATACAGGGGCAATGCTGGTGTAGATTCAGGCTTTCGCAGTGTTACAAATACAGGGAAAATGTTGCTGTAGATTCAGTCTTTCAGAGTTTTACAAATACATTGCAATGCTGGTATAGATTCAGGTTTTCACAGTGTTAAAGATACAGGGTCAATGCTGGTGTAGATTCAGGTTTTCAGAGGTTTACAAATACAGGGGCAATGCTGGTATTGATTCAGTCTTTCAGAGTGTTACAAATGCAGGGGCAATGCTGGTGTTGATTCAGGCTTTCAGAGTGTTTCAAATCCAGGGTCAATGCTGGTGCAGATTCAAACTTGCACTGTGATACAAAGAGAGGGGCAATGCTGGTGTAGAGTCAGGCTTTCACAGTGTTACAAATCCAGGGGCAATGCTGGTTTAGATTCAAACTTGCACCATGTTACAAAGAGAGGGGCAATGCTGCTGTAGATTCAAGCTTTCACAGCGTTACAACAACAGGTTCAATGCTGGTGTACATTCAGGCGTTCGCTGTGTTACAAATACAGGGACAATGCTGGTGCAGATTCAGGCTTTCACAGGGTTACAAATACAGGGGCAATGCTTGTGTAGATTCAAGTTTTGACATTGTTACAAATACAGGGGCAATGCTGGTGCAGATTCAGGCTTTCACAGGGTTACAACTACAGGGGCAATGCTTGTGTAGATACAAACTTGCACCGTGTTACAAAGAGAGGGGTAATGCTGCTGTAGATTCAGGATTTCACTGCAGTAGAAAGACAGGTGCAATGATGCTGTAGTTTCAAGCTTTCACAGCGTTACAACGACAGGTGCAATGCTGGTGTAGATTCAGGCTTTCGCACTGTTACAAATACAGGGACAATGCTGGTGTTGATTTGTGTTTTGACATTGTTACAAATACAGGTGCAATGCTGGCGGAAAATCAGTCCTTCGCAGTGTTTCAAATACAGGGGCAATGCTGGTGTAGATTCAGTCTTTCAGAGTTTTATAAATGCAGGGGCAATGCTGGTGTAGATTCAGGTTTTGACACTTTTACAAATACAGGGGCAATGCTTGTGTAGATTCAGGTTTTCGCAGTTTTACAAGTACAGGGGCAATGCTGCTGTAGATTCAAGATATCACTGCGTTACAAAGACGTGCAATGATGCTGTAGATTCAAGCTTTCACAGGATTACAAAGACAGGTGCAATGATGGTGTAGATTCAGGCTTTCATAGTGCTAAAAATACAGGGGCAATGCTGGTGTAGAGTCAGGCTTTCACAGTGTTACAAATCCAGGGGCAATGCTGGTTTAGATTCAAACTTGCACCATGTTACAAAGAGAGGGGCAATGCTGCTGTAGATTCAAGCTTTCACAGCGTTACAACAACAGGTTCAATGCTGGTGTACATTCAGGCGTTCGCTGTGTTACAAATACAGGGACAATGCTGGTGCAGATTCAGGCTTTCACAGGGTTACAAATACAGGGGCAATGCTTGTGTAGATTCAAGTTTTGACATTGTTACAAATACAGGGGCAATGCTGGTGCAGATTCAGGCTTTCACAGGGTTACAACTACAGGGGCAATGCTTGTGTAGATACAAGCTTTCTACATGTTACAAAGACAGGTGCAATGATGGTGTAGATTCAGGCTCTCGCAGTGTTACAATTACAGGGTCAATGCTGGTGTATATTCAGGTTATCACAGGGTTACAAATACAAAGGCAATGCTGGTGTAGATTCGTGTTTTGACATTGTTACAAATACAGGGGCAATGCTGTCGTAGATTCAAGATTTCACTGCTTTACAAAGACAGGTGCAATGATGGTTTACATTCAGGCTTCCATTGTAATAAACATACAGGGGCAATACTGGTGTAGAGTCAGGCTTTCACAGGGTTACAAATACAGGGGCAATGCTGGTTTAGATTCTGTCTTTCAGAGTTTTACTTATACAGGGCCAATGCTGGTGTAGATTTGTGTTTTGACATTGTTACAAATACAGGGGCAATGCTGGTGTAGATTCAGGTTTTGACACTGTTACAAATACGGGGGCAATGCTGGTGTAGATTCAGGCTTCGCAGTGTTACAAATACAGGGGAAATGTTGCTGCAGATTCAGTCTTTCAGAGTTTTACAAATACAGGGGCAATGCTGGTGTAGATTCAGGTTTTGACACTGTTACAAATACGGGGGCAATGCTTGTGTAGATTCAAGCTCTCGCAGTGTTACAAATACAGGGGCAATGCTGGTGTAGATTCAGGTTTTCACAGTTTTACATGTACAGGGGCAATGCTACTGTAGATTCAAGATTTCACTGCAGTACCAAGACAGGTGCAATGTTGCTGTAGATTCAAGCTTTCACAGCTTTACAAAGACAGGTGCAATGCTGGTGTTGATTCAGGATTTCTACCTGTTACGAATACAGGTGCAATGATGGTGTAGATTCAGACTCTCGCAGTGTTACAAATACAGGGTCAATGCTGGTGTTGATTCAGGATTTCAGAGTGTTACAAATACTGGGGCAATGCTGGTGTAGATCCAGGTTTTCACAGTGTTACAAATACAGGGGCAATGCTGGTGTAGATTCAGGCTTTCGCAGTGTTACAAATACAGGAGCAATGCTGCTTCAGATTCAAACTTGCACAGTGATACAAAGAGAGGGGCAATGCTGTTGTAGATTCAAGATTTCACTGCAGTACCAAGACAGGTGCAATGCTGGTGTTGATTCAGGATTTCTACGTGTTACGAATACAGGTGCAATGATGGTGTAGATTCAGGCTCTCACAGTGTTACAAATACAGGGTCAATGCTGGTGTAGATTCAGGTTTTCACAGGTTTACAAATACAGGGGCAATGCTGGTGTTGATTCAGGATTTCTACCTGTTACGAATACAGGTGCAATGATGGTGTAGATTCAGACTCTCGCAGTGTTACAAATACAGGGTCAATGCTGGTGTAGATTCAGGTTTTCGCAGTTTTACAAGTACAGGGGCAATGCTGCTGTAGATTCATGATATCACTGCATTACAAAGACGTGCAATGATGCTGTAGATTCAAGCTTTCACAGTGTTACAAAGACTGGTGCAATGATGGTGTAGATTCAGGCTTTCATAGTGCTAAAATACAGGGGTAATGCTGGTGTAGATTCAGGCTTTCATAGTGTTACAAATACAGGGGCAATGCTGGTGTAGATTCAGGCTTTCATAGTGTTACAAATACAGGTGCAATGCTGGCGGAAAATCAGTCCTTCTCAGTGTTTCAAATACAGGGGCAATGCTGGTGTAGATTCAGTGTTTCAGAGTTTTACAAATACAGGGGCAATGCTGGTGTAGATTCAGGCTTTCATAGTGTTACAAATACAGGGACAATGCTGGTGTCGATTCAGGCTTTCACAGGGTTACAAATACGGGGGCAATGCTGGTATAGATTCAGGTTTTCACATTGTTACAAATACAGGGTCAATGCTGGTGTAGATTCAGGTTTTCACAGGGTTACAAATACAAAGGCAATGCTGGTGTTGATTGAGGCTTTCAGAGTGTTACAAATACATGGGCAATGTTGGTGTAGATTCAGGCTTTAAGAGTTTTACAAATACGGGGGCAATGCTGGTATAGATTTAGACTCTCGCAGTGTTAGAAATACTGGGGCAATGCTGGTGTACAGTCAGGCTTTCACAGGATTACAAATACAGGGGCAATGCTGGTGTAGATTCAGGCTTTCGCAGTGTTACAAATACAGGGAAAATGTTGCTGTAGATTCAGTCTTTCAGAGTTTTACAAATACATTGCAATGCTGGTATAGATTCAGGTTTTCACAGTGTTAAAGATACAGGGTCAATGCTGGTGTAGATTCAGGTTTTCAGAGGTTTACAAATGCAGGGGCAATGCTGGTATTGATTCAGTCTTTCAGAGTGTTACAAATGCAGGGGCAATGCTGGTGTTGATTCAGGCTTTCAGAGTGTTTCAAATCCAGGGTCAATGCTGGTGCAGATTCAAACTTGCACTGTGATACAAAGAGAGGGGCAATGCTGGTGTAGAGTCAGGCTTTCACAGTGTTACAAATCCAGGGGCAATGCTGGTTTAGATTCAAACTTGCACCATGTTACAAAGAGAGGGGCAATGCTGCTGTAGATTCAAGCTTTCACAGCGTTACAACAACAGGTTCAATGCTGGTGTACATTCAGGCGTTCGCTGTGTTACAAATACAGGGACAATGCTGGTGCAGATTCAGGCTTTCACAGGGTTACAAATACAGGGGCAATGCTTGTGTAGATTCAAGTTTTGACATTGTTACAAATACAGGGGCAATGCTGGTGCAGATTCAGGCTTTCACAGGGTTACAACTACAGGGGCAATGCTTGTGTAGATACAAGCTTTCTACATGTTACAAAGACAGGTGCAATGATGGTGTAGATTCAGGCTCTCGCAGTGTTACAATTACAGGGTCAATGCTGGTGTATATTCAGGTTATCACAGGGTTACAAATACAAAGGCAATGCTGGTGTAGATTCGTGTTTTGACATTGTTACAAATACAGGGGCAATGCTGTCGTAGATTCAAGATTTCACTGCTTTACAAAGACAGGTGCAATGATGGTTTACATTCAGGCTTCCATTGTAATAAACATACAGGGGCAATACTGGTGTAGAGTCAGGCTTTCACAGGGTTACAAATACAGGGGCAATGCTGGTTTAGATTCTGTCTTTCAGAGTTTTACTTATACAGGGCCAATGCTGGTGTAGATTTGTGTTTTGACATTGTTACAAATACAGGGGCAATGCTGGTGTAGATTCAGGTTTTGACACTGTTACAAATACGGGGGCAATGCTGGTGTAGATTCAGGCTTCGCAGTGTTACAAATACAGGGGAAATGTTGCTGCAGATTCAGTCTTTCAGAGTTTTACAAATACAGGGGCAATGCTGGTGTAGATTCAGGTTTTGACACTGTTACAAATACGGGGGCAATGCTTGTGTAGATTCAAGCTCTCGCAGTGTTACAAATACAGGGGCAATGCTGGTGTAGATTCAGGTTTTCACAGTTTTACATGTACAGGGGCAATGCTACTGTAGATTCAAGATTTCACTGCAGTACCAAGACAGGTGCAATGATGCTGTAGATTCAAGCTTTCACAGCTTTACAAAGACAGGTGCAATGCTGGTGTTGATTCAGGAATTCTACCTGTTACGAATACAGGTGCAATGATGGTGTAGATTCAGACTCTCGCAGTGTTACAAATACAGGGTCAATGCTGGTGTTGATTCAGGATTTCAGAGTGTTACAAATACTGGGGCAATGCTGGTGTAGATCCAGGTTTTCACAGTGTTACAAATACAGGGGCAATGCTGGTGTAGATTCAGGCTTTCGCAGTGTTACAAATACAGGAGCAATGCTGCTTCAGATTCAAACTTGCACAGTGATACAAAGAGAGGGGCAATGCTGCTGCAGATTCAAGATTTCACTGCAGTACCAAGACAGGTGCAATGCTGGTGTTGATTCAGGATTTCTACGTGTTACGAATACAGGTGCAATGATGGTGTAGATTCAGGCTCTCACAGTGTTACAAATACGGGGTCAATGCTGGTGTAGATTCAGGTTTTCACAGCTTTACAAATACAGGGGCAATGCTGGTGTTGATTCAGGCTTTCAGAGTGTTACAAATACAGGGACAATGCTGGTGTCGATTTGTGTTTTGACATTGTTACAAATACAGGTGCAATGCTGGCGGAAAATCAGTCCTTCTCAGTGTTTCAAATACAGGGGCAATGCTGGTGTAGATTCAGTGTTTCAGAGTTTTACAAATGCAGCGGCAATGCTGGTGTAGATTCAGGTTTTGTCATTTTTACAAATACAGGGGCAATGCTGGTGTAGATTCAGGTTTTCGCAGTTTTACAAGTACAGGGGCAATGCTGGTGCAGATTCAAACTTGCACTGTGATACAAAGAGAGGGGCAATGCTGCTGTAGATTCAAGATTTCACTGCGTTACAAAGACAGGTGCAATGATGCTGTAGATTCAAGCTTTCACAGTGTTACAAAGACAGGTGCAAAGATGGTGTAGATACAGGCTTTCATAATGTTAAAAGTACAGGGGCAATGCTGGTGTACATTCAGGGTTTATCAGTTTTACAAGTACAGTGGCAATGCTGGTGCAGATTCAAACTTGCACCGTGTTACAAAGAGAGGGGCAATGCTGCTGTAGATTCAAGCTTTCACAGCTTTACAAAGACAGGTGCAATGCTGGTGTTGAGTCAGGATTTCTACGTGTTACGAATACAGGTGCAATGATGGTGTAGATTCAGACTCTCGCAGTGTTACAAATACTGGGGCAATGCTGGTGTACAGTCAGGCTTTCACAGGATTACAAATACAGGGGCAATGCTGGTGTAGATTCAGGCTTTCGCAGTGTTACAAATACAGGGGAAATGTTGGTGTAGATTCAGTCTTTCAGAGTTTTACAAATACATTGCAATGCTGGTATAGATTCAGGTTTTCACAGTGTTAAAGATATAGGGGCAATGCTGGTGTAGATTCAGGCTCTCGCAGTGTTACAAATACAGGGTCAATGCTGGTGTAGATTCAGGTTTTCACAGGTTTACAAATACAGGGGCAATGCTGGTATTGATTCAGTCTTTCAGAGTGTTACAAATACAGGGACAATGCTGGTGTAGATTCAGGCTTTCACACAGTTACAAATACAGGGACAATGCTGGTGTCGATTTGTGTTTTGAGATTGTTACAAATACAGGGGCAATGCTGGCGGAAAATCAGTCCTTCGCAGTGTTTGAAATACAGGGGCAATGCTGGTGTAGATTCAGTCTTTCAGAGTTTTACAAATGCATGGGCAATGCTGGTGTAGATTCAGGTTTTCGCAGTTTTACAAGTACAGGGGCAATGCTGCTGTAGATTCAGGCTTTCGCAGTGTTACAAATGCAGGAGCAATGCTGGTTCAGATTCAAACTTGCACAGTGATACAAAGAGAGGGGCAATGCTGCTGTAGATTCAAGATTTCACTGCAGTACCAAGACAGGTGCAATGATGCTGTAGATTCAAGCTTTCACAGCTTTACAAAGACAGATGCAATGCTGGTATTGATTCAGGATTTCTACGTGTTACGAATACAGGTGCAATGATGGTGTAGATTCAGACTCTCGAAGTGTTACAAATACAGGATCAATGCTGGTGTTGATTCAGGATTTCAGAGAGTTACAAATACTGGGGCAATGCTGGTGTACAGTCAGACTTTCACAGGATTACAAATACAGGGGCAATGCTGGTGTAGATTCACGCTTTCGCAGTGTTACAAATACAGGGGAAATGTTGCTGTAGATTCAGTCTTTCAGAGTTTTACAAATACATTGCAATGCTGGTATGGATTCAGGTTTTCACAGTGTTAAAGATATAGGGGCATTGCTGGTGCAGATTCAGGCTTTCACAGGGTTACAAATACAGGGGCAATGCTTGTGTTGATTCAAGCTTTCTACGTGTTACGAATACAGGTGCAATGATGGTGTAGATTCAGGCTCTCACAGTGTTACAAATACAGGGTCAATGCTGGTGTAGATTCAGGTTTTCACAGGTTTACAAATACAGGGGCAATGCTGGTGTTGATTCAGTCTTTCAGAGTTTTACAAATACGGGGGCAATGCTGGTGTAGATTCAGGCTCTCGCAGTGTTACAAATACAGGGGCAATGCTTCTGTTGATTCAAGCTTTCTACGTGTTATGAATACAGGTGCAATGATGGTGTAGATTCAGGCTCTCACAGTGTTACAAATACAGGGTCAATGCTGGTGTAGATTCAGGTTTTGACAGGTTTACAAATACAGGGGCAATGCTGGTGTTGATTCAGGCTTTCAGAGTGTTACAAATACAGGGCCAATGCTGGTGTTGATTCAGGCTTTCAGAGTGTTTCAAATCCAGGGTCAATGCTGGTGCAGATTCAAACTTGCACTGTGATACAAAGAGTGGGGCAATGCTGCTGTAGATTCAAGATTTCACTGCGTTACAAAGACAGGTGCAATGATGCTGTAGATTCAAGCTTTCACAGCGTTACAAAGACAGGTGCAAAGATGGTGTAGATACAGGCTTTCATAATGTTAAAAGTACAGGGGCAATGCTGGTGTACATTCAGGGTTTATCAGTTTTACAAGTACAGTGGCAATGCTGGTGTAGATTCAAACTTGCACCGTGTTACAAAGAGAGGGGCAATGCTGCTGTAGATTCAGGATTTCACTGCAGTACAAAGACAGGTGCAATGATGCTGTAGTTTCAGTCTTTCATGGCTTTACAAAGACAGGTGCAATGCTGGTGTAGATTCAGGCTTTCGCAGTGTTTCAAATACAGGGGCAATGCTGGCGGAAAATCAGTCCTTCGCAGTGTTTCAAATACAGGGGCAATGCTGGTGTAGATTCAGTCTTTCAGAGTTTTACAAATGCATGGGCAAAGCTGATGTAGATTCAGGTTTTGACATTTTTACAAATACAGAGGCAATTCTGATGTAGAATCAGGTTTTCGCAGTTTTACAAGTACAGGGGCAATGCTGCTGTAGATTCAAGATATCACTGCATTACAAAGACGTGCAATGATGCTGTAGATTCAAGCTTTCACAGTGTTACAAAGACAGGTGCAATGATGGTGTAGATTCAGGCTTTCATAGTGCTAAAAATACAGGGGCAATGCTGGTGTAGATTCGTGTTTTGACATTGTTACAAATATAGGGGCAATGCTGGCGGAGATTCAGGCTCTCGCAGTGTTACAAATACAGGGGAAATGTTGCTGTAGATTCAGTCTTTCAGAGTTTTACAAATACAGGGGCAATGCTGGTGTAGATTCAGGTTTTCACAGTTTTACAAGTACAGGGGCAATGCTGCTGTAGATTCAAGATTTCACTGCAGTACCAAGACAGGTGCAATGATGCTGTAGATTCAAGCTTTCACAGCTTTACAAAGACAGGTGCAATGCTGGTGTTGATTCAGTATTTCTACCTGTTACGAATACAGGTGCAATGATGGTGTAGATTCAGACTCTCGCAGTGTTACAAATACTGGGGCAATGCTGGTGTAGATTCAGGTTTTCACAGTGTTACAAATACAGGGGCAATGCTGGTGTAGATTCAGGCTTTCGCAGTGTTACAAATGCAGGAGCAATGCTGGTTGAGATTCAAACTTGCACAGTGATACAAAGAGAGGGGCAATTCTGCTGTAGATTCAAGATTTCATTGCAGTACCAAGACAGGTGCAATGATGCTGTAGATTCAAGCTTTCAGAGCTTTACAAAGACAGGTGCAATGCTGGTGTTGATTCAGGATTTCTACGTGTTACGAATACAGGTGCAATGATGGTGTAGATTCAGACTCTCGCAGTGTTACAAATACTGGGGCAATGCTGGTGTACAGTCAGGCTTTCACAGGATTACAAATACAGGGTCAATGCTGGTGTTGATTCAGGATTTCAGAGTGTTACAAATACAGGGGCAATGCTGGTGTAGATTCAGGCTTTCGCAGTGTTACAAATACAGGAGCAATGCTGCTTCAGATTCAAACTTGCACAGTGATACAAAGAGAGGGGCAATGCTGCTGTAGATTCAAGATTTCACTGCAGTACCAAGACAGGTGCAATGCTGGTGTTGATTCAGGTTTTCTACGTGTTACGAGTACATGTGCAATGATGGTGTAGATTCAGACTCTCGCAGTGTTACAAATACTGGGGCAATGCTGGTGTACAGTCAGGCTTTCACAGGATTACAAATACAGGGGCCATGCTGGTGTAGATTCAGGCTTTCGCAGTGTTACAAATACAGGGGATATGTTGCTGTAGATTCAGTCTTTCAGAGTTTTACAAATACAGGGGCAATGCTTGTGTTGATTCAAGCTTTCTACGTGTTACGAATACAGGTGCAATGATGGTGTAGATTCAGGCTCTCACAGTGTTACAAATACAGGGTCAATGCTGGTGTAGATTCAGGTTTTCACAGGTTTACAAATACAGGGGCAATGCTGTTGTTGATTCAGGCTTTCAGAGTGTTACAAATACAGGGGCAATGCTGGTGTTGATTCAGGCTTTCAGAGTGTTTCAAATCCAGGGTCAATGCTGGTGCAGATTCAAACTTGCACTGTGATACAAAGAGAGGGGCAATGCTGCTGTAGATTCAAGATTTCACTGCGTTACAAAGACAGGTGCAATGATGCTGTAGATTCAAGCTTTCACAGCGTTACAAAGACAAGTGCAATGATGGTGTAGATACAGGCTTTCATAATGTTAAAAGTACAGGGGCAATGCTGGTGTACATTCAGGGTTTCACTGTGTTATAAATCCAGGTGCTATGCTGATTTAGATTCAAACTTGCACCGTGTTACAAAGAGAGGGGCAATGTTGCTGTAGATTCAAGATTTCACTGCAGTAGAAAGACAGGTGCAATGATGCTGTAGATTCAAGCTTTCACAGCGTTACAACGACAGGTGCAATTCTGGTGTAGATTCAAGTGTTCGCTGTGTTACAAGTACAGGGTCAATGCTGGTATAGATTCAGGTTTTCACTGTGTTACAAATACGGGCAATGCTGGTGTAGATTCAGGGTTTATCAGTTTTACAAGTACAGGGGCAATGCTGGTGTAGATTCAAACTTGCACCGTGTTACAAAGAGAGGGGCAATGCTGCTGTAGATTCAGGATTTCACTGCAGTACAAAGACAAGTGCAATGATGCTGTAGTTTCAATCTTTCACAGCTTTACAAATACTGGGGCAATGCTGGTGTAGATCCAGGTTTTCACAGTGTTACAAATACAGGGGCAATGCTGGTGTAGATTCAGGCTTTCGCAGTGTTACAAATACAGGAGCAATGCTGCTTCAGATTCAAACTTGCACAGTGATACAAAGAGAGGGGCAATGCTGCTGTAGATTCAAGATTTCACTGCAGTACCAAGACAGGTGCAATGCTGGTGTTGATTCAGGATTTCTACGTGTTACGAATACAGGTGCAATGATGGTGTAGATTCAGGCTCTCACAGTGTTAGAAATACAGGGTCAATGCTGGTGTAGATTCAGGTTTTCACAGGTTTACAAATACAGGGGCAATGCTGGTGTAGATTCAGGCTTTCGCAGTGTTACAAATACAGGGGAAATGTTGGTGTAGATTCAGTCTTTCAGAGTTTTACAAATACATTGCAATGCTGGTATAGATTCAGGTTTTCACAGTGTTAAAGATATAGGGGCAATGCTGGTGTAGATTCAGGCTCTCGCAGTGTTACAAATACAGGGTCAATGCTGGTGTAGATTCAGGTTTTCACAGGTTTACAAATACAGGGGCAATGCTGGTATTGATTCAGTCTTTCAGAGTGTTACAAATACAGGGACAATGCTGGTGTAGATTCAGGCTTTCACACAGTTACAAATACAGGGACAATGCTGGTGTCGATTTGTGTTTTGAGATTGTTACAAATACAGGGGCAATGCTGGCGGAAAATCAGTCCTTCGCAGTGTTTGAAATACAGGGGCAATGCTGGTGTAGATTCAGTCTTTCAGAGTTTTACAAATGCATGGGCAATGCTGGTGTAGATTCAGGTTTTCGCAGTTTTACAAGTACAGGGGCAATGCTGCTGTAGATTCAGGCTTTCGCAGTGTTACAAATGCAGGAGCAATGCTGGTTCAGATTCAAACTTGCACAGTGATACAAAGAGAGGGGCAATGCTGCTGTAGATTCAAGATTTCACTGCAGTACCAAGACAGGTGCAATGATGCTGTAGATTCAAGCTTTCACAGCTTTACAAAGACAGATGCAATGCTGGTATTGATTCAGGATTTCTACGTGTTACGAATACAGGTGCAATGATGGTGTAGATTCAGACTCTCGCAGTGTTACAAATACAGGGTCAATGCTGGTGTTGATTCAGGATTTCAGAGAGTTACAAATACTGGGGCAATGCTGGTGTACAGTCAGGCTTTCACAGGATTACAAATACAGGGGCAATGCTGGTGTAGATTCACGCTTTCGCAGTGTTACAAATACAGGGGAAATGTTGCTGTAGATTCAGTCTTTCAGAGTTTTACAAATACATTGCAATGCTGGTATGGATTCAGGTTTTCACAGTGTTAAAGATATAGGGGCATTGCTGGTGCAGATTCAGGCTTTCACAGGGTTACAAATACAGGGGCAATGCTTGTGTTGATTCAAGCTTTCTACGTGTTACGAATACAGGTGCAATGATGGTGTAGATTCAGGCTCTCACAGTGTTACAAATACAGGGTCAATGCTGGTGTAGATTCAGGTTTTCACAGGTTTACAAATACAGGGGCAATGCTGGTGTTGATTCAGTCTTTCAGAGTTTTACAAATACGGGGGCAATGCTGGTGTAGATTCAGGCTCTCGCAGTGTTACAAATACAGGGGCAATGCTTCTGTTGATTCAAGCTTTCTACGTGTTATGAATACAGGTGCAATGATGGTGTAGATTCAGGCTCTCACAGTGTTACAAATACAGGGTCAATGCTGGTGTAGATTCAGGTTTTGACAGGTTTACAAATACAGGGGCAATGCTGGTGTTGATTCAGGCTTTCAGAGTGTTACAAATACAGGGCCAATGCTGGTGTTGATTCAGGCTTTCAGAGTGTTTCAAATCCAGGGTCAATGCTGGTGCAGATTCAAACTTGCACTGTGATACAAAGAGTGGGGCAATGCTGCTGTAGATTCAAGATTTCACTGCGTTACAAAGACAGGTGCAATGATGCTGTAGATTCAAGCTTTCACAGCGTTACAAAGACAGGTGCAAAGATGGTGTAGATACAGGCTTTCATAATGTTAAAAGTACAGGGGCAATGCTGGTGTACATTCAGGGTTTATCAGTTTTACAAGTACAGTGGCAATGCTGGTGTAGATTCAAACTTGCACCGTGTTACAAAGAGAGGGGCAATGCTGCTGTAGATTCAGGATTTCACTGCAGTACAAAGACAGGTGCAATGATGCTGTAGTTTCAGTCTTTCATGGCTTTACAAAGACAGGTGCAATGCTGGTGTAGATTCAGGCTTTCGCAGTGTTTCAAATACAGGGGCAATGCTGGCGGAAAATCAGTCCTTCGCAGTGTTTCAAATACAGGGGCAATGCTGGTGTAGATTCAGTCTTTCAGAGTTTTACAAATGCATGGGCAAAGCTGATGTAGATTCAGGTTTTGACATTTTTACAAATACAGAGGCAATTCTGATGTAGAATCAGGTTTTCGCAGTTTTACAAGTACAGGGGCAATGCTGCTGTAGATTCAAGATATCACTGCATTACAAAGACGTGCAATGATGCTGTAGATTCAAGCTTTCACAGTGTTACAAAGACAGGTGCAATGATGGTGTAGATTCAGGCTTTCATAGTGCTAAAAATACAGGGGCAATGCTGGTGTAGATTCGTGTTTTGACATTGTTACAAATATAGGGGCAATGCTGGCGGAGATTCAGGCTCTCGCAGTGTTACAAATACAGGGGAAATGTTGCTGTAGATTCAGTCTTTCAGAGTTTTACAAATACAGGGGCAATGCTGGTGTAGATTCAGGTTTTCACAGTTTTACAAGTACAGGGGCAATGCTGCTGTAGATTCAAGATTTCACTGCAGTACCAAGACAGGTGCAATGATGCTGTAGATTCAAGCTTTCACAGCTTTACAAAGACAGGTGCAATGCTGGTGTTGATTCAGTATTTCTACCTGTTACGAATACAGGTGCAATGATGGTGTAGATTCAGACTCTCGCAGTGTTACAAATACTGGGGCAATGCTGGTGTAGATTCAGGTTTTCACAGTGTTACAAATACAGGGGCAATGCTGGTGTAGATTCAGGCTTTCGCAGTGTTACAAATGCAGGAGCAATGCTGGTTGAGATTCAAACTTGCACAGTGATACAAAGAGAGGGGCAATTCTGCTGTAGATTCAAGATTTCATTGCAGTACCAAGACAGGTGCAATGATGCTGTAGATTCAAGCTTTCAGAGCTTTACAAAGACAGGTGCAATGCTGGTGTTGATTCAGGATTTCTACGTGTTACGAATACAGGTGCAATGATGGTGTAGATTCAGACTCTCGCAGTGTTACAAATACTGGGGCAATGCTGGTGTACAGTCAGGCTTTCACAGGATTACAAATACAGGGTCAATGCTGGTGTTGATTCAGGATTTCAGAGTGTTACAAATACAGGGGCAATGCTGGTGTAGATTCAGGCTTTCGCAGTGTTACAAATACAGGAGCAATGCTGCTTCAGATTCAAACTTGCACAGTGATACAAAGAGAGGGGCAATGCTGCTGTAGATTCAAGATTTCACTGCAGTACCAAGACAGGTGCAATGCTGGTGTTGATTCAGGTTTTCTACGTGTTACGAGTACATGTGCAATGATGGTGTAGATTCAGACTCTCGCAGTGTTACAAATACTGGGGCAATGCTGGTGTACAGTCAGGCTTTCACAGGATTACAAATACAGGGGCCATGCTGGTGTAGATTCAGGCTTTCGCAGTGTTACAAATACAGGGGATATGTTGCTGTAGATTCAGTCTTTCAGAGTTTTACAAATACAGGGGCAATGCTTGTGTTGATTCAAGCTTTCTACGTGTTACGAATACAGGTGCAATGATGGTGTAGATTCAGGCTCTCACAGTGTTACAAATACAGGGTCAATGCTGGTGTAGATTCAGGTTTTCACAGGTTTACAAATACAGGGGCAATGCTGTTGTTGATTCAGGCTTTCAGAGTGTTACAAATACAGGGGCAATGCTGGTGTTGATTCAGGCTTTCAGAGTGTTTCAAATCCAGGGTCAATGCTGGTGCAGATTCAAACTTGCACTGTGATACAAAGAGAGGGGCAATGCTGCTGTAGATTCAAGATTTCACTGCGTTACAAAGACAGGTGCAATGATGCTGTAGATTCAAGCTTTCACAGCGTTACAAAGACAAGTGCAATGATGGTGTAGATACAGGCTTTCATAATGTTAAAAGTACAGGGGCAATGCTGGTGTACATTCAGGGTTTCACTGTGTTATAAATCCAGGTGCTATGCTGATTTAGATTCAAACTTGCACCGTGTTACAAAGAGAGGGGCAATGTTGCTGTAGATTCAAGATTTCACTGCAGTAGAAAGACAGGTGCAATGATGCTGTAGATTCAAGCTTTCACAGCGTTACAACGACAGGTGCAATTCTGGTGTAGATTCAAGTGTTCGCTGTGTTACAAGTACAGGGTCAATGCTGGTATAGATTCAGGTTTTCACTGTGTTACAAATACGGGCAATGCTGGTGTAGATTCAGGGTTTATCAGTTTTACAAGTACAGGGGCAATGCTGGTGTAGATTCAAACTTGCACCGTGTTACAAAGAGAGGGGCAATGCTGCTGTAGATTCAGGATTTCACTGCAGTACAAAGACAAGTGCAATGATGCTGTAGTTTCAATCTTTCACAGCTTTACAAATACTGGGGCAATGCTGGTGTAGATCCAGGTTTTCACAGTGTTACAAATACAGGGGCAATGCTGGTGTAGATTCAGGCTTTCGCAGTGTTACAAATACAGGAGCAATGCTGCTTCAGATTCAAACTTGCACAGTGATACAAAGAGAGGGGCAATGCTGCTGTAGATTCAAGATTTCACTGCAGTACCAAGACAGGTGCAATGCTGGTGTTGATTCAGGATTTCTACGTGTTACGAATACAGGTGCAATGATGGTGTAGATTCAGGCTCTCACAGTGTTAGAAATACAGGGTCAATGCTGGTGTAGATTCAGGTTTTCACAGGTTTACAAATACAGGGGCAATGCTGGTGTAGATTCAGGCTTTCGCAGTGTTACAAATACAGGGGAAATGTTGGTGTAGATTCAGTCTTTCAGAGTTTTACAAATACATTGCAATGCTGGTATAGATTCAGGTTTTCACAGTGTTAAAGATATAGGGGCAATGCTGGTGTAGATTCAGGCTCTCGCAGTGTTACAAATACAGGGTCAATGCTGGTGTAGATTCAGGTTTTCACAGGTTTACAAATACAGGGGCAATGCTGGTATTGATTCAGTCTTTCAGAGTGTTACAAATACAGGGACAATGCTGGTGTAGATTCAGGCTTTCACACAGTTACAAATACAGGGACAATGCTGGTGTCGATTTGTGTTTTGAGATTGTTACAAATACAGGGGCAATGCTGGCGGAAAATCAGTCCTTCGCAGTGTTTGAAATACAGGGGCAATGCTGGTGTAGATTCAGTCTTTCAGAGTTTTACAAATGCATGGGCAATGCTGGTGTAGATTCAGGTTTTCGCAGTTTTACAAGTACAGGGGCAATGCTGCTGTAGATTCAGGCTTTCGCAGTGTTACAAATGCAGGAGCAATGCTGGTTCAGATTCAAACTTGCACAGTGATACAAAGAGAGGGGCAATGCTGCTGTAGATTCAAGATTTCACTGCAGTACCAAGACAGGTGCAATGATGCTGTAGATTCAAGCTTTCACAGCTTTACAAAGACAGATGCAATGCTGGTATTGATTCAGGATTTCTACGTGTTACGAATACAGGTGCAATGATGGTGTAGATTCAGACTCTCGCAGTGTTACAAATACAGGGTCAATGCTGGTGTTGATTCAGGATTTCAGAGAGTTACAAATACTGGGGCAATGCTGGTGTACAGTCAGGCTTTCACAGGATTACAAATACAGGGGCAATGCTGGTGTAGATTCACGCTTTCGCAGTGTTACAAATACAGGGGAAATGTTGCTGTAGATTCAGTCTTTCAGAGTTTTACAAATACATTGCAATGCTGGTATGGATTCAGGTTTTCACAGTGTTAAAGATATAGGGGCATTGCTGGTGCAGATTCAGGCTTTCACAGGGTTACAAATACAGGGGCAATGCTTGTGTTGATTCAAGCTTTCTACGTGTTACGAATACAGGTGCAATGATGGTGTAGATTCAGGCTCTCACAGTGTTACAAATACAGGGTCAATGCTGGTGTAGATTCAGGTTTTCACAGGTTTACAAATACAGGGGCAATGCTGGTGTTGATTCAGTCTTTCAGAGTTTTACAAATACGGGGGCAATGCTGGTGTAGATTCAGGCTCTCGCAGTGTTACAAATACAGGGGCAATGCTTCTGTTGATTCAAGCTTTCTACGTGTTATGAATACAGGTGCAATGATGGTGTAGATTCAGGCTCTCACAGTGTTACAAATACAGGGTCAATGCTGGTGTAGATTCAGGTTTTGACAGGTTTACAAATACAGGGGCAATGCTGGTGTTGATTCAGGCTTTCAGAGTGTTACAAATACAGGGCCAATGCTGGTGTTGATTCAGGCTTTCAGAGTGTTTCAAATCCAGGGTCAATGCTGGTGCAGATTCAAACTTGCACTGTGATACAAAGAGTGGGGCAATGCTGCTGTAGATTCAAGATTTCACTGCGTTACAAAGACAGGTGCAATGATGCTGTAGATTCAAGCTTTCACAGCGTTACAAAGACAGGTGCAAAGATGGTGTAGATACAGGCTTTCATAATGTTAAAAGTACAGGGGCAATGCTGGTGTACATTCAGGGTTTATCAGTTTTACAAGTACAGTGGCAATGCTGGTGTAGATTCAAACTTGCACCGTGTTACAAAGAGAGGGGCAATGCTGCTGTAGATTCAGGATTTCACTGCAGTACAAAGACAGGTGCAATGATGCTGTAGTTTCAGTCTTTCATGGCTTTACAAAGACAGGTGCAATGCTGGTGTAGATTCAGGCTTTCGCAGTGTTTCAAATACAGGGGCAATGCTGGCGGAAAATCAGTCCTTCGCAGTGTTTCAAATACAGGGGCAATGCTGGTGTAGATTCAGTCTTTCAGAGTTTTACAAATGCATGGGCAAAGCTGATGTAGATTCAGGTTTTGACATTTTTACAAATACAGAGGCAATTCTGATGTAGAATCAGGTTTTCGCAGTTTTACAAGTACAGGGGCAATGCTGCTGTAGATTCAAGATATCACTGCATTACAAAGACGTGCAATGATGCTGTAGATTCAAGCTTTCACAGTGTTACAAAGACAGGTGCAATGATGGTGTAGATTCAGGCTTTCATAGTGCTAAAAATACAGGGGCAATGCTGGTGTAGATTCGTGTTTTGACATTGTTACAAATACAGGGGCAATGCTGTTGTTGATTCAGGCTTTCAGAGTGTTACAAATACAGGGGCAATGCTGGTGTTGATTCAGGCTTTCAGAGTGTTTCAAATCCAGGGTCAATGCTGGTGCAGATTCAAACTTGCACTGTGATACAAAGAGAGGGGCAATGCTGCTGTAGATTCAAGATTTCACTGCGTTACAAAGACAGGTGCAATGATGCTGTAGATTCAAGCTTTCACAGTGTTACAAAGACAAGTGCAATGATGGTGTAGATACAGGCTTTCATAATGTTAAAAGTACAGGGGCAATGCTGGTGTACATTCAGGGTTTCACTGTGTTATAAATCCAGGTGCTATGCTGATTTAGATTCAAACTTGCACCGTGTTACAAAGAGAGGGGCAATGTTGCTGTAGATTCAAGATTTCACTGCAGTAGAAAGACAGGTGCAATGATGCTGTAGATTCAAGCTTTCACAGCGTTACAACGACAGGTGCAATTCTGGTGTAGATTCAAGTGTTCGCTGTGTTACAAGTACAGGGTCAATGCTGGTATAGATTCAGGTTTTCACTGTGTTACAAATACGGGCAATGCTGGTGTAGATTCAGGGTTTATCAGTTTTACAAGTACAGGGGCAATGCTGGTGTAGATTCAAACTTGCACCGTGTTACAAAGAGAGGGGCAATGCTGCTGTAGATTCAGGATTTCACTGCAGTACAAAGACAAGTGCAATGATGCTGTAGTTTCAATCTTTCACAGCTTTACAAATACTGGGGCAATGCTGGTGTAGATCCAGGTTTTCACAGTGTTACAAATACAGGGGCAATGCTGGTGTAGATTCAGGCTTTCGCAGTGTTACAAATACAGGAGCAATGCTGCTTCAGATTCAAACTTGCACAGTGATACAAAGAGAGGGGCAATGCTGCTGTAGATTCAAGATTTCACTGCAGTACCAAGACAGGTGCAATGCTGGTGTTGATTCAGGATTTCTACGTGTTACGAATACAGGTGCAATGATGGTGTAGATTCAGGCTCTCACAGTGTTAGAAATACAGGGTCAATGCTGGTGTAGATTCAGGTTTTCACAGGTTTACAAATACAGGGGCAATGCTGGTGTAGATTCAGGCTTTCGCAGTGTTACAAATACAGGGGAAATGTTGGTGTAGATTCAGTCTTTCAGAGTTTTACAAATACATTGCAATGCTGGTATAGATTCAGGTTTTCACAGTGTTAAAGATATAGGGGCAATGCTGGTGTAGATTCAGGCTCTCGCAGTGTTACAAATACAGGGTCAATGCTGGTGTAGATTCAGGTTTTCACAGGTTTACAAATACAGGGGCAATGCTGGTATTGATTCAGTCTTTCAGAGTGTTACAAATACAGGGACAATGCTGGTGTAGATTCAGGCTTTCACACAGTTACAAATACAGGGACAATGCTGGTGTCGATTTGTGTTTTGAGATTGTTACAAATACAGGGGCAATGCTGGCGGAAAATCAGTCCTTCGCAGTGTTTGAAATACAGGGGCAATGCTGGTGTAGATTCAGTCTTTCAGAGTTTTACAAATGCATGGGCAATGCTGGTGTAGATTCAGGTTTTCGCAGTTTTACAAGTACAGGGGCAATGCTGCTGTAGATTCAGGCTTTCGCAGTGTTACAAATGCAGGAGCAATGCTGGTTCAGATTCAAACTTGCACAGTGATACAAAGAGAGGGGCAATGCTGCTGTAGATTCAAGATTTCACTGCAGTACCAAGACAGGTGCAATGATGCTGTAGATTCAAGCTTTCACAGCTTTACAAAGACAGATGCAATGCTGGTATTGATTCAGGATTTCTACGTGTTACGAATACAGGTGCAATGATGGTGTAGATTCAGACTCTCGCAGTGTTACAAATACAGGGTCAATGCTGGTGTTGATTCAGGATTTCAGAGAGTTACAAATACTGGGGCAATGCTGGTGTACAGTCAGGCTTTCACAGGATTACAAATACAGGGGCAATGCTGGTGTAGATTCACGCTTTCGCAGTGTTACAAATACAGGGGAAATGTTGCTGTAGATTCAGTCTTTCAGAGTTTTACAAATACATTGCAATGCTGGTATGGATTCAGGTTTTCACAGTGTTAAAGATATAGGGGCATTGCTGGTGCAGATTCAGGCTTTCACAGGGTTACAAATACAGGGGCAATGCTTGTGTTGATTCAAGCTTTCTACGTGTTACGAATACAGGTGCAATGATGGTGTAGATTCAGGCTCTCACAGTGTTACAAATACAGGGTCAATGCTGGTGTAGATTCAGGTTTTCACAGGTTTACAAATACAGGGGCAATGCTGGTGTTGATTCAGTCTTTCAGAGTTTTACAAATACGGGGGCAATGCTGGTGTAGATTCAGGCTCTCGCAGTGTTACAAATACAGGGGCAATGCTTCTGTTGATTCAAGCTTTCTACGTGTTATGAATACAGGTGCAATGATGGTGTAGATTCAGGCTCTCACAGTGTTACAAATACAGGGTCAATGCTGGTGTAGATTCAGGTTTTGACAGGTTTACAAATACAGGGGCAATGCTGGTGTTGATTCAGGCTTTCAGAGTGTTACAAATACAGGGCCAATGCTGGTGTTGATTCAGGCTTTCAGAGTGTTTCAAATCCAGGGTCAATGCTGGTGCAGATTCAAACTTGCACTGTGATACAAAGAGTGGGGCAATGCTGCTGTAGATTCAAGATTTCACTGCGTTACAAAGACAGGTGCAATGATGCTGTAGATTCAAGCTTTCACAGCGTTACAAAGACAGGTGCAAAGATGGTGTAGATACAGGCTTTCATAATGTTAAAAGTACAGGGGCAATGCTGGTGTACATTCAGGGTTTATCAGTTTTACAAGTACAGTGGCAATGCTGGTGTAGATTCAAACTTGCACCGTGTTACAAAGAGAGGGGCAATGCTGCTGTAGATTCAGGATTTCACTGCAGTACAAAGACAGGTGCAATGATGCTGTAGTTTCAGTCTTTCATGGCTTTACAAAGACAGGTGCAATGCTGGTGTAGATTCAGGCTTTCGCAGTGTTTCAAATACAGGGGCAATGCTGGCGGAAAATCAGTCCTTCGCAGTGTTTCAAATACAGGGGCAATGCTGGTGTAGATTCAGTCTTTCAGAGTTTTACAAATGCATGGGCAAAGCTGATGTAGATTCAGGTTTTGACATTTTTACAAATACAGAGGCAATTCTGATGTAGAATCAGGTTTTCGCAGTTTTACAAGTACAGGGGCAATGCTGCTGTAGATTCAAGATATCACTGCATTACAAAGACGTGCAATGATGCTGTAGATTCAAGCTTTCACAGTGTTACAAAGACAGGTGCAATGATGGTGTAGATTCAGGCTTTCATAGTGCTAAAAATACAGGGGCAATGCTGGTGTAGATTCGTGTTTTGACATTGTTACAAATATAGGGGCAATGCTGGCGGAGATTCAGGCTCTCGCAGTGTTACAAATACAGGGGAAATGTTGCTGTAGATTCAGTCTTTCAGAGTTTTACAAATACAGGGGCAATGCTGGTGTAGATTCAGGTTTTCACAGTTTTACAAGTACAGGGGCAATGCTGCTGTAGATTCAAGATTTCACTGCAGTACCAAGACAGGTGCAATGATGCTGTAGATTCAAGCTTTCACAGCTTTACAAAGACAGGTGCAATGCTGGTGTTGATTCAGTATTTCTACCTGTTACGAATACAGGTGCAATGATGGTGTAGATTCAGACTCTCGCAGTGTTACAAATACTGGGGCAATGCTGGTGTAGATTCAGGTTTTCACAGTGTTACAAATACAGGGGCAATGCTGGTGTAGATTCAGGCTTTCGCAGTGTTACAAATGCAGGAGCAATGCTGGTTGAGATTCAAATTTGCACAGTGATACAAAGAGAGGGGCAATGCTGCTGTAGATTCAAGATTTCATTGCAGTACCAAGACAGGTGCAATGATGCTGTAGATTCAAGCTTTCAGAGCTTTACAAAGACAGGTGCAATGCTGGTGTTGATTCAGGATTTCTACGTGTTACGAATACAGGTGCAATGATGGTGTAGATTCAGACTCTCGCAGTGTTACAAATACTGGGGCAATGCTGGTGTACAGTCAGGCTTTCACAGGATTACAAATACAGGGTCAATGCTGGTGTTGATTCAGGATTTCAGAGTGTTACAAATACAGGGGCAATGCTGGTGTAGATTCAGGCTTTCGCAGTGTTACAAATACAGGAGCAATGCTGCTTCAGATTCAAACTTGCACAGTGATACAAAGAGAGGGGCAATGCTGCTGTAGATTCAAGATTTCACTGCAGTACCAAGACAGGTGCAATGCTGGTGTTGATTCAGGTTTTCTACGTGTTACGAGTACATGTGCAATGATGGTGTAGATTCAGACTCTCGCAGTGTTACAAATACTGGGGCAATGCTGGTGTACAGTCAGGCTTTCACAGGATTACAAATACAGGGGCCATGCTGGTGTAGATTCAGGCTTTCGCAGTGTTACAAATACAGGGGATATGTTGCTGTAGATTCAGTCTTTCAGAGTTTTACAAATACAGGGGCAATGCTTGTGTTGATTCAAGCTTTCTACGTGTTACGAATACAGGTGCAATGATGGTGTAGATTCAGGCTCTCACAGTGTTACAAATACAGGGTCAATGCTGGTGTAGATTCAGGTTTTCACAGGTTTACAAATACAGGGGCAATGCTGTTGTTGATTCAGGCTTTCAGAGTGTTACAAATACAGGGGCAATGCTGGTGTTGATTCAGGCTTTCAGAGTGTTTCAAATCCAGGGTCAATGCTGGTGCAGATTCAAACTTGCACTGTGATACAAAGAGAGGGGCAATGCTGCTGTAGATTCAAGATTTCACTGCGTTACAAAGACAGGTGCAATGATGCTGTAGATTCAAGCTTTCACAGCGTTACAAAGACAAGTGCAATGATGGTGTAGATACAGGCTTTCATAATGTTAAAAGTACAGGGGCAATGCTGGTGTACATTCAGGGTTTCACTGTGTTATAAATCCAGGTGCTATGCTGATTTAGATTCAAACTTGCACCGTGTTACAAAGAGAGGGGCAATGTTGCTGTAGATTCAAGATTTCACTGCAGTAGAAAGACAGGTGCAATGATGCTGTAGATTCAAGCTTTCACAGCGTTACAACGACAGGTGCAATTCTGGTGTAGATTCAAGTGTTCGCTGTGTTACAAGTACAGGGTCAATGCTGGTATAGATTCAGGTTTTCACTGTGTTACAAATACGGGCAATGCTGGTGTAGATTCAGGGTTTATCAGTTTTACAAGTACAGGGGCAATGCTGGTGTAGATTCAAACTTGCACCGTGTTACAAAGAGAGGGGCAATGCTGCTGTAGATTCAGGATTTCACTGCAGTACAAAGACAAGTGCAATGATGCTGTAGTTTCAATCTTTCACAGCTTTACAAATACTGGGGCAATGCTGGTGTAGATCCAGGTTTTCACAGTGTTACAAATACAGGGGCAATGCTGGTGTAGATTCAGGCTTTCGCAGTGTTACAAATACAGGAGCAATGCTGCTTCAGATTCAAACTTGCACAGTGATACAAAGAGAGGGGCAATGCTGCTGTAGATTCAAGATTTCACTGCAGTACCAAGACAGGTGCAATGCTGGTGTTGATTCAGGATTTCTACGTGTTACGAATACAGGTGCAATGATGGTGTAGATTCAGGCTCTCACAGTGTTACAAATACAGGGTCAATGCTGGTGTAGATTCAGGTTTTCACAGGTTTACAAATACAGGGGCAATGCTGGTGTTGATTCAGGCTTTCAGAGTGTTACAAATACAGGGGCAATGCTGGTGTAGATTCAGGATTTCTACCTGTTACGAATACAGGTGCAATGATGGTGTAGATTCAGACTCTCGCAGTGTTACAAATACAGGGTCAATGCTGGTGTAGATTCAGGTTTTCGCAGTTTTACAAGTACAGGGGCAATGCTGCTGTAGATTCATGATATCACTGCATTACAAAGACGTGCAATGATGCTGTAGATTCAAGCTTTCACAGTGTTACAAAGACTGGTGCAATGATGGTGTAGATTCAGCCTTTCATAGTGCTAAAAATACAGGGGTAATGCTGGTGTAGATTCAGGCTTTCATAGTGTTACAAATACAGGGGCAATGCTGGTGTAGATTCAGGCTTTCATAGTGTTACAAATACAGGTGCAATGCTGGCGGAAAATCAGTCCTTCTCAGTGTTTCAAATACAGGGGCAATGCTGGTGTAGATTCAGTGTTTCAGAGTTTTACAAATGCAGCGGCAATGCTGGTGTAGATTCAGGTTTTCGCAGTTTTACAAGTACAGGGGCAATGCTGCTGTAGATTCAAGATATCACTGCAGTACAAAGACGTGCAATGATGCTGTAGATTCAAGCTTTCACAGTGTTACAATGACAGGTGCAATGATGGTGTAGATTCAGGCTTTCATAGTGCTAAAAATACAGGGGTAATGCTGGTGTAGATTCAGGCTTTCGCAGTGTTACAAATACAGGGGAAATGTTGCTGTAGATTCAGTCTTTCAGAGTTTTACAAATACATTGCAATGCTGGTATAGATTCAGGTTTTCACAGTGTTAAAGATACAGGGTCAATGCTGGTGTAGATTCAGGTTTTCAGAGGTTTACAAATACAGGGGCAATGCTGGTATTGATTCAGTCTTTCAGAGTGTTACAAATGCAGGGGCAATGCTGGTGTTGATTCAGGCTTTCAGAGTGTTTCAAATCCAGGGTCAATGCTGGTGCAGATTCAAACTTGCACTGTGATACAAAGAGAGGGGCAATGCTGGTGTAGAGTCAGGCTTTCACAGTGTTACAAATCCAGGGGCAATGCTGGTTTAGATTCAAACTTGCACCATGTTACAAAGAGAGGGGCAATGCTGCTGTAGATTCAAGCTTTCACAGCGTTACAACAACAGGTTCAATGCTGGTGTACATTCAGGCGTTCGCTGTGTTACAAATACAGGGACAATGCTGGTGCAGATTCAGGCTTTCACAGGGTTACAAATACAGGGGCAATGCTTGTGTAGATTCAAGTTTTGACATTGTTACAAATACAGGGGCAATGCTGGTGCAGATTCAGGCTTTCACAGGGTTACAACTACAGGGGCAATGCTTGTGTAGATACAAGCTTTCTACATGTTACAAAGACAGGTGCAATGATGGTGTAGATTCAGGCTCTCGCAGTGTTACAATTACAGGGTCAATGCTGGTGTATATTCAGGTTATCACAGGGTTACAAATACAAAGGCAATGCTGGTGTAGATTCGTGTTTTGACATTGTTACAAATACAGGGGCAATGCTGTCGTAGATTCAAGATTTCACTGCTTTACAAAGACAGGTGCAATGATGGTTTACATTCAGGCTTCCATTGTAATAAACATACAGGGGCAATACTGGTGTAGAGTCAGGCTTTCACAGGGTTACAAATACAGGGGCAATGCTGGTTTAGATTCTGTCTTTCAGAGTTTTACTTATACAGGGCCAATGCTGGTGTAGATTTGTGTTTTGACATTGTTACAAATACAGGGGCAATGCTGGTGTAGATTCAGGTTTTGACACTGTTACAAATACGGGGGCAATGCTGGTGTAGATTCAGGCTTCGCAGTGTTACAAATACAGGGGAAATGTTGCTGCAGATTCAGTCTTTCAGAGTTTTACAAATACAGGGGCAATGCTGGTGTAGATTCAGGTTTTGACACTGTTACAAATACGGGGGCAATGCTTGTGTAGATTCAAGCTCTCGCAGTGTTACAAATACAGGGGCAATGCTGGTGTAGATTCAGGTTTTCACAGTTTTACATGTACAGGGGCAATGCTACTGTAGATTCAAGATTTCACTGCAGTACCAAGACAGGTGCAATGATGCTGTAGATTCAAGCTTTCACAGCTTTACAAAGACAGGTGCAATGCTGGTGTTGATTCAGGAATTCTACCTGTTACGAATACAGGTGCAATGATGGTGTAGATTCAGACTCTCGCAGTGTTACAAATACAGGGTCAATGCTGGTGTTGATTCAGGATTTCAGAGTGTTACAAATACTGGGGCAATGTTGGTGTAGATCCAGGTATTCACAGTGTTACAAATACAGGGGCAATGCTGGTGTAGATTCAGGCTTTCGCAGTGTTACAAATACAGGAGCAATGCTGCTTCAGATTCAAACTTGCACAGTGATACAAAGAGAGGGGCAATGCTGCTGCAGATTCAAGATTTCACTGCAGTACCAAGACAGGTGCAATGCTGCTGCAGATTCAAGATTTCACTGCAGTACCAAGACAGGTGCAATGCTGGTGTTGATTCAGGATTTCTACGTGTTACGAATACTGGTGCAATGATGGTGTAGATTCAGGCTCTCACAGTGTTACAAATACGGGGTCAATGCTGGTGTAGATTCAGGTTTTCACAGCTTTACAAATACAGGGGCAATGCTGGTGTTGATTCAGGCTTTCAGAGTGTTACAAATACAGGGACAATGCTGGTGTCGATTTGTGTTTTGACATTGTTACAAATACAGGTGCAATGCTGGCGGAAAATCAGTCCTTCTCAGTGTTTCAAATACAGGGGCAATGCTGGTGTAGATTCAGTGTTTCAGAGTTTTACAAATGCAGGGGCAATGCTGGTGTAGATTCAGTGTTTCAGAGTTTTACAAATACAGGGGCAATGCTGGTGTAGATTCAGGTTTTCGCAGTTTTACAAGTACAGGGGCAATGCTGGTGCAGATTCAAACTTGCACTGTGATACAAAGAGAGGGGCAATGCTGCTGTAGATTCAAGATTTCACTGCGTTACAAAGACAGGTGCAATGATGCTGTAGATTCAAGCTTTCACAGTGTTACAAAGACAGGTGCAAAGATGGTGTAGATACAGGCTTTCATAATGTTAAAAGTACAGGGGCAATGCTGGTGTACATTCAGGGTTTATCAGTTTTACAAGTACAGTGGCAATGCTGGTGCAGATTCAAACTTGCACCGTGTTACAAAGAGAGGGGCAATGCTGCTGTAGATTCAGGATTTCACTGCAGTACAAAGACAAGTGCAATGATGCTGTAGTTTCAATCTTTCACAGCTTTACAAATACTGGGGCAATGCTGGTGTAGATCCAGGTTTTCACAGTGTTACAAATACAGGGGCAATGCTGGTGTAGATTCAGGCTTTCGCAGTGTTACAAATACAGGAGCAATGCTGCTTCAGATTCAAACTTGCACAGTGATACAAAGAGAGGGGCAATGCTGCTGTAGATTCAAGATTTCACTGCAGTACCAAGACAGGTGCAATGCTGGTGTTGATTCAGGATTTCTACGTGTTACGAATACAGGTGCAATGATGGTGTAGATTCAGGCTCTCACAGTGTTACAAATACAGGGTCAATGCTGGTGTAGATTCAGGTTTTCACAGGTTTACAAATACAGGGGCAATGCTGGTGTTGATTCAGGCTTTCAGAGTGTTACAAATACAGGGGCAATGCTGGTGTAGATTCAGGATTTCTACCTGTTACGAATACAGGTGCAATGATGGTGTAGATTCAGACTCTCGCAGTGTTACAAATACAGGGTCAATGCTGGTGTAGATTCAGGTTTTCGCAGTTTTACAAGTACAGGGGCAATGCTGCTGTAGATTCATGATATCACTGCATTACAAAGACGTGCAATGATGCTGTAGATTCAAGCTTTCACAGTGTTACAAAGACTGGTGCAATGATGGTGTAGATTCAGCCTTTCATAGTGCTAAAAATACAGGGGTAATGCTGGTGTAGATTCAGGCTTTCATAGTGTTACAAATACAGGGGCAATGCTGGTGTAGATTCAGGCTTTCATAGTGTTACAAATACAGGTGCAATGCTGGCGGAAAATCAGTCCTTCTCAGTGTTTCAAATACAGGGGCAATGCTGGTGTAGATTCAGTGTTTCAGAGTTTTACAAATGCAGCGGCAATGCTGGTGTAGATTCAGGTTTTCGCAGTTTTACAAGTACAGGGGCAATGCTGCTGTAGATTCAAGATATCACTGCAGTACAAAGACGTGCAATGATGCTGTAGATTCAAGCTTTCACAGTGTTACAATGACAGGTGCAATGATGGTGTAGATTCAGGCTTTCATAGTGCTAAAAATACAGGGGTAATGCTGGTGTAGATTCAGGCTTTCGCAGTGTTACAAATACAGGGGAAATGTTGCTGTAGATTCAGTCTTTCAGAGTTTTACAAATACATTGCAATGCTGGTATAGATTCAGGTTTTCACAGTGTTAAAGATACAGGGTCAATGCTGGTGTAGATTCAGGTTTTCAGAGGTTTACAAATACAGGGGCAATGCTGGTATTGATTCAGTCTTTCAGAGTGTTACAAATGCAGGGGCAATGCTGGTGTTGATTCAGGCTTTCAGAGTGTTTCAAATCCAGGGTCAATGCTGGTGCAGATTCAAACTTGCACTGTGATACAAAGAGAGGGGCAATGCTGGTGTAGAGTCAGGCTTTCACAGTGTTACAAATCCAGGGGCAATGCTGGTTTAGATTCAAACTTGCACCATGTTACAAAGAGAGGGGCAATGCTGCTGTAGATTCAAGCTTTCACAGCGTTACAAGAAGAGGTTCAATGCTGGTGTACATTCAGGCGTTCGCTGTGTTACAAATACAGGGACAATGCTGGTGCAGATTCAGGCTTTCTCAGGGTTACAAATACAGGGGCAATGCTTGTGTAGATTCAAGTTTTGACATTGTTACAAATACAGGGGCAATGCTGGTGCAGATTCAGGCTTTCACAGGGTTACAACTACAGGGGCAATGCTTGTGTAGATACAAGCTTTCTACATGTTACAAAGACAGGTGCAATGATGGTGTAGATTCAGGCTCTCGCAGTGTTACAATTACAGGGTCAATGCTGGTGTATATTCAGGTTATCACAGGGTTACAAATACAAAGGCAATGCTGGTGTAGATTCGTGTTTTGACATTGTTACAAATACAGGGGCAATGCTGTCGTAGATTCAAGATTTCACTGCTTTACAAAGACAGGTGCAATGATGGTTTACATTCAGGCTTCCATTGTAATAAACATACAGGGGCAATACTGGTGTAGAGTCAGGCTTTCACAGGGTTACAAATACAGGGGCAATGCTGGTTTAGATTCTGTCTTTCAGAGTTTTACTTATACAGGGCCAATGCTGGTGTAGATTTGTGTTTTGACATTGTTACAAATACAGGGGCAATGCTGGTGTAGATTCAGGTTTTGACACTGTTACAAATACGGGGGCAATGCTGGTGTAGATTCAGGCTTCGCAGTGTTACAAATACAGGGGAAATGTTGCTGCAGATTCAGTCTTTCAGAGTTTTACAAATACAGGGGCAATGCTGGTGTAGATTCAGGTTTTGACACTGTTACAAATACGGGGGCAATGCTTGTGTAGATTCAAGCTCTCGCAGTGTTACAAATACAGGGGCAATGCTGGTGTAGATTCAGGTTTTCACAGTTTTACATGTACAGGGGCAATGCTACTGTAGATTCAAGATTTCACTGCAGTACCAAGACAGGTGCAATGATGCTGTAGATTCAAGCTTTCACAGCTTTACAAAGACAGGTGCAATGCTGGTGTTGATTCAGGAATTCTACCTGTTACGAATACAGGTGCAATGATGGTGTAGATTCAGACTCTCGCAGTGTTACAAATACAGGGTCAATGCTGGTGTTGATTCAGGATTTCAGAGTGTTACAAATACTGGGGCAATGCTGGTGTAGATCCAGGTTTTCACAGTGTTACAAATACAGGGGCAATGCTGGTGTAGATTCAGGCTTTCGCAGTGTTACAAATACAGGAGCAATGCTGCTTCAGATTCAAACTTGCACAGTGATACAAAGAGAGGGGCAATGCTGCTGCAGATTCAAGATTTCACTGCAGTACCAAGACAGGTGCAATGCTGGTGTTGATTCAGGATTTCTACGTGTTACGAATACAGGTGCAATGATGGTGTAGATTCAGGCTCTCACAGTGTTACAAATACGGGGTCAATGCTGGTGTAGATTCAGGTTTTCACAGCTTTACAAATACAGGGGCAATGCTGGTGTTGATTCAGGCTTTCAGAGTGTTACAAATACAGGGACAATGCTGGTGTCGATTTGTGTTTTGACATTGTTACAAATACAGGTGCAATGCTGGCGGAAAATCAGTCCTTCTCAGTGTTTCAAATACAGGGGCAATGCTGGTGTAGATTCAGTGTTTCAGAGTTTTACAAATGCAGGGGCAATGCTGGTGTAGATTCAGTGTTTCAGAGTTTTACAAATACAGGGGCAATGCTGGTGTAGATTCAGGTTTTCGCAGTTTTACAAGTACAGGGGCAATGCTGGTGCAGATTCAAACTTGCACTGTGATACAAAGAGAGGGGCAATGCTGCTGTAGATTCAAGATTTCACTGCGTTACAAAGACAGGTGCAATGATGCTGTAGATTCAAGCTTTCACAGTGTTACAAAGACAGGTGCAAAGATGGTGTAGATACAGGCTTTCATAATGTTAAAAGTACAGGGGCAATGCTGGTGTACATTCAGGGTTTATCAGTTTTACAAGTACAGTGGCAATGCTGGTGCAGATTCAAACTTGCACCGTGTTACAAAGAGAGGGGCAATGCTGCTGTAGATTCAAGCTTTCACAGCTTTACAAAGACAGGTGCAATGCTGGTGTTGAGTCAGGATTTCTACGTGTTACGAATACAGGTGCATTGATGGTGTAGATTCAGACTCTCGCAGTGTTACAAATACTGGGGCAATGCTGGTGTACAGTCAGGCTTTCACAGGATTACAAATACAGGGGCAATGCTGGTGTAGATTCAGGCTTTCGCAGTGTTACAAATACAGGGGAAATGTTGGTGTAGATTCAGTCTTTCAGAGTTTTACAAATACATTGCAATGCTGGTATAGATTCAGGTTTTCACAGTGTTAAAGATATAGGGGCAATGCTGGTGTAGATTCAGGCTCTCGCAGTGTTACAAATACAGGGTCAATGCTGGTGTAGATTCAGGTTTTCACAGGTTTACAAATACAGGGGCAATGCTGGTATTGATTCAGGCTTTCAGAGTGTTTCAAATCCAGGGTCAATGCTGGTGCAGATTCAAACTTGCACTGTGATACAAAGAGAGGGGCGATGCTGCTGTAGATTCAAGATTTCACTGCGTTACAAAGACAGGTGCAATGATGCTGTAGATTCAAGCTTTCACAGCGTTACAAAGGCAGGTGCAATGATGGTGTAGATACAGTCTTTCATAATGTTAAAAGTACAGGGGCAATGCTGCTGTACATTCAGGGTTTCACTGTGTTACAAATACGGGCAATGCTGGTGTAGATTCAGGGTTTATCAGTTTTACAAGTACAGGGGCAATGCTGGTGAAGATTCAAACTTGCACCGTGTTACAACGAGAGGGGCAATGCTGCTGTAGATTCAGGATTTCACTGCAGTACAAAGACAGGTGCAATGATGCTGTAGTTTCAATCTTTCATGGCTTTACAAAGACAGGTGCAATGCTGGTGTATATTCAGGCTTTCTCAGTGTTACAAATACAGGGACAATGCTGGTGTAGATTCAGGCTTTCACACTGTTACAAATACAGGGACAATGCTGGTGTCGATTTGTGTTTTGAGATTGTTACAAATACAGGGGCAATGCTGGCGGAAAATCAGTCCTTCGCAGTGTTTGAAATACAGGTGCAATGATGCTGTAGATTCAAGCTTTCACAGCTTTACAAAGACAGGTGCAATGCTGGTATTGATTCAGGATTTCTACGTGTTACGAATACAGGTGCAATGATGGTGTAGATTCAGACTCTCGCAGTGTTACAAATACAGGGTCAATGCTGGTGTTGATTCAGGATTTCAGAGAGTTACAAATACTGGGGCAATGCTGGTGTACAGTCAGGCTTTCACAGGATTACAAATACAGGGGCAATGCTGGTGTAGATTCACGCTTTCGCAGTGTTACAAATACAGGGGAAATGTTGCTGTAGATTCAGTCTTTCAGAGTTTTACAAATACATTGCAATGCTGGTATGGATTCAGGTTTTCACAGTGTTAAAGATATAGGGGCATTGCTGGTGCAGATTCAGGCTTTCACAGGGTTACAAATACAGGGGCAATGCTTGTGTTGATTCAAGCTTTCTACGTGTTACGAATACAGGTGCAATGATGGTGTAGATTCAGGCTCTCACAGTGTTACAAATACAGGGTCAATGCTGGTGTAGATTCAGGTTTTCACAGGTTTACAAATACAGGGGCAATGCTGGTGTTGATTCAGTCTTTCAGAGTTTTACAAATACGGGGGCAATGCTGGTGTAGATTCAGGCTCTCGCAGTGTTACAAATACAGGGGCAATGCTTCTGTTGATTCAAGCTTTCTACGTGTTATGAATACAGGTGCAATGATGGTGTAGATTCAGGCTCTCACAGTGTTACAAATACAGGGTCAATGCTGGTGTAGATTCAGGTTTTGACAGGTTTACAAATACAGGGGCAATGCTGGTTTTGATTCAGGCTTTCAGAGTGTTACAAATACAGGGCCAATGCTGGTGTTGATTCAGGCTTTCAGAGTGTTTCAAATCCAGGGTCAATGCTGGTGCAGATTCAAACTTGCACTGTGATACAAAGAGAGGGGCAATGCTGCTGTAGATTCAAGATTTCACTGCGTTACAAAGACAGGTGCAATGATGCTGTAGATTCAAGCTTTCACAGCGTTACAAAGACAGGTGCAAAGATGGTGTAGATACAGGCTTTCATAATGTTAAAAGTACAGGGGCAATGCTGGTGTACATTCAGGGTTTATCAGTTTTACAAGTACAGTGGCAATGCTGGTGTAGATTCAAACTTGCACCGTGTTACAAAGAGAGGGGCAATGCTGCTGTAGATTCAGGATTTCACTGCAGTACAAAGACAGGTGCAATGATGCTGTAGTTTCAGTCTTTCATGGCTTTACAAAGACAGGTGCAATGCTGGTGTAGATTCAGGCTTTCGCAGTGTTTCAAATACAGGGGCAATGCTGGCGGAAAATCAGTCCTTCGCAGTGTTTCAAATACAGGGGCAATGCTGGTGTAGATTCAGTCTTTCAGAGTTTTACAAATGCATGGGCAAAGCTGATGTAGATTCAGGTTTTGACATTTTTACAAATACAGGGGCAATTCTGATGTAGAATCAGGTTTTCGCAGTTTTACAAGTACAGGGGCAATGCTGCTGTAGATTCAAGATATCACTGCATTACAAAGACGTGCAATGATGCTGTAGATTCAAGCTTTCACAGTGTTACAAAGACAGGTGCAATGATGGTGTAGATTCAGGCTTTCATAGTGCTAAAAATACAGGGGCAATGCTGGTGTAGATTCGTGTTTTGACATTGTTACAAATATAGGGGCAATGCTGGCGGAGATTCAGGCTCTCGCAGTGTTACAAATACAGGGGAAATGTTGCTGTAGATTCAGTCTTTCAGAGTTTTACAAATACAGGGGCAATGCTGGTGTAGATTCAGGTTTTCACAGTTTTACAAGTACAGGGGCAATGCTGCTGTAGATTCAAGATTTCACTGCAGTACCAAGACAGGTGCAATGATGCTGTAGATTCAAGCTTTCACAGCTTTACAAAGACAGGTGCAATGCTGGTGTTGATTCAGTATTTCTACCTGTTACGAATACATGTGCAATGATGGTGTAGATTCAGACTCTCGCAGTGTTACAAATACAGGGTCAATGCTGGTGTTGATTCAGGATTTCAGAGTGTTACAAATACTGGGGCAATGCTGGTGTAGATTCAGGTTTTCACAGTGTTACAAATACAGGGGCAATGCTGGTGTAGATTCAGGCTTTCGCAGTGTTACAAATGCAGCAGCAATGCTGGTTGAGATTCAAACTTGCACAGTGATACAAAGAGAGGGGCAATGCTGCTGTAGATTCAAGATTTCATTGCAGTACCAAGACAGGTGCAATGATGCTGTAGATTCAAGCTTTCAGAGCTTTACAAAGACAGGTGCAATGCTGGTGTTGATTCAGGATTTCTACGTGTTACGAATACAGGTGCAATGATGGTGTAGATTCAGACTCTCGCAGTGTTACAAATACTGGGGCAATGCTGGTGTACAGTCAGGCTTTCACAGGATTACAAATACAGGGTCAATGCTGGTGTTGATTCAGGATTTCAGAGTGTTACAAATACAGGGGCAATGCTGGTGTAGATTCAGGCTTTCGCAGTGTTACAAATACAGGAGCAATGCTGCTTCATATTCAAACTTGCACAGTGATACAAAGAGAGGGGCAATGCTGCTGTAGATTCAAGATTTCACTGCAGTACCAAGACAGGTGCAATGCTGGTGTTGATTCAGGTTTTCTACGTGTTACGAGTACATGTGCAATGATGGTGTAGATTCAGACTCTCGCAGTGTTACAAATACTGGGGCAATGCTGGTGTACAGTCAGGCTTTCACAGGATTACAAATACAGGGGCCATGCTGGTGTAGATTCAGGCTTTCGCAGTGTTACAAATACAGGGGATATGTTGCTGTAGATTCAGTCTTTCAGAGTTTTACAAATACAGGGGCAATGCTGGTATAGATTCAGGTTTTCACAGTGTTAAAGATATAGGGGCAATGCTGGTGCAGATTCAGGCTTTCACAGGGTTACAAATACAGGGGCAATGCTTGTGTTGATTCAAGCTTTCTACGTGTTACGAATACAGGTGCAATGATGGTGTAGATTCAGGCTCTCACAGTGTTACAAATACAGGGTCAATGCTGGTGTAGATTCAGGTTTTCACAGGTTTACAAATACAGGGGCAATGCTGTTGTTGATTCAGGCTTTCAGAGTGTTACAAATACAGGGGCAATGCTGGTGCAGATTCAAACTTGCACTGTGATACAAAGAGAGGGGCAATGCTGCTGTAGATTCAAGATTTCACTGCGTTACAAAGACAGGTGCAATGATGCTGTAGATTCAAGCTTTCACAGCGTTACAAAGACAAGTGCAATGATGGTGTAGATACAGGCTTTCATAATGTTAAAAGTACAGGGGCAATGCTGGTGTACATTCAGGGTTTCACTGTGTTATAAATCCAGGTGCTATGCTGATTTAGATTCAAACTTGCACCGTGTTACAAAGAGAGGGGCAATGTTGCTGTAGATTCAAGATTTCACTGCAGTAGAAAGACAGGTGCAATGATGCTGTAGATTCAAGCTTTCACAGCGTTACAACGACAGGTGCAATTCTGGTGTAGATTCAAGTGTTCGCTGTGTTACAAGTACAGGGTCAATGCTGGTATAGATTCAGGTTTTCACTGTGTTACAAATACGGGCAATGCTGGTGTAGATTCAGGGTTTATCAGTTTTACAAGTACAGGGGCAATGCTGGTGTAGATTCAAACTTGCACCGTGTTACAAAGAGAGGGGCAATGCTGCTGTAGATTCAGGATTTCACTGCAGTACAAAGACAAGTGCAATGATGCTGTAGTTTCAATCTTTCACAGCTTTACAAAGACAGGTGCAATGCTGGTGTAGATTCAGGCTTTCGCAGTGTTACAAATACAGGGACAATGCTGGTGTCGATTTGTGTTTTGACATTGTTACAAATACAGGTGCAATGCTGGCGGAAAAACAGTCCTTCTCAGTGTTTCAAATACAGGGGCAATGCTGGTGTAGATTCAGTGTTTCAGAGTTTTACAAATGCAGGGGCAATGCTGGTGTAGATTCAGGTTTTGTCACTTTTACAAATACAGGGGCAATGCTGGTGTAGATTCAGTTTTTCGCAGTTTTACAAGTACAGGGGCAATGCTGCTGTAGATTCAGGATATCACTGCATTACAAAGACGTGCAATGATGCTGTAGATTCAAGCTTTCACAGTGTTACAAAGACAGGTGCAATGCTGGTGTAGATTCAGGCTTTCATAGTGTTACAAATACAGGGGCAATGCTGGTGTAGATTCAGGCTTTCATAGTGTTACAAATACAGGGACAAAGCTGGTGTCGATTCAGGCTTTCACAGGGTTACAAATACAGGGGCAATGCTGGTATAGATTCAGGTTTTCACATTGTTACAAATACAGGATCAATGCTGGTGTAGATTCAGGTTTTCACAGGGTTACAAATACAAAGGCAATGCTGGTGTTGATTGAGGCTTTCAGAGTGTTACAAATACAGGGGCAATGCTGCTGTAGATTCAGGATTTCACTGCAGTACAAAGACAGGTGCAATGATGCTGTAGTTTCAGTCTTTCATGGCTTTACAAAGACAGGTGCAATGCTGGTGTAGATTAAGGCTTTCGCAGTGTTTCAAATACAGGGGCAATGCTGGCGGAAAATCAGTCCTTCGCAGTGTTTCAAATACAGGGGCAATGCTGGTGTAGATTCAGTCTTTCAGAGTTTTACAAATGCATGGGCAAAGCTGATGTAGATTCAGGTTTTGACACTTTTACAAATACAGGGGCAATTCTGATGTAGAATCAGGTTTTCGCAGTTTTACAAGTACAGGGGCAATGCTGCTGTAGATTCAAGATTTCACTGCAGTACCAAGACAGGTGCAATGATGCTGTAGATTCAAGCTTTCACAGCTTTACAAAGACAGGTGCAATGCTGGTGTTGATTCAGTATTTCTACCTGTTACGAATACAGGTGCAATGATGGTGTAGATTCAGGCTCTCACAGTGTTACAAATACAGGGTCAATGCTGGTGTAGATTCAGGTTTTCACAGGTTTACAAATACAGGGGCAATGCTGTTGTTGATTCAGGCTTTCAGAGTGTTACAAATACAGGGGCAATGCTGGTGTTGATTCAGGGTTTCACTGTGTTATAAATCCAGGTGCAATGCTGATTTAGATTCAAACTTGCACCGTGTTACAAAGAGAGGGGCAATGTTGCTGTAGATTCAAGATTTCATTGCAGTACCAAGACAGGTGCAATGATGCTGTAGATTCAAGCTTTCACAGCTTTACAAAGACAGGTGCAATGCTGGTGTTGATTCAGGATTTCTACGTGTTACGAATACAGGTGCAATGATGGTGTATATTCAGACTCTCGCAGTGTTACAAATACTGGGGCAATGCTGGTGTACAGTCAGTCTTTCAGAGTTTTACAAATGCATGGGCAATGCTGCTGTAGATTCAGGTTTTGACACTTTTACAAATACAGGGGTAATTCTGGTGTAGATTCAGGTTTTCGCAGTTTTACAAGTACAGGGGCAATGCTGCTGTAGATTCAAGATATCACTGCATTACAAAGACGTGCAATGATGCTGTAGATTCAAGCTTTCACAGTGTTACAAAGACAGGTGCAATGATGCTGTAGATTCAAGCTTTCACAGCGTTACAAAGACAAGTGCAATGATGGTGTAGATACAGGCTTTCATAATGTTAAAAGTACAGGGGCAATGCTGGTGTACATTCAGGGTTTCACTGTGTTATAAATCCAGGTGCTATGCTGATTTAGATTCAAACTTGCACCGTGTTACAAAGAGAGGGGCAATGTTGCTGTAGATTCAAGATTTCACTGCAGTAGAAAGACAGGTGCAATGATGCTGTAGATTCAAGCTTTCACAGCGTTACAACGACAGGTGCAATTCTGGTGTAGATTCAAGTGTTCGCTGTGTTACAAGTACAGGGTCAATGCTGGTATAGATTCAGGTTTTCACTGTGTTACAAATACGGGCAATGCTGGTGTAGATTCAGGGTTTATCAGTTTTACAAGTACAGGGGCAATGCTGGTGTAGATTCAAACTTGCACCGTGTTACAAAGAGAGGGGCAATGCTGCTGTAGATTCAGGATTTCACTGCAGTACAAAGACAAGTGCAATGATGCTGTAGTTTCAATCTTTCACAGCTTTACAAAGACAGGTGCAATGCTGGTGTAGATTCAGGCTTTCGCAGTGTTACAAATACAGGGACAATGCTGGTGTCGATTTGTGTTTTGACATTGTTACAAATACAGGTGCAATGCTGGCGGAAAAACAGTCCTTCTCAGTGTTTCAAATACAGGGGCAATGCTGGTGTAGATTCAGTGTTTCAGAGTTTTACAAATGCAGGGGCAATGCTGGTGTAGATTCAGGTTTTGTCACTTTTACAAATACAGGGGCAATGCTGGTGTAGATTCAGTTTTTCGCAGTTTTACAAGTACAGGGGCAATGCTGCTGTAGATTCAGGATATCACTGCATTACAAAGACGTGCAATGATGCTGTAGATTCAAACTTTCACAGTGTTACAAAGACAGGTGCAATGCTGGTGTAGATTCAGGCTTTCATAGTGTTACAAATACAGGGGCAATGCTGGTGTAGATTCAGGCTTTCATAGTGTTACAAATACAGGGACAAAGCTGGTGTCGATTCAGGCTTTCACAGGGTTACAAATACAGGGGCAATGCTGGTATAGATTCAGGTTTTCACATTGTTACAAATACAGGATCAATGCTGGTGTAGATTCAGGTTTTCACAGGGTTACAAATACAAAGGCAATGCTGGTGTTGATTGAGGCTTTCAGAGTGTTACAAATACAGGGGCAATGCTGCTGTAGATTCAGGATTTCACTGCAGTACAAAGACAGGTGCAATGATGCTGTAGTTTCAGTCTTTCATGGCTTTACAAAGACAGGTTCAATGCTGGTGTAGATTAAGGCTTTCGCAGTGTTTCAAATACAGGGGCAATGCTGGCGGAAAATCAGTCCTTCGCAGTGTTTCAAATACAGGGGCAATGCTGGTGTAGATTCAGTCTTTCAGAGTTTTACAAATGCATGGGCAAAGCTGATGTAGATTCAGGTTTTGACACTTTTACAAATACAGGGGCAATTCTGATGTAGAATCAGGTTTTCGCAGTTTTACAAGTACAGGGGCAATGCTGCTGTAGATTCAAGATTTCACTGCAGTACCAAGACAGGTGCAATGATGCTGTAGATTCAAGCTTTCACAGCTTTACAAAGACAGGTGCAATGCTGGTGTTGATTCAGTATTTCTACCTGTTACGAATACAGGTGCAATGATGGTGTAGATTCAGGCTCTCACAGTGTTACAAATACAGGGTCAATGCTGGTGTAGATTCAGGTTTTCACAGGTTTACAAATACAGGGGCAATGCTGTTGTTGATTCAGGCTTTCAGAGTGTTACAAATACAGGGGCAATGCTGGTGTTGATTCAGGGTTTCACTGTGTTATAAATCCAGGTGCAATGCTGATTTAGATTCAAACTTGCACCGTGTTACAAAGAGAGGGGCAATGTTGCTGTAGATTCAAGATTTCATTGCAGTACCAAGACAGGTGCAATGATGCTGTAGATTCAAGCTTTCACAGCTTTACAAAGACAGGTGCAATGCTGGTGTTGATTCAGGATTTCTACGTGTTACGAATACAGGTGCAATGATGGTGTATATTCAGACTCTCGCAGTGTTACAAATACTGGGGCAATGCTGGTGTACAGTCAGTCTTTCAGAGTTTTACAAATGCATGGGCAATGCTGCTGTAGATTCAGGTTTTGACACTTTTACAAATACAGGGGTAATTCTGGTGTAGATTCAGGTTTTCGCAGTTTTACAAGTACAGGGGCAATGCTGCTGTAGATTCAAGATATCACTGCATTACAATGACGTGCAATGATGCTGTAGATTCAAGCTTTCACAGTGTTACAAAGACAGGTGCAATGATGGTGTAGATTCAGGCTTTCATAGTGTTAAAAATACAGGGACAATGCTGGTGTAGATTCGTGTTTTGACATTGTTACAAATATAGGGGCAATGCTGGCGGAGATTCAGGCTCTCGCAGTGTTACAAATACAGGGGAAATGTTGCTGTAGATTCAGTCTTTCAGAGTTTTACAAATACAGGGGCAATGCTGGTGTACATTCAGGTTTTCACAGGATTACAAATACAGGGGCAATGCTGGTGTAGATTCAGGTTTTCACAGTGTTAAAGATATCGGGGCAATGCTGGTGCAGATTCAGGATTTCTACGTGTTACGAATACAGGTGCAATGATGGTGTAGATTCAGACTCTCGCAGTGTTACAAATACTGGGGCAATGCTGGTGTACAGTCAGGCTTTCACAGGATTACAAATACAGGGGCAATGCTGGTGTAGATTCAGGTTTTCACAGTGTTAAAGATATCGGGGCAATGCTGGTGCAGATTCAGGCTTTCACAGGGTTACAAATACAGGGGCAATGCTTGTGTTGATTCAAGCTTTCTACGTGTTACGAATACAGGTGCAATGATGGTGTAGATTCAGGCTCTCACAGTGTTACAAATACAGGATCAATGCTGGTGTAGATTCAGGTTTTCACAGGTTTACAAATACAGGGGCAATGCTGGTGTTGATTCAGGCTTTCAGAGTGTTTCAAATCCTGGGTCAATGCTGGTGCATATTCAAACTTGCACTGTGATACAAAGAGAGGGGCGATGCTGCTGTAGATTCAAGATTTCACTGCGTTACAAAGACAGGTGCAATGTGCTGTAGATTCAAGCTTTCACAGCGTTACAAAGACAGGTTCAATGATGGTGTAGATACAGGCTTTCATAATGTTAAAAGTACAGGGGCAATGCTGCTGTACATTAAGGGTTTCACTGTGTTACAAATACGGGCAATGCTGGTGTAGATTTAGGCTTTCGCAGTGTTACAAATACAGGGACAATGATGGTGTAGATTCAGGCTTTCACACTGTTACAAATACTGGGGCATGCTGGTGTAGATTCAGGTTTTCACAGTGTTACAAATACAGGGGCAATGCTGGTGTAGATTCAGGCTTTCGCAGTGTTACAAATGCAGGAGCAATGCTGGTTCAGATTCAAACTTGCACAGTGATACAAAGAGAGGGGCAGTGCTGCTGTAGATTCAAGATTTCACTGCAGTACCAAGACAGGTGCAATGCTGGTGTTGATTCAGGATTTCTACGTGTTACTAATACAGGTGCAATGATGGTGTAGATTCAGACTCTCGCAGTGTTACAAATGCAGGGTAAATGCTGGTGTTGATTCAGGATTTCAGAGTGTTACAAATACAGGGGCAATGCTGGTGTTGATTCAGGCTTTCAGAGTGTTATAAATACAGGGGCAATGCTGGTGTTGATTCAGGCTTTCAGAGTGTTTCAAATCCAGGGTCAATGCTGGTGCAGATTCAAAATTGTACTGTGATACAAAGAGTGGGGCAATGCTGCTGTAGATTCAGGTTTTCACAGTGTTACAAATACAGGGGCAATGCTGGTGTAGATTCAGGTTTTCACAGGTTTACAAATACAGGGGCAATGCTGGTGTTGATTCAGTCTTTCAGAGTGTTACAAATACAGGGGCAATGCTGGTGTTGATTCAGGCTTTCAGAGTGTTTCAAATCCAGGGTCAATGCTGGTGCATATTCAAACTTGCACTGTGATACAAAGAGAGGGGCGATGCTGCTGTAGATTCAAGATTTCACTGCGTTACAAAGACAGGTGCAATGTGCTGTAGATTCAAGCTTTCACAGCGTTACAAAGACAGGTTTAATGATGGTGTAGATACAGGCTTTCATAATGTTAAAAGTACAGGGGCAATGCTGCTGTACATTAAGGGTTTCACTGTGTTACAAATACGGGCAATGCTGGTGTAGATTTAGGCTTTCGCAGTGTTACAAATACAGGGACAATGATGGTGTAGATTCAGGCTTTCACACTGTTACAAATACTGGGGCATGCTGGTGTAGATTCAGGTTTTCACAGTGTTACAAATACAGGGGCAATGCTGGTGTAGATTCAGGCTTTCGCAGTGTTACAAATGCAGGAGCAATGCTGGTTCAGATTCAAACTTGCACAGTGATACAAAGAGAGGGGCAGTGCTGCTGTAGATTCAAGATTTCACTGCAGTACCAAGACAGGTGCAATGCTGGTGTTGATTCAGGATTTCTACGTGTTACTAATACAGGTGCAATGATGGTGTAGATTCAGACTCTCGCAGTGTTACAAATGCAGGGTAAATGCTGGTGTTGATTCAGGATTTCAGAGTGTTACAAATACAGGGGCAATGCTGGTGTTGATTCAGGCTTTCAGAGTGTTATAAATACAGGGGCAATGCTGGTGTTGATTCAGGCTTTCAGAGTGTTTCAAATCCAGGGTCAATGCTGGTGCAGATTCAAAATTGTACTGTGATACAAAGAGTGGGGCAATGCTGCTGTAGATTCAGGTTTTCACAGTGTTACAAATACAGGGGCAATGCTGTTGTAGATTCAGGCTTTCGCAGTGTTACAAATGCAGGAGCAATGCTGGTTCAGATTCAAACTTGCTCAGTGATACAAAGTGAGGGGCAATGCTGCTGTAGATTCAAGATTTCATTGCAGTACCAAGACAGGTGCAATGATGCTGTAGATTCAAGCTTTCACAGCTTTACAAAGACAGGTGCAATGCTGGTGTTGATTCAGGATTTCTACGTGTTACGAATACAGGTGCAATGATGGTGTATATTCAGAGTCTCGCAGTGTTACAAATACTGGGGCAATGCTGGTGTACAGTCAGTCTTTCAGAGTTTTACAAATGCATGGGCAATGCTGGTGTAGATTCAGGTTTTGACACTTTCCAAATACAGGGGCAATTCTGGTGTAGATTCAGGTTTTCGCAGTTTTACGAGTACAGGGGCAATGCTGCTGTAGATTCAAGATATCACTGCATTACAAAGACGTGCAATGATGCTGTAGATTCAAGCTTTCACAGTGTTACAAAGACAGGTGCAATGATGGTGTAGATTCAGGCTTTCATAGTGCTAAAAATACAGGGGCAATGCTGGTGTAGATTCGTGTTTTGACATTGTTACAAATATAGGGGCAATGCTGGCGGAGATTCAGGCTCTCGCAGTGTTACAAATACAGGGGAAATGTTGCTGTAGATTCAGTCTTTCATAGTTTTACAAATACAGGGGCAATGCTGGTGTAGATTCAGGTTTTGACACTGTTACAAATACGGGGGCAATGCTGGCGTAGATTCAGGCTTTCGCAGTGTTACAAATACAGGGGCAATGCTGGTGTACATTCAGGTTTTCACAGTTTTACAAGTACAGGGGCAATGCTGGTGTTGATTCAGGATTTCTACGTGTTACGAATACAGGTGCAATGATGGTGTAGATTCAGACTCTCGCAGTGTTACAAATACAGGGGCAATGCTGGTGTACAGTCAGGCTTTCACAGGATTACAAATACAGGGGCAATGCTGGTGTAGATTCAGGTTTTCACAGCGTTAAAGATATCGGGGCAATGCTGGTGCAGATTCAGGCTTTCACAGGGTTACAAATACAGGGGCAATGCTTGTGTTGATTCAAGCTTTCTACGTGTTACGAATACAGGGGCAATGATGGTGTAGATTCAGGCTCTCACAGTGTTACAAATACAGGGTCAATGCTGGTGTAGATTCAGGTTTTCACAGGTTTACAAATACAGGGGCAATGCTGGTGTTGATTCAGTCTTTCAGAGTGTTACAAATACAGGGGCAATGCTGGTGTTGATTCAGGCTTTCAGAGTGTTTCAAATCCAGGGTCAATGCTGGTGCAGATTCAAACTTGCACTGTGATACAAAGTGAGGGGCGATGCTGCTGTAGATTCAAGATTTCACTGCGTTACAAAGACAGGTGCAATGTGCTGTAGATTCAAGCTTTCACAGCGTTACAAAGACAGGTGCAATGATGGTGTAGATACAGGCTTTCATAATGTTAAAAGTACAGGGGCAATGCTGCTGTACATTAAGGGTTTCACTGTGTTACAAATACGGGCAATGCTGGTGTAGATTCAGGGTTTATCAGTTTTACAAGTACAGGGGCAATGCTGGTGTAGATTCAAACTTGCACCGTGTTACAAAGAGAGGGGCAATGCTGCTGTAGATTCAGGATTTCACTGCAGTACAAAGACAGGTGCAATGATGCTGTAGTTTCAATCTGTCATGGCTTTACAAAGGCAGGTGCAATGCTGGTGTAGATTCAGGCTTTCGCAGTGTTACAAATACAGGGACAATGATGGTGTAGATTCAGGCTTTCACACTGTTACAAATACAGGGACAATGCTGGTGTCGATTTGTGTTTTGACATTGTTACAAATACAGGGGCAATGCTGGTGGAAAATCAGTCCTTCGCAGTGTTTCAAATACAAGGGCAATGCTGGTGTAGATTCAGTCTTTCAGAGTTTTACAAATGCATGGGCAATGCTGGTGTAGATTCAGGTTTTCGCAGTTTTACAAGTACAGGGGCAATGCTGCTGTAGATTCAAGATATCACTGCTTTTCAAAGACGTGCAATGATGCTGTAGATTCAAGCTTTCACAGTGTTACAAAGACAGGTGCAATGATGGTGTAGATTCAGGCTTTCATAGTGCTAAAAATACAGGGCCAATGCTGGTGTAGATTCGTGTTTTGACATTGTTACAAATACAGGGGCAATGCTGGCGGAGATTCAGGCTTTCGCAGTGTTACAAATTCAGGGGCAATGCTGGTGTAGATTCAGTCTTTCAGAGTTTTACAAATACGGGGGCAATGCTGGTGTAGATTCAGGCTCTCGCAGTGTTACAAATACAGGGGAAATGTTGCTGTAGATTCAGTCTTTCAGATTTTTACAAATACAGGGGCAATGCTGGTGTAGATTCAGGTTTTGACACTGTTACAAATACGGGGGCAATGCTGGTGCAGATTCAGGCTCTTGCAGTGTTACAAATACAGGGGCAATTCTGGTGTACATTCAGGTTTTCACAGTTTTACAAGTACAGGGGCAATGCTGCTGTAAATTCAAGATTTCACTGCAGTACCAAGACAGGTGCAATGATGCTTTAGATTCAAGCTTTCACAGCTTTACAAAGACAGGTGCAATGCTAATGTTGATTCAGGATTTCTACCTGTTACGAATACAGGTGCAATGACGGTGTAGATTGAGACTCTCGCAGTGTTACAAATACAGGGTCAATGCTGGAGTTGATTCAGGATTTCAGAGTGTTACAAATACTGGGGCAATGCTGGTGTAGATTCAGGCTTTCGCAGTGTTACAAATGCAGGAGCAATGCTGGTTCAGATTCAAACTTGCACAGTGATACAAAGAGAGGGGCAGTGCTGCTGTAGATTCAAGATTTCACTGCAGTACCAAGACAGGTGCAATGATGCTGTAGATTCAAGCTTTCACAGCTTTACAAAGACAGGTGCAATGCTGGTGTTGATTCAGGATTTCTACCTGTTACTAATACAGGTGCAATGATGGTGTAGATTCAGACTCTCGCAGTGTTACAAATACAGGGTAAATGCTGGTGTTGATTCAGGATTTCAGAGTGTTACAAATACTGGGGCAATGCTGGTGTTCAGTCAGGCTTTCACAGGATTACAAATACAGGGGCAATGCTGGTGTAGATTCAGGCTTTCGCAGTGTTACAAATACAGGGGAAATGTTGCTGTAGATTCAGTCTTTCAGAGTTTTACAAATACGGGCACTGCTGGTGCAGATTCAGGCTTTCACAGGGTTACAAATACAGGGGCAATGCTTGTGTTGATTCAAGCTTTCTATGTGTTACAAATACAGGGGCAATGCTGGTGTAGATTCAGGCTTTCGCAGTGTTACAAATGCAGGAGCAATGCTGGTTCAGATTCAAACTTGCACAGTGATACAAAGAGAGGGGCAATGCTGCTGTAGATTCAGGATTTCTACGTGTTACTAATACAGGTGCAATGATGGTTTAGATTCAGACTCTCGCAGTGTTACAAATGCAGGGTAAATGCTGGTGTTGATTCAGGATTTCAGAGTGTTACAAATACAGGGGCAATGCTGGTGTTGATTCAGGCTTTCAGAGTGTTATAAATACAGGGGCAATGCTGGTGTTGATTCAGGCTTTCAGAGTGTTTCAAATCCAGGGTCAATGCTGGTGCAGATTCAAAATTGTACTGTGATACAAAGAGTGGGGCAATGCTGCTGTAGATTCAGGTTTTCACAGTGTTACAAATACAGGGGCAATGCTGTTGTAGATTCAGGCTTTCGCAGTGTTACAAATGCAGGAGCAATGCTGGTTCAGATTCAAACTTGCTCAGTGATACAAAGTGAGGGGCAATGCTGCTGTAGATTCAAGATTTCATTGCAGTACCAAGACAGGTGCAATGATGCTGTAGATTCAAGCTTTCACAGCTTTACAAAGACAGGTGCAATGCTGGTGTTGATTCAGGATTTCTACGTGTTACGAATACAGGTGCAATGATGGTGTATATTCAGAGTCTCGCAGTGTTACAAATACTGGGGCAATGCTGGTGTACAGTCAGTCTTTCAGAGTTTTACAAATGCATGGGCAATGCTGGTGTAGATTCAGGTTTTGACACTTTCCAAATACAGGGGCAATTCTGGTGTAGATTCAGGTTTTCGCAGTTTTACGAGTACAGGGGCAATGCTGCTGTAGATTCAAGATATCACTGCATTACAAAGACGTGCAATGATGCTGTAGATTCAAGCTTTCACAGTGTTACAAAGACAGGTGCAATGATGGTGTAGATTCAGGCTTTCATAGTGCTAAAAATACAGGGGCAATGCTGGTGTAGATTCGTGTTTTGACATTGTTACAAATATAGGGGCAATGCTGGCGGAGATTCAGGCTCTCGCAGTGTTACAAATACAGGGGAAATGTTGCTGTAGATTCAGTCTTTCAGAGTTTTACAAATACAGGGGCAATGCTGGTGTAGATTCAGGTTTTGACACTGTTACAAATACGGGGGCAATGCTGGCGTAGATTCAGGCTTTCGCAGTGTTACAAATACAGGGGCAATGCTGGTGTACATTCAGGTTTTCACAGTTTTACAAGTACAGGGGCAATGCTGGTGTTGATTCAGGATTTCTACGTGTTACGAATACAGGTGCAATGATGGTGTAGATTCAGACTCTCGCAGTGTTACAAATACAGGGGCAATGCTGGTGTACAGTCAGGCTTTCACAGGATTACAAATACAGGGGCAATGCTGGTGTAGATTCAGGTTTTCACAGCGTTAAAGATATCGGGGCAATGCTGGTGTAGATTCAGGCTTTCATAGTGCTAAAAATACAGGGCCAATGCTGGTGTAGATTCGTGTTTTGACATTGTTACAAATACAGGGGCAATGCTGGCGGAGATTCAGGCTTTCGCAGTGTTACAAATTCAGGGGCAATGCTGGTGTAGATTCAGTCTTTCAGAGTTTTACAAATACGGGGGCAATGCTGGTGTAGATTCAGGCTCTCGCAGTGTTACAAATACAGGTGCAATGATGGTGTAGATTCAGGCTTTCATAGTGCTAAAAATACAGGGCCAATGCTGGTGTAGATTCGTGTTTTGACATTGTTACAAATACAGGGGCAATGCTGGCGGAGATTCAGGCTTTCGCAGTGTTACAAATTCAGGGGCAATGCTGGTGTAGATTCAGTCTTTCAGAGTTTTACAAATACGGGGGCAATGCTGGTGTAGATTCAGGCTCTCGCAGTGTTACAAATACAGGGGAAATGTTGCTGTAGATTCAGTCTTTCAGATTTTTACAAATACAGGGGCAATGCTGGTGTAGATTCAGGTTTTGACACTGTTACAAATACGGGGGCAATGCTGGTGCAGATTCAGGCTCTTGCAGTGTTACAAATACAGGGGCAATTCTGGTGTACATTCAGGTTTTCACAGTTTTACAAGTACAGGGGCAATGCTGCTGTAAATTCAAGATTTCACTGCAGTACCAAGACAGGTGCAATGATGCTTTAGATTCAAGCTTTCACAGCTTTACAAAGACAGGTGCAATGCTAATGTTGATTCAGGATTTCTACCTGTTACGAATACAGGTGCAATGACGGTGTAGATTGAGACTCTCGCAGTGTTACAAATACAGGGTCAATGCTGGAGTTGATTCAGGATTTCAGAGTGTTACAAATACTGGGGCAATGCTGGTGTAGATTCAGGCTTTCGCAGTGTTACAAATGCAGGAGCAATGCTGGTTCAGATTCAAACTTGCACAGTGATACAAAGAGAGGGGCAGTGCTGCTGTAGATTCAAGATTTCACTGCAGTACCAAGACAGGTGCAATGATGCTGTAGATTCAAGCTTTCACAGCTTTACAAAGACAGGTGCAATGCTGGTGTTGATTCAGGATTTCTACCTGTTACTAATACAGGTGCAATGATGGTGTAGATTCAGACTCTCGCAGTGTTACAAATACAGGGTAAATGCTGGTGTTGATTCAGGATTTCAGAGTGTTACAAATACTGGGGCAATGCTGGTGTTCAGTCAGGCTTTCACAGGATTACAAATACAGGGGCAATGCTGGTGTAGATTCAGGCTTTCGCAGTGTTACAAATACAGGGGAAATGTTGCTGTAGATTCAGTCTTTCAGAGTTTTACAAATACGGGCACTGCTGGTGCAGATTCAGGCTTTCACAGGGTTACAAATACAGGGGCAATGCTTGTGTTGATTCAAGCTTTCTATGTGTTACAAATACAGGGGCAATGCTGGTGTAGATTCAGGCTTTCGCAGTGTTACAAATGCAGGAGCAATGCTGGTTCAGATTCAAACTTGCACAGTGATACAAAGAGAGGGGCAGTGCTGCTGTAGATTCAAGATTTCACTGCAGTACCAAGACAGGTGCAATGCTGGTGTTGATTCAGGATTTCTACGTGTTACTAATACAGGTGCAATGATGGTTTAGATTCAGACTCTCGCAGTGTTACAAATGCAGGGTAAATGCTGGTGTTGATTCAGGATTTCAGAGTGTTACAAATACAGGGGCAATGCTGGTGTTGATTCAGGCTTTCAGAGTGTTATAAATACAGGGGCAATGCTGGTGTTGATTCAGGCTTTCAGAGTGTTTCAAATCCAGGGTCAATGCTGGTGCAGATTCAAAATTGTACTGTGATACAAAGAGTGGGGCAATGCTGCTGTAGATTCAGGTTTTCACAGTGTTACAAATACAGGGGCAATGCTGTTGTAGATTCAGGCTTTCGCAGTGTTACAAATGCAGGAGCAATGCTGGTTCAGATTCAAACTTGCTCAGTGATACAAAGTGAGGGGCAATGCTGCTGTAGATTCAAGATTTCATTGCAGTACCAAGACAGGTGCAATGATGCTGTAGATTCAAGCTTTCACAGCTTTACAAAGACAGGTGCAATGCTGGTGTTGATTCAGGATTTCTACGTGTTACGAATACAGGTGCAATGATGGTGTATATTCAGAGTCTCGCAGTGTTACAAATACTGGGGCAATGCTGGTGTACAGTCAGTCTTTCAGAGTTTTACAAATGCATGGGCAATGCTGGTGTAGATTCAGGTTTTGACACTTTCCAAATACAGGGGCAATTCTGGTGTAGATTCAGGTTTTCGCAGTTTTACGAGTACAGGGGCAATGCTGCTGTAGATTCAAGATATCACTGCATTACAAAGACGTGCAATGATGCTGTAGATTCAAGCTTTCACAGTGTTACAAAGACAGGTGCAATGATGGTGTAGATTCAGGCTTTCATAGTGCTAAAAATACAGGGGCAATGCTGGTGTAGATTCGTGTTTTGACATTGTTACAAATATAGGGGCAATGCTGGCGGAGATTCAGGCTCTCGCAGTGTTACAAATACAGGGGAAATGTTGCTGTAGATTCAGTCTTTCAGAGTTTTACAAATACGGGGCAATGCTGGTGTAGATTCAGGTTTTGACACTGTTACAAATACGGGGGCAATGCTGGCGTAGATTCAGGCTTTCGCAGTGTTACAAATACAGGGGCAATGCTGGTGTACATTCAGGTTTTCACAGTTTTACAAGTACAGGGGCAATGCTGGTGTTGATTCAGGATTTCTACGTGTTACGAATACAGGTGCAATGATGGTGTAGATTCAGACTCTCGCAGTGTTACAAATACAGGGGCAATGCTGGTGTACAGTCAGGCTTTCACAGGATTACAAATACAGGGGCAATGCTGGTGTAGATTCAGGTTTTCACAGCGTTAAAGATATCGGGGCAATGCTGGTGCAGATTCAGGCTTTCACAGGGTTACAAATACAGGGGCAATGCTTGTGTTGATTCAAGCTTTCTACGTGTTACGAATACAGGGGCAATGATGGTGTAGATTCAGGCTCTCACAGTGTTACAAATACAGGGTCAATGCTGGTGTAGATTCAGGTTTTCACAGGTTTACAAATACAGGGGCAATGCTGGTGTTGATTCAGTCTTTCAGAGTGTTACAAATACAGGGGCAATGCTGGTGTTGATTCAGGCTTTCAGAGTGTTTCAAATCCAGGGTCAATGCTGGTGCAGATTCAAACTTGCACTGTGATACAAAGAGAGGGGCGATGCTGCTGTAGATTCAAGATTTCACTGCGTTACAAAGACAGGTGCAATGTGCTGTAGATTCAAGCTTTCACAGCGTTACAAAGACAGGTGCAATGATGGTGTAGATACAGGCTTTCATAATGTTAAAAGTACAGGGGCAATGCTGCTGTACATTAAGGGTTTCACTGTGTTACAAATACGGGCAATGCTGGTGTAGATTCAGGGTTTATCAGTTTTACAAGTACAGGGGCAATGCTGGTGTAGATTCAAACTTGCACCGTGTTACAAAGAGAGTGGCAATGCTGCTGTAGATTCAGGATTTCACTGCAGTACAAAAACAGGTGCAATGATGCTGTAGTTTCAATCTGTCATGGCTTTACAAAGTCAGGTGCAATGCTGGTGTAGATTCAGGCTTTCGCAGTGTTACAAATACATGGACAATGATGGTGTAGATTCAGGCTTTCACACTGTTACAAATACAGGGACAATGCTGGTGTCGATTTGTGTTTTGACATTGTTACAAATACAGGGGCAATGCTGGTGGAAAATCAGTCCTTCGCAGTGTTTCAAATACAAGGGCAATGCTGGTGTAGATTCAGTCTTTCAGAGTTTTACAAATGCATGGGCAATGCTGGTGTAGATTCAGGTTTTCGCAGTTTTACAAGTACAGGGGCAATGCTGCTGTAGATTCAAGATATCACTGCTTTTCAAAGACGTGCAATGATGCTGTAGATTCAAGCTTTCACAGTGTTACAAAGACAGGTGCAATGATGGTGTAGATTCAGGCTTTCATAGTGCTAAAAATACAGGGCCAATGCTGGTGTAGATTCGTGTTTTGACATTGTTACAAATACAGGGGCAATGCTGGCGGAGATTCAGGCTTTCGCAGTGTTACAAATTCAGGGGCAATGCTGGTGTAGATTCAGTCTTTCAGAGTTTTACAAATACGGGGGCAATGCTGGTGTAGATTCAGGCTCTCGCAGTGTTACAAATACAGGGGAAATGTTGCTGTAGATTCAGTCTTTCAGATTTTTACAAATACAGGGGCAATGCTGGTGTAGATTCAGGTTTTGACACTGTTACAAATACGGGGGCAATGCTGGTGCAGATTCAGGCTCTTGCAGTGTTACAAATACAGGGGCAATTCTGGTGTACATTCAGGTTTTCACAGTTTTACAAGTACAGGGGCAATGCTGCTGTAAATTCAAGATTTCACTGCAGTACCAAGACAGGTGCAATGATGCTTTAGATTCAAGCTTTCACAGCTTTACAAAGACAGGTGCAATGCTAATGTTGATTCAGGATTTCTACCTGTTACGAATACAGGTGCAATGACGGTGTAGATTGAGACTCTCGCAGTGTTACAAATACAGGGTCAATGCTGGTGTTGATTCAGTCTTTCAGAGTGTTACAAATACAGGGGCAATGCTGGTGTTGATTCAGGCTTTCAGAGTGTTTCAAATCCAGGGTCAATGCTGGTGCAGATTCAAACTTGCACTGTGATACAAAGAGAGGGGCGATGCTGCTGTAGATTCAAGATTTCACTGCGTTACAAAGACAGGTGCAATGTGCTGTAGATTCAAGCTTTCACAGCGTTACAAAGACAGGTGCAATGATGGTGTAGATACAGGCTTTCATAATGTTAAAAGTACAGGGGCAATGCTGCTGTACATTAAGGGTTTCACTGTGTTACAAATACGGGCAATGCTGGTGTAGATTCAGGGTTTATCAGTTTTACAAGTACAGGGGCAATGCTGGTGTAGATTCAAACTTGCACCGTGTTACAAAGAGAGGGGCAATGCTGCTGTAGATTCAGGATTTCACTGCAGTACAAAGACAGGTGCAATGATGCTGTAGTTTCAATCTGTCATGGCTTTACAAAGGCAGGTGCAATGCTGGTGTAGATTCAGGCTTTCGCAGTGTTACAAATACAGGGACAATGATGGTGTAGATTCAGGCTTTCACACTGTTACAAATACAGGGACAATGCTGGTGTCGATTTGTGTTTTGACATTGTTACAAATACAGGGGCAATGCTGGTGGAAAATCAGTCCTTCGCAGTGTTTCAAATACAAGGGCAATGCTGGTGTAGATTCAGTCTTTCAGAGTTTTACAAATGCATGGGCAATGCTGGTGTAGATTCAGGTTTTCGCAGTTTTACAAGTACAGGGGCAATGCTGCTGTAGATTCAAGATATCACTGCTTTTCAAAGACGTGCAATGATGCTGTAGATTCAAGCTTTCACAGTGTTACAAAGACAGGTGCAATGATGGTGTAGATTCAGGCTTTCATAGTGCTAAAAATACAGGGCCAATGCTGGTGTAGATTCGTGTTTTGACATTGTTACAAATACAGGGGCAATGCTGGCGGAGATTCAGGCTTTCGCAGTGTTACAAATTCAGGGGCAATGCTGGTGTAGATTCAGTCTTTCAGAGTTTTACAAATACGGGGGCAATGCTGGTGTAGATTCAGGCTCTCGCAGTGTTACAAATACAGGGGAAATGTTGCTGTAGATTCAGTCTTTCAGATTTTTACAAATACAGGGGCAATGCTGGTGTAGATTCAGGTTTTGACACTGTTACAAATACGGGGGCAATGCTGGTGCAGATTCAGGCTCTTGCAGTGTTACAAATACAGGGGCAATTCTGGTGTACATTCAGGTTTTCACAGTTTTACAAGTACAGGGGCAATGCTGCTGTAAATTCAAGATTTCACTGCAGTACCAAGACAGGTGCAATGATGCTTTAGATTCAAGCTTTCACAGCTTTACAAAGACAGGTGCAATGCTAATGTTGATTCAGGATTTCTACCTGTTACGAATACAGGTGCAATGACGGTGTAGATTGAGACTCTCGCAGTGTTACAAATACAGGGTCAATGCTGGAGTTGATTCAGGATTTCAGAGTGTTACAAATACTGGGGCAATGCTGGTGTAGATTCAGGCTTTCGCAGTGTTACAAATGCAGGAGCAATGCTGGTTCAGATTCAAACTTGCACAGTGATACAAAGAGAGGGGCAGTGCTGCTGTAGATTCAAGATTTCACTGCAGTACCAAGACAGGTGCAATGATGCTGTAGATTCAAGCTTTCACAGCTTTACAAAGACAGGTGCAATGCTGGTGTTGATTCAGGATTTCTACCTGTTACTAATACAGGTGCAATGATGGTGTAGATTCAGACTCTCGCAGTGTTACAAATACAGGGTAAATGCTGGTGTTGATTCAGGATTTCAGAGTGTTACAAATACTGGGGCAATGCTGGTGTTCAGTCAGGCTTTCACAGGATTACAAATACAGGGGCAATGCTGGTGTAGATTCAGGCTTTCGCAGTGTTACAAATACAGGGGAAATGTTGCTGTAGATTCAGTCTTTCAGAGTTTTACAAATACGGGCACTGCTGGTGCAGATTCAGGCTTTCACAGGGTTACAAATACAGGGGCAATGCTTGTGTTGATTCAAGCTTTCTATGTGTTACGAATACAGGTGCAATGATGGTGTAGATTCAGGCTCTCACAGTGTTACAAATACAGGGTCAATGCTGGTGTAGATTCAGGTTTTCACAGGTTTACAAATACAGGGGCAATGCTGGTGTTGATTCAGGCTTTCAGAGTGTTATAAATACAGGGGCAATGCTGGTGTTGATTCAGGCTTTCAGAGTGTTTCAAATCCAGGGTCAATGCTGGTGCAGATTCAAAATTGCACTGTGATACAAAGAGTGGGGCAATGCTGCTGTAGATTCAAGATTTCACTGCGTTACAAAGACACGTGCAATGATGCTGTAGATTCAAGCTTTCACAGCGTTACAAAGACAGGTGCAATGATGGTGTAGATACAGGCTTTCATAATGTTAAAAGTACAGGGGCAATGCTGGTGCACATTCAGGGTTTCACTGTGTTACAAATACGGGCAATGCTGGTGTAGATTCAGGGTTTATCAGTTTTACAAGTACGGGGGCAATGCTGGTGTAGATTCAAACTTGCACCGTGTTACAAAGAGAGGGGCAATGCTGCTGTAGATTCAGGATTTCACTGCAGTACAAAGACAGGTGCAATGATGCTGTAGTTTCAATCTTTCACGGCTTTACAAAGACAGGTGCAATGCTGGTGTAGATTCAGGCTTTCGCAGTGTTACAAATACAGGGACAATGCTGGTGTCGATTTGTGTTTTGACATTGTTACAATTACAGGTGCAATGCTGGTGGAAAATCAGTCCTTCGCAGTGTTTCAAATACAGGGGTAATGCTGGTGTAGATTCAGTCTTTCAGAGTTTTACAAATGCATGGGCAATGCTGGTGTAGATTCAGGTTTTGAGACTTCTACAAATAAAGGGGCAATGCTGGTGTAGATTCAGGTTTTCGCAGTTTTACAAGTACAGGGACAATGCTGCTGTACACTCAAGATATCACTGCATTACAAAGACGTGCAATGATGCTGTAGATTCAAGCTTTCACAGTGTTACAAAGACAGGTGCAATGATGCTGTAGATTCAAGCTTTCACAGCGCTACAACGACAGGTGCAATGCTGGTGTAGATTCAGGCGTTCGCTGTGTTACAAATACAGTGACAATGCTGGTGTCGATTCAGGCTTTCACAGGGTTACAAATACAGGGGCAATGCTGGTATAGATTTAGGTTTTCACTGTGTTACAAATACGGGCAATGCTGGTGTAGATTCAGGGTTTATCAGTTTTACAAGTACAGGGGCAATGCTGGTGTAGATTCAAACTTGCACCGTGTTACAAAGAGAGGGGCAATGCTGCTGTAGATTCAGGATTTCACTGCAGTACAAAGATAGGTGCAATGATCCTGTAGTTTCAATCTTTCACAGCTTTACAAAGACAGGTGCAATGCTGGTGTAGATTCAGGCTTTCGCAGTGTTACAAATACAGGGGCAATGCTGGTGTAGATTCAGTCTTTCAGAGTTTTACAAATGCAGGGGCAATGCTGGTGTAGATTCAGGTTTTGACACTTTTACAAATACAGGGGCAATGCTGGTGTAGATTCAGTCTTTCAGAGTTTTACAAATGCAGGGGCAATGCTGGTGTAGATTCAAGATATCACTGCATTACAAAGACGTGCAATGATGCTGTAGATTCAAGCTTTCACAGTGTTACAAAGACAGGTGCAATGATGGTGTAGATTCAGGCTTTCATAGTGCTAAAAATACAAGGGCAATGCTGGTGTAGATTCAGGCTTTCGCAGTGTTACAAATACAGGGGCAATGCTGGTGTAGATTCAGTCTTTCAGAGTTTTACAAATACAGGGGCAATGCTGGTGTAGATTCAGTCTTTCAGAGTTTTACAAATACGGGGGCAATGCTGGTGTAGATTCAGGCTCTCGCAGTGTTACAAATACAGGGGAAATGTTGCTGTAGATTCAGTCTTTCAGAGTTTTACAAAAACAGGGGCAATGCTGGTGTAGATTCAGGTTTTGACACTGTTACAAATACGGGGGCAATGCTGGTGCAGATTCAGGCTCTCGCAGTGTTACAAATACAGGGGAAATGTTGCTGTCGATTCAGTCTTTCAGAGTTTTACAAATACAGGTGCAATGCTGGTGTTGATTCAGGATTTCTACGTGTTACGAATACAGGTGCAATGATGGTGTAGATTCAGACTCTCGCAGTGTTACAAATACTGGGGAAATGCTGGTGTACAGTCAGGCTTTCACAGGATTACAAATACAGGGGCAATGCTGGTGTAGATTCAGGCTTTCGCAGTGTTACAAATACAGGGGATATGTTGCTGTAGATTCAGTCTTTCAGAGTTTTACAAATACAGGGGCAATGCTGGTGCAGATTCAGGCTTTCGCAGTGTTACAATTACAGGGGCAATGCTGGTATAGATTCAGGTTTTCACAGTGTTAAAGATATAGGGGCAATGCTGGTGCAGATTCAGGCTTTCACAGGGTTACAAATACAGGGGCAATGCTTGTGTTGATTCAAGCTTTCTACGTGTTACGAATACAGGTGCAATGATGGTGTAGATTCAGGCTCTCACAGTGTTACAAATTCAGGGTCAATGCTGGTGTAGATTCAGGTTTTCACAGGTTTACAAATACAGGGGCAATGCTGGTGTTGATTCAGGCTTTCAGAGTGTTATAAATACAGGGGCAATGCTGGTGTTGGTTCAGGCTTTCAGAGTGTTTCAAATCCAGGGTCAATGCTGGTGCAGATTCAAAATTGCACTGTGATACAAAGAGTGGGGCAATGCTGCTGTAGATTCAAGATTTCACTGCGTTACAAAGACAGGTGCAATGATGCTGTAGATTCAAGCTTTCACAGCGTTACAAAGACAGGTGCAATGATGGTGTAGATACAGGCTTTCATAATGTTAAAAGTACAGTGGCAATGCTGCTGTACATTCAGGGTTTCACTGTGTTACAAATACGGGCAATGCTGGTGTAGATTCAGGGTTTATCAGTTTTACAAGTACAGGGGCAATGCTGGTGTAGATTCAAACTTGCACCGTGTTACAAAGAGAGGGGCAATGCTGCTGTAGATTCAGGATTTCACTGCAGTACAAAGACAGGTGCAATGATGCTGCAGTTTCAATCTTTCACGGCTTTACAAAGACAGGTACAATGCTGGTGTAGATTCAGGCTTTCGCAGTGTTACAAATACAGGGACAATGCTGGTGTCGATTTGTGTTTTGACATTGTTACAATTACAGGTGCAATGCTGGCGGAAAATCAGTCCTTCGCAGTGTTTCAAATACAGGGGCAATGCTGGTGTAGATTCAGTCTTTCAGAGTTTTACAAATGCATGGGCAATGCTGGTGTAGATTCAGGTTTTGACACTTTTACAAATACAGGGGCAATGCTGGTGTAGATTCAGGTTTTCGCACTTTTACAAGTACAGGGGCAATGCTGCTGTAGATTCAAGATATCACTGCATTACAAAGACGTGCAATGATGCTGTAGATTCAAGCTTTCACAGTGTTACAAAGACAGGTGCAATGATGGTGTAGATTCAGGCTTTCATAGTGCTAAAAATACAGGGGAAATGCTGGTGTAGATTCGTGTTTTGACATTGTTACAAATACAGGGGCAATGCTGGCGGAGATTCAGGCTTTTGCAGTGTTACAAATACAGGGGCACTGCAGGTGTAGATTCAGTCTTTCAGAGTTTTACAAATACGGGTTCAATGCTGGTGTAGATTCAGTCTTTCAGATTTTTACAAATACAGGGGCAATGCTGGTGTAGATTCAGGTTTTGACACTGTTACAAATACGGGGGCAATGCTGCTGTAAATTCAAGATTTCACTGCAGTACCAAGACAGGTGCAATGATGCTTTAGATTCAAGCTTTCACAGCTTTACAAAGACAGGTGCAATGCTAATGTTGATTCAGGATTTCTACCTGTTACGAATACAGGTGCAATGACGGTGTAGATTGAGACTCTCGCAGTGTTACAAATACAGGGTCAATGCTGGAGTTGATTCAGGATTTCAGAGTGTTACAAATACTGGGGCAATGCTGGTGTAGATTCAGGCTTTCGCAGTGTTACAAATGCAGGAGCAATGCTGGTTCAGATTCAAACTTGCACAGTGATACAAAGAGAGGGGCAGTGCTGCTGTAGATTCAAGATTTCACTGCAGTACCAAGACAGGTGCAATGATGCTGTAGATTCAAGCTTTCACAGCTTTACAAAGACAGGTGCAATGCTGGTGTTGATTCAGGATTTCTACCTGTTACTAATACAGGTGCAATGATGGTGTAGATTCAGACTCTCGCAGTGTTACAAATACAGGGTAAATGCTGGTGTTGATTCAGGATTTCAGAGTGTTACAAATACTGGGGCAATGCTGGTGTTCAGTCAGGCTTTCACAGGATTACAAATACAGGGGCAATGCTGGTGTAGATTCAGGCTTTCGCAGTGTTACAAATACAGGGGAAATGTTGCTGTAGATTCAGTCTTTCAGAGTTTTACAAATACGGGCACTGCTGGTGCAGATTCAGGCTTTCACAGGGTTACAAATACAGGGGCAATGCTTGTGTTGATTCAAGCTTTCTATGTGTTACGAATACAGGTGCAATGATGGTGTAGATTCAGGCTCTCACAGTGTTACAAATACAGGGTCAATGCTGGTGTAGATTCAGGTTTTCACAGGTTTACAAATACAGGGGCAATGCTGGTGTTGATTCAGGCTTTCAGAGTGTTATAAATACAGGGGCAATGCTGGTGTTGATTCAGGCTTTCAGAGTGTTTCAAATCCAGGGTCAATGCTGGTGCAGATTCAAAATTGCACTGTGATACAAAGAGTGGGGCAATGCTGCTGTAGATTCAAGATTTCACTGCGTTACAAAGACACGTGCAATGATGCTGTAGATTCAAGCTTTCACAGCGTTACAAAGACAGGTGCAATGATGGTGTAGATACAGGCTTTCATAATGTTAAAAGTACAGGGGCAATGCTGGTGCACATTCAGGGTTTCACTGTGTTACAAATACGGGCAATGCTGGTGTAGATTCAGGGTTTATCAGTTTTACAAGTACGGGGGCAATGCTGGTGTAGATTCAAACTTGCACCGTGTTACAAAGAGAGGGGCAATGCTGCTGTAGATTCAGGATTTCACTGCAGTACAAAGACAGGTGCAATGATGCTGTAGTTTCAATCTTTCACGGCTTTACAAAGACAGGTGCAATGCTGGTGTAGATTCAGGCTTTCGCAGTGTTACAAATACAGGGACAATGCTGGTGTCGATTTGTGTTTTGACATTGTTACAATTACAGGTGCAATGCTGGTGGAAAATCAGTCCTTCGCAGTGTTTCAAATACAGGGGTAATGCTGGTGTAGATTCAGTCTTTCAGAGTTTTACAAATGCATGGGCAATGCTGGTGTAGATTCAGGTTTTGAGACTTCTACAAATAAAGGGGCAATGCTGGTGTAGATTCAGGTTTTCGCAGTTTTACAAGTACAGGGACAATGCTGCTGTACACTCAAGATATCACTGCATTACAAAGACGTGCAATGATGCTGTAGATTCAAGCTTTCACAGTGTTACAAAGACAGGTGCAATGATGCTGTAGATTCAAGCTTTCACAGCGCTACAACGACAGGTGCAATGCTGGTGTAGATTCAGGCGTTCGCTGTGTTACAAATACAGTGACAATGCTGGTGTCGATTCAGGCTTTCACAGGGTTACAAATACAGGGGCAATGCTGGTATAGATTTAGGTTTTCACTGTGTTACAAATACGGGCAATGCTGGTGTAGATTCAGGGTTTATCAGTTTTACAAGTACAGGGGCAATGCTGGTGTAGATTCAAACTTGCACCGTGTTACAAAGAGAGGGGCAATGCTGCTGTAGATTCAGGATTTCACTGCAGTACAAAGATAGGTGCAATGATCCTGTAGTTTCAATCTTTCACAGCTTTACAAAGACAGGTGCAATGCTGGTGTAGATTCAGGCTTTCGCAGTGTTACAAATACAGGGGCAATGCTGGTGTAGATTCAGTCTTTCAGAGTTTTACAAATGCAGGGGCAATGCTGGTGTAGATTCAGGTTTTGACACTTTTACAAATACAGGGGCAATGCTGGTGTAGATTCAGTCTTTCAGAGTTTTACAAATGCAGGGGCAATGCTGGTGTAGATTCAAGATATCACTGCATTACAAAGACGTGCAATGATGCTGTAGATTCAAGCTTTCACAGTGTTACAAAGACAGGTGCAATGATGGTGTAGATTCAGGCTTTCATAGTGCTAAAAATACAAGGGCAATGCTGGTGTAGATTCAGGCTTTCGCAGTGTTACAAATACAGGGGCAATGCTGGTGTAGATTCAGTCTTTCAGAGTTTTACAAATACAGGGGCAATGCTGGTGTAGATTCAGTCTTTCAGAGTTTTACAAATACGGGGGCAATGCTGGTGTAGATTCAGGCTCTCGCAGTGTTACAAATACAGGGGAAATGTTGCTGTAGATTCAGTCTTTCAGAGTTTTACAAAAACAGGGGCAATGCTGGTGTAGATTCAGGTTTTGACACTGTTACAAATACGGGGGCAATGCTGGTGCAGATTCAGGCTCTCGCAGTGTTACAAATACAGGGGAAATGTTGCTGTCGATTCAGTCTTTCAGAGTTTTACAAATACAGGTGCAATGCTGGTGTTGATTCAGGATTTCTACGTGTTACGAATACAGGTGCAATGATGGTGTAGATTCAGACTCTCGCAGTGTTACAAATACTGGGGAAATGCTGGTGTACAGTCAGGCTTTCACAGGATTACAAATACAGGGGCAATGCTGGTGTAGATTCAGGCTTTCGCAGTGTTACAAATACAGGGGATATGTTGCTGTAGATTCAGTCTTTCAGAGTTTTACAAATACAGGGGCAATGCTGGTGCAGATTCAGGCTTTCGCAGTGTTACAATTACAGGGGCAATGCTGGTATAGATTCAGGTTTTCACAGTGTTAAAGATATAGGGGCAATGCTGGTGCAGATTCAGGCTTTCACAGGGTTACAAATACAGGGGCAATGCTTGTGTTGATTCAAGCTTTCTACGTGTTACGAATACAGGTGCAATGATGGTGTAGATTCAGGCTCTCACAGTGTTACAAATTCAGGGTCAATGCTGGTGTAGATTCAGGTTTTCACAGGTTTACAAATACAGGGGCAATGCTGGTGTTGATTCAGGCTTTCAGAGTGTTATAAATACAGGGGCAATGCTGGTGTTGGTTCAGGCTTTCAGAGTGTTTCAAATCCAGGGTCAATGCTGGTGCAGATTCAAAATTGCACTGTGATACAAAGAGTGGGGCAATGCTGCTGTAGATTCAAGATTTCACTGCGTTACAAAGACAGGTGCAATGATGCTGTAGATTCAAGCTTTCACAGCGTTACAAAGACAGGTGCAATGATGGTGTAGATACAGGCTTTCATAATGTTAAAAGTACAGTGGCAATGCTGCTGTACATTCAGGGTTTCACTGTGTTACAAATACGGGCAATGCTGGTGTAGATTCAGGGTTTATCAGTTTTACAAGTACAGGGGCAATGCTGGTGTAGATTCAAACTTGCACCGTGTTACAAAGAGAGGGGCAATGCTGCTGTAGATTCAGGATTTCACTGCAGTACAAAGACAGGTGCAATGATGCTGCAGTTTCAATCTTTCACGGCTTTACAAAGACAGGTACAATGCTGGTGTAGATTCAGGCTTTCGCAGTGTTACAAATACAGGGACAATGCTGGTGTCGATTTGTGTTTTGACATTGTTACAATTACAGGTGCAATGCTGGCGGAAAATCAGTCCTTCGCAGTGTTTCAAATACAGGGGCAATGCTGGTGTAGATTCAGTCTTTCAGAGTTTTACAAATGCATGGGCAATGCTGGTGTAGATTCAGGTTTTGACACTTTTACAAATACAGGGGCAATGCTGGTGTAGATTCAGGTTTTCGCACTTTTACAAGTACAGGGGCAATGCTGCTGTAGATTCAAGATATCACTGCATTACAAAGACGTGCAATGATGCTGTAGATTCAAGCTTTCACAGTGTTACAAAGACAGGTGCAATGATGGTGTAGATTCAGGCTTTCATAGTGCTAAAAATACAGGGGAAATGCTGGTGTAGATTCGTGTTTTGACATTGTTACAAATACAGGGGCAATGCTGGCGGAGATTCAGGCTTTTGCAGTGTTACAAATACAGGGGCACTGCAGGTGTAGATTCAGTCTTTCAGAGTTTTACAAATACGGGTTCAATGCTGGTGTAGATTCAGTCTTTCAGATTTTTACAAATACAGGGGCAATGCTGGTGTAGATTCAGGTTTTGACACTGTTACAAATACGGGGGCAATGCTGCTGTAAATTCAAGATTTCACTGCAGTACCAAGACAGGTGCAATGATGCTTTAGATTCAAGCTTTCACAGCTTTACAAAGACAGGTGCAATGCTAATGTTGATTCAGGATTTCTACCTGTTACGAATACAGGTGCAATGACGGTGTAGATTGAGACTCTCGCAGTGTTACAAATACAGGGTCAATGCTGGAGTTGATTCAGGATTTCAGAGTGTTACAAATACTGGGGCAATGCTGGTGTAGATTCAGGCTTTCGCAGTGTTACAAATGCAGGAGCAATGCTGGTTCAGATTCAAACTTGCACAGTGATACAAAGAGAGGGGCAGTGCTGCTGTAGATTCAAGATTTCACTGCAGTACCAAGACAGGTGCAATGATGCTGTAGATTCAAGCTTTCACAGCTTTACAAAGACAGGTGCAATGCTGGTGTTGATTCAGGATTTCTACCTGTTACTAATACAGGTGCAATGATGGTGTAGATTCAGACTCTCGCAGTGTTACAAATACAGGGTAAATGCTGGTGTTGATTCAGGATTTCAGAGTGTTACAAATACTGGGGCAATGCTGGTGTTCAGTCAGGCTTTCACAGGATTACAAATACAGGGGCAATGCTGGTGTAGATTCAGGCTTTCGCAGTGTTACAAATACAGGGGAAATGTTGCTGTAGATTCAGTCTTTCAGAGTTTTACAAATACGGGCACTGCTGGTGCAGATTCAGGCTTTCACAGGGTTACAAATACAGGGGCAATGCTTGTGTTGATTCAAGCTTTCTATGTGTTACGAATACAGGTGCAATGATGGTGTAGATTCAGGCTCTCACAGTGTTACAAATACAGGGTCAATGCTGGTGTAGATTCAGGTTTTCACAGGTTTACAAATACAGGGGCAATGCTGGTGTTGATTCAGGCTTTCAGAGTGTTATAAATACAGGGGCAATGCTGGTGTTGATTCAGGCTTTCAGAGTGTTTCAAATCCAGGGTCAATGCTGGTGCAGATTCAAAATTGCACTGTGATACAAAGAGTGGGGCAATGCTGCTGTAGATTCAAGATTTCACTGCGTTACAAAGACACGTGCAATGATGCTGTAGATTCAAGCTTTCACAGCGTTACAAAGACAGGTGCAATGATGTTGTAGATACAGGCTTTCATAATGTTAAAAGTACAGGGGCAATGCTGGTGCACATTCAGGGTTTCACTGTGTTACAAATACGGGCAATGCTGGTGTAGATTCAGGGTTTATCAGTTTTACAAGTACGGGGGCAATGCTGGTGTAGATTCAAACTTGCACCGTGTTACAAAGAGAGGGGCAATGCTGCTGTAGATTCAGGATTTCACTGCAGTACAAAGACAGGTGCAATGATGCTGTAGTTTCAATCTTTCACGGCTTTACAAAGACAGGTGCAATGCTGGTGTAGATTCAGGCTTTCGCAGTGTTACAAATACAGGGACAATGCTGGTGTCGATTTGTGTTTTGACATTGTTACAATTACAGGTGCAATGCTGGTGGAAAATCAGTCCTTCGCAGTGTTTCAAATACAGGGGTAATGCTGGTGTAGATTCAGTCTTTCAGAGTTTTACAAATGCATGGGCAATGCTGGTGTAGATTCAGGTTTTGAGACTTCTACAAATAAAGGGGCAATGCTGGTGTAGATTCAGGTTTTCGCAGTTTTACAAGTACAGTGACAATGCTGCTGTACACTCAAGATATCACTGCATTACAAAGACGTGCAATGATGCTGTAGATTCAAGCTTTCACAGTGTTACAAAGACAGGTGCAATGATGCTGTAGATTCAAGCTTTCACAGCGCTACAACGACAGGTGCAATGCTGGTGTAGATTCAGGCGTTCGCTGTGTTACAAATACAGTGACAATGCTGGTGTCGATTCAGGCTTTCACAGGGTTACAAATACAGGGGCAATGCTGGTATAGATTTAGGTTTTCACTGTGTTACAAATACGGGCAATGCTGGTGTAGATTCAGGGTTTATCAGTTTTACAAGTACAGGGGCAATGCTGGTGTAGATTCAAACTTGCACCGTGTTACAAAGAGAGGGGCAATGCTGCTGTAGATTCAGGATTTCACTGCAGTACAAAGATAGGTGCAATGATCCTGTAGTTTCAATCTTTCACAGCTTTACAAAGACAGGTGCAATGCTGGTGTAGATTCAGGCTTTCGCAGTGTTACAAATACAGGGGCAATGCTGGTGTAGATTCAGTCTTTCAGAGTTTTACAAATGCAGGGGCAATGCTGGTGTAGATTCAGGTTTTGACACTTTTACAAATACAGGGGCAATGCTGGTGTAGATTCAGTCTTTCAGAGTTTTACAAATGCAGGGGCAATGCTGGTGTAGATTCAAGATATCACTGCATTACAAAGACGTGCAATGATGCTGTAGATTCAAGCTTTCACAGTGTTACAAAGACAGGTGCAATGATGGTGTAGATTCAGGCTTTCATAGTGCTAAAAATACAAGGGCAATGCTGGTGTAGATTCAGGCTTTCGCAGTGTTACAAATACAGGGGCAATGCTGGTGTAGATTCAGTCTTTCAGAGTTTTACAAATACAGGGGCAATGCTGGTGTAGATTCAGTCTTTCAGAGTTTTACAAATACGGGGGCAATGCTGGTGTAGATTCAGGCTCTCGCAGTGTTACAAATACAGGGGAAATGTTGCTGTAGATTCAGTCTTTCAGAGTTTTACAAAAACAGGGGCAATGCTGGTGTAGATTCAGGTTTTGACACTGTTACAAATACGGGGGCAATGCTGGTGCAGATTCAGGCTCTCGCAGTGTTACAAATACAGGGGAAATGTTGCTGTCGATTCAGTCTTTCAGAGTTTTACAAATACAGGTGCAATGCTGGTGTTGATTCAGGATTTCTACGTGTTACGAATACAGGTGCAATGATGGTGTAGATTCAGACTCTCGCAGTGTTACAAATACTGGGGAAATGCTGGTGTACAGTCAGGCTTTCACAGGATTACAAATACAGGGGCAATGCTGGTGTAGATTCAGGCTTTCGCAGTGTTACAAATACAGGGGATATGTTGCTGTAGATTCAGTCTTTCAGAGTTTTACAAATACAGGGGCAATGCTGGTGCAGATTCAGGCTTTCGCAGTGTTACAATTACAGGGGCAATGCTGGTATAGATTCAGGTTTTCACAGTGTTAAAGATATAGGGGCAATGCTGGTGCAGATTCAGGCTTTCACAGGGTTACAAATACAGGGGCAATGCTTGTGTTGATTCAAGCTTTCTACGTGTTACGAATACAGGTGCAATGATGGTGTAGATTCAGGCTCTCACAGTGTTACAAATTCAGGGTCAATGCTGGTGTAGATTCAGGTTTTCACAGGTTTACAAATACAGGGGCAATGCTGGTGTTGATTCAGGCTTTCAGAGTGTTATAAATACAGGGGCAATGCTGGTGTTGATTCAGGCTTTCAGAGTGTTTCAAATCCAGGGTCAATGCTGGTGCAGATTCAAAATTGCACTGTGATACAAAGAGTGGGGCAATGCTGCTGTAGATTCAAGATTTCACTGCGTTACAAAGACAGGTGCAATGATGCTGTAGATTCAAGCTTTCACAGCGTTACAAAGACAGGTGCAATGATGGTGTAGATACAGGCTTTCATAATGTTAAAAGTACAGTGGCAATGCTGCTGTACATTCAGGGTTTCACTGTGTTACAAATACGGGCAATGCTGGTGTAGATTCAGGGTTTATCAGTTTTACAAGTACAGGGGCAATGCTGGTGTAGATTCAAACTTGCACCGTGTTACAAAGAGAGGGGCAATGCTGCTGTAGATTCAGGATTTCACTGCAGTAGAAAGACAGGTGCAATGATGCTGCAGTTTCAATCTTTCACGGCTTTACAAAGACAGGTGCAATGCTGGTGTAGATTCAGGCTTTCGCAGTGTTACAAATACAGGGACAATGCTGGTGTCGATTTGTGTTTTGACATTGTTACAATTACAGGTGCAATGCTGGCGGAAAATCAGTCCTTCGCAGTGTTTCAAATACAGGGGCAATGCTGGTGTAGATTCAGTCTTTCAGAGTTTTACAAATGCATGGGCAATGCTGGTGTAGATTCAGGTTTTGACACTTTTACAAATACAGGGGCAATGCTGGTGTAGATTCAGGTTTTCGCAGTTTTACAAGTACAGGGGCAATGCTGCTGTAGACTCAAGATATCACTGCATTACAAAGACGTGCAATGATGCTGTAGATTCAAGCTTTCACAGTGTTACAAAGACAGGTGCAATGATGGTGTAGATTCAGGCTTTCATAGTGTTACAAATACAGGGGTAATGCTGGTGTAGATTAAGGCTTTCACAGTGTTACCAATCCAGGGGCAATGCTGGTTTAGATTCAAACTTGCACCGTGTTACAAAGACAGGTGCAATGATGCTGTAGATTCAAGCTTTCACAGCGTTACAACGACAGGTGCAATTCTGGTGTAGATTCGGGCCTTCGCTGTGTTACAAATACAGGGACAATGCTGGTGTCGTTTCAGGCTTTCACAGGGTTACAAATACAGGGACAATGCTGGTATAGACTCAGGTTTTCACTGTGTTACAAATACGGGCAATGCTGGTGTAGATTCAGGGTTTATCAGTTTTACAAGTACAGGGGCAATGCTGGTGTAGATTCAGGCTCTCGCAGTGTTACAAATACAGGGGTAATGCTGGTGTAGATTCAGGTTTTCGCAGTTTTACAAGTACAGGGGCAATGCTGCTGTAGATTCAAGATATCACTGCATTACAAAGACGTGCAATGATGCTGTAGATTCAAGCTTTCACAGTGTTACAAAGACAGGTGCAATGATGGTGTAGATTCAGGCTTTCATAGTGCTAAAAATACAGGGGCAATGCTGGTGTAGATTCAAACTTGCACCGTGTTACAAAGAGAGGGGCAATGTTGCTGTGGATTCTAGATTTCACTGCAGTAGAAAGACACGTGCAATGATGCTGTAGATTCAAGCTTTCACAGCGTTACAACGACAGGTGCAATTCTGGTGTAGATTCGGGCGTTCGCTGCGTTACAAATACAGGGACAATGCTGGTGTCGTTTCAGGCTTTCACAGGGTTACAAATACAGGGGCAATGCTTGTATAGATTTAGGTTTTCACTGTGTTACAAATACGGGCAATGCTGGTGTAGATTCAGGGTTTATCAGTTTTACAAGTACAGGGGCAATGCTGGTGTAGATTCAAACTTGCACCGTGTTACAAAGAGAGGGGCAATGCTGCTGTAGATTCAGGATTTCACTGCAGTACAAAGATAGGTGCAATGATCCTGTAGTTTCAATCTTTCACAGCTTTACAAAGACAGGTGCAATGCTGGTGTAGATTCAGGCTTTCGCAGTGTTACAAATACAGGGGCAATGCTGGTGTAGATTCAGTCTTTCAGAGTTTTACAAATGCAGGGGCAATGCTGGTGTAGATTCAGGTTTTGACACTTTTACAAATACAGGGGCAATGCTGGTGTAGATTCAGTCTTTCAGAGTTTTACAAATGCAGGGGCAATGCTGGTGTAGATTCAAGATATCACTGCATTACAAAGACGTGCAATGATGCTGTAGATTCAAGCTTTCACAGTGTTACAAAGACAGGTGCAATGATGGTGTAGATTCAGGCTTTCATAGTGCTAAAAATAGAAGGGCAATGCTGGTGTAGATTCAGGCTTTCGCAGTGTTACAAATACAGGGGCAATGCTGGTGTAGATTAAGTCTTTCAGAGTTTTACAAATACAGGGGCAATGCTGGTGTAGATTCAGTCTTTCAGAGTTTTACAAATACGGGGGCAATGCTGGTGTAGATTCAGGCTCTCGCAGTGTTACAAATACAGGGGAAATGTTGCTGTAGATTCAGTCTTTCAGAGTTTTACAAAAACAGGGGCAATGCTGGTGTAGATTCAGGTTTTGACACTGTTACAAATACGGGGGCAATGCTGGTGCAGATTCAGGCTCTCGCAGTGTTACAAATACAGGGGAAATGTTGCTGTCGATTCAGTCTTTCAGAGTTTTACAAATACAGGTGCAATGCTGGTGTTGATTCAGGATTTCTACGTGTTACGAATTCAGGTGCAATGATGGTGTAGATTCAGACTCTCGCAGTGTTACAAATACTGGGGAAATGCTGGTGTACAGTCAGGCTTTCACAGGATTACAAATACAGGGGCAATGCTGGTGTAGATTCAGGCTTTCGCAGTGTTACAAATACAGGGGATATGTTGCTGTAGATTCAGTCTTTCAGAGTTTTACAAATACAGGGGCAATGCTGGTGCAGATTCAGGCTTTCGCAGTGTTACAATTACAGGGGCAATGCTGGTATAGATTCAGGTTTTCACAGTGTTAAAGATATAGGGGCAATGCTGGTGCAGATTCAGGCTTTCACAGGGTTACAAATACAGGGGCAATGCTTGTGTTGATTCAAGCTTTCTACGTGTTACGAATACAGGTGCAATGATGGTGTAGATTCAGGCTCTCACAGTGTTACAAATTCAGGGTCAATGCTGGTGTAGATTCAGGTTTTCACAGGTTTACAAATACAGGGGCAATGCTGGTGTTGATTCAGGCTTTCAGAGTGTTATAAATACAGGGGCAATGCTGGTGTTGATTCAGGCTTTCAGAGTGTTTCAAATCCAGGGTCAATGCTGGTGCAGATTCAAAATTGCACTGTGATACAAAGAGTGAGGCAATGCTGCTGTAGATTCAAGATTTCACTGCGTTACAAAGACAGGTGCAATGATGCTGTAGATTCAAGCTTTCACAGCGTTACAAAGACAGGTGCAATGATGGTGTAGATACAGGCTTTCATAATGTTAAAAGTACAGTGGCAATGCTGCTGTACATTCAGGGTTTCACTGTGTTACAAATACGGGCAATGCTGGTGTAGATTCAGGGTTTATCAGTTTTACAAGTACAGGGGCAATGCTGGTGTAGATTCAAACTTGCACCGTGTTACAAAGAGAGGGGCAATGCTGCTGTAGATTCAGGATTTCACTGCAGTACAAAGACAGGTGCAATGATGCTGCAGTTTCAATCTTTCACGGCTTTACAAAGACAGGTGCAATGCTGGTGTAGATTCAGGCTTTCGCAGTGTTACAAATACAGGGACAATGCTGGTGTCGATTTGTGTTTTGACATTGTTACAATTACAGGTGCAATGCTGGCGGAAAATCAGTCCTTCGCAGTGTTTCAAATACAGGGGCAATGCTGGTGTAGATTCAGTCTTTCAGAGTTTTACAAATGCATGGGCAATGCTGGTGTAGATTCAGGTTTTGACACTTTTACAAATACAGGGGCAATGCTGGTGTAGATTCAGGTTTTCGCAGTTTTACAAGTACAGGGGCAATGCTGCTGTAGACTCAAGATATCACTGCATTACAAAGACGTGCAATGATGCTGTAGATTCAAGCTTTCACAGTGTTACAAAGACAGGTGCAATGATGGTGTAGATTCAGGCTTTCATAGTGTTACAAATACAGGGGTAATGCTGGTGTAGATTAAGGCTTTCACAGTGTTACCAATCCAGGGGCAATGCTGGTTTAGATTCAAACTTGCACCGTGTTACAAAGACAGGTGCAATGATGCTGTAGATTCAAGCTTTCACAGCGTTACAACGACAGGTGCAATTCTGGTGTAGATTCGGGCCTTCGCTGTGTTACAAATACAGGGACAATGCTGGTGTCGTTTCAGGCTTTCACAGGGTTACAAATACAGGGACAATGCTGGTATAGACTCAGGTTTTCACTGTGTTACAAATACGGGCAATGCTGGTGTAGATTCAGGGTTTATCAGTTTTACAAGTACAGGGGCAATGCTGGTGTAGATTCAGGCTCTCGCAGTGTTACAAATACAGGGGTAATGCTGGTGTAGATTCAGGTTTTCGCAGTTTTACAAGTACAGGGGCAATGCTGCTGTAGATTCAAGATATCACTGCATTACAAAGACGTGCAATGATGCTGTAGATTCAAGCTTTCACAGTGTTACAAAGACAGGTGCAATGATGGTGTAGATTCAGGCTTTCATAGTGCTAAAAATACAGGGGCAATGCTGGTGTAGATTCAAACTTGCACCGTGTTACAAAGAGAGGGGCAATGTTGCTGTGGATTCTAGATTTCACTGCAGTAGAAAGACACGTGCAATGATGCTGTAGATTCAAGCTTTCACAGCGTTACAACGACAGGTGCAATTCTGGTGTAGATTCGGGCGTTCGCTGCGTTACAAATACAGGGACAATGCTGGTGTCGTTTCAGGCTTTATCAGTTTTACAAGTACAGGGGCAATGCTGGTGTAGATTCAGGCTCTCGCAGTGTTACAAATACAGGGGCAATGCTGGTGTAGATTCAGGTTTTCGCAGTTTTACAAGTACAGGGGCAATGCTGCTGTAGATTCAAGATATCACTGCATTACAAAGACGTGCAATGATGCTGTAGATTCAAGCTTTCACAGTGTTACAAAGACAGGTGCAATGATGGTGTAGATTCAGGCTTTCATAGTGCTAAAAATACAGGGGCAATGCTGGTGTAGATTCAGGCTTTCACAGTGTTACAAATCCAGGGGCAATGCTGGTTTAGATTCAAACTTGCACCGTGTTACAAAGAGAGGGGCAATGTTGCTGTAGATTCAAGATTTCACTGCAGTAGAAAGACAGATGCAATGATGCTGTAGATTCAAGCTTTCACAGCGCTACAACGACAGGTGCAATGCTGGTGTAGATTCAGGCGTTCGCTGTGTTACAAATACAGTGACAATGCTGGTGTCGATTCAGGCTTTCACAGGGTTACAAATACAGGGGCAATGCTGGTATAGATTTAGGTTTTCACTGTGTTACAAATACGGGCAATGCTGGTGTAGATTCAGGGTTTATCAGTTTTACAAGTACAGGGGCAATGCTGGCGTAGATTCAAACTTGCACCGTGTTACAAAGAGAGGGGCAATGCTGCTGTAGATTCAGGATTTCACTGCAGTACAAAGATAGGTGCAATGATCCTGTAGTTTCAATCTTTCACAGCTTTACAAAGACAGGTGCAATGCTGGTGTAGATTCAGGCTTTCGCAGTGTTACAAATACAGGGGCAATGCTGGTGTAGATTCAGTCTTTCAGAGTTTTACAAATGCAGGGGCAATGCTGGTGTAGATTCAGGTTTTGACACTTTTACAAATACAGGGGCAATGCTGGTGTAGATTCAGTCTTTCAGAGTTTTACAAATGCAGGGGCAATGCTGGTGTAGATTCAAGATATCACTGCATTACAAAGACGTGCAATGATGCTGTAGATTCAAGCTTTCACAGTGTTACAAAGACAGGTGCAATGATGGTGTAGATTCAGGCTTTCACAGTGTTACAAATCCAGGGGCAATGCTGGTTTAGATTCAAACTTGCACCGTGTTACAAAGAGGCGGGCAATGATGCTGTAGATTCATGCTTTCACAGCGTTACAACGACAGGTGCAATGCTGGTGTAGATTCAGGCGTTCGCTGTGTTACAAATACTGGGACAATGCTTGTGTCGATTCAGGCTTTCACAGGGTTTCAAATACAGGGGCAATGCTGGTATAGATTCAGGTTTTCACAGTGTTACAAATACAGGGGCAATGTTGGTGTAGATTCAGGCTTTCGCAGTGTTACAAATACAGGGGCAATGTTGGTGTAGATTCAGGCTTTCGCAGTGTTACAAAAGCGGGGCAATGCTGGTTTAGATTCAGACTTGCACCGTGTTACAATGAGAGGGGCAATGCTGCTGTAGATTCAGGATTTCACTGCAGTACAAAGACAGGTGCAATGATGCTGTAGTTTCAATCTTTCACAGCTTTACAAAGACAGGTGCAATGCTGGTGTAGATTTAGGCTTTCGCAGTGTTATAAATACAGGGACAATGCTGGTGTCGATTTGTGTTTTGACATTATTACAAATACAGGGGCAATGCTGGCGGAAAATCAGTCCTTCGCAGTGTTTCAAATGCCGGGGCAATGCTGGTGTAGATTCAAGATATCACTGCATTACAAAGACGTGCAATGATGCTGTAGATTCAAGCTTTCACAGTGTTACAAAGACAGGTGCAATGATGGTGTAGATTCAGGCTTTCATAGTGCTAAAAATACAGGGGCAATGCTGGTGTAGATTCGTGTTTTGACATTGTTACAAATACAGGGGCAATGCTGGCGGAGATTCAGGCTTTTGCAGTGTTACAAATACAGGGGCACTGCAGGTGTAGATTCAGTCTTTCAGAGTTTTACAAATACAGGTTCAATGCTGGTGTAGATTCAGTCTTTCAGAGTTTTACAAATACGGGGGCAATGCTGGTGTAGATTCAGGCTCTCGCAGTGTTACAAATACAGGGGAAATGTTGCTGTAGATTCAGTCTTTCAGAGTTTTACAAGTACAGGGGCAATGCTGCTGTAGATTCAAGATATCACTGCATTACAAAGACGTGCAATGATGCTGTAGATTCAGGCTTTCATAGTGCTAAAAATACAGGGGCAATGCTGGTGTAGATTCGTGTTTTGACATTGTTACAAATACAGGGGCAATGCTGGTGGAGATTCAGGCTTTTGCAGTGTTACAAATACAGGGGCAATGCTGGTGTAGATTCAGTCTTTCAGAGTTTTACAAATACGGGGGCAATGCTGGTGTAGATTCAGGCTCTCGCAGTGTTACAAATACAGGGGAAATGTTGCTGTAGATTCAGTCTTTCAGAGTTTTACAAATACAGTGGCAATGCTGGTGTAGATTCAGGTTTTGACACTTTTACAAATACAGGGGCAATGCTGGTGAGATTCAGGTTTTCGCAGTTTTACAGGTACAGGGGCAATGCTGCTGTAGATTCAAGATATCACTGCATTACAAAGACGTGCAATGATGCTGTAGATTCAAGCTTTCACAGTGTTACAAAGACAGGTGCAATGATGGTGTAGATTCAGGCTTTCACAGTGTTACAAATCCAGGGGCAATGCTGGTTTAGATTCAAACTTGCACCGTGTTACAAAGAGAGGGGCAATGATGCTGTAGATTCAAGCTTTCACAGCGTTACAATGACAGGTGCAATGCTGGTGTAGATTCGGGCGTTCGCTGTGTTACAAATACAGGGACAATGCTGGTTTCGATTCAGGCTTTCACAGGGTTACAAATACAGGGGCAATGCTGGTATAGACTCAGGTTTTCACTGTGTTACAAATACGTGCAATGCTGGTGTAGATTCAGGGTTTCTCAGTTTTACAAGTACAGGGGCAATGCTGGTGTAGATTCAAACTTGCACTGTGATACTAAGAGAGGGGCAATGCTGCTGTAGATTCAAGATTTCACTGCGTTACAAAGACAGGTGCAATGATGCTGTAGATTCAAGCTTTCACAGCGTTACAAAGACAGGTGCAATGATGGTGTAGATACAGGCTTTCATAATGTTAAAAGTACAGGGGCAATGCTGGTGTACATTCAGGGTTTCACTGTGTTACATATACGGGCAATGCTGGTGTAGATTCAGGGTTTATCAGTTTTACAAGTACAGGGGCAATGCTGGTGTAGATTCAAACTTGCACCGTGTTACAAAGAGAGGGGCAATGCTGCTGTAGATTCAGGATTTCACTGCAGTACAAAGACAGGTGCAATGATGGTGTAGTTTCAATCTTTCACAGCATTACAAAGACAGGGGCAATGCTGGTGTCGATTCAGTCTTTCAGAGTTTTACAAATGCAGGGGCAATGCTGGTGTAGATTCAGGTTTTGACACTTTTATAAATACAGGGGCAATGCTGGTGTAGATTCAGGTTTTCGCAGTTTTACAAGTACAGGGGCAATGCAGCTGTAGATTCAAGATATCACTGCATTACAAAGACGTGCAATGATGCTGTAGATTCAAGCTTTCACAGTGTTACAAAGACCGGTGCAATGATGGTGTAGATTCAGGCTTTCATAGTGCTAAAAATACAGGGGCAATGCTGGTGTAGAGTCAGTCTTTCACAGTGTTACAAATCCAGGGGCAATGCTGGTTTAGATTCAAACTTGCACCGTGCTACAAAGAGAGGGGCAATGTTCCTGTAGATTCAAGATTTCACTGCAGTAGAAAGACAGGTGCAATGATGCTGTAGATTCAAGCTTTCACAGCATTACAACGACAGGTGCAATGCTGGTGTAGATTCAGACGTTCGCTGTGTTACAAATACAGGGACAATGCTGGTGTCGATTCAGGCTTTCACAGGGTTACAAATACAGTGGCAATGCTGGTGCAGATTCAGGCTTTCACAGGGTTACAGCTACAGGGGCAATGCTTGTGTAGATTCAAGCTTTCTACGTGTTACAAAGACAGGTGCAATGATGGTGTAGATTCAGTCTCTCGCAGTGTTACAATTACAGGGTCAATGCTGGTGTAGATTCAGGTTTTCACAGGGTTACAAATACAAAGGCAATGCTGGTGTAGATTCAGGTTTTCACAGTTTTACAAGTACAGGGGCAATGCTGCTGTAGATTCAAGATTTCACTGCAGTACAAAGACAGGTGCAATGCTGGTGTAGATTCAGGTTTTCACAGTGTTACAAATACAGGGGCAATGCTGGTGTAGATTCAGGCTTTCGCAGTGTTACAAATGCAGGAGCAATGCTGGTTCAGATTCAAACTTGCACAGTGATACAAAGAGAGGGGCAACGCTACTGTAGATTGAAGATTTCACTGCAGTACCAAGACAGGTGCAATGATGCTGTAGATTCAAGCTTTCACAGCTTTACAAAGACAGGTGCAATGCTGGTGTTGATTCAGGATTTCTACGTGTTACGAATACAGGTGCAATGATGGTGTAGATTCAGACTCTCGCAGTGTTACAAATACAGGGTCAATGCTGGTGTTGATTCAGGATTTCAGAGTGTTACAAATACTGGGGCAGTGCTGGTGTACAGTCAGGCATTCACAGGATTACTAATACAGGGGCAATGCTGGTGTAGATTCAGGCATTCGCAGTTTTACAAATACAGGGGCAATGCTGGTATAGATTCAGGCTTTCACAGGGTTACAAATACAGGGGCAATGCTTGTGTTGATTCAAGCTTTCTACGTGTTACGAATACAGGTGCAATGATGGTGCAGAATCAGGCTCTCACAGTGTTACAAATACAGGGGCAATGCTGGTGTAGATTCAGTCTTTCAGAATTTTACAAATGCAGGGGCAATGCTGGTGTAGATTCAGGTTTTGACACTTTTACAAATACAGGGGCAATGCTGGTGTAGATTCAGTTTTTCGCAGTTTTACAAGTACAGGGGCAATGCTGCTGTAGATTCAAGATATCACTGCATTACAAAGACGTGCAATGATGCTGTAGATTCAAGCTTTCAGAGTGTTACAAAGACAGGTGCAATGATGGTGTAGATTCAGGCTTTCAGAGTGTTACAAAGACAGGTGCAATGATGGTGTAGATTCAAGCTTTCTACGTGTTACGAATACAGGTGCAATGAATGTGTAGATTCTGGCTCTCGCATTGTTACAAATACAGGGTCAATGCTGGTGTAGATTCAGGTTTTCACAGGGTTACAAATACAAAGGCAATGCTGGTGTTGATTGAGGCTTTCAGAGTGTTACAAATACAGGGGCAATGTTGGTGTAGATTCACTCTTTCGCAGTGTTACAAATACAGGGGCAATGTTGATGTTGATTGAGGCTTTCATAATGTTACAAGTACAGGGGCAATGTTGGTGTAGATTCAGGCTTTCGCAGTGTTACAAAAGCGGGGCAATGCTGGTTCAGATTCAACCTTGCACAGTGATACAAAGAGAGGGGCAATGCTGTTGTAGATTCAAGATTTCATTGCTTTACAAAGACAGGTGCAATGATGCTGTAGATTCAAGCTTTCACAGCTTTACAAAGACTGGTGCAATGATGGTTTACATTCAGGCTTTCATATAGTAATAAAAATACAGGGGCAATACTGGTGTAGAGTCAGGCTTTCACAGGGTTACAAATACAGGGGCAACTCTGGTGAAGATTCCGGCTTTCACAGTGTTATAAATACAGGGGCAATGCTGGTTTAGATTCTGTCTTTCAGAGTTTTACTTATACAGGGGCAATGCTGGTGTAGATTCGTGTTTTGACATTGTTACCAATACAGGTGCAATGATGGTGTAGGTTCAGGCTCTCGCAGTGTTACAAATACAGGGTCAATGCTGGTGTAGATTCAGGTTTTCACAGGGTTACAAATACAAAGGCAATGCTGGTTTTGATTGAGGCTTTCACAGTGTTACAAATACAGGGGCAATGTTGGTTTAGATTCTGTCTTTCAGAGTTTTACTTATACAGGGCCAATGCTGGTGTAGATTCGTGTTTTGACATTGTTACAAATTGAGGGGCAATGCTGGCGTAGATTCAGGCTTTCGCAGTGTTATAAATACAGGGGAAATGTTGCTGTAGATTCAGTCTTTCAGAGTTTTACAAATACAGGGGCAATGCTGCTGTAGATTCAAGCTTTCACTGCATTACAAAGGTGCAATAATGGTGTAGATTCAGACTTTCATAGTGCTAAAAATACAGGGGCAATGCTGGTGTAGATTCAGACTTGCACCGTGTTACAATGAGAGGGGCAATGCTGCTGTAGATTCAAGATTTCACTGCAGTACCAAGACAGGTGCAATGCTGGTGTCGATTCAGGCTTTCACAGGTTTACAAGTACAGGGGCAATGCTGGTATAGATTCAGGTTTTCACAGTGTTAAAGATACAGGGGCAATGCTGGTGCAGATTCAGCCTTTCACAGGGTTACAAATTCAGGGGCAATGCTTGTGTAGATTCAAGTTTTCTACGTGTTACGAATACAGGTGCAATGATGGTGTAGATTCAGAGTCTCGCAGTGTTACAAATACAGGGTCAATGCTGGTGTAGATTGATGCTTTCAGAGTGTTACAAATACTGGGGCAATGCTGCTGTAGATTCAAGATTTCACTGCAGTACCAAGACAGGTGCAATGCTGCTGTAGATTCAAGCTTTCACAGTGTTACAAAGACAGGGGCAATGCTGGTGTACAGTCAGACTTTCACTGGATTACAAATACAGGGGCAATGCTGGTGTAGATACAGGCTTTCGCAGTGTTACAAATACAGGGGAAATGTTGCTGTAGATTCAGTCTTTCAGAGTTTTACAAATACGGGGGCAATGCTGGTGTAGATTCAGGTTTTGACACAGTTACAAATACCGGGGCAATGGTGGTGTAGATTCAGGTTTTTGCAGTTGTACAAATACAGTGGCAATGATGCTGTAGATTCAACCTTTCACAGCGTTACAAAGACAGGTGCAGTGATGGTGTAGATTCAGGCTGTCACAGTGTTACAAATGTAGGGGCAATGCTGGTGTATATTCAAAGTTGCACCGTGTTACAAAGAGAGGGGCAATGCTGCTGTAGATTCAAGATTTCACAGCGTTACAAAGACAGGTGCAGTGATTGTGTAGATTCAGGCGTTCGCAGTGTTACAAATACAGGGACAACGCTGGTGTCGCTTCAGGCTTTCACACGGTTACAAATACAGGGGCAATGCTGGTGCAGATTCAGGCTTTCACAGGATTACAAATACAGGGGCAATGTTTGTGTAGTTTCAAGCTTTCTATGTGGTACGAATACAGGGGCAATGATGGTGTAGATTCAGGCTCTCGCAGTGTTACAAATACAGGGTCAATGCTGGTGTAGATTCAGGTTTTCAAAGGGTTACAAATACAGGGGCAATGCTGGTGTTGATTCAGTCTTTCAGAGTGTTACAAATACAGTGGCAATGCTTGTGTAGATTCAGGTTTTCTCAGTGTTACAAATACAGGTGCAATACTGGTATAGATTCAGGCTTTCGCTGTGTTACAAATGCAGGGGCAATGCTGCTGTAGATTCAAGATTTCACAGCTTTACAAAGACAGGTGCAATGCAGGTGTAGATTCAGGCTTTCGCAGTGTTACAAATGCAGGGACAATGCTGGTGTCGATTCAGGCTTTCAGAGTTTTACAAATACAGGTGCAATGCTGGTGTAGATTCAGGTTTTCACAGTGTTAAAGATACAGGGGCAATGCTGGTGCAGATTCAGCCTTTCACAGGGTTTCAAATTCAGGGGCAATGCTTGTGTAGATTCAAGTTTTCTACGTGTTACGAATACAGGTGCAATGATGGTGTAGATTCAGACTCTCGCTGTGTTACAAATACATGGTCAATGCTGGTGTAGATTGAGGCTTTCAGAGTGTTACAAATACTGGGCAATGCTGGTGTAGATTCAGGTTTTCACAGTTTTACAAATACAGGGGCAATGCTTGTGTAGATTCAAGCTTTCTACGTGTTACGAATACAGGTGCAATGATGGTCTAGATTCAGGCTCTCGCAGTGTTCCAATTACAGGGTCAATGCTGGTGTAGATTCAGGTTTTCACAGGGTTACAAATACAAAGGCAATGCTGGTGTTGATTGAGGCTTTCACAGTGTTACAAATACAGGGGCAATGTTGGTTTAGATTCTGTCGGAGGTCAGCGGGAGACGCTCATGGAGTGAGTACTGTTTCAGATCCGCTCCATAACCTTTACTTTTTTTAACCTTTGATCACCCTTGTTCAACTTATTGTTACCTACACCAAAAGATTTTTGCTACTTTCTCGGGCTTATCGTTAAGATTTTATTGTGAATTTTGGAAGATATGCAAACAGAAATGGCTCTTAGATCCAAAGGACGAGAACCGGGGCGAAACCCGAACGGTAATGGAAAGAAGCCAGCTCAACCGCAACGCACTGAGTTAACTTATGAACTGCTTATGGAGCTTTTGGATAAAAAATTTGAGGAACAGCATCAGGCTTTTCAACGAGATATAAAGGCTTTTCAAGATTATATGGTTAAGACGGATTCAGTAATTAACCAGCAGCAAGCGCTTATCACATCGCTGCAAGAAGAAGCTCGGAAACGAGATTTGACAATTGAAAAATTGCAACAGGATTTAATTTCGACTATTAAACTGGTGGAGACACTTAAAGCCAAGAGTGTCGATTTGGAGAATCGGTCCAGAAGACAGAACCTACGCATACTTGGTCTCCCAGACGGCATAGAACAAGGCGATCCTTCGAAATACTTTGCTCAATTTCTAAAAGAAGCGTTTCCGTCGGTTTTTCCAGTAAACCCTCCGCTACTTGACCGAGCACATAGAATTTGGAGTCGTTCACCGACGGTTTCAGATAAGCCCCCGGTGGTAATCGTCCGATTTCATTACGTACACGACAAAGAACAACTCGTTCGTGAAGCTCGAAGGGCTGGGATGATTAAATTTCGTGATTATTGCTTTCGTTTGGTGCAAGATTTTAGCCCAGAAGTTATGAAAAAAAGGCTGCTTTTTAAACCTCTGATGTCTGAATGTTATGAGAAAAATCTAAAACCTGCGCTCTTATACCCGGCGAAGCTCAGGATCTCCCCCCCGAATGCTCCGCGTAAAGTATTTTTGTCTACCTTTGAAGCGAAAAAGTATTTGGAGGAGAACTTCCCTACTGATACAGTTACTACTCTCCATTAAATGAGTGATTCTGATCGTGAAAGATGGTTTTCGATTTCTTAAACCAGGGTTAGTCTCTGGTTATTGGTGTAGGTTTATCCTATACTTCATATTTAAGTTAAAGTGTGTTTTCGTTATATTAATCGCTTTGTCTTATACACTTTAACTACTATACTATATTTTTGTCTATTATTTTTGTTCCCTTGAAGGTATATTTTTAACCTTTCGAAGTGAATTTTTTGTTTAATATCAAGATAATGGTTTTTTGCAAAGTATTGGTTTAGTTTAAGATGGCGTTATTGTTTCTTTTTTCGTCTTCTTCCTATAATGCATCGCTTATCATAGTTTAAATACTTCTTGATTTGTTTGGGTTATAACCCAATTTATAAACTTTTAGTGATTATATTCCCTTTTTCTTTACAACTCAGCATATTAAGAAGCGTAGTTTTTAGTACTGCGATCATAATTCTTAAAGTTCGGGTGGTTTTTTTTATATATATCCTTTAAACACGGAGTGGTCTGCCGCTGATATGGGGGTAGAGTTAGTCTCATTTTTTCTTTTTTCTAGCCATATTTTGGCTTTTTTTCTTTTTCATGTGGGGGTGGGGGTTGGTCTGTTTTCCTTTTTAATTTTTCTCTTATCAATTTGTTTTAGTTTTTTTACTTGGGCTGTTCCTGAACTACAAATATGTCTACGATGTCGTCACTTCCAGGTCCGCTCTTTATTTTTGTTCCTCTTCCGGGTGCATGAGTTTATAACATGGTTAACCCTTTATATACCAAAGGGATGACTTTAGAAACATGGCTCAAACCATTAACTTTGTGTCTAGGAATACTAATGGATTAAACCATCCGATTAAACGAAAGAAGATTTTCAAAGTATTCCAAAGACTTAATGCTCATATTATTTTTGTACAAGAAACTCATGTGAGGAAGGAGGACAAATATCGCTTTTTTAGATCTTGGCGGGGTCAACAGTATCATTCGAATTCGAATGCCAAAGTTAAGGGAGTTTCAATTTTTATTGACTCCTCTATTGCATTTGTTCAACATGATATCCTTTCGGATCTGAATGGTAGATTTTTGTTAATTACGGGTTTACTCGGTAATAAAAAGGTTGCTATGGTTAATGTTTATGCCCCAAATGTGGATTGTCCTGATTTCTTTAAGTCCTTATTTACTTCTTTACCTAATTTAAATGAATATAAGTTAATAATGGGTGGTGACTTTAATTGTTGTCTAATTCCTTTGATGGACAAATCTACACCTATTCAGACTCTACCCAATAAGTCGGCCACTTGTATTAACTCCTTTTTGACTGATAATGGAGTTTTTGACATTTGGAGATTTCGTCATCCTAATGACAAAGAGTTTTCTTTTTTCTCACATGTTTATCACTCCTATTTGAGAATTGATTATTTTTTTATTGACTCTTGTTTTATTCCATCGGTAATTGGTTGTAGTTATGATATTATAGCTATTTCCGACCATGCTCCATTAAAACTTTCTATTAATTTTATGGATACAGCTTTAAGTGCTAGACAATGGCGATTTGACTCTACCTTATTGCAAGAGCCGGACTTTATTAAATTTATGAAGGAACAGATCGATTTCTTCTTTTCAACTAATTCCACGGAGGATATCTCTTGCGGAATACTTTGGGACACTTTTAAAGCGTATATACGTGGACAGATTATCTCTTATTCTGCTGGTCTGAGAAAACGCATTAAGAAGGAAACTCTTTTATTGGTTGATAAAATTAAAGAGATTGACAAGAAATATTCGACTACTCCTAGCAAGGAGCTTTACAAACAAAGGGTTGAACTTCAAATGGAACATAGTTTATTACTTACATCTCCGATTGAAAATCAATTAATGAAAACCAGATCTGATTTTTATATACATAGTGATAAATCGGGAAAACTGTTAGCTAGTCAGCTGAAGAATGTTTCAGTTAAACGGCAAATCACTATGGTTCGTCAGCAGAACGGGGATTTGACAGTTAACCATGATGAGATAAATAAGTCTTTTCAAGACTTTTATACCTCCCTGTATCAATCTGAATTCCCTCAGGATCATAATACCATGTGTGATTTTCTTGGGAATTTGAATTTTCCAAAACTATCATCTGATGATCTTTCAGTAATAGATACTCTGTTTACGGATGCGGAAATTAAAGGGGTCATTTCCTCAATGAATTCTGGGAAAGCACCAGGTCCAGATGGGTACACAGTAGAATTTTTTAAATGTTTTTCTGCTACTCTATCTCCTTGGCTATGCAAGGTTTTTGAAGAAGCAATTAGATTGGGGAATTTGCCTCAATCTTTTTATAGAGCTTCCATTTCCTTAATACTGAAGAAAGATAAAGACCCTACTGATTGTGCATCTTATAGACCAATATCTTTATTGAATGTGGATTCTAAGATTTTTTCCAAGTTACTGGCTTCCAGGCTGGAGAAGGTACTACCCCAAATTATTTCGGAAGACCAAACCGGTTTTATTAAAAATCGCTATTCTTTTTTTAATGTTAGGAGATTATTGAATATTGTTTATACTCCTTCACACAATACTTCAGAATGTGTTATTTCATTAGATGCGGAGAAAGCATTTGATAGAGTTGAATGGCCTTACTTATTTTATGTGCTGGAGAAGTTTAACTTCAGTCCGACCTTTATTTCTTGGATTAAACTGATATATCAAACTCCAGTAGCCTCGGTGTTTACTAATAATCAAAGATCTCCATTTTTTCGTTTATTTCGGGGCACTAGACAAGGTTGTCCTCTTAGTCCATTACTATTTAACATCGCTTTAGAACCTTTGGCAATTGCCATCAGAGAATCACAGGATATTTTGGGTATTAATCGTGGAACAGATATTCATAATGTATCTTTATACGCAGATGATTTATTATTATTCATCTCTAACCCTGAGAAATCTATTCCAGCAGTCTTATCATTGTTGGCTCAATTTAGTGAGTTTTCTGGGTATAAGTTAAATCTTAATAAGAGTGAATTGTTTCCTTTAAATAGACAGGTCCCAAACTATGGTATTTTACCGTTTAAATTAGTTAAAGACTCTTTTACTTACTTAGGGATTAAAATTACAAAAAACCATAAAGAATTATTTAGGTTTAATTTTCTACCCTTAATTGATCAGATTAAAGGCTTGTTTACTAAGTGGTCACCATTATCTTTGTCTCTGATAGGTAGGATTAATGCTATTAAGATGGTTATTTTACCTAAATTTTAATATATTTTTCAAGCGGTACCAATTTTTATTCCGAAATCCTTTTTTACTAATGTTGATTCAAAAATTTCCTCATATATATGGCAGAATAAAAATCCCAGGTTAGGTAAAATATACTTACAGAAGACAAGGAAGGATGGTGGGTTGGCATTACCCAATTTCAGATTTTACTATTGGGCAGTTAATATTAGATATTTGATATGTTGGTTGAAAGAATGGGATGGTCCTTTTGGCCCTCATTGGGTGAGTTTGGAAACTAAATCGGTATCTGCTTATGCTCTGGGTTCTATTTTAGGGACATCTCTCCCTTTTGCTCTTTCTAAATTGCCGAATCGAATCGACAACCCGATAGTTAAATATACCTTACGTATATGGTTTCAATTTCGGAAATTTTTCGGGTTGACTCAATTTGTGTTAAATAGTCCTATTGTATCTAATTGTTTTTTCCACGCCTCAATTATAGATCAAGCTTTTTTGGCTTGGAAAACTAAGGGATTATTAAGATTTTCTGACTTATTTTTGGACAACTGTTTTATGTCTTTTGAGCAATTAGCAAATAAATATAATTTGCCTAGATTTCATTTTTTTAGATACTTACAGGTTAGGCATTTTTTAAGTACGGTACTTCCTTCATTCCCAAATTTTGTGTCTTCAGATATTTCGGAGAGTTTGTTTGAATTAAACCCTTTTCAAAAAGGGCTTATATCAAAACTTTATAATATAATTATGAAGATACGTTCAGTGCCCTTTGATAAGACCAAAAATGATTGGGAAAGAGAGCTTAATCTTATTATTCCTATTGAGAATTGGGATAGAATTCTTCAATTAGTTAATACATCATCTATATGTGCCAAACATTCATTAATACAATTTAAGGTTGTGCATAGGGCCCATATGTCCAAGGATAAATTAGCTCATTTTTATTCTCATATAAACCCTATTTGTGATAGATGTCAATCAGAAATCGCATCTTTAACTCATATGTTTTGGTCATGTCCGATTTTGGAAAAATATTGGAAAGATATTTTTGATATTATTTCGGCGGTACTGAACATTGATTTACAACCCCATCCTATTACCGCAATTTTTGGTTTACCGATGATGGGCTCACTTCACTTATCTCCTTCCGCCTGTCGAATGATTGCTTTTCTCACTTTGATGGCTAGAAGATCTATTTTGTTGAATTGGAAGAAAATTAATCCTCCCACGGTATTTCATTGGCTTTCTCAAACTATGTTATGTCTAAATTTAGAAAAAATTAGAAGTGCTGTATTTGATACTTCTATTAAATTTGAAAAGATAAGGAGACCATTTATTCAGTATTTTCATATGATGTAATGGCCCTGTGCCAGGCTTATTGGTTTTTTCAGCTTTAATCATATGTATGTTGAGAGGATCGGAGTTGACGACATTGATGTTTATGTATGCTTGTGAGATATTATGAACAGCCCTTTTTTTTTCTTTTTTTTAGTTTTTTTAGTTTTTTCTTCCTTTTTTGTTTTTTTTCTTAGATATTAGATTAGTAGATTAGTTAACTTTCATATATAGATTTATATTTTTTTCTCTTTTTTTTATATTATATATTATGGAATATCTAGACTTACCTTGTTCATATATATACTATATGGTTTATGTTTGGGAAAGCTTACTTATACTGTATTCATTGTTTATGTATTCCTTCATGTGTAATGGGAGTTTATATGTTTGTAATCCATTATTAATATTTTAATTGTATTTTGTTCATAATATTTTTAATACTAATAAAAAGATTAAAAGAGATTCTGTCTTTCAGAGTTTTACTTATACAGGGCCAATGCTGGTGTAGATTCGTGTTTTGACATTGTTACAAATACAGGGGCAATGCTGGCGTAGATTCAGGCTTTCGCAGTGTTACAAATACAGGTGTAATGCGGGTGTATATTCAGGGTTTTGCAGTGTTACAAATACAGGTGCAATGCGGGTGTATATTCAGGGTTTTGCAGTGTTACAAATACAGGTGCAATGCGGCTGTAGGAGATTCAGGCTTTTACAGTTTTACAAATACCGGGGCATTGCTGGTGTTGATTCAGGGTTTCACTGTGTTACAAATGCAGGTGCGATGCTGGTCTAGTTTCAGGCTTTCTCAGGGTTACAAATACAGGGTCAATGCTGGTGTAGATTCAGATTTTCACAGTGTTACAAATACAGGGGCAATGCTGTTGTAGATTCATGCTTTCTAGGTGTTATAAATACAGGGAAATGCTGGTGTGGCAGATACAGGCTTCCACAGCATTTCAAATAAACGGGCAATGCTGGTAGATTCAGGGTTTCACAGTGTTTCAAATACTAGGACAATGCTGGTGTATATTCAGGCTTTCATAGTGTTACAAGTACAGGGGCAATACTGGTGTAGATTCATGCTTTCATAGTATTACAAATACAGGGGCAATGCTGGTGTAGATTCATGCTTTCATAGTGTTACAAATACAGGGGCAATGCTGGTGTAGATTCAAGTTTTCTCAGTGTTACAAATACATGGGCAATGCTGGTGTAGGAGATTCATGCTTTTGCAGTGTTACAAGTACTGTCATGAACGCGACTGGATGAACCCAAACGCAGGACGCAGACACTGAAGTACTAGGGGGAGGACAGGATCGGGATGCCCTGGCATTATGGGTAAAACTGGGGTTCAGGTTGATTGAGTGTCAGTCAGACAGAGCGGAGCGGGCTCCCAGAGTCGAGGAAGGCAGAGCGGAGCGGGCTCCCAGAGTCGAGGAAGGCAGAGCGGAGCGGGCTCCCGGAATTCCGGCACGCAGAGCGGAGCGGGCTCCCGGATTTCCGGCACGCAGAGCAGAGCGGGTTCCCGGAGTACGAGTTCAGGCAGACAGGTCTCTGGGGTTCAGGCATGCAGGCAGGCAGGTCCCCGAAATGCAGTCAGGTCTAGGAGGCTAGATAGGCTGGTGGAGAGCCCTCCCTGGGTATGTCCTGGGTAGGTTCGCCTCCCAGGCGGAAACACCGGATGCCTGGGCACGACGCGGACCCCTAGGCGGGTTGGGAGCACAATTCCAGGTTTCGGGTGTTAGAGGTGGATTGGACAGAACCCCCGCCGGGCAGCCGCAGGTCGTCCTGATCTGCCCGACAGAGGCAAGGTGTAGGAATGGGCAGAACCACCGGCGGGCCGTGGCGGGTCGGCCGTATACGCCCGATGGAGGCAAGGGATAGGAAAGGGCAGAACCTCTGCCGGGCAGCGGCAGGTCGGCCGGATCTGCCCGACAGAGGCAAGGTGTAGGAATGGGCAGAACCACCGGCGGGCCGTGGCGGATCGGCCGGATCTGCCCGATGGAGGCAAGGTGTAGGAATGGGCAGAACCACCGGCGGGCCGTGGCGGATCGGCCGGATCTGCCCGATGGAGGCAAGGTGTAGGAACGGGCATAGGTCCAGGGTGACCAACACAACTGTCATGATAACAGGAAAATCGGGAAAGGCCGGCAGACAGCGCGATTGCGCGAACAACACAAACGAGCGGAGAAGTGGGACCAGCATATGCGAAGAAAGGTGGATGGGAGAGGACCAACCTGGCAGTACTGGTACGGGGCAGAGGAGCATGATGAGGAGTCGATCTGAACCGGGGCAGGATAACAGAATGCAGAGAAGTGTTCGGAGCCGGCGGAGAACAGGAAACAGAACAAACGACGACCCACCTGGTCCCAGTCCCAAGGCCCCTTATAAGCACCTGCAGCTCAATGAGTCACAGGTGTGCCTCCTTGGGCCAGGAGGGTGCTAACTAGTTCACGGGTGACGGGAGGGACAACTGCAGGTACCGGAGTCCACAGACCTCGGACCGGATCGAGACACGGAAGGCGGATTCCGGACCGGACCAGACCCTGAGAAATAGAGGGACAATGCTTGTGTAGATTCAACCTTTCGCTGTGTTACAAATACTGGAGCAATGCTGGTGTAGGTGATTCAAGCTTTCACTGTGTTACAAATACACGGGCAATGCTGGTGTAGGAGATTCAGGCTTTCACAGTGTTACATATACGGGGCAATGCTGGTGTAGATTCAGGCTTTCACAGTGTTACAAATACAGGGGCAATGCTGGTGTAGGAGATTCAAGCTTTCACAGTGTTACAAATACAGGGGCAATGCTGGTGTAGATTCAGGTTTTCACAGTGTTACAAATACAGGGGCAATGCTGGTGTAGATTCAAGCTTTCACAGTGTTACAAATACAGGGGCAATGCTGGTGTAGATTCAAGCTTTCACAGTGTTACAAATACAGGGGCAATGCTGGTGTAGATTCAGGTTTTCACAGTGTTACAAATACAGGGGCAATGCAGTTGTAGATTCAGGCTTTCACTGTGTTACAAATACAGGGGCAATGCTGGTGTAGATTCAGGCTTTCACTGTGTTACAAATACAGGGGCAATGCTGGTGTAGATTCAAGCTTTCACAGTGTTACAAATACAGGGGCAATGCTGGTGTAGATTCAGGCTTTCACTGTGTTACAAATACAGGGGCAATGCTGGTGTAGATTCAGGCTTTCACTGTGTTACAAATACAGGGGCAATGCTGGTGTAGATTCAAGCTTTCACAGTGTTACAAATACAGGGGCAATGCTGGTGTAGATTCAGGTTTTCACAGTGTTACAAATACAGGGGCAATGCTGGTGTAGATTCAAGCTTTCACAGTGTTACAAATACAGGGGCAATGCTGGTGTAGAAGATTCGGGTGTTGATAGTAGATGATCAGCCATGATCTCAAAATGGCGGTGCAGGCTCGAAGGGCCGAATTGTCTACTTCTGCACCTATTATCTAATGTCTATTGTCTTTCACAGTGTGACAAATACAGGGGCAATGCTGGTGTTGGAGTTTCAGGCTTTCGCTGTTTTACAAATACATGGGCAATGCTGGTGTAGATTCAAGCTTTCACAGTGTTACAAATGTAATCTCATAGAGCAAAAGCAATTTGCTGATCTGCACAGATGAGCTAACAGCTTGAACCATCTAGAGCCAAATTGTACACCCAATGAACTTACTGCCTGCAGAAGCAGTTTATATTTTCTGCTGGAGACACTTTCATTTGTAGGGCAAATGAAGACTGCATTTCTCACTGTCTATAACAACGGTGCCAGGTCATTTATGTTACAAGATTGTTACTGGCAGTGTTTGTTACCATTAGAGGAAACCCCATGGTGTAAAGGGGGCTTAGGAATAATCTCACCATTGGATTCAGATGCTATACCCTGCGTCTTTTTTCCCCAAACATTTGACGTCTAGGATGGAATTATTGTAAAACATTTACTGCTTGCTTCTGAAAAACTGCACATACTGTGATTCTTTTGTTGACTACTGTTGCTCGTTCTCTTCTACACTCTAGTCATGGCATAGGACCGCATACTCAACTGCCTCGTGACACAGAAGCTTTTGTTATTTCTGCAATTTTTTGGTTTTATTTCAATAAACCTCCTATGCTCAGAAATCAGATCAGAGGAAGTTAAAGTGCCCCTGTCTTTTTGGATGTTAGTACCGCATTGTGTTCAAATTTTTTTGGGTTTGCACACACTTTTAAGTGAAATCCTTCCTATCAAATCTTGGACCCACTTCCTAGGATCATCCACCTTACAGCAACACTATTTTATTAATGTTTTCTGTGCATGCAATAAGGTCATCAACATGCATTTTATTTGTTTAGGAGACAGAAATTGTATCATAAGCAGAGATTTGTTACCTATTTAATTTGTGCATGGTTCAGCAGGGACTGCATCAAGCTAAAACCATTGAAAATCCTTAGATTTAAAGGAACTGCTGGGATGACACCTTTTGTTGTTAATTAAGCAGTTAGTTTTTCAACTAAATTTTAGTTTGTAAATGCGGAATGCACTGCCAGATGAAGTGATGGAATTGGATACAATTGCTATATTTAAGAGGCATTGAGACAGTCACTTAAATAGGTAAGGATGTTTAAGCTATGGGCATAGAAGGGATAGGGGTGTAATGGAGGTAAATCAGATCATTGTAAATGTACAACAAGTTTGGCATGCAAGTGATGGCTAAAGGTCTTATTTCTGTGCTTTATAATTCTGACTCCATGAATGGTGGGGGTGGGATTATAGTTCCTGGCTTATTTACTGCTTATTTATTGGCCTACCAATACTATTGCAGTTGATTGTGGTGCTTAACCTTTTCTGTCTGGTTGCTGTTGGTCCATAGTTCAAGTACTGTGCCATTGAAACATTCTCATCTGCTCACATTGTTTTTTTTTCCTTTCTGCTGTGTTCTTCTGTTACTTGTTTCTTTTACTGACATGAGCTTAGCACGTGTGTTGTGCATTTAACATTTCAGTATATTTGAGTAATATTGTAAATATATTGTTTGTTTAAGCATTTCTGTTTGTTCATCACGGGTTCTATGTAAAAGTACGTGAATAACATATGTCATTATGCTGCCGCATCATAGGGGCGCATCTCACTGAAGTAAAACCAAAGATAAGACCCATTCTCCTGAGCTTCTATCATTTTCTTGCAGGTGGCAATGAGGAAGTTTTAAACAAACCCGAAATGAGTACCTACCTGTTGAAGCACAGCGAGATATTTGAGTTTTAATAAAAGCGCGGTGAGAAACGAGCAAGTAAAGAAAAAAGTACAGCATGTGCTTCTTGATGACTGGGCAGACACTGTTGAGTAAATTAAAGTCAGAAAATGGACAAATTCACAGGTTCATAAACAGTGAGTATCTGTTGATAATAATCATAAATAAAAAAACAGAAGTGGCTGGCTCCATCAGAAAGATTAACATGTTTGATGGCACAAGATATGACTGGGTATTGCATGCTGAGCAAACTGAGCAGTATTTTGAAGCAAATGAAGTAGCCAATAAGAAAGACTGATTTTGCAGAGCGCATTGGGTTTAAAGGCATATAGTTTGCCTAGAAGTTTAACTGCTCCAACCAAACCAGCCAAATGAACTTTGCTGATATCACAAAAGTAATGCAGGAATATTTAGTACCAAAACAATTGTTGGATGCAGAACATTTTAGGATTCATAAGTGGGATCAAAAGGAATTTCGGCATACGAGGCTGAATTGAAGAGATTGGCTGAGCAGTATCAGTTCAGTGATGGGTTTAATGATTCACTTAGAGAACATTTAGTTTGTAGAATCTTACAAGCAAACTTTCAAAAATGACTCCTAACTGATGGACAACTTACGATACAAGAGCAGTTGTAAAGGCTGTATCAATGGAAACAGCAGACAGAGAAGCAGTTGAGTTGCAGTTAAGAATGAAAGTGAATAAGAGCAAAATTGCAACGTCTAAACTGAAACTGGCCTGACTGAAAAAAATTGTGTTTCCATTGTAGCAAGGGCTCATGTACTCCAGACCAATGCAGATTCAAAGGTGAAACTTGCAGTAAATGCAAAAAAGTAGAACACATACAATGAACAACACACACAAAATGCTGGTGGAACACAGCAGGCCAGGTAGCATCTATAGGGAGAAGCGCTGTCGACGTTTCGGGCCGAGACCCTTCGTCAGGACTAACCGAAAGGAAAGATGGGTAGAGATTTGAAAGTAGTTGGGGGAGGGGGAAATGCGAAATGGGTGGGATGAAGTTAAGAGCTGGAAAGGTGATTGGCGGAAGTGATACAGAGCTGGAGAAGGGAAAGGATCATGGGACGGGAGGCCTCAGGAGAAAGAAAGAGGGGGAGCACCAGAGGGAGACGGAGAACAGGCAAACAACTAAATAAGTCAGGAATGGGGTAAGAAGGGGAGGAGGGGCATTAACGGAAGATAGAGAAGTCAATGTTCATGCCATCAGGTTGGAGGCTACCCAGCCGGTATATAAGGTGTTGTTCCTCCAACCTGAGTTTGGATTCATTTTGACAATAGAGGAGGCCATGGATAGACATATCAGAATGGGAACGGGACGTGGAATTAAAATGTGTGGCCATTGGGAGATCCTGCTTTTTCTGGCGGACCGAGCGTAGGTGTTCAGCGAAACGGTCTCCCAGTCTGCATCGGGTCTCACCAATATATAAAAGGCCACACCGGGAGCACCGGACGCAGTATACCACACCAGGACAAGGGAGTCGCGTAGGGAGCGATCCCTGCGAAAAGCAGAAAGGGGGGGGAGGGAAAAATGTGTTGGTAGTGGGATCCCATTGGAGGTGGCGGAAGTTATGAAGAATTATACGTTGGACCTGGAGGCTGGTGGGGTGGTAGGGTGGTAAGGACAAGGGGAACCCTATCCACATACAATGAGCATGCTGGGCAGAAAAAATAAATGGACTAAATAGAAGAATAAAAGATAAAAAGTCAAGTTGCAGTTTCAAAAAGAGCACTAATCTGCATGCTGTTGAAAAATCTGATAACAATGAGAGAAACACAGGATTGGGTAGCCTTGAAATTTACAATGTGAAAGCTAACAATAGACAATCAATATGGCTTACAGCAGAACTGAATAACCTTAATTTAAATGGCTTGGCTGCTTCAGTCATTCCACAAAAAAGTTTGAAAGGCATCTCAAAGACTGAACTGCAGCCTGCAAATAGCCAAGGAAGAACTTATACTAGAGAACAGGTAATTCCTGTGGGGGTGATATTCATAACATACAACAATCAAAAAACCACTTTCGGCTTGTATGTGGTAAAAACAGAGGGCTAGCATTGTGGGGCGTGATTGGCTGAGACGGCTACAGCTTGTTTAGAGATTCATCCACCATTTGCATGCCACATCCCCTTCAATAGAGTCAACAGAATGTGAATTAAGAGAAGTACTGGATGATGCCAGGGCCATATTCAAGGATTGCACAAGGCTGATGTTGTGTTAAATGAAAATGCCACGCCCAAGTTTTGCAAAGCCCATCTGGTTCCTTATTCCATTTGTGGTAAAGTAGCCAGTGAACTAGATTGCATAGAGACTGTATTAATTCTTTCCAAAGTTGAGTGGACCTGACGTGCAATGCCAGTGGTCCCAGTAGCCAGCAATGATGGGTTTGACAGGAGCTATGGTGATTATCGCAACATCATCAACCAGTACTGAAAGTAGATCAATACCCTCTGCTCAGGATAGAGGTTATTTTTGCAACTAGAGAAAAATACATCAGCAAACTGGACTTAGCTGAGGCCGACCTACAGATGGAGATAGAAGAAGATTGCGAAGTGTTTCTCACTATAAACAATCTCAAAGGGCTTTATTGCTATAATAGGCTCATTTCTGGAGATCATTTGCAACTGTACTCTGTCAGAAAGCTATGCACCAGGTGTTGCAAAGCTGTCCAGGCACTCAGTATTACCCAGATGACATCATTGTTACCAGTAAGGGTGACAAGGAACATCTCCAAATTCTTAAGACAGTGCTAAAAAGATTAGAAGATTTTGGCAACACGAAATAAATAAAATACACAAAATGCTGGCAGAACTCAGCAGGCCAGACAGCATCTATGGGAGGAAGTAATAACGACGTTTCGGGCCAAAACCCTTCATCAGGAGTGAAGTAACATGGGATGGTCGAGGGAGGATAAGAAGTGGGCGGAGGGATAAAGTAGAGAGCTGGGAAGTGATAGGCTGGAGGGAAATGGGCTAGGGGGAAGGTGGAGAATTATGGGGAATAAAAGAGAAAGAAAAGTAGGGCTGGGGGGAGAGATTATAGTGAGGGGGGAAAAGAGAGAGAAAGAGAACCAGACTAAAATAATAGATAGGGATGGGGGTAAGGGTGGGGGGCAGGGGTATCAATGGAGGTCAGTGAGTTGGATGTTCATGCCGGCAGGAAGGAGGCTACCTAGGCAGGAGATAAGGTATTGCTCCATCGACCTGCGTGTGGCCTCATCTTGACGGTAGAGGAGGCCATGTCCATCGACCTGCGTGTGGCCTCAGAGCACGATGCAACAAGTGTGCATGCTTTAAACCAACTATCACTGACTGTGGTCACACCATCAACGCACAAGATTTACACAAGAGTGCTGAGACAATTCAAGCAGTGATGGAAGCCCCAAGGTCAAAGGAAATGTCACAGTTGTAGTCCGTTTTAGGATTTTTCAGTTACTATGACAGGTTCCTGCCAAACCTGGCTACTGTGCCACATCCCTTGAACTCATTACTACAGATCGGGAAGAAATGGCAATGGACATAGCAGTGTGTGATTGCTTTCCAAAAAGTAAAGGAAATGGTGATGTCTAACACTGTACCACTGTAATTATGATCCACATCGTCCAGTGAAGCTTGCCATGGACTGTTTGGGATGCCAACACATCCAGAAGAAAGTGTCTACAGCAGTCAGAACCACTTCCTGCAGTCCCAGAGTCAACTATGACCACCATGGAGGAGGTCCCAGAACCTGAGATTGTTTCACAGCCACAAGTCTCAACTGCCAAGCAGAGTGTTGTAATTGTGCACAACTACATATATATTAAAATCCCATGCGCGTGTGTGCGCACACCCTGGAGATGACTTTAACTTTTGTATTGCAACAAGACAGAGCAATACTGATGCACAGACAACAGCACATGCACAGATAACAGATCAATATGTAGTGCTAATGGGTGGGTCATTACTCTATAAGAAATAGACATACTTTATACTTCCTCCTTTAAATTAATGTAAAATAAAACTGTATATGTACAAAACATTCAATTCCTCTTTCATAAGCCCATATTCCAAATAAACATGCTTTCACAATAACAGTCCATAAGTAACTTCACAGTTCTAAAGATTCAGTCTATTGGGTGTCACTCTGCTTCTTTCAGGACAGCGCCTCTGACCCTGTGGATGGCATCAGGTTTGGCAGGTGTCTTGTCAACGACAACGTTCTTGTTGTGCCTTTGGATCTGTAGAGTGGCATCAGGTTTGGTAGGGGGCTTGTCAACGACAACGTTCTTGTTGCGCCTCTGACGCTCTGGATGGCATCAGGTTTGGCAGGTGTCTTGTCAACGACAACGTTCTTGTTGTGCCTTTGGATCTGTAGAGTGGCATCAGGTTTGGTAGGGGGCTTGTCAACGACAACGTTCTTGTTGCGCCTCTGACCCTGTGGATGGCATCAGGTTTGGCAGGTGTCTTGTCAACGACAACGTTCTTGTTGTGCCTTTGGATCTGTAGAGTGGCATCAGGTTTGGTAGGGGGCTTGTCAACGACAACGTTCTTGTTGTGCCTCTGACCCTGTGGATGGCATCAGGTTTGGCAGGTGTCTTGTCAACAACAACGTTCTTGTTGTGCCTTTGGATCTGTAGAGTGGCATCAGGTTTGGTAGGGGGCTTGTCTAAGACAATGTTCTCAATTTCCGGTGTCACGTTGCTGTAGTGACATCTTTACTGAGAGGTAAGTCCAGTGACTGTAATGGGTCTGTCTTGTTGGATGCAGTTGACTCAGGTGTGTTCTTCAATTGAGCATCCAGTATTTGATCCAGATGACACCTCTGTGTCTGATCTCCAACATCCACCATGTACATCAGTGGTCCAGTTCTTGTAGCTATTCTACTGGGCGTCCACTTGACTTCTCAGTAATCCAGGACTTCCTGTCCAATCTCAAAGCTCCTAGCTGCTTCACTTGGCAACTGGTTGAACTATTTATTCTGTACTTCCCTCCAGAGGTCTAGCTTCAGGAGGTCTATGCGAGATCTCAGATTCCTAATCATGAGCAGCACTGCAGGGGTTTGATTTGTCGTCACACAGGCAGAGTTCTGATACACAAAAAAGAAGTTGTCCACCTTATGCTGTAGAGAAATTTGCTGCTTGTACATCGCGTTAATGGACTTCTTTAAGGTTTGGATAAACATTTCAGCTAACTCGCTCATTACTGGATGGTGAGGAGCTGACTTGAAATGTCTGATACCATTTTTCTTCATGAACAGTTGGAATTCTTCTGACGTGTATTGTGGTCCGTTGTTGTTCAAAATTTGTTCGGGTAACCCATTTCTGGTGAAGATAGTCCTCAGAGTGAAGGTGGTCTTTGCTGATGTGGTTCACTTCATTGGTCTACCCACTATGAATGAGCATCCACAGCAGTCAGTAACATGGAGTGCATGAATGGCCCAGCAAAGTCAATATGTGATGACAACCACTCCCACTGGCTGAAACTTTTGTCTGTAGAAGTAGTGGTGAAACTTCTTTAGAACAAGGGCCTCTCGGTCGATATGTGTGTAGTTGCATTCTGCGCTTGTCAGTTATCTTGAAGTAAACGCAATCGGACGTTCGGATCCATCTTTCATAGTGTATGACAAAATGGCTGCAAAGCCACAAGGGGATGCATCGCACACCAGTCTGATAGGTAGGGATGGGTCATTAAGGGTGAGCATTTCATCCGATGTTATTAGTCTCTTTGTTTCCTTCAATGCTTTTTCACATCTTTCTGACCCACTTTGCTCCCGCCTGTAACAGTGCGTTCATTGGATGCAGCACTGTTGCAATGTTTGGGAGAAACTGGAGGTAGTAGTTTACAAGGCCCAAGTATGACCTGAGTTGTGACATATTTTCTGGTTTGGGTGCCTGCAGCACTGCTTCAGTCTTCTCTTGTGACTTATGTAAGCCATGCTAGTCAATGGCATGTCTACAATATGAGATTTCATTCTTGAAAACCTCAGATTTCTCTCTCTTTACACGCAGACCACACTGACTCAGCCCGGTAAGCACTTCATCATTCTTGCCAGTCACAATGATGTCATCATTGTGTTCCTGGAATATCTTGGATCACTTGATCCATTGTACTTTGCCAAATTGCTGGAGCTGGTGTGATGCCAAAGACAAGACGATTGTACTGGAACAGTCCCTGGTGAGTGTTGATTGTGAGGAACTTGCTGCTTGACTCCTCAGTCTATATTTGCAGGTAGTCTTGTGACAAGTTGATCTTTGAAAGTCTCACCCCACCTGCCAAAAGATGCAAAAATATCTTCTGTTCATGACAGGGGATACTACACAGTACACAGCACCAGGTTGATGCTCACCTTGAAATCTCCACACGTGAACTGCTCCGGCCTTCCCTTTCTTGATCACTGGGACACTCAACATGGCCTAATTGCTCCACTCAGCCTTGGAGAGAATTCCAGGCACCTCCAAGCTCTGCAGTTCAGCATCCACTTTAGGATGTAGTGCGTAAGGCAATGGATGTGCTTTACGGAATCTTGGTGTTGCTGTTACATCCAGTTCAATTCTGGCCTTCATGCGTTTGAGTTTACCAAACACCTTCTCATTAGCATTAAGCAACTGTGACAGACTTTGGTTAGTGTTACCATTTGGGCTGTTGTTGCCTATTGATGCCACACTGAGAGCTTTGATTGAGTGCCAGTCTAATTGAATTTTTCTCAACCATTCATGTTCGAAAAGTGCTGGCTGGCCACTTTTCAATACGTAAAGCTCTACAGTTGTGTTTGGCCTCTATACATCACACTTACTTTCAGTTTGCTTTTGGGAGACACTTTTTTGCCCGAGTAAGTCTTTTGCATCACTGAGGTCTTCTCTAGTGGTATCTTAGAAAACAGTCTATTGTAGTCAGCCCCTAGAATTATGGATGAAGCTGACTCTGTATCTGGCTCCATTGTCCGTATTACACTGGACACGTCTATTGTGATCCACAGGATTTTTGATCTGCTTCAGTTATACTACACAGATCTAGGCATGACAGTTCACCTTTGTCAGATCTATGTTGTCTGATTCTGTTTTACATTTGGTAGCTTTATGAATTTACAGTCGGCCCTCTTTATCCGCGGATTCCGTATGCACGGATTCAACCAACCGCGGATCTGGAAAACCCGGAAGTTGTCTCTCCAGCACTCGTTGCTTGAGCATGTACAGACTATTTTTTCTTGTCATTATTCCCTAACCAATACAGTATAACAACTATTTACATAGCATTTACATTGTATTAGGTATTTTAAGTAATCTAGAAATGACTTTAAAGTACAGGCAGTCCCCGGGTTATGAATGAGTTCCATTCCTGAGTCCGTCTTTAAGTCGGATTTGAGGTCGGAACAGGTACATCTGGTATTATTTAGCGACAGTTAGTCAAATGTTCTTCTTTGTATAGAGTACATATTTTACCTTTCTATGCATGTAAAACACTTAAGAAACATATGTATTTCAATAATTTAAGCACTGTGTTGCTTAGTAATAATTGTAGCTTTTATCGGGGCAGGGCCTTTCACATGCTCCATTAAAATTGTTCCGATCGTTGACCGATTGTAGCCTAATGCTTTTCCAATGACCGATGGCATTTCACCTCTTTCCTATCGCTTTATTACTTCCACCTTACTTTCAATCGCGATCGTGATTATTTTCGTGAACAGAAACACTGTGGATTCAGAGCTGCGTCGCCAGGTCCTAATGTCCACTGCACGGAGACATGTTAAATAAAGTCCGGGGTTCCGCTGGGTCCTAAAGACCACTGTACTGATATATGTTAAATAAGGGACTTGAGCATCCGTGAATTTTGGTATCCGCAGGGGGTCCCGGAACCAAGCCCCTGCGGATAAGGAGGGCTGACTGTACTTAATTTTGTGCTTTTTGTCTGCACACTCTGTGGTGAACTACATATACCTGTCTGGACACGCCCCCTGCTGACTGCTCCTGCAGCTCCTCCCACTGACCATGGCTCCTCCCACAAAGGCGATTGAGGCCTGAGCCCGGCCCTCAGTCTCCAGGATGTAGTATGGTGGTCAACTACTGCTTGTTCTTTCGTCCAGTCAATAAAAGCCGATATCTCGCCTTCACGTCTCAGAGAGAGTTATTGATGGTGCATCACACTCTCTCCATGGGAACTTGTCTGTGACACTGTCTACACACTTTTTCCTCGAACCAACAGTCATTTGCATCATGGGGGGTTTGCCACATCAATAATATTTTTGGCTTTTTACACCAATCAGGGACATTATGTGCATTTCACATTCTAATCTCCTTTTCTGTAGTTTTGCTGCATCCTTTGCTGCAGTTCCTAACACTATTGCAATGGTCAATGCCCTTTCGAAGGTTCGGCCTCTTTCTGCCAGTAGCCTCCTTTCAGTGCTTTGACTATGTATGCCACATACAAGTCTGTCCCTTAATGCATCAGAAAGTCTATCGCTAAAGTCACAGAAAGTCACAGTACTGGGTAGAGTTTACACAGTTCTGCAGTGTATTCAGAAATGCTTTCATCTTTTGACTGGTTCCTTTTTAAAAACTTAATCTCTCAGTTATTGCCAGTGGCTTAGGGTTCAAGTGATTTTGTAAAATTGTAACAATTTCATTGAAAATCTTGCTGACTTTTCAGAGGTTACTAGACTGTACATCCTTGCATGCATTGAGCTAAGAAGTGCAGGGACTTTCCTTTGCTCCCCCACATTTTTCATGTTACAATATAGTTCCACCTTCTCGATATACGGCTCCCAGCCTTCATTAGCGCAGTCAAATTTGTCAACTTGCCTGACTGAAGCCATCACCATGTTAATTTCACTTTAAATTCAACACGTTTTCACATGCTATTTAACCCTTGTTTTTTTATCCCTTAACTGTCGGTGCAGTTTGTGATATTTTCTGACATTCAGGTTCGTACTTGCTGCCAATTTGTTGTGTCTGTGCACAACTACATATTGATTAAATAAAAGCACGCACGCAGGAGAGGCCTTGAACTGGTGTGTTCACGTTGCCACGAGAGGGAGAGAACAATTCGCGTGCATAGACAACATATCAATGCGAATGTGTGGACAACAGATCAATATGCAGTGCTAAGAGGGAGGAGGGGTCACTGCTCTAAAAGAAATAGATTCAAGTATTACACAGACAGTCTGCCCACTTGAAGGAAGATGTTATCCCACAATAGTAAGAAATTATCCAACAGTGATTAAATCTTTAGGCCCGAATGAGACAATTTGTAGCGGTGTGCTACACGCAGCGCTAAAATAACGACACGGAGTCGGTAAACTGCAGTTAAAGATGATTTTATTCGAACTTCACAGCCTTGCTTTAAAGCCTCCCTCATCCCGCCCTCCCCGGGCGCGGATGCTGTAAGGGACACGTACTCACAAACCCCCACAGGCTTTTTCCCTTTGTTGCGGACCAAGCCTTTGTGCCTGCACGCTGGCTATTTGTGAGCCGGTTCGATTGTGCTAGGAAGTGGGTCGCCACATAACCCCCCCCCCCCCCCAGAACCAGCGATACACCCCCCAATGTCCATAGTCTGGGCCGGACCCTGTTTGGGAGGTTGGCCTCTGCACCGCGGTGCCGGAAACTCGACCGGTTGCGCCAGGTCCACATGGGCCGGTTTGAGTCGGTCCACCGTGAAAACCTCCTCTCTCCCCCCAACGTCCAGCACGAATGTGGACCCGTTGTTCCTGAGCACCGTGAACGGCCCCTCGTAGGGCCGTTGCAGCGGTGGCCGATGCCCGCCCCGGCGTACAAACACAAACTTACAGTTCTGCAGATCTTTGGGTACGCAGGTCGGGTGCTGCCCATGCTGCGAAGTGGGTATGGGGGCCAGGTCACCGAGCCTCTCACGTAGTCTGCCCAGGACTGCTGCGGGTTCTTCCTCTTGCCCCCTTGGGGCTGGTATGAACTCCCCGGGAACGACCAGGGGTGCGCTGTACACCAACTCAGCTGACGAGGCGTGCAGATCGTCTTTGGGCGCCGTGCGGACGCCGAGTAGGACCCAGGGAAGCTCGTCCGCCCAGTTAGCTCCTCGCAGGCGGGCCATGAGAGCTGACTTTAGGTGACGGTGGAAACGCTCCACTAGTCCGTTCGACTGTGGGTGGTAGGCAGTGGTGTGGTGCAGCTGAGTCCCCAACAGGTTGGCCATAGCTGACCACAGGCTGGAGGTGAACAGGGTGCCTCTGTCGGAGGTAATGTGGGCCGGTACACTAAAGGGGGACACCCAGGTGGCGATCAGTACCCGGGTGCAAGATTCGGAGGTGGTGTCCAGAGGCAGGATCACCTCTGGCCATCTTCTGAACCGGTCCACGATAGTCAGGAGGTACCGCGCTCTGCGCGACACTGGCAGGGGGCCCACGATATCCACATGAATGTGGTCGAAACGCCGGTGGGTGGGGTGGAACTGCTGCGGCAGGGCTTTGGTATGTCGCTGCACCTTGGCCGTCTGGCAGCGCATGCACGTTCTGGCCCAGTCACGGACCTGCTTGCGGAGTCCGTGCCAAACGAACTGGTTGGCTACCAGCCGGACAGTTGTCCTGATGGAGGGGTGCGCTAAGTTATGAATGGAGTCGAAAACACGGCGCCGCCAGGTTGCCGGGACGACGGGACGGGGTTGGCCGGTGGTGACGTCACAGAGTAGGGTCCTCTCACCTGGGCCTACGGGGAGGTCCTGGAGCTGCAAGCCAGAGACTGCGGTTCTGTAACTAGGGATCTCCTCGTCTGCCTGCTGCGCCTCTGCCAGCGCCTCAAAGTCTACCCCTTGGGAAGAGACTTCCCAAGTGATTTTGTTAGGGCGAGAGAGCGCATCCGCCACGACATTGTCCTTACCCGAGACGTGCCGGACGTCCGTCATGTATTCAGAGATGTAGGACAGATGGCGCTGCTGGCGGGACGACCAGGGATCGGACACCTTCGTGAACGTAAAGGTAAGCAACTTGTGGTCCGTGAACGCGGTAAAGGGCCTACCTTCTAAGAAGTACCTGAAATGCTGGATTGCCAGGTATAGCGCCAACAGTTCCCGGTCGAAAGCACTGTATTTGAGCTCGGGTGGCCGCAGGTGTTTGCTGAAAAACACCAGGGGTTGCCAGCGCCCCTAGATGAGTTGTTCCAGCACCCCACCGACTGCCGTGTTAGATGCGTCCACTGTGAGGGCGGTAGGGACGTCCATTCTGGGGTGCACTAGCATCGTGGCATTCGCCAAGGCTTCCTTCGTTTGAATGAAAGCGGCGGCGGACTCCTCGTCCCAGGTAATGTCCTTGCCCGGACCCGACAGCAGGGCGAACAGGGGGCGCATGATTTGGGCAGCTGAAGGGAGGAAGTGGTGGTAGAAATTGACCATACCTACAAACTCCTGAAGGCCTTTGATCATGGTGGGTCGGGGGAAATGGCGGACCGCATCTACCTTAACGGACAGAGGGGTTGCCCCGTCTTTAGTAATCCTGTGGCCCAGGAAGTCAATGGTGTCGAGCCCGAACTGGCATTTGGCCGGGTTGATTGTTAGACCGTATTCACGCAGTCAGGCGTAGAGTTGACGGAGGTGGGACAGATGCTCCTGACGACTGCTGCTGGCTATGAGGAATTCGTCCAAATAGATGAATGCGAAGTCCAGGTCGTGTCCCACCGCGTCCATTAACCGCTGGAACGTCTGTGCGGCATTCTTCAGGCCGAACAGCATGCGGAGGAAATCGAAAAGGCCGAATGGGGTAATGAGAGCCATTTTGGGGATGTCGTCCGGATGCATCGGGATTTGATGGTATCCCCGGACGAGGTCTACCTTGGAGAAGATCCGTGCACAGTGCAGGTTTGCTGCAAAGTCCTGAATGTGCGGCACAGGGTAGCGGTCCGGTGTGGTAGCCTCATTCAGCCTGCTGTAGTCGCCGCATGGTCTCCAGCCCCCTGTTGCTTTGGGTACCATGTGCAGGGGGGAGGCCCATGGGCTGTCGGACCGCCGGATAATCCCCGATTCCTCCATCCTCTTGAACTCCTCCTTCGCCGGTCGGAGCTTGTCCGGGGGAAGCCGCCGAGCACGGGCGAGGAGGGGTGGTCCCTGGGCCGGGATGTGGGGCTGTACGCCGTGTCGGGGCATGGCTGCCATGAACTGTGGTGTCAGAACCAATGGGAAATCCGCCAGGACTCTGGTGAAGTCGTTGTCGGACAGCGTGATGGAGCCGATGTGTGGGGCTGGCAACTGGGCTTCTCCCAGGGAGAACGTTTGAAAGGTCTCAGCATGGACCAGCCTCTGCCTCAGCAGGTCGACCAGCAGGCTGTGAGCCCACAAAAAATCCACGCCCAGAAGCGGTTGGGCTACGGCGGCCAGTGTGAAGTCCCACGTGAACCGGCTGGAGCCGAACTGTAGCCGCACCGTACGGGTGCCGTAGGTCCTTACCGTGCTGCCGTTCACGGCCCTCGGGGGGGACCCGGTGCCCTGTTGCGGGTGTCGTAACTCGTCGGAGGTAAGACGCTGATCTCGGCACCGGTGTCGACCAAAAAACGGTGTCCCGACCTCTTTTCCCACACATACAGGAGGCTATCCCGACGGCCAGCCGCCGTAGCCATCAGCGGCAGCTGGCCCTGGCGTTTCCCGGGAACTGGCAGGGCGGGCGACAACGGCAGGCTTCTGCACCCCACTGCTGGTGGTAGAAACACCATTGTTCGTTGGGCTCCTCACCCCTGCCTCTGGGGCTAGCGGGCTCTGCGGCCGGGCCTGGACTGGTTTGCTGCTGGAAGCGTGGCCCGTTGATCTGTGCGATGGACGCCCCACTCACCTTCTTGGCGTTCCACAGCAAGTCCGCCCGGGCTGCCTCCTTCCGAGGGTCGCTGAAATCCGCGTCGGACAGCAGCAGGGGTATGTCCTCGGGCAGCTGCTCCAGGAATGCCTACTCAAACATGAGGCAGGGTGTGTGTCCGCCGGCCAAAGACAACATCTCATTCATTAAAGCCGATGGAGGTCTGTCTCCCAGGCCATCCAGGTGCAGTAAGCGGGCAGCTCGCTCGCACCGTGAGAGTCTGAAAGTCCTTATGAGCAGGGCTTTGAATTCCATGTACTTGCCATCCGCCGGGGGAGACTGTACGAACTCCGCAACCTGCACCACTGTGTCCTGGTCGAGGGAGCTCACCACGTAGTAGTAACGGGTGTCCTCTGAGGTTATCTGCCGAACGTGGAATTGGGCTTCTGCTTGCTGGAACCATAGGTGAGGTCGCAGCGTCCAGAAGCTTGGCAGTTTCAACGAAACCGCATGAACAGATGCGGCGTCGTTCATCTCCAGTCCAAAAATCGTTTGGACCGTCGGGGTCACCAATTGTAGCAGTGTGCTACACACAGCGCTAAAATAACAACACGGAGTCGGTAAACTGCAATTAAAGATGATTTTATTAGAACTTCACAGCCTTGCTTTAAAGCCTCCCTCATCCCGCCCTCCCCGGGCGCGGATGCTCTCAGGGACACAAACTCACAAACCCCCGCAGGCTTTTTCCCTTTGTTGCGGACCTGGCCTTTGTGCCTGCGCGCTGGCTATTTGTGAGCCAGTTCGAGTGCGCTAGGAAGTGGGTCGCCACAAATTTATAATTTACTTTGCTGTGGATGTCTGTTGTATAGTTGTATTATAATTACTAAATAACATACTGTGTATATGTGTATATATATATAAAATGCCCATGCAAGTTGAGACACATTGTACAGTATATTGAGTTGGAGTTCATAACTGAGTATTTAATATTTCAGTAGTGTTTCAGTAATATTTAAAATTTTTTGTTTAAATACTTCATTACGGGTTATATGTAAAAGTACGTAAATGGCCTACTTCATCATGCTGGTTGTTATACATGCCCAGCTTGCTAAAATAAAAATGAAACTAAGACTCTTTCTCCTGGGCTTCCATTTTTTTCCTGCAACTAGTCATAATGTTTTAGAGTTACAAAAAATAATAATGTGTCTTTTTGCAAAAGTCTAAATCATGTGGAGAGATCTTGGGGATTAAATTCAGCTGTAATTTTCCCACTTGCACATTGTAAATTTGGCAGAGGAGTCATGGAAACTAAATCAAAGTTCTTTTCCAGAAATTGTATGGCTTATCGTTTTAAATGATAGCACACAATTGGAGTGCTCCGGAAGTTTTTTTCTTGCATAAAAAAATTACACACTGCAGATAGGTTTGGCTTAATTGTGTAGTCTTCATATTTGAAATAAAAATTAAATAATGGACTCATGTTTGGATCAAACTATACTGCAAAGTTAATGGTTAATAGGAAAGATTTCCACTGGTTTATAAGCATATATATGGCTCTAAATCATTTTGACCCTGAGAAAAGTGGTTATAAAAAGTAAAAGCTCTTTTAAAATGTAATTGTGATTTGATTATCAGAGTTGATTATTATTAGCTCTTCAGGAAATACAGGATACATAATCCAGCTTTCAATCTGGGGCACAGCACAGAGGGCAAGAACTGAATGACGATTGCCTCAACTTTAAATTCTAACTTTGGTGAAAGGCTCCCTCTCAGACCTTTTGTTGCAATTCAGTGAAGAAACAGTGCCTACAAAAAGTATTCACCCACTTGGAAGTTTTCATATTTTATTGTTTTACAACATTGAATCACAGGAGATTTAATTTTGCTTTTTTGACACTGATCAAAAAAAACTCATGTCAAAGTGAAAACAGATCTCTGCAAAGAGATCTAAATTAATTACATATATAAAACACAAAATAATTGATTTATTCAACCTCTTCAAGTCAGTATTTAGTAGAAGAACGTTTGGCAGCAATTACAACTTTGAGTCTATGTGGATAGGTCTGTATCAGCTTTGCATATCTGAATACTTACTGCAATTTTCCCCAATTCTTTTTTGTAAAACTGCTCCAGCTTTGTCAGATTGCATGGCAGTCATGAGTGAACAGCCCTTTTCAAGTCCAGCCACAAATTCTCAATTGGATTGAGGTCTGGACTCTGACTTGGCCACTCCAGGACATTAACTTTGTTGTTTTTAAACCACTCCTGTGTACCTCACTTCTTTTAATATACAGTATTTCTGTGTTTTGCTTATTTTTTAAATCTATTAAACATATGTATTCTGTAATTAATTTACTTATTTATTATTATTATTTTTATTTTATTCATTTTTTCTCTGCTAGATTATGTTTTGCATTGAACTGCTGCTGCTAAGTTAACAAATTTCACGTCACATGCCGGTGATAATAAACCTGATTCTGATTCTGATTCAATAGCTTTGGCTTTATGCTTGGGTTCATTGTCTTGCTGGAAAATTAATCTTCTCCCAAGTTGCAGTTCTCTTGCAGACTGCATCAGGTTTTCCTCCAGGATTTCAAAGTATTTTGCTGTATTCATTTTACTTTCTACCTTTACAAGCCTTCCAGGGCCTGCTGCAGTGAAGCATCCCCACAGCATGATGCAGCCACCATCATGCTTCACGGTAGGAATGATGAGTTTTTGATGACGTGTGGTGTTTGGCTTATGCCAAACACTGCACTTAGCCTGATGGCTAAAAAGTTCAGTTTTGATTTCATCACACTATAGGACCTTCCAGTTGACTTTTGAGTCTCCCACATGCTGTCTGGCAAACTCCAGCTGAGATTTCATTTGAGTGTTTTTCAGCAGTGACTCTCTCTTTGCCACTCTCCCATAGAGCTGTGACTGGTGAAGCAACTGGGCAACAGTTGTTGTACGTGCAGTCTCTCCCATCTCAGCCACTGAAGCTTGTAACTCATCCAGAGCTGTCATAGGTCTCACTAGACCCCTTCTTGCACGGTCACCCAGTTTTTGAGGACTGCCTGCTCTAAGCAGATTTATAGCTGTGCCATATTCTTTCCATTTTGATTGACTTAACTGTACTCCAAGGATATTCAGTGACTTGGAAATTTTCTTGTATCCATCTCCTGGCTTGCGCTTTTCAATAACTTTTCCACAGAATTGCTTGGAGTGTTCTTTTGTCTTCATGGTGTAGTTTTTACCAGGATCCTGACTCACCAGCAATTGGACCTTCTAGACACAGGTGCATTTTTACTCCAATCAACTGAAACACCTTGACAAAAACAGATCTCCATTTAACAAATTATATGACTCCTAAATACAATTGGCTGCACCAGTGATGTTTTGGTGTGTCATATTAAAGGGGTGGGGGGGGAGGGGTAAAAACTTCTGCAATCGATTATTTTGTGTTTTATATTTGTAATTAATTTAGATCACTTTGTAGAGATCTGTTTCCACTTTGACACTAAAGAATCTTTTTCTGTTGATCAGTGTAAACAAACCAAATTAAATTTATTGTGATTCAATGTTGTAAAACAATAAAACATAAAACCTTTCAGGGGGGTGAATACTTCTTATAGACATTGTATGTGGATGGATTAAATTTAAATAGTATTAGTTTACATTATGGTCACTTCGATCATAGTTAATTACAATCGAGATTCACTTGTTCAAGCTAAACGCACATCTTAATGGTATCCAGTTAGTTTTCCTGCACCAGTCCATTTGGTGCTGGAATCCACAATAATGACTGAGACTTTTCCAGAACTGTTATTCCGGTACTGGTTTGCTTTACTCACCAACACCAATCCTCAATATTCTCAAGTTAATTTGATATTCCATTGCCTATGTTCTGGCTTTTGCCAAATTCTGTTTACTCATCCCCATTTGCTAATTGCCCTCTGCTGGATCCTGATTTCTGAATGTTTATGTTAAAATCTACAAATATCTGTCAATAGCCATATCCCTGCCCACCTTCCATCTCTGTAATCTCATTGCCTTTGTTGTATCATCATTCTCTGTTTCCCCAGTTCTATTTCACATGAATCCTTGGTTTCCAATGCCTTATTATCAACATCTGAGCCTTCATATATCTAGTTTCAAAACTCTAGAATTCACTAATCTGTTTTCTAAGTTATCCCTTAGCACTGATGACTAGTATTGCTCACCAGTCTAAATGTCTCCTTCTGTAGGTTGTACCTTTCCTTTAAACATGCACATCTAATTCCCCTGAATGTAGAGGCCTGGAAGGCATCAGCTTAGAAGGGCAATATATGAATTTATTTATAAGGTGGCATTTGAAAATTCTATGCCATATCATGCTCTTTAATTTAAATCAACAGTTCTTTGTATCTTGTTCCAACAAAATGCAAAAGCTCTTTGATACCTTCTAGTGCTACAAATAATTGTTCAGCTATTATTGGTAGAAGTATCAGATATAGTTGGTGGGATGCCAGTAATGATTATTTTGTCCCAAATATGTTTGGCTGTACATATATGAACTATGAATAATATGCATTATTTGTGCTGTTATAATTGTAGAAAACAATTACAGGGTTTGTCATAACTCTGATGTGAAAGCCTGAAATATATCTTATTTTTAGCTTGTATCCCAAATAACAGAGCAAAATTGTGTTGTCTCTGATAAAGTACGTGCCATAGTAGTGATGTCATTTTATTACCCCAGGTATTAAGAAGAGTTGTAGATTTTCATAAACACCAGAATGTCTGCTGGAAATCCAAAGCAACACTCACAAGCTGCTGGAGGAGCTCAGCAGGTCAGGCAGCATCTATTGAAATGAGCAGGTAGTCGATGCTTTGGGCCGCGATCCTCCTTGTAGATTTTCCTGCCTTCTACTCCTTGTAGATTGTTCTGGCTGTTATCATAGGAATCTATACATCAGCGTAACTGTATATGATATGAAATTTCAACTCTGCAACAGTAATATATTCTACTGTGATGCTTAAGAGGTTAGTTGCTTTGCTTGGTTTAGAACTTGGATATTGAATAATGATGCCAGAGGAACATTACAATACTGAATATTATAGTATACTTTTAAGGCATTTAATATATTAGGGTTAAACTTGCAGCTGAATAATTGATGACCTAGATTCTCATCATCCCTGGATGATAAGGCTAGAGTGTTCTTTTTTGGAGAAAATATGTAATGATTTGTGTTGACAGAATTGTATTCTAATAACAAAGTTAAATTTAGCAGTAATAAAAATGGTAAGTACAAGCATTAACAGTCAACTTTTAAAACTATATATAATAATATGGACTAGTCCACTACTGTCCTTTTTGTTGCAAAATGAAATTGATTTCTGTAATGTCAATATTATCTGTAATTACAAAGGATAAAACCTTAGCTCTGAAGGGCAGTTTCTCCTTTGCAATTAACATGTAAATGGAACTTGCATTAAAATGTGCTTTCTCCCAAGTGGCGCTGTTCCCATTTGAAATTTGTTTCTGTTCTACACATTCTTAATGTTTGTCAGCAACATATGAGTGTTCTAATATTATGACCATTGTGATATCCTGCTTGACAGCCTGGTATCATATCAGAGATTACACAGGACTCATTTTTCTCAAAAAAATTAATAAAAAAGCCTTAACCGTATTTATAGCTAACCGGAAGTTAATTAATTTACAGATATCAGTAACAGATCTGTTTAGAAGATTCTAGGTGTACCATAATCGAACAGCACAGGGTCGTGGACTATAAATTTGCAAATACATTGTACAAGATAATACTTTCATGTATTTTTATGAGAATTTGTATTGTGACATACAATTGCAAACAGAATGTGGGAATATTCCTAATGCCCTTAAGATTTCTGTTGCATTATAGTTAGACAAAACTAATACATACCAAAATTAACTTACTACTTTAGAATATTTGTTTTTTGTTTCAGTGGCTTGAGAAAGGATCATGCAATTTATGTGGATGTGTAATTGTCTTCTTCTTGGGCCCTTAGCTCCCAGTAGAGCACAGGCCATTGATAACCACCTGAATACATCGTCCAAAGTCAATGCTGTGGTTGGAGTTCATCAATGTTTCTGTAATCCGTTGTATCCACTGTACAGGGGACTGGCCTATACAGGATCAGCAGAGCCCTGTGGGCCGGCCTTGACCATTTCCACCTCTCCCGATGGGGACATAGGGTTGGACTTTGAGAGGCGAAGTATAATTGTTATAGATGGTAACTGATGAGATTTTAAATTGGTTCCTGAAATATGGAGAGTCTTGTCAGATAGAGTAATTCTTTTGTGTTTTTTTTTTTTGCTAGTTACATCTGTGACAAAATTGCCACAATCATTCTGCAACGAGCAGCAAGCTTATTTGAGAAATGATGCAAGGTTTGGTTTGCGCAAAGTAAGGGAGAGCTGACTGTGTTGCAACAATTGTGCTCTGCTCAGCTTCATGAAGCATGCATTCTATCTGGAGATCTGACTAGCTACCTAGACAGAAAGCACACAAGACTGCAGATGCTGGAACCTGGTGCAAAAGTAAGCAAGCTGCTGGAGGAACTCCTCTGTAAAGATGCTGCTTGACCAACCACATTCCTCCAGCAGTTTCTTTTTAGCACCATTTAACCATCCCACCCCCACCAAGGAATAATGGAGTTCCATTGATATGTGCAAGGCATTTTGTGTACTGTCAACATCTGATTGCAATAGCTACATGTCGTCTGTGCATATGGCATGGGGGCTACTGATCTTGTGTGGTGATGTCAACTGTTCTGATAGCACTTGTACTGGCCAAATGATGGCGGTGAATGGCAAATACATATGCTGAAGCAAACCTTCTTTGGAAAGTTACTGCCTGCTCTGTGATCATTTCAGTAGATCACAAATTTATTCAGGCCAGAAGCAGTAAGTCACTGAGTCTTGGCTGAAAGAAGATCATAGTTGGGAGCTTAACATCAAAGGATGTACTTTGTATTGAAAGGAAAGCATAGGTGGCTGTATTGGTAAGAGATGGAATTACATCTTTAGAAAGAGGTGACATAGAGTCAAAGAATGGTGAATCTTTGGGGGTGGACTTAAGAAACTGCAAAGGTACAAACAGCATATAGGCCTCCAAATAGTAGCCAAGATGTGGGGTTGAGGTTGCAAAGGACGCTGGAAAAGGCTTGTAATAAGGGTAATATCACATTTGTTTTGGGGGAATTCAACATCCAAGGGGATTGGGAAAATCAGGTTAGTGTCGGATTGCAAGAGAGGGAATTTGTTGAATGCCTTTGAGATGGGTTTTTAGAGCAGCTTGTGCTTGAGCCTACTTGGGAAAAGACTATCTTAGATTGGGCATTGTGTAATAACCCAGATCTTATTAGTCAGCCAAACGTAAAGGAACCCTTAGGAGGCAATGATCATAATATTATTGAATTTGTACTGCAATTTGAGAAAGAGAAGCATGTATCAGTATTGCAATGGAGTGAAGAGAATTACAGAGACGTGAGAGAGGAGCTTGGCCAGGTGGATTGGAGGAGGATGCTGATGGGGATGACACCAGAACAGAGGCGGCTGAAGTTTCTGGGAACAGTTTACAAGGCACAGGATAGATATGTCTCACAGAAGACGTTGTTCTCAAATGGCAGGGCTAAACAACTGTGTCTGACAAAGGAGGTTAAGGACTGCATAAAATCCAAGGAAAGGGCATATAAAGTAGCAAAAATGAGTGGGAAGTTGGATGATTGGGAAGCTTTTAAAAGCCAACAAAAGGCAACTTAAAAAGCTATAAGAGAAATGATGAAATATGAAGCAAAAGTTTTTCAGTTATATAAAGAATAAAAGGGAGGCAAGAGTTGATATTGGACCACTGGAAAATGATGCTGGTGAGGTAGTAATGGGGCACAAAGAAATGGCAGATGAACATAATGGGTACTTTGCATCTGTCTACACTGTGGAAGATACTAGCTGTATGCTAGAGGTCTGTGAGTGTCAGGGAGCAGGAGTGAGTGCCATTGCTGTTACAAAGGAAAAAGTGCTAGGCAAACTCAAAGGTCTTAAGGTGGATAAGTCACCTGGACCATATGAACTACATGCCAGAGCCTTAGAGAGGTTGCTGAAGAGATGACGGATATATTGGTCATGATCTTTCAAGAATCACTTGATTCTGGCATGGTCACGGAGGACTGGAAAATTGTAAATGTCATTCCACCCTTTAAAAAAGGGAGGAAGACAAAGAGAGGAAATTGTAGGCCATTTAGCCTAACCTCAATGGTTGGGAATGTGTTTGAGTCCATTATTAAGAACGAGGTTTTGGGGTACTTGGAGACTAATGATAAAATAAGTCAAAGTCAGCATGGCTTTTGCAAAACGAAATCTTGCCTAACAAATCTGATGGAATTCTTTGAGGAAGTAACACACAGGCTAGACAAAGGAGAGGCAGTGGATGTCACTTACTTGGATTTTCAGAAGGTGTCTTACATGAAGCTGCTTAACAAGATAAAATCCTATGGTGTTACAGGGAATATATTGGCATGGATAGAGGAGTGGCTGACAGGCAGGAGGCAGCGAGTGGGAATAAAGGGGGAACTTTCTAGTTGACTGCCAGTGACTAATGGTGTTCCTCAGGGGTCAGTATTGGGACCGCTAATTTTCACATTGTTTGTCAATGATTTGGATAATGGAATTGGTGGCTTTGTGGCAAAGATTGTAGATAATACGAAGATAGGTGGAGGGGTAGGTACTGCTGAGGAAGCAATGTGATTGCAGCAGGACTTAGTGAAATTGGAAGAATGGGCAGATGGAATACAGTGTTGGGAAATGTATGATAATGCATTTTGGTAAAAGGAACAATATTGCAGACTATTATCTAAATGGGGAGAAATTCAAACATCAGTAGTGCAAGACTCCCAGAAGGTTAATTTACAGTTTGAGTCTGTGGTAAAGAAGGCAAATGCAGCACTGTCATTTATTTCAAGGGGAATAGAATATAAAAGCAAGGAGATAATGCTGAGACTTTATAAGACCCGAGTCAGGCCGCACTTGGAGTATTGTCAACAATTTTGGGCCCCTTATCCCAAGAAAGGATGTATTGTCGTTGGAGAGAGTCCAGAGGAGGTTCACAGGGATGACTCTGGGAATGAAGGGTTAACATATGAGGAGTGTCTGGTAGCTTTGGGCCTGTACTCACTGGAATTTAAAAGAATGAGGGGAGACCTTATTGAAACCTACAGAATGTTGAAAGGACTAGATAGGGTGGATGTGGAGAGGATGGTCCCTCTGGTGGGGGTATCCATAACCAGAGGGCACAGCCTCAAAATTGAGAGGTGATCTTTTAGAACAGAAGTAAAGAGGAATTGTTTTAGCCAAAGAGTGGTGAGTCTGTGGAATGCTCTGAAAAAAAATGTGGTGGAGGTCAAGCCCGTGGGTATATTCCAAGCAGAAGTTGATAGATTCCTGGTTGGTCAGGGTGTCAAGGGAAATGGTGAGAGAACAGGTGTATGGGGTTGAATAGGATCCAGGATCAGCCATGGTGAAATGGCAGAGCGGACTTGATGGGCTGAATGGCCTAATTCTGCTCCTATGTCTTATGGTCTATGTTCTTGGGTCCAAGGCACCATCTTTTTCTAAGCCCTGTTAAATTATATTTCTTTGTGATCATTTCCCTTCTGATCCCCAATCCTCTTGCCAAAGTTCTCAGACAGCCCTAGTAAGTACAAACAATTATTGGCCCCATTGTTCAGAGAATACCCACAAGATTCTCCTATCCATTACTCCTTAAGTTACTTTCTGCACGGTGCCCACCATCCACACTGTCAGGAAATTGCAAAAGAAACGTTATTGTCGGAGTTAAAAAACTTAGGCTTTGTGTTTGATTAGATATCAGGCCAGGCAAATCCTGTTGAAAACTTGAGTGGGCCAACATACTGTGTAACTTAGATTTTCAGGTGTGAATCTGTTTCCAGGCCATGGTCCCAGTAGCTCACTGGAGGGGGAGGGGGGAACAAACTCTCTGTTGATCATTGCCTTTCTGGTGGGAGTTACTGAATAGCAAACAACAGCACGGATCATGGCTGGTTTTTCCCACTCTTCCAGTCTGTAGCTAATCCAGCAAGAAACTGAAGTTGACCTTGGGGCTTGCTTTGATCTTCAGGACTCACATGATGTGATGCATTTATCCAGTTAGAATAAGTATTGGGGAATGGGGAAACTTAGTACATTAATAAATTATCGCACTCACAGGGATTGGCTAAAATTATATTGCTGCTTCTGAAAGGCATAATTGGCTGATTCATAATGATGTTGTCATTGCTGTCAGCAGGAGATGTAACCAACACTGAGCAGTATATTTGCCACAGCATAGTGAAACCAAACAAAACCAATTTAGAAGCTCTAGTACAGTAACAACAACCACACAGTTGGAATGCAAACACTGATTAAAGGGAATTTTACTCCAGATGGATATTTTCCTCTGGGAAGAGTTAATTGCAGTGTAGAAAACAATTCTGCTTAACATTTATATTAACAGAAATGCATTCACTACTGAAGAATGTTAAATGAATTTATCTTGATGCTTTGCTTCATTTTGCTGTAGCAGTTCAGAAGAAGCTTTGATCAAATTTCTTGTTATAATTTTATTGAAGTAAGGTGCCAAGGATAGCCTTCAGATGCCATCTGTTGTAAAATGCTGACATTAGCCACTTCATGAAGTATAGAATGGCTACAACCTTTGGAGGACATACAACACGATGACTTAATGAGGATATAGCATTTTCTTGTAACTGTAACATCTCACTTTAATCAAATAAAATCAGCAGTATTGCAAAACTGTAATACAGTATTCCCTTCAGCCTTTTCTACAATGTTTAACCTTTTCAAGCATGAGCAATTCCAAATGTGTCTTTTCATTCATCAGCTGATGCTAGCAGATGACTGACAGCTAAATCTGTTATAAATTAAGAATGATCAAACGACTCAGATTTGGCAGGCCCCGTTAAGGGGCATTTATTGTCTGCCTTTCCCCCCTCTCCTCTGCACTAGGTTTGCATTTAATAAAGTTGCAGAATGTATTTTATCTACTATTTTTACTAGATATTTTGTTACTTTGAAATGTTTTTATATGCTATGAAAACATTACGGATGTATGATAGCAACACACTAGGTAAATATTAACCTATAATCAGGCCTGCATCTTTACTAAGAAGATGATGTAATAGGTCATTCCTTAAAAAGAACGTTTTTATATCTTTTTCACTTCATAAATACATGAGTTAGAGATGGTGCCACAGATTGCAATAGATACTAACAGATACCAGTTCTGTTAATGGTTGGTGAATGTTTAAGAACACAGACTGACATGGAGAATATGCATTGGGGTTAATGGAAGTTTCTTGTACTGTCTGCTTTGCATTTCCACTCACCCCTCTATATATTTTTTTTCTTTTTTTAAAGGTGTAAATTCTTCTTTGTTCAATATCTGGTTTCCCAAATGTCTGCTAACTTTCTGGTACATTGCTCAAGTGGCCAGTCTCCCTGTCTGAGTGATGTTGGCTATTTGACTGTGGAGGCCCCTCATGGTATCAGTTGATCTTTTACTCACCCAACTTTGAAATCCCAGTAGGGGTCACTAGTTAGCAATCCGAACTAGGAATCATGGGAATTTTACCTTTCTGAATTTGACATGGGTAGGAACTTAATCTGAGACTTACTGATCTGTATGAGTCAATATCGCAATTTGCTCGAAACAAATTGTTTCAGTTAATTTGTTCATGGAATGTAGGTATTGCTGGACAGTGCATACCTATATCCACCTGAATCGAGAAACTTGTTTGATCATTCCATGTGATCGAAAAAATCATTTTGCTGTGGGGCTGGGGGCCATATACATTGTCAGAACAGCATATAGCCTTTATTGAAGAATATTAAGACCGTAAGATATAGCAGCAGAATTAGGCCATTTGGCCCATCGAGTCTGCTCCGCCATTTCATCATGGCTGATCCATTTTCCCTTTCAGCCCCAATCTCCTGCCTTCTCCCAATGTCCCTTCATGCCCTGACTAATCAAGAATCTATCAGCTTCTGCCTTAAATGTACCTAGTGACTTGGCCTCCACAGATGCCTGTCATAATAAATTCCACAGATTCACCGCTCTCCAGTTAAATAAATTCCCTCTTATCTCCATTATAAAAGGACATTACTCTATTCTGAGGCTGTACCCTCTTGTCTTAGACTCCCACACTGTAGGAAACATCCTCTCCACCTCCACACTGTTGAGCCCTTTCAACATTCAATGAACCAATGTGTTTTTATAGACAATCTTGTAGTTTAACCTTAATTATTTTTGATGCAGATTTTATTCTGGATTTATTTAATTATAAGAATTTAAATTCCTCTGCTGTTTTCTTGTGATATGAACCTGTGCAGTAGTGTAGCACAGAAACAGGTCCTTCATGCTGTCACCCTATTTTAACTTTATCCCACATTTCCATCAACTCTTTCCAGGTTCTGCTACTTACTTATACACAAAGGGCAATTTACAGTCACCTACTAATCTGAGCATTGGTGGATATGAGAGGAACTTGGAGCAAATGATGGAAATCCATGCGTTTGCCGGAAAACATGCAGACTTCTCTCGGACAGCACCAGAAGCCAGGATTTACATAGTTAGCCTGAACTGTGAAGCAGCAACTTTGGTAGAATCACCACTCTTCTACACATATAGATCCAGGTCATAGTACAGGCCTCCAGATTAAAAACTATGGTTTTTTTTTAAGAACTTACCGTATATATATCTCATTAAGATCCATGATATGTACCTTCACTTACTAACTCCTAAAGACTTATTCCTGTCATGTTTTTACTATACTTTTCCATTAACATTTCCATTATATCTGACAATTTACATGCATAATGAAATTTGTCACCTTCCTGCAGATTTTGCATCGACCAGCTACTTGGCCTGCACTGCAGAGGAACAGTGCTGTAATCTACATTGCAACCTATTGTAGGATTAAGGTCTAAATTGTTATTGTCATTTTTCTTGTAATTTAACTTTATGTTTGCTTGTATATTTGCATAATCACCTGCTTGTCTAAAAATGTTCAGTGGATTTTCAGTAAGTTGTAGTATGCATTACCTGGCTCTGTACTGTTGTGTGGTGAGGCAAAGCTCAAATGCCATCTTTCTATTTGCTGACGATATAACTGCTGTTGGTAGAATTTCAGATGGTGACGGGGGTGGGGGGGTGTACAGGAGGGAGATATGTCAGCTGGTGAGTGGTTTTGGAGCAACAACCTTTCGATCATTGAGACCAAAGAACTGATTGTCGCCTTCAGACAGGATAGGGCGAGGGAATACGCTCCAGACCTCATAGAGGGATCAGAAGTGGAAAGAGTGAGCGATTTCAAGTTTCTGGATGTCCGTATCTCTGAGGATCTATCCTAGGCTGAACATATTGATGCAGCTACAAAGAAGGCACAACAGTATCTACGTTTCATTAGGAGTTTGCGGTGATTTGGTGTGTCACCAAAGAGAGATATATCACAGAGAGCCTTCTAATTGATTTCATCATGGTCTGGTATAGAAGTGGGGGTGGAGGCGCTACTGCACAGGACTGAAATAAGCTATACAGAATTGTAAACTTAGTCAGCTCCATCATGAGCACTAGCCTCTGTAATATCCAGGACATCTTCAAGGAGTGATACCTCAAAAAAGCTGCATCGTTCATTAAGGATCCCCGTCAACCAGGTCATGCCTTGGTCTCATTGCTACCATCAGGTAGGAGGTACAGAAGCCTGAAGGCACACACTCAACATTTCAGGAACAGATTCTTGTCCTCTGCCATCCAATCTCTGAATGGACATTAAACCCATGAACACTACCTCACTACTTTTTTATTTCTATTTTTGCACTACTTATTTATTTTAACTATTCAATATATATAAATATACACACACACTTACTGTACATCACCTTTTCTCTTTTATCATGTATTTCATTGTACTGCTACAGTAGAGTAAACAAATTTCACGACATATGCCGGTGATATTAAACCTAAGCAATACACACAAAATGCTGGTGGAACACAGCAGGCCAGGCGGCATCTATAGGGAGAAGCACTGTCGATGATTAAACCTAATTCTGATTCTGTAATTTCTTTATAAGCCTGAGATGCCATGACAGTATAAATCACGACTGTCCTTGTTCTCTTACGGGCTATTCTTATCAGTACAAAATTCCCTTATCTGTCCAGCTTGAACCAGTTTTCAGCATAAAGAAAGGCCACAAGGCAGGTTCGTTGATAGAGTGTGCTAGTTACAGTCAGAGTTGGTTACCTGCTGCTGTGTTCATTGTTCATAGTGCTTTATTGTTATTTCTTTGTTACAAACATCCAAAAAAATGGCTTTAACCACATGATTTATGCCTCATTCTTGGCTTCTGAAGAATCTTCCAGATAATACTATTTCCAGATCCACACCAGATTTCAGTACTGGTTAGAACGGGACAAGCTGTAACTCTATTCAGATGGTGACCAAAGGGCATACAGGAGTGAGATATATCAGCTAGCTAAGTGGTGTTGCAGCAACAACCTTGCCCTCAGTTTCAGCAAGACCAAAGAGCTGATTGTGTATTTCAGGAAGGGTAGGATGAGGCAACAGAAGTGGAGAGAGTGAGCAGTTTCAAGTTCGTAAATGTGAATATCTCAGAGGACCTGACCTGGATGCAACTTCTTGATGCAGCCATAAAGAAGGCAAGGCAGCAGCTACATTTTATTGGGAGTTTGAGGAGATTTGGTTGCTCAACTAAAACACTCAAACTTCTACAAATGTACCATGCACCACCATCTGGTATGGTGGGGGGAGCTACTGCTCAATATCGAAGAAGTTGTAGAAACTTGTAAAATCAGTCAGATCCATCATGGGTACTGGCCTCCGTAGTATCTTCAAGGAGTGGTGCCTTAGGAAGGCGGTGCCCATCATTAAGGATCCCCACCACCCAGGACCTGACCTCTTCACACTGTTACTGTCAGGAAGGAGGTAGAGAAGTCTGAAGCTACACACTCAGCAATTCAGGGACAACTTCTTCCCCTCTGCCATCTGATTTCAAAATGGGCATTGAACCCATGAACACTACCTCACTACTTTTTTATTTTTGTAATTAATGCATTACCTATTTTAACTTAACTATTTAATAGACACATATATGCTTACTATAACTCAGTCTTTTTCTCTACATTTATTTATCATGTATTTCATTGTACTGCTACAGCAAATTTCACGACGTATGCCGGTGATACTAAATCTGATTCTGATTCTGGTCCCTGAAACAAAAAATAGAATTTCACCCTGAAACACTTTTCCTTTCCTGCCACAGACCTCTGAAGTACACCTACAGATTGTCCCAGATCCCAGCATCTGTAGTGTCTCGTGTGTCCATTGTATACACCTGCATTTGTGTCATTCTCCTACCAGCTAATACCTGAATTCTGGACTCTAAGGATCCAAAATAGATGAGGGCTTGAACTTAATTCACTCAGATCAAAATACAAATGGTTCATCAGACTATTGCTGTTCCAGGGTCAAGAGCATGTCCCAAGAGGGTAAATTTACTTACTTTGTTTAGTTGGTTCCTATAAACCTGTTCAGTAGAGCAGCGATGTGAAATAGCTTGCAGAAGCTGAGTAGGGGAGGAGGAGATGAATTTGTGCACCAGTTGCAGCCATTCAATGTAAAAGAAAACTGATGGACAAAATAATTGGGAACGGGAATTTCAAGAGCTTCTGAATTTTTTTTAACCCAAAGACTTTAAGATTACACCTGCACTTTAGCAGAGGAAAGACGTGTTTCATTTACATCATTAACTCTTACTGCTTGAGGAAATTATTGTGTTGTGGTGAACTGTACTTTTGACTAGCGGATTGTAAACTGTATAATTAGGGGTCAGCTTTTTTGGATTACATTTTTGGTTTGTTAGTGTTTGGCAAAATGTAGCATATCTGATTATTGAAAGAAAACAAAAAATTGCTTAACTTTTTGTCTCTAAAAATGTGCAGCTGAAATGAAAATAACAAACTTGCACATTCAAGGTTATATTACTTTATTAAAGTTTACCACCAGTATCATGTCACCATGTCATGCTACTAACAAGCAAATGGGATTGGTTAAGCTATGCACATTTTGGAAGCACACAGAGATAATTTTTCTCTATTATTATATATTGCAACGTACTGCTGCCACAAAGACAACAAATTTCATGACATATGCCCGTGGTATTAAAACTGATTCTGATTCTGATCTTTAAGAAAAATAGTATTAGTGCAACTTCTACAAGATTGGCATTTATTGCTGGCACTAAGTTTTATGAGTGGAAGGAAACCTAATTTTTCCAAAAAGGCTTTCTGACTTTCATTTTTATTAGTTAAAACTAACAATAAAAGTACCTAATTATATTTTGTCTGCTACATTTCATTCACACTTAATCAGAGCCAAGCATAAAGATGTTTCAAATAATGAAATTTAAGTGGACTGGAAGTATTTATTTATATTTGTCAGATTCTATGTTAAAAGAAGCAGGAAGCATTCTGATTGAGTGATCTGGATCGCTTTCTTCAATTAGAAAGAAATGAACTACCAAATTTCCTGAGGCACACGAAGAAGTAACAAAATGTCCGAATTAAAAATAAATGCTCCGCTCATTCCAAATGCATTCTTTTAATCAAAATCCACTTCTGTAAAATAACAATATAAAGAAAGACAAAATATATATGTATTCTAAAATCTATAAAATTTTCCTATTCCTATTGGAGAGACAGCTATTTATATATTTTTTTTCTGCAGTGTAGCCTTTGTCAGTGTTATGGAGCTTAAGTTACTGGCACACCCCAATTTGCTGAGAAACTGTCTCTGCTTCATCATGACCTGTTGCAATGTGCTCCTCCTCTGCATTCTGAGACTGGCTGCTCAAGATCTAGTTTGAAGCTGTTTTTAAAAAAAAACTTGCTTTTTAATACTAGCTTTATTGAAAATTTCAACAAGTGCATTCAAAACTGTCATAAGCTGGGATCTAAGCTTGGCCACTTATACATCATTACTGTAAATCATTCAAACAGAGGTGGATAGATATTAGATGGTTAAAAGGATTGTGGTGGACTATTGACTTATGGACCACAACCTACAAGAGAAGAAGTCTGGTCTATAGGAGCTTTGTTGAAATTGCCCCTGATTCTGGCTTAAATTTGTGAACCCTTCTTGTTTTTGTGACCAAAGGGCAGAAGAGGAAGAATTCGAAGGAATTAGATTGGGTGAGGTTATGTTCTTGCTGAACATTTCTGGAATGCTACAACTCTGCACAATTCTCCTGCACTTCTGTACTCTCTTTACTCCTGGTCTAAAGATGCCATCTGAAGGCATTGAACCTCCTGCACTTGTCGACATTCATGCAATCTGCTAAATTGCTAGAGACTCTTACCAGTAGCCCTGATGCTGCCTTCCAAATGCCAATCACAATGATTCCAGTTTGTTTTCTGTACCCATCAATGCTGAAAGGTCTGTTCGCAGTCAAATATTGTCCATATCCTCTAACATCAATTGCTGTTTAATTCATCAAGAGAGGGTTCAGTTTGATATATTCGCATGGAGCGACACGCATTATACACAGTTTGAAGAATGTTGGGACGAGCCGGTGCTGATCAGCAAGAGAAACATAGACATGCAAATATGCCGCGTGTGCTCATGCTCATGCACACGGTAAGATTTTCTCTAAATTTCCAGCAGTCCAATGAATGTATAAAAAAAAATTAATCATACGATGCTGAATTTTCTTTCAATCAAATAGCAGTTAGCTGTTGGACTCGGAGAAATAGCAGTACAATTTCTTAAGAATTTTAATTTTTGTAGAGCAGTTTTTGCAATGAGTATTGTGAAAAAATTACCTTTTGTGTGAAGGGAGAATTAATTTACTGCAGCCACAAATTATGATTTATATATATATATATATATATATATATATATATTCAGGATCATAACGATATTAAGGCCTTCTTAGAGACCCACATGCAGAGAAGGTTAATTGAAATTTGCTATGATCTGTGGTTTAGTATCACTATCGTTCACAGGCACAATTCCAACATTTCTGTTAGGTTGGGGTCAAACAAGTTTCTCAGTTACAGCTGTTCTCTTTATTGTCCTGAGATTAACATGGTAAAACTGTTACTTTACATTATTTGTGCATGAGGGCATACAATAGTGAAATTCTGGTATTCTTCTCAGGCAGTTTCTTGGGATGAAGGATAGTTTGCTTTTGTTCTTGATTCTTTCGGTTCAGGGTTGGCTGACGAGCGCTGAGTGGGAACTGCTGACTTACTCACAGACGAGGAAGGAGGTGGGTGTAGGTAGGTGAAGTGATACTGTATACATTTGCTGTTTCTGCAGGGCTTTTGTGTGCTCCTGATGTTTGAGCTGAAGGTTCAATGCTAAAGTGAACATTCCTTCTCCATTCTGAATGGTTGTGCATCAGCATCCTAGGAATCAAGGAAGATGTTGCATTTCCTCAAAGTAGGATTAGGATTAGGACTTGATGGCAGATTTAAGACTGAGCCAACTAGCTGCCACTTTGAGCTCATCTGCAGAAACAGCTTAAATCCCTCTTTTCAATGTCTGTCTTTTTTCTTCTTTTCAAGGTGGTTGGGGTTCTGTCAAGGTCCTGATCTGCACTCAAACTGCATTTTTTTTTTAACAGCAGATGTGTTCCCGTTTCCGGAGCTCACCGGCCGACTGTTTTCCAACATTCTCCAGGCGCAGCTCGGAAGATGGTGCCACCGGGGGGTGGCCCTCTGGACGAACAATACCAGGCCGGTATTGCTGACTGAGGCGTCGTGGGAGGTGGAACATCAGGATTTGGCTTCGGCGGATGTATGGACGGAAGTCTCTGTAATCGAGTGGTCACACTCTCGTCTCTCAATGGTGGGGAGTGTTTGCTACCGATTCTCGAGTCGCAGAATCAGAACGAAAAGCAAAGTGGCAGTATTGTAACAATAACTGTCAGTTTCCCTTTTTGCTGTGAGAATAGCTGATATCCTTTTGTCCCTTGTTAGCGAGAGAGAAAGAGAGAGCCTGTGGCTGTCGAGCTGTCGGGGAAATAATAGTTCCTGTTGACTGCAGATCGTGGTCTCTCTTTGGGGGGTTTTGTTGTAGCCTGGTGGGTGGTGGGTGCTGACATTTTTTGTTGAAATGGGGAGGGGGAAGGGACTTTGGGGTTCTAGTGTTTTTCTGTCATTCATTCTTTTGGGGTTTGGTTTTGCATGGCTGTGTGCGAAGGTGGGGGGGAGAGAGAGAGAGAATGAATATTTCAGCTAAATGAACTTAATTAGAACTGGGAGAATGAGAAAACAAGAGTGTTTCCAGTGTGCCCAAGTGTGGAGCCTACAAAGTACCCAGAATATCCGTAGGGAGCAGTGTCTCAGAAAGGTAACGTCCATTATTAAGGACCTCCAGCATCCAGGGCATGTCCTTTTCTCACTGTTACCATCAGGTAGGAGGTACAGAAGCCTGAAGGCACACACTCAGCGATTCAGGAACAGCTTCTTCCCCTCTGCCATCCAATTCCTGAATGGACTTTGAAGCTTTGGACACTACCTCAGTTTTTGTAATACACAGTATTTCTGTTTTTGCACAATTTTAATAATCTATTCAATATACGTAATTGATTTACTTGTATATTATTATATTTTATTTTATTTATTACTATTCTTATTTTTTTACTCTCTTTGCTAGATTATGTATTGCATTGAACTGCTGCTGCTAAGTTAACAAATTTCACGTCACATGCTGGTGATAATAAACCTGATTCTGATGGGCAAGTATGACATTGTGGCCATCTCTGAAACTTGGCTAAAGGATGGCTGCCATTGGGAGCTGAATGTACAGTGTATCAGAAAGATAGGTTAGTAGGCAGAGGGGGTGGTATTGCCCTGTGTATAAGAAATAATATTAAATCTTTTGGAAGGGATGACAGAGGATTGGAAGGTGTAAAGTCTCTATGGGTTGAGTTAAGAAATGGCAAGGACAGAAGGACCCTAAGGACAGTTGTATACAGGCTTCCAAACAACAGCCGGGATGTGGATTACAACTTACAGCAGGAGATAGAAAAGGTGTGTCAGAAAGGCAAAGTCATGATAATTGTTGGGGATTTTAACATGAAAGTGGTTTGTGAAAATCAGGCCAATACTGAACCTCAAGAAAGAATTTATAGAATGTCTAAGGGATGGCTTTTTAGAACAGCTTGTTGTTGAGCCCACTAGGGGATTGGCTGTGCTGGATTGGGTGGTGTGCAATGATCTGAAGGTGATAAGAGGTTAAGGTTAAGGAACCCTTAGGGAACAGTGATCACAATATGATTGAGTTCACTTTGAAATTTGAGGAGAAACTAAGTTACAATGTGTCGGTACTTCAGTGGAATAAAGGAAATTATAATGGCAGGAGAAGGGAACTGGCAAGGTTGATTGGAAAGGCACACTAGCAGGAAGGGTAGCAGGGCAGCAATGGCTGGAGTTTCTGAGAAAGATGAGGGAAGTACAAGACAGATATATTCCAAATAGGAAGAAATTTTCAGATGGAAGAAGGACACTACTGTGGAGTCAGAGCCAAAGTAAAAGCAAAAGAGAGAGCATACAAGGAAGCCAGAGCTAGTGGGAAGATAGGGAATTGGGAAGCTTTTAAAAACTTGCAGAAGGAGACTAAGAAGCTCATTAGGGAGGAAAAGATGAATTATGAAAGGAAGCTGGTGACTAATATCAAAGAAGATACTAAAAGCCTTTTTATGTATATAAAGGATAAAAGAGAGTTGAGGATAGATATAGGACCAATACAAAATGACACTGGAGATATTGTAATGAGAGATGCAGAGATGGCAGAGGAACTGAATGTGTATTCTGGATCAGTCTTCATAATGGAAGACATCTGCAGTATACTGGACATTCAAGAGTGTCAGGGAAGTGAAGTATGTGCAGTAAAAATTATGACTGAGAAGGTGCTCTGAAAATTAACAGTCTGAGGGTGGATAAATCTCCTGGACCTGATGGAATGCACCCTTGTGTTCAGAAGAAAGTAGTTGGAGAGATTGCAGAGGCATTAAGAATGATCTTTTAAGAATCGATAGATTCTGGCATTGTACAGGATGACTGGAAAATTGCAAATGTTACTCTGCTATTTAAGAAGAGTGGGAGGCAACAGAATGGAAATTATAGACCTGTTAGCTTGACATCAGTGGTTGGGAAGTTGTTGGAATCGATTGTTAGGTATGAGATTATGGACCTGGAGGCACTTGATAAGATAGACCAAAGACAGCATGGCTTCCTGAAAGGGAAATCCTGCCTGACTAACCTACTGCAATTTTTTGAGGAAACTAAAAGCAGGGTAGACAAAGGAGATGCAGTAGATGTGGTGTACCTGGATTTTCAGAAAGCCTTTGATAAGGTGCCACACATGAGGCTGCTTAGCAAGCTAAGAGCCCTTGGAATTACAGGGGAGTTACTAGTATAGGTGGAGCATTGACTGATTGGCAGAAAGCAGAGAGTGGGAATAAAGGGATCCTATGCTGGCTGGCTGCCGGTTACCAGTGGAGTTCCACAGGGGTCAGTGTTGGGACCTCTGCTTTTTACGAAGTATGTCAGTGATTTGGTCTATGGGATTAATGGATTTGTGGTTAAGTTTGCCAATGATACAAAGATAGGTGAAGGAGCGGGTAGTGTTGAGGAAACAGAGAGCCTGCAGAGAGACTTCGATAGTTTAGGGGAATGGGCAAAGAAGTGGTAAATGAAATACAGTGTTGGAACATGTGTGGTCATGCACTTAGGTGGGAGAAATAAACAGGCAGACTATTATTTAGATGGGGAGAGAATTGAAAATGCAGAGATGCAAAGGGACTTGGGAATCCTTGTGTAGGATACCCTAAAGGTTAACCTCCAGGTTGACTTAGTGGTGAAGAAGGCAAATACAATGTTGACATTTTGATTTCTAGATATATAGAATATAAGAGCAGAGATGTAATGTTCTCTATAAGACACTTGTGAAACCACACTTGGAGTATCGTGTGCAGTTTTGGGCTCCTTATTTTAGAAAGGATATACTGACATTGGAGAGGGTTCTGAGAATGATTCCAGGAATGAAAGGGTTACTTGGCAGCTCTTGGGCTGTATTCCCTGGAATTCAGGAGAATGAGGGCAGATCTCATAGAAACATTCGGAATGTTAAAAGGCCTGAACAGATTAGATATGGCAAAGTTATTTCCCATGGTAGGGGAGTCTAGGACAAGAGGGCACAACTTCAGGATTGAAGAATGTCCATGTAGAACAGAGATGCGGAGGAAGTACTTTAGTCAGAATGTGGTAAATCTGTGGAATTTGTTGCCACGAGTGGCTGTGGAGGTCATGTCATTCGGTGCATTTAAAGGAGAGATATATAGGTTCTTGATTAGCCAGGGCATCGAAGGGTATGGGGAGAAGGCATGGGAGTGGGGATGACTGGAATAATTGGATCAGCCCATGAATGAATGGCAGAGCAGAATTGATGGGCCAAATGGTCTTCTTCTATTTCTATACCTTATAGTCTTTTTGATTAGTTTTGAGGGGATAATGGTATTGAATGTTGAGCTGTAGTCAATAAAGAGCATCCTGATGTATGCATCTTTGCTGTCCAGATGTTCCAGATTAAGCCAACTAATGGCATCTGCTGTTGGTGTTATGCTGATAGGGATATTGGATTTGATTCAAGTGTCTTGTCCAGCAGGAGTTGGTATGTTGCATCAGCAACCTCTCAAAGCAGTTCATCACAGTGGATGTAAGCTCTACTGGACGTTAGTCATTTGAGGCAGGTTACCTTGTTCTTCTTAGACACTGGTATAACTGAAGCTTGCTTCGAACTGCTGGGTATGTCAGACTGCCAAAGCAAGAGGTTAACGATCTCCAGCCAGATGGTCAGTTCAGTCTTTAGATCTCAGCTGGATATCTCATCTGGGCTGGGTGCTTTCCACGTGTTCACCTTCCTGAAAGATGCATTCACATTGACCTCAGAGACTGAAATCACAGGATCATTGGGTGCTGTGGGAGTTCGTGAGGGTTCCTCCATGTTTGATGGTCAAAGCGAGCATAGCAGGCATTGAGCTCATCTTGGAGCAAAGCCTTGTTATCCTCTATGTCACTTGATTTCACTTTGTAGGAGGAGATAGCATTCAACTCCTACCACAGCTGTCGAGCATCCTCCTTGGATTCAAGTTTAGTGTGAAATTGCCACTTTGCCCATAAGATGGTTTTCTGGAGAGCGTATGTGGACCTCTTGTAACTTTCTTGGCCACCAGACTCAAATGCCTCTGATCTGGCCCTCAGCAGATAGTGGATCTTATGGTTCATCTAGGTCTTCTGTTTGGGGAAGACTCAGAATGATATTTCTGGGGACTTACTTGTCTACAACTGTTTTTATAAAGTCTGCCACAATTATAGTTTATTCATTCAGATCTGCAGATGAGTCCTTGAACGCAGTCCAGCCATAACTGCTCCTCTGGCTCTTGCAACCAGCTCTTTGTTGTCCTAATCCCTGGAGCCTCACTCTTTTAGGTTTTAGAACAGCCAAATGATCAGATTTCTCAAAATACGATCTGGGCATGGGATGGTAGATATTCCTTCTTGTGTGCTGCTACAGATTATATGCTGACGGTTATTGGGCAGGGGCTTCTTCATACAGGTCTGATTGAGATCTCCGAGTATGATATGAAATGCATTGGTATGAACTGTTTCTTGTTAGGAGATGTCATCATGCAGTATCTCAAACGCTTCATTATAGTCAGTCACTGGTATATAAACTGCGGCCAGGATCACGGAGGAGAACTCTCTTGGTAAATGGAATGGTTGACATTTGATCATTCGCTGTTCAAAGTCGGGGGAAATCTAATAAGACAAAATCTCCATATTGGACTGTCACAGACAGCTACTCATGAACCGTACACTCCACCTTTTGTCTTTTCCGAATCAGCAGTTCTGAAGCAGGTTGAGTCTGTTATCAAGAAAGAAGCAGAGAGCTTTGAGGCCTTTGATGGGGGATGGAAATGTACAGGATATAGATGTCAATGGTTAAAATAAGGTGGTCAGGACTGGGGACGTGGAAGTTGCTGAAGTGGTGAAGAGCATATGGGTGGGAAGGGACTAAAAGCAGATGAACAAAAAAGGGGCTGAGATACAAGGACATGAGTTTAGTAGGGCTGGATCAGGTGGAAGCAGTGAGCCCACTGGGATGGGTAGGTTTGTGGATCTTGGATAGGAGGTTGAAACAGGCAGTGCAAGGTTGGGGAACAATGAAGTTGGTGGCTGTAGTAGGGAGATCTCTAGGGGTGATGATGTCAGTCATGGTGTGGGACTTCACAGTGGGGCTCTGGTTCAGGGGTAGGTAAGAGGAGGTGTCCGAGAGATACTGTCTGGCTTCAGCACGATAGAGTCAGACTACCAGACTGCTACAGCACTGCTCTTGTCTGTGGGTTTCATGGTGACGTTGGGATTAGTGCAGAGAGAATAGAGGGCAGTGCCTTCAGTGGGGTCAGTTTGGATTAGGTGAGAGGAATGGTGAAGCTGAAATGGTTGATGTCCTGTCAGCAATTAGAGATGATGTGGTGTATTCTCTTCTGATAGGATTGTGGAGAAAAACGGGTATACTATACTGACAGTGCTGCAAGTGCAAGTAAATACAAATTTGGGACTAAATAGGGCTGTAGTTAACTGAAACAAATATCCATCTGAAATATAGTTGCTGAAATTGTGGATATCAATATAATATTACTTAGAACCTTGAAAAAGGAGGAAGCTGATTAAACAGTTGCAGAATTACAGACAGCAATTGGCATGCTTTCAAAGGACATTTTAAGTAGTCTGGAAATAAATAAGGGAACAAGAATAGTCACAAATAAACCAAAGTATAATTATAATGAATAAATGCAAATAAATTCAAAAGAGAGAAAAAAATCAGTGCATTTAAGATGCCAATATGCCAGCGGTGTTGTAGAGAATCAGATCCCTGGCTGGAATGACTGACCTTGCTTTAAGTTAAGACTTAATCTATGAATGGAATAGACCCTTGCCCATTCGTGCCTCCTCACTAAATTCCCACCTACCACTCATTCCGGCAACTGGCTGAAGTGCTACACCTGCCCATTCACCTTCCTCCCCTCCCCCCACCCACTTCCATTCAGGGCCCCGATACAGTTCATCCGGGTGAGGCAATACTTCACCTGCAAATCTGCTGGGGTCACGTATTTTGTCCGGTATGCCTCATGCCGGCCTCCTCTACATTGGTGAGATCCATCGTAAATTGTGGGACTGCTTCATTGAGCACCAAAGTGGAACTTGGCAGCAGCCAAACATTTTAATTCTGATACATAAACACAAAAAAATTATACAGATGCTGGAAATCCAGAGCAACACACACAAAATGCTGGAGGATCTTCGCAGGTCAGGCAGCATCTATGGAAATGGACAAACAATCGATGCTTTAGGCTGAGACCCTTCTTCAGTACTGGAAAGGAAAGGGGAAACCACCAGAATAAAAATGTGAGGGGAGAGGAAGGAGGGCAAGCTAGAAGGTGATAGGTGAGTCTAGGTGGGTGGGAAAGGTAAAGGGCTTCTGATAGGAGAGGAGAGTGCACCATAGGAAAGAGGGGCAGCAGGTGTTAGGCAGGTGAAAAGAGATAAGAGACCAAAGTGGGGAATAGAAAAGAGGGGAGAGGGAGGTAATTTTTTTTAATGGAAGGAGAAATTGATATTCATGCCATTGTGTTAGATGGAGTATAAGGTGTTACTCTTCCACCCTGAGGGTGGTCTCATCCATGGACTGACATGCCAGAATGGAAATGGGAATTGGAATTAAAATGTTTGGCCACTGGTAAGTTCTACTTTAGGCGGATGGAGTGGAAGCATTCAATGAAGCAGTCCCCCAGTTTATGATGGGTTTCACCAGTGTTGAGGAGGATCCCAGCAGGTTCGCAGGTGAAGTGCTGACACACTTGGAAGTACTGTTTGGGGCTCTGAATAGAAGTAAGGGAGGAGGTGAATGTGCAGGAGTAGCTCTTAGGCTGCTTGTTGGGTTAAGTGCCGGGAGGGGCAATTGGACAAGAGAATCACAGAGGGATCAATGCTTGCGGAAAGCAGAGAGCGGGGGAAGTTGTGGAGAATGGTGTGTTGGATGTGGAGGCTCATGAGGTGGTAGGTGAGGGCAAGAGGAACTTTATCACTTTCAAGGCTGCGGGAAGATGAGGTGAGTGTGGCTATCTAGGAAATGGAGGACAGCCTCAATGGTGGAGGAAGGGAAACTCCACTCTGTGAAGAGGAAGGGCCTTTCTGATATCCTGGAAACCTCACCCTGACAACAGATGCGGTGGAGACAACGGAACTGAGAAAAGGGAATTAGCATTTTTACAGCAGACAGGATGGGAAGAGGTATTGTCAAGATTATTGTGAGAATCAGTAAGTTTATAAAATATATCAATCAACAGTTTATCTCCAAAGATGGAGACTGAGAGAGCTAGACAGGAGCAAGGTGCCACAAATTGACCAAATGAATTTCAGGGCAGGGCGAAGTTGGAGACAAAGTTGATGACATTGACGAGCTCAGGATAAGTGTATGAAGCATCACCAATGCGGTCATTAATGTAGCAGAGGAAGAGTTGGGGAGTATTACTGGGCAAGGCTTGGAACAGGGACTGTTCTATGTAGCCGATGAAAAGTCAGGCATAGTTAGTGCCCATGTGGGTGTCCATGGCTACCCTTCAAATCTGGAGAAAGTGGGAGGAGTCAAAGGAGAAATTGTTGAGGGTGAAGACCACTTCTGCCAGATGGAGGGGGGTGGTGGTGGTTGGGAACTGGTTGGGTCTTTTATTGAGAAAGAAGTGGAGAGCTTTGAGTCCTTCTTGATGGGGGATATAAGTGTATAGGGACTGGACTTCCCCCTTCCTTTCCAGTCCTGAAGAATGGTCTTGGCCCAAAATGTCAACTGTTTATTCATTTCCATGGATGCTGCCTGACCTGCTGAGTTCCTCCAGCATTTTGTGTGTGTTACTACATACCCTCTTAAGATTTCCCTCTCCCAAATTATTTTTGCAACTCCCAATCTATTGTTCAGTTCGGGGTAATTCTGTACATCTTTCAAGAACTAGTTAGTTCAAAATTAACATGGCAGGGAAGGATCTTTTGAACAAGTCCTTAGATTATATGAGTTTGACTTTATCCTGAAATTATTTCTTTGTTCTCTCCTAACTCCTTTGAGTGGTCACAGTTCATTGCACTTAAGAACTTGCTTTGCTTGGAAATTAGTTTCCATACCAGGCTATGATGCAACCAGTTATGGTCTTCTCCATTGGGTATCTATAGAAGATTGTTGAAGATTTTGGTGATACGCCAAATCTATGGAAACTTCTAAGAAAATTGAGATATTGTTGTACCTTCTACGTGATGGCCCTCACAAGCTGGTCCCAGGATGGATCCTCCGATATATTAACGCAAAGGAATTTAAATCTACTGATCCTCTCCACCTCTGACCCCCCGATAAGCATTGACTTCCAGCTTCGTCCTCCTGTAGTCAATAACCAGCTCTTTGGTTTTACTAACATTGAGAGGCTGCTGTTGTGGCACTGCTCAACCAGATATTCAATACCACTTCTATATGCTGATTCGACACCACTTCTGATTTGGCCAACAACAATGATATCATCAGCAAACAAATACACCATTGGAGCTGTATGTACTCAGCCATACAACCATAGGTACGAATTGAGTAAAGCAGTGTGCTTAAGAACACAGCCTTGTGGTGTGCTTGTGCTGATGGTGATTGTGGAGGAGATGTTGTTGCTAACCTGCACCATTTGGGGTCTGTCAGTGAGGAAATCGAGAATCCACTTGTACAGGGAGGTATTGTGACACAAGTCTTGGAGATAAGTGATGAGTTTTGAAGGATTGATAGTGTTGAATGCTGAGCTGTAGTGAATGAAGAGCATTCTGATGTATGAATGTATCTTCAAGTGGATGGGTTACAGTCCATGAATGTAGACCCAGTGGCCACTTTATTAGGTCCAGGATATACCGAACAAAGTGACCACTGGTGACAATAAAGTATTTGCATTTATGCTTGTATTTGAGTATATTTGCTTTGAAATTTGAAAGCATCCTTTAAGATGCACCAGAAATGTTCAGCAGCAGAGGCCAATGTTTGGAGAAACTGGGAAAGATAGGGAAGGATTGGGAACTGGGGAAGTCCAGTTGCTGAGTAATGCAAAGCAATCTGTTAAAGTATTACAATTCAAAAGAAGGTTTGATTTTCAGTTGCTTAAAACAGGAAGAAAAATTTAACTAATTGTATTTCTAATAACTGAAGTTAACAAATGATTTTTAGTTAGTTTAGCAAAGCATATCAAAACAAAATATTAACACAGCCATCAGCAAACCTATGTATCTAAGCAAAACACTCTGTTTAAACGAAAACCCTTGAAAGTTATTGCACAGGAAGTTTACCATAAATGTATTTTAAGGGAAGCTGTAAACATGCAACTATTTTTATTATGGGTAAGAAGTCAAGCTTAAAACTGAATCTGATATAGGTAATTATTAATTTAACTTATGTCTTAAAATGAGAGTTTGACATATCTTTTTACACAGAGGATGTCTTCTAAAAACTTACTTCAGTGGAATACCTAGATCTGCAGGAAAATTGTCAAGATCTGTGCAACTCTTTAGAATGTAAATTCACTTCCATGTCAAAAGTCCTGGAAACACAAGTTTCTGATGTTCAAGGAAAGGAGCTCTTTTTTTGAAGGAGTATAAAAATACACATTATAGTTGAGACTCATTATATATTTGATTAAAATGCCCTAAAATAATTCATAAACTCTAGAAATACAGAGAATGTATCTGAAGGCTGAAAAATAATAATAGTTTATCTCAATGTTCAGAATCAAAATGAGATGTTAATCTGAGAATTGTTTATGTTAACTAATAATAAGGAATTTGTATTTGTGGTTTAATGTATGCCAAAAAAGAACAGGGGCCACAGATGTAGCTAAATTAGGTTTTAAAAGAAACCAGTCAAGATCCTTGTATCTTCTTCAGATCTCTGAGGAAAGTAACTAAATTAATGTGCAAGAACAATCCAATGGGTGCAAAATGTTAGGAATCCTCAGCAAGTCACATTGCGACTGAACAAAGTTGATGGTTTTCAGATTTCCAGTGTCTGTAATTTTTTGATTTTTAAACCACGAATGCCCCATTTTGGTTTTCAGAATGGAGTCAGTAAATTTGTCTATGTGAGAGTTATAAAGGTGGAAAGTTTCAAAACTGAGATTGCTACATTTTTATGAGGGTATTAAAGGATATGATTCCCAGGTGGGTAAACGGAATAGAAAGACAGTTCAGCTGTGATCTAATTGAATGGTGAAACAGACACAAGAGCCTGAATGTCCTTTCTCCTGTCATTCTCCTGAACGTGTTTAAGAGCTACAGGGAGCACAAATGGTTGAGTAGTGAAGAACCTGAATCACTGACAGCATCTGTCAAACAAGCAGAAGTGTGGCATCTACAAAACTTTGTCATTAGGTGGGAAATCAAGAGGTAGGCCGGGCTGATGGAATTTCAGTCGAGTTTTGAAGCAGAGTACCAACGGCTCTTGCAGAAATTGAACCTATCTGAAATTTTCCCTATCTAGCATAATGCCCCTTTAACTTAAGCCTTCAATTTCTTGTATGGCTGATGAAACATACTTGTAATTGAGAAATGTCAGCCAGGAAATTAGATTCTATGTAGGAAGTTTCCCAAACTGAGAGCCTGCTTGAAATTGAGAAGCAATTACCCAGGAGCTGGAGAACGCCCAAGTCGAGCGTTACCTTTGGTGGTCCTTGTTTATAATCATGAGGTAGAAAAGCTTCTTTACTGCATGTGCCGTTGACAATTACTGTATGTAATTGAATTTAGACATAAAGTTTCATGCTTGTGGTGCACAGATTTCAGAGAGAATGTAATTATATTACCTGTAACTGGAGATTCAGAATTATGCATTCCTTCATTCCATATGTAATAAAAACTGAGGTAGGTATTGTCTATGTCCTTCATACAAGTAATGCTTACTTATTAATTCCTTATTAACCAAAGTCTGTTGCCAGGTTGATTTTCCTTTATTTATCATCTCCACAAGAAATAAACATTCTTCCACCTCATGCTTTTCATACATGTCACATGTATTTTAAAATTGTATTTTATAAATAAATGTACCTCTGGTCTTCATGAAATTTGGTTACAAAAATGGAATAATGTTTCCAATATAATGTTATAATATATAATGAACCAGATTCACAGGAACAACAGATGAAAGCCATAAAGCCCTGTGTTTTGTGAAGACTGATTAAACTAACACATGTGGAAAACTGACATACTGTTCCTCTTGGTCAAAAGATTAAATTGTAATTCTGTATACATTTTAATCATTTCAGTATGTCCTTTGCTTTAAAATTTTGATTACCATAACTTAAATACATTTATTTTCAGAGCTTTGACTTACAAGATTTCTATAACTATAATTCAACAAAACATAATCTTCTAAAGCAACCACAGAAACGAGTGAGTTCTAAATTAAACTGAAGAAAGTGAAATCGATCTGAATGCAACAGATTAATAGGAGTTTTTGCCACTAAGTTTGTTTTGGAAGTTCAATGGCATTCTCGCCCACTTACTAGGATGGAGGTTTGGAGTGCATGAATTTACAGCAATATTTATTTCTATTAAAATACTACACAATTAAATGCATATTGTGAAAAAATTGGGAACGCTGCCTTCTAATACAATTTTGGTAGCAAAGCAATGCTTCAGAGTTTCTTCTGTGTTAGTATTTTTGCAATAATTGTGATGACACAAGCCTTTGTGTATCACTCTCACAAATAAAACGGCATGTCACTCTCAAACAGATTCAATGTGCACAAGTTGTGCTTCTTCCTCCAGAAGTTCAGTTTGAGAAATATTGAGTCCACATATGATCTTGTCATTTTTGAACCTTGCCTGTTCACCCTGATTGTATTGCTGATTTTATGGAGGAGTGGAATAAGAGGATGACATTAATTATAGTGAGTTTAGTGAGTTGGCCACACCGCAGGTAAAGGCTACACAGGCAGAAAGGGAAGGGGTGGCCACTAGACAGCGTAGCAGTAGGCAGGTAGTGCAGAAGTCCCCCGAGGTCATCTCCCTCCTAAACAGATATACTGTTTTGGATACTGTTGGGGGAGATGTCTCATCAGGGGAAGGCAGCAGCAGCCGAGTTCATTGCACCATGGGTGGCTCTGCGGCACAGTAGGGAAGGAAAAGGAGTGGGAGAGCTATAGTGATAGGGGATTCGATTGTAAGGGGAATAGATAGGCGTTTATGTGGCCGCAAATGAGACTCCATGATGGTATGTTGCCTCCCTGGTGCAAGGGTCAAGGATGTCTCTGAGCGGCTGCAGGACATTCTGGAATGGGAGGGTGAACAGCTATGGTCATGGTGCACATAGGTACCAACGATATAGGTAAAAAACAGGATGAGGTCCTACAAGATGAATTTAGGGAGTTAGGAGATAAACTAAAAAGTAGGACCACAAAGGTAATAATCTCTGGATTACTACCAGTGCCACGTGCTAGTCAGAGCAGAAATAGGAGGATATTTCAAATGAATACATGGCTTGAAAAATGGTGCAAGGGAGAGGGATTCAAATTTCTGGGGCATTGGAACCAGTACTGGGGGAGGTGGGACTGGTATAAACAGGACGGTCTGCACCTGGGCTGGACTGGAACCAATGTCCTAGGGGGAGCGTTTGCTACTGCTGTTCAGGAGGAATTAAACTAATGTGGCAGGGGGATGGGAACAAGTGCAGAGAGACAGAGTGGTGTAAAATGAGGGTAGAAACAAAAAGTAGTAAGGTGAAAAGTAAAAGTGGCAGGCAGGCAAATCCAGAGCAAAAAGCAAAAAGGGCCACTTTTCAACGTAATTGTATAAGGGCTAAGAGTGTTGTAAAAACAAGCCTGAAGTCTTTGTCTGTCAATCCGAGGAGCATTCGTAACAAGGTGGATGAATTGAATGTGCAGATAGTTATTAATGAATATGATATAGTTGGGATCACAGAGACATGGCTCCAGGGTGACCAAGGATGGGAGCTCAACATCCAGGGATATTCAATATTCAGGAGGGATAGACAGGAAAGAAAAGGAGGTGGGGTAGCATTGCTGGTTAGAGAGGAGATAAATGCAATAGAAAGGAAGGATATTAGCCTGGAGGATGTGGAATTGATATGGGTGGAGCTGCATAACACTAAGGGGCAGAAAACGCTGGTAGGAGTTGTGTACAGGCCACCTAACAGTTGTAGTGAGGTTGGGGATGGCATTAAACAGGAAATTAGAAATGCGTGCAATAAAGGAACGGTAGTTATAATGGGTAACTTCAATCTACATATAGATTGGGTGAACCAAATTGGTAAGGGTGCTGAGGAAGAGGATTTCTTGGAATGTATGCGGGATGGTTTTCTGAACCAACATGTCAAGGAACCAACTCGAGAGCAGGCCATTCTAGATTGGGTATTGAGCAATGAGGAAGGGTTAGTTAGCAATCTTGTCGTGCGAGGCCCCTTGGGTAAGAGTGACCATAATATTAAGATGGAGAGTGACATAGTTAATTCAGAAACAAAGGTTCTGAACTTAAAGAAGGGTAACTTTGAAGGTATGAGATGTGAATTAGTTAAGATAGACTGGCAAATTATTCTTAAAGGGTTGACAGGGGATATGCAATGGCAAGCATTTAAAGATCGCATGGATGAACTACAACAATTGTTCATCCCGGTTTGGCAAAAGAATAAACCAGGGAAGGTAGTGCACCCGTGGCTGACAAGGGAAATTAAGGATAGTATCAATTCCAAGAAAGAAACATACAAATTAGCCAGAAAAAGCGGCACACCTGAGGACTTGGAGATATTCAGAGTCCAGCAGAGGAGGACAAAGGACTTAATTAGGAAAGGGAAAAAAGATTATGAGAGAAAGCTAGCAGGGAACATAAAAATTGACTATATAGACTATAAGGAGTCAGTTCATATAGAGTCATTTCATATAGACTATAAGGAGTCAGTTATCAAAGATGTGATAACAGCACATTTGGAAAGAGGTGAAATCATTGGATGAAGTCAGCATGGATTTGTGAAAGGAAAATCATGTCTGACGAATCTTACAGAATTTTTTGAAGGTGTAACTAGTAGAGTGGAATGGGGAGAGCCAGTGGATGTGGTATATTTAGATTTTCAAAAGGCTTTTGACAAGGTCCCACACAGGAGATTAGTGTGCAAATTTAAAGCACATGGTATTGGGGGTATGGTATTGATGTGGATAGAGAATTGGTTGGCAGACCGGAAACAAAGAGTGGGAGTAAACGAGACCTTTTCAGAATGGCAGGCAGTGACTAGTGGGGTACCGCAAGGCTCAGTGCTGGGGCCCCAGTTGTTTATAATATATATTAATGATTTAGATGAGGGAATTAAATGCAGCATCTCCAAGTTTGCGGATGACACGAAGCTGGGCAGCGGTGTTAGCTGTGAGGAGGATGCTAAGAGGATGCAGGGTGACTTGGATAGGTTAGGTGAGTGGGCAAATTCATGGCAGATGCAATTTAATGTGGATAAATGTGAGGTTATCCACTTTAATTGCAAGAACAGGAAAACATTATTATCTGAACAGTGGCCGATTAGGAAAAGGGGAGGTGCAACGAGACCTGGGTGTCATTGTACACCAGTCATTGAAGGTGGACATGCAGGTACAGCAGGCAGTGAAAAAGGCAAATGGTATGTTGGCATTCATAGCAAAAGGATTTGAGTACAGGAGCAGGGAGGTTCTATTGCAGTTGTACAAGGCCTCGGTGAGACCACACATAGAGTATTGTGTGCAGTTTTGGTCCCCTAATCTGAGGAAAGACATTCTTGCCATGGAGGGAGTACAAAGAAGGTTCACCAGATTGATTCCTGGGATGGCAGGGCTTTCATATGAAGAAAGACTGGATCGACTAGGCTTATACTCACTAGAATTTAGAAGATTGACGGGGGATCTTATTGAAACGCATAAAGTTCTAAAGGGATTGGACAGGCTAGATGCAGGAAGGTTGTTTCCGATGTTGGGGGAATCCAGAACGAGGGGTCACAGTTTAAGGATAAAGGGGAAGCCTTTTAGGACCGAGATGAGGAAAAACTTCTTCAGACAGAGAGTGGTGAATCTGTGGAATTCTCTGCCACAGGAAACAGTTGAGGCCTGTTCATTGGCTATATTTAAGAGGAAGTTAGATATGGCCCTTGTGGCTAAAGGGATCAGGGGGTATGGAGAGAAAGCAGGTACAGGGTTCTGAGTTGGATGATCAGCCATGATCATACTGAATGGCGGTGCAGGCTCGAAGGGCCGAATGGCCTACTCCTGCACCTATTTTCTATGTTTCTATGGTAGCTTTCATTGTGGGGAGAACAGGCTAAAATTCGTAATTTGGACAAGGACTGAACATTTAAAATATCTTATTGGGATAAGGTGGGAGAAGAGACACAGAATTGAAAATGTACGTGTATGAAAGGCATACATCTGGAAATTCCGGGGACAATGGGTTTCATTTCCATTATGAGATTGAAAACTGACTTTTCCTTGAATGAACAGAACAATGACATGATTTCCATGTCAAGAGCACACGTGATGATGTTATTCACCATGCAAACTGACCGCATTGTCCCAGGACTATTTGTCATTGGTCAGGTTTTAGCCACGCAGTTTTGGACTAGGAACCCTGCCAGGAAAGATGATTACTTGTTTAATCCTTAGACATTGATGGTATCCTATCCCCATTTTGGCTTTTCTCTTGGTGTCCTTATGAAATGAAATGTAAAACTTGAGCACCTTATTTTCTGACTTGGCTTCATGTTGCCTTTAAGACTCAGTAATGAATTCCACATTTTCAGATAATCAGTTTTGTATCTTAATATTTCCCACATTCAGGTTTTTCCCCTTCTCGTTTCTGGTGCTTCAGATTTCATTCAATTTCTCTTCCAGGCATACTTTTACCACTCTCATACGGGTGGTGGTAACACCACTTACATTATTCAGTCTTTCCTTGTTTACAGAGAACTTTTATCCTTTCACCCACCAGCTATTCCTTCCCTTCCGGCAGCCGCCAAGTCTTCTCTGCAACTTAAAACTTATTTCATTTCTAACCCTCCACACTTCTGATTAAAGATGGACAATCTGAAACATATCACTGCTCTTATCCACAGATGCAATCTGACCTGTTTTCCAGCATCTACTGTATTTTGCTTCTTGAGGAATAATGACATGTTAGTGACTTGTGTGCATGGATCTTTAAAGAAAGGACAGGGTCAGGAAAATGGTTAAAATAGCATAGGTGATTATTGGATTAATAAGCAGAGCAGGGTGGTTATGTGAAACTGCTATCAATTGTGATTATGACGACACACTAGAAATTTCAAACGATTGCAAAAGGGGTTTAAGAAAATAGCCTCAGAGACTGGGTCTTGAATTCAGTACAAACTGGGGAAAGTGAGATCAGATGGCAGGATTAGTAGGGTGGCTATTTTACATCTCCAGTGACCTGATTCAATATTAATCTCCAGTGCTGTGTACACGAAGTTTGTATGTTCTTCTAGTGACTGCATGGGTTTCCTGGGTACTCTGTTTTCCTCCTACATCCTAAAGATTGTAGGCTAATCGTTCACTTTGACTTAATTAATGGCAAAGTTGAGTGTATTGTCATATGCATATGTACATGCATGCACATGTAATTATAAACTTACGTTACATCACCATCGGGGGACACATGACCATAAGACACTGAAGCAGAAATAGACTATTCAGCCCATTGAGTCTGCTCTGCTATTTCCTCTTGGCTGATCCATTTTCCCTCTCAACCCCAATCTCCTGCTCTTTCCCCATAATATTTCATGCCCTGACTAATCAAGAACTTATTAACCTCCGCCTTATATACACCAATTAATTGGCCTCCACGGCCACTGAAGTAATGAATTCCACAGATCCACCACCCTCGGGCAAACAAAATTCCTCTCATCTCTGTTCTAAATGGTCATCTCTCTATTCTGAGGCTGTGCCCTCTGGTCCTAGACTTCCCCACTATAGGAAACATCCTTTCCACATCCATTCTATATAGGTCTTTCAACATTCGATGGGTATCAATGAGATCCTCCCTCATTCTTCTAAATTCCAGTGAGTACAGGCCAAGAGCCAACAACTTCTCTTCATACAATAACCCTTTCATTGTTGGAATCATTCTTGTAAACCTCCTCTGGACCCTCTCCAATGTCAGTACATCTTTTCTCAGATAAGGGGCCTGAAACTACTCAGAATGCTTTATGTGTGGTTTGTCCAATGCCTTATAAGACCTCAGCATTATATTCTTGTTTTTATACTCTAGTCCCCTTCAAATGAATGTTAACATTGCATTTGCCTTTCTCACCCCCATCTCAACCTCCAAATTAACCTTTAGGGAATCTTGCATGAGGACTCACAAGTACCTTTGCATCTCCATCTTTGAATTTTCTGACCATTTAGGAGACAGTCTACACTTCTATTTCTTCTACCAAAGTGTGTGACTGTATGCTTCCTGACACTGATACTTTCCATGCCAGTGAGGGTCGTAATAGGATGAATTGGCAGGTGAATGAATGGCTGAGGAATTGGTACAGGGGGAAGGGGTTCAGATTTATAGACCGTTGGAATCTCTTCTGTGGAAGATACGAACTGTTCAAAAGGGAAGGGTTACACCTGAACCTGAGAGGGTCCAATATACTTGTGGGCAGTTTGGCTCGAGTTGTTCGGGAGGGTTTAAACTAATTTGGCAAGGCAATGGGAACTGGAGTGATAGTGCTGAAGATGAGGTAGATGGTTTACAAACAGAAGTAACATGTAGTGAGGAGAGGCTGTTGATAGGGCCAAATTGCAGCCAGCAGGATGAGTTGCAACGTAAAAGGCAGACAAAATCGACAAGGGTGAATACAGAGCTGAAGGTGTTATATTTGAATGTGTGCAATATACGGAATAAGGTAGATGAACTTGTGGCATATTTGCAGATTGGCATGTATGATGTTATAGCCACTATTTTTGCTCTAGTATATGCCCTCTTTTTAGCTTTTATGTTGTCTTTGACTTCCTTTGTCAATCACGATTGCCTCATTCCTCCCTTTGCAGTACTCGGTCTTCTTTGGGATGTAGCTATCATGCACCTTCTGAATTGCTCTCAGAAACTCTAGCCATTGCTGCTGTGCAGTCATCCCTGCTAGTCTTCTTTGGCCAGCTCCTCTCTCATGCCTCTATAATTCCCTTTACTCCGAAGTAATACTGATAGATCTGACTTTAGCTTCTCTATCTCAAACTGCAAAATAAATTGTATCATTATGATCATTGTCTCCTTCGGAATTTTCTTTACTTCAAGCTCCCTAATCAAATCTGATTCATTGCTCAGTAGCCAATTCAGAATATCCCTTCTCCAAGTAGACACAACCACAAGCTGCTCTAAAAAGCCATCCTGTAGGCATTCTATAAATTCTGTCTCTTGGGATGCAGCACTAACCTCATTTTTCTAATCTACCTGCATGTTGAAATCCCCCAATACTATTGTAACATTGCCCTTTTGACATGCATTTTCTATTTGCCATTACAATTCGTACCCCACATCCTGGCTAATGTTCAGAGGCCTGTATAAAACTCCCACTAGGGTCTTCCTACCCTTGCACTCCCTTAACTCTACCCACAGGGATTCTACATCTTCTGATCCTATGTCACCTCTTTCTAAGTACTTGATTTCATTTTTTTACCAACAGAGCCATGTCACCCCTCTGTCTATCCACCTGTCCTTTTGATACAATATGTATCCGTGGATGTTAAGCTGCCAACTATAATCTTCTTTCAGCCCCCACGACTCAGTGATGCCTACAACGTCATACCTGCCAATCTCTAACTGTGCTATTGGGTCATCTACCTTATTCTATATACTGCGTGTATATACTACCTTCAGTCCTCCATTCGTCACCCTTTTCGACGTTGCCCAATATTACAGTGCAACACATCCCACTGACTTTTGCCCTATCAGCTGCCCGTCCTTCCTGACTGTTTCACTGCACAATGCATCTGCTTGTAGACCAACTGCCCCATCTTCAACTGTATCCCTTAGTTTCCCATCCTCCTGCCAAGCTCTCACAAGCGTGCCTTCTGGGATATTGGCCGCCCCTCTGTTTCATGTGTAACCCCTCCTTTTTGTTCAGATCATACCTTCTACAGGAGAGATCCCAGTGATCCAGAAATCTGAGGCATTGCCCCCTGCACAAGTTCTTCAGCATGCATTCATCTGCCAAGTCATACTATTCTTACCCTCACTGCCACATGGCAAAGATTACTACTCTGGAAGCTGAAAGCCCAAAAATATTACTTTTTGAATCGCTGACCTCATAGCATCATATAAAGCTTTATAAGTTTATTTTATTGTTAAAGTATGGATGTACCACAACTCTGATAATTGTCTTCCCCAGGTAGCCAGGGGTGTCATTGAAAGAAAAGACATCAACACCCTCCACCTGCATGAAGCATAAAAAGAAACAAAACTTATAAACCCCACCTCCCTCCCCGCAAAAAAACCCAACAGACTGCCCACACAAAAAAATGGCATCTGGAACATCAAACCCCAACCCCGCCCTCACACAAAATCTAACAAATCACCGACACAAAAAACGACGGCTAGAGTATTAAACTCTAAACCCCCAAGCTCCTCCCTCGCACAAAAGCTAACAGATTGCCCACCCGGGAAATAGTTGCAAGAGAAAAACACATTATTTAAACATAAATTACCAGCAAATTATAATTTATTTTCAAAAATATCCATCCAATGCAAAGTGGTCATAGTGTTGCCAAGCTATAGTGATTAAGGTTTTGCTGAATGGTTTGAAAGCCAAATGGATGAAGGGATGTCGCTGTTCTTGAACCTGGTGGTGTGGGACCTCAGGCTGCGGTATCTCCTGGCTGACAGTGGCTGTATAAAGATGGCATGGCCTGGGTGATGCGGATCTCTGATGATAGATGGTGCCTTCTTGAGGCAGTGCCTCCAGTAGATACTACCAACGGTGCGGAGGGATATGCCCTGACATAGTGTGCAGAGTCTACTATTCTCTGCAACTTTTCCCATGTATCTTAAAGTTCTAGATTTTCCATCCCAGTTCACTTTGCTTATGGCCTACTTAACTATGGAAACACCTAGACAGGAATGTAGAGTAAAAATTTGAGTACGTTTGTTACACCATTTTATTGCGAACAATGCCATGTGGTTTGTACATTACAGAACTTTGCAACAATGGTCCCTTGCAAAGATCATTGCATGTTAATGGTTCCAGGAGCCAACAAATATATATTCACCTTCAATATGCTTGGGTGACTAAGGATCCAAAAAATGCTGTGGACATCTTTACGGCTTAAGAGCAGGAAAAAAAACTCAGTAATCCTGTTTTATTGATATCAATGAAAGGATTAGGCCCTTAAGAAAAAATCAAATTACTCAAGTTGCTTGTCCTAAGGCAGATTAATAAATGGGTGAAAGTATGATTTCAGGATTGACATAAGTATATGTGGGCCATAACGTAATGAAACACTGACTGCATCCAAGATACCCCACGTGTAATATCTGCTGGATAATTTAGAAAGTCACATGGTTCTGTTTTGTGCTTTGCCCATTAATCATTTGAGACACCAGATGTCAAGAGATTGTGAAATGCTGCTGCATGGGGGAATTTTCTGCGGGGGTAGGCAAAGTGACATTTATAAAATGGCATAAAAGGATATTTTTGAAATATGCCACGTCAAAACAATAAAATGAATCCATAAATTTTCACCCAAATAAGCATTGATTTCTTTTCTTGAGTGTGTGTCTTACAACATAAATAATTCCATAGCAGAACAACTTAAAGCCAACTGTTGCCCATGTGGATATGTGATCTTAATACTGCAAGGAGGTGTAATAAATAGAGACACAACTTGTGCAAACTGTATCAACATCTTTTCAATAGACTCCAACTACAGTCAGAAGTTGGACATATACAAAATTTGCAAGTGTAGAATCTAAAGGGTTTTTATTGTTACAAATATAAGAAACGTTATGTCATCCATAGAGAGTTAATAAATTAAAATGTTCATTCCATAAAGTAAGATCATGCGATGACAACAAATGTTGCTTTGGTGTAAAACAAATCTAGTACATAATCTTATTAATATCTTTAGAGGAAAAGTAAACACTGGGTGTCCTTTTTATTTCCGGATGGCAATAACTTGTTGACAAATGATAGAAATAGTGTTAAAAATAATTTTTAAACCTTTTGACCTGTGGGGTTTAAAAGAATTAAGCACAATTCTTGGTTTTAAGCCCCACGGTGACAAGGAAGATGTTAGTTTGCCAGTGAGATTGATTGGCAGTAGTGTTTGGAGTTCAGCTGCTAATGCTAACGGCCCTCTACAGATTTACGATGAGTAAATATAGAAGACTATTTGTCACCCAGATTGATGGATTATTCATAAATGAGATGGTGCAATTCAGATTCTGAATTGGAGGAGCAAAAAATACAATGCTGTCCAGCTTGGAAGCAAACAGGTAGCATTCATAAGTAAATTACTAGAAACAACGTAGAACATTGTGAGGGTGACTTTAAAGTTCATGCATGCCTCATTGTTATTCACCAAAATAAATTTGTTGATCCTTTAATAAATATATGTAGAAGTGGATTTCTATTTATTTATTTTATTGAGATACAGAGCAAAATAGACCCTTGAGGCCTTTTAATACACATCGCCCAGCAATCCCCTCATTCAATCCTAGCCTAATCACAGGAAAAGTTACAAAGACCAGTTAACCTATTAACCTACAACCAGTAAGTCTTTGGACTGTGGGAGGAATCTGGACGACCCGAAGGAAACCCATGCAGTCACGGGGAGAATGTACATGCTCCTTACAGGCTACGTGGAATTGATCCCAGGTCACCCGTACTGTAAAGTGTTGAGCTAACCTACTACGCACCAGAATAAACCAAATGTACATCTGGAAAAGTTTCAGCAAGCCATACGTTCTGCATGTTACTACTCCTCTAACTATTTATCCATTCTCCATCATAAATAGAATGTTCAACTTGTTGAGTTTAAATCTAAGTATGAGGTTTCATTAGTTTTCTTATCAAGATGCAGAATCTTGGAATGTAATGTTAGATTAAACAATTTATGAAGCTCTCTATAGGAAGGAAATAATGTTTCTTCTTTTTCTGCCTTCTGCTTTTGCAATTCCAGATCAGAGATTTAGTAAGTTGTGCAAAATCCAGAAGTTTTATGTGTAGGTGTTAACTCACGAAGTCTAGAAGTTTTATATATAGGTATTTACTTGCCTATATATCATGAGCATGGCCCTGCTATTCTGATTCTCACTTCTACTATGTCCTTGGAGCAGATGAAAGAAGACTTTAGGATACTTTCAGGTAGTGGTATCAATCCATTATGTTATATAAGGAACCTACAGGTGTGAGTCTGTGATATCAAGTAAGCTGATTAAACAAAGTGTTGGAGAGCTAGGGGGATGCGAATATAAAATTCCTTGCTGCTAATACCATCAGCCCTCTTCAGATTTATGAGGAATAAATATAGAAGACTATTTGTCACCCAGGTTCATAACCGTTCATTACTACGAAAGTGTAGTTCACATTCTGAGTTGAACAAAAGAAATAATACGGTGCATTTGGGCTTGTAAGTAAACAGGCATAACTCCTGATCTAAGAAGTTTCCAGAACCAGTGAGTACTTGGCTGAAGAACCTGTTCAAATGCAGTATGTCTCTAGGATTCTGCATCTTGATAACTCTTTAAAGGGGCAATGAAAGTAGATGATCTGGCAGACAATGTGATGGGATGCACAAGAGAAAGAACAAGCTGTTTGGGGATGGGGCAAATATTTTCCAAGAGCATGATGGCTTTATGTATGCTCGTTCAAATTGGCCTCTTGTCCATCCTTCTTCAGACTAACCACTGAAGGCTGTGCTTTCAGCTATCTTGGCCGCAGCCTGCTCTATTAGGAACCAACTAAGAAAGTCAATGTGTTGACATGGATACAATTCTTAATAAATCTTTTGAAACCATCCTCTTAAAGGGGAGGGGGTATAACCTCAGTAAAAGAGGAAGTATTACAGGATGTGACATCTATGGCGGTGGTTAAAGCTGAATGGACAAAGACATGAATGAAATGTGTGCCACGTTGTTAAATTAAAGTGCAGGGGCCTTGACTACAGGTTTTCAGTCTAGCTTTAGAACTGGTTCCAGAAAGATTAGAAATGTTAACATTGTTTAAAAAGGAAGCAAGAGTGAACCAAGTGAACAAGCTGGTCGGTTTACCTTTGTTGGTGGACAATTTATTGGAATGCATTCAAAGGGAGTGTATAAGCCATTGAAAAGGCGCATACATTAATCACTGTTAATTAGGATGGGGCTGTAAAGGGAAGGTTATGTCTGACAGATTTGATTGGATCTTGTCCGGGTAGTAAGGAGGGTCAATAAGAGCAGTGCTTTTGATGTAGTCTGTATGGATCTTAGCAAGGCTTTTGATGAAGTCATATATGACTAGGTGGGTATTTTTTCTTTAGAGGCTGACTGGAGTTTTTTATTCACACAGCATAGGAAGAGCCATTTGGCCCTTTGGGCTTTTACTAGAAATTCTCTCCTTCAGTAAGTCAGTATTGTTTCAGACTTCTTGAATGCGCCAGTATAAATGTTCATTGTTTTAATGACTGTCTCCAAAGATCTAAATCCAATTATTTTTATTTGATGGATTTGAGTGCAAAATCTAAGGAGCAGCTTCAACCCTTTTCTTCTCTGTCGATAATTTGTTTTATTCGCAAAATGTCCCATCCAGATGTTTCTTCTTTGAGCTGCTGAAACTGATATTACAAGGTTTTGTAAAGAATGTTCAGACATGGCAACTACTCGAGTTCTCTCCCCAATGTCACGCATTTCAGCAGTAAGGTGATTCCCTCACTCTCAGGGTGACGGCAAAGGTTTGCCTTGCATGTTTTAATTTAAACTTAGATGAAAAGATTAAAGAGGTTGAACGATTGCCCAATTTTATAGTAGATGTTGAAAGTAAATTCTTCAAGTTCTGTCAATCGTGGAAATCCACATAGTAATATCATCATGTAGTTCAAAGGAAATGTGAAGCACATGCAGAGTACTGTCTTAATAACACCATGGCGAACATACATCTATTAATATTTACTTGCTATACTGTCCTCATCAAGACTGCTTGCATTACAAGGCAGTCTTCCTAAACAAAATCAGCATGACTTCTCTGCTATCTAACAAATTTATTTTTTGTCTTTTTCAGTTGCGATGAAAGGTCTCAGATTTGAAACATTCTTTCCAGTTCCATATATGCTGCCTAACTTCATGATAGTTTTAAAGTATTCTATGTCTTCAGGAAAGCTTTGGATTTTTCATCTGTTTGCAAGCAGTTAGGTTAGGGGTTGTCATTCAAAGTTCAAAGTACATTTATTATCAAAGGATGTATGTATATTTTATACAGCTTGGAGATTCATCTCCTTACAGGCAGCCATGAGGCAAAGAACCCCAACTGCACCCACTATAAACCAATGAAGAACATCAAACACGCACTGTGCAGAGAAAGTAGACTAAACAAATCATGTAAACAATAAAGCAAGCAAACAGCATTCAGAACTGAAGTTCACAACACCAGGCACCACTGCAGCCAACCTAGAAGACCACAGAAGCCGACTCAGACCACCTCAGTCCAGCACACAGTCGACCAAACTCCGTGGAGTAGTGAGCCGAACTGTCCCGTCTCTTGCCTCTGACCCCTAATGTGGGCCAGATTTCAACATGGCCCATATTATTTCATATTAAAATTTCTTCTAACACCTTCTGTACTGCAGTATTCTATGACACTATCAGATGGCAGAGTCCTGCCTCAATAGTACAGAATGAAGGACCTTCAGTCCATCGATCTGCACCTACACCATACCCTTTCCATCTATGCACCTATCCAAATTTTCATTAAGTGCCAAATAGAACCCACATCCTCCACTTATGCTGGCAGCTGGTTCCACACTCTCACCACCCTCTGAGTGAACAAGTTCCCCTTCATGTTCCCCCTTTCGCCCTTAACCATGACCTCTATTTCTAGTCTCACCCAGCCTCAGTGAAAAAAGCCTGCTTATTTTGAACCTATCTAGATCCCTTATAATTTTGCAACCTCTATCAAATCCCCCCTCATTCTCCCATATTCGAGGGAATAATGTTTTGACCTATTCAACCTTTCCCGATAACTCAGGTCCTTGCAAAATTCATTGCATTCTTCTTTCAATTTTATTGACATCTTTCCTGTATGTAGGTGATGAAAACTGCATACAACACTCCAAATTATATCTCATAATCATCTTGTGCACCTTCGATATAGGATCCCATCTCTTTAACTCAATATTTTGATTTATGAAAGTCAATGTACCAAAAGCTTTCTTTACAATGCTATCTATCTGTGACACCTCTTTCAAGGAATTATGGATCTGTATTCCCAGATTCCTCTGTTTTACCACACTCCTCAGGTTCCTATCGCTCACTGTATAAGTCCTACCTAGGTTTGTTTTCCCAAAGTACAACACCTTAGACTTATCTGCATTAAATTCCATCTGCCATTTTTCAGCTCATTTTTCGGCTGGCCCAGATCCCGCTAAAAGCTTTAAGACACTTCCTCACTGTCCACTACATGCCCATTCTAGTTTACCACATCATCACCTAGATCATTGATATATATGACAAACACCAACAGAACCAGCACCGATTCCTGTAACACACCACTAGTCACAGACCTCCATTCAGAGATGTAACCCTCTATTACCACTCTCTGGCTTCTCCCGTGAAGCTAATGTCTAATCCAATTTGCTACCTCATCCTGAATGCCAAATGATTGAACCTTTTTGACCAACTTCCTACATAGGATCTTGTCAAAGGTTTTGCTAAAGTCCATGAGAATATAACCTACTGCCTTGCCTTCATCTACTTTCTCGGTAACTTGCTTGAAAAACTCTGTAAGATTGGTTAGACATGACCTCCCATGCACAAAGCCATGTTGACTATCCCTAATCAGTTCCTGTCTATCCAAATGCTAATATATTCAGTCCCTTAGAATACCTTCCAATAACTTACCCACTACTGATGTCAGACACACCAGCCTATAATTCCTGGCTTTTATTAGAGCCTTACTTAAACAATGGAAAAAATATTAGTTGTCCTCCAATCCTCCGGCACCTCACCTGTGGCTAAGTATGCTTTATATATCTCTGCTGGGGTCCCTGCAAACTCTGCACTAGCCTCCACAGGATCCAAGGGAAAACCTTGTCAATCCCTGTGGATATATCCTCCCTAATTTGCCTCAAGACAGCAAACACCTCCTCTGTAATCTGTATACCGTCCATGACATCACTTCTGCTTTGCCTAACTACTATATACTCTAAGTGCATGTCCTGAGTAAATAGAAACTCATTTAAGATCTCCTCTGTCATTTTTAGCTGCATGCATAGTTTACCACTCTGATTCTCTAGAGGACCAATTTGTTATCCTTTTGCTCTTAATATATCTGTAGAGACACATGGGATTCGCCTTGTCTGCTAGAACAACCTCATGTCTTCTTTTAGCCCTCTTGATTTCCTTCGTAAGTGTTCTCTTGCATTTCCTATACTCCTCAGGTACCTGATTTGTTCCTACTTGCCCAAACCTACTATGAACCTGCTTCTTTTTCTTAACCAGAGCCTCAATATCGCTCAAATCCAAGGTTCCCTAAACCTGTTATCTTTGCCTTTTCTTTCAGGAATATACAAACTTTGTACTCTCAAAGTTTCACTTTGGTGGGTTGTTTTTTCTCGATGTAAAAGATCCCAGGGAAATATTTTGAAGTAAGGCGCAGTATTTATTCCAATTTCTGCCCAATATTAATCTCAAAAATAAAGTCATGTTCTTGTGACCTTATTATTTTGAATATGACTGCAGCCTCTCTGAAAAAGTGATTGCACTTAAACAGTGACTAGGTACATTTAAAGCTTTTTTTATAAAGGGACGACATGCAAATATCTATGGAACGACAGACCATGGAAAAGGAGGAGTAGAGGTTGTCAATTCAGCTGTTTGAGCCAGCCCTACCATTCAATACAGTCCTACCATATTGTCTTTCCCAAAACCAAATTTGTTGACTGAATGGAATTTGGTTCTTCCAAGGTAGAAGAGAACGAACCTTTGTCAATGAATGCAGTGTACCAAACTGAAAAATAGTTGAAGTGAATCGCTGCTTCACTTGAAGAACTCTTTGGGTCCCTCAGTGGTGGAAAGGGAAAAAATGAAAAAGCAGATTTTAAATTTTGTGCAGTTGCTTCAGAAGATTGTAGATGAGAAGAGGAGTGATCTGACAGGTGAGGAGGTGTCTTTGCAGGGAGAACAGGCCTTGCAGAATGGTGAAAGAGGAGGTGTGGTAGTAGAATCATGCTGTAAGTGATGGAGGATGCTGCATTGAATGCAATGGCTGGTGTAATGGACCACAGAGGCTGAGGATGCGATAACCTGAATTAGAAACATAGAAAACCTACAGCACAATACAAGCCCTTCGGCCCACAAAGTTGTGCTGAACATGTCCCTACCTTAGAAATTACTAGGGTTACCCATAGCCCTCTATTTCACTAAGCTCCATGTACCTATCCAAAAGTCTCTTAAAAGACCCTATCGTATCCGCCTCCACCACTGTTGCCGGCAGCCCATTCCACGCACTCACCATTCTCTGCGTAAAAAACTTACCCCTGACATCTCCACTGTACACTGTAGGCTGGTACCCATTCCTAAGCACCTTAACCCTGTGTCCTCTTGTGGCAACCATTTTAGCCCTGGGAGAAAGCCTCTGACTACCCACACGATCACTGCCTCTCATCATCTTATACACCTCTATCAGGTCACCTCTCAAACTCCGTCGCTCCAAGGAGAAAAGGCCAAGTTCACTCAACCTATTCTCATATGGCATGCTCCCCAATCCAGGCAACATCCTTGTAAATCTCCTTTGTACCCTTTCTATGGCTTCCACATCCCTCCTATAGCGAGGCGACCTGAACTGAGCACAGTTTTCTTTTCGATTACTTTTCTTTCTGGCTGCGAAGAGAGCAGAGATATAAGAAATTGAGCAAAGTAAGACACAGTTTTACTTCTGGTTTACAATGCTTGCATTTTTTTAGTTGCTCAAAGTTATTTATTTATTTATAGAGATCTAGTGGGATTAGGCTGTACCAGCCCTTTAAGGCACACCACCCTGCAATCCCCCAATTTAATCCCGGCCTAATCACGGGACTATTTACAATGACCAATTAACTTTCCAACCGTTATGTCTTTGCACTGTGGGAGGAAACTGGAGCACCCGTAGGAAACCCACACTGTCACAGGGAGAACGTACAAGCCCCTTACAGGCAGCGGCAGGAATTGAACCTGGGTTGCCTGAACTGTAAAATGCTGTGCTAACCACTACACTACTGCACCACCCTTGTAGTAGCGAACCCTTCAGGCCATTTGAAAGCCTGTTTCTCAGAGTGGGCATGCCACTCATGAATAACTGAAGACATGTGTTGTGTATTGTTAGATACTGCTCATGTCAGGGATCTTCACATTGACACAGGGAAATGGAATGAAAGTTATAAGTTTCTGGCTGACACGCCCTGATTTTTCTTCATATTTTTCAAAAAAATTGGTTAGTATAGCCCAAAAATATGGCTGTCTGTGATCTAATGTCTAGGCACACTATAAATTAAAATGTTAAAATTTCTTCCATGGCCTTCTGTCCTCTCTTATCAGACACCCCCTTCTCCAACGCTGTATCTCTTTCACCAATCAACTTCCCAGCTCTTTACCTCATCCCGCCCCCTCCCGGTTGTGCTTCTCTCTCCCCTCCCCCATCTTTTAAATACATTCCTCATCTTTTCTCTCTCCAGTCCTGCTGAAGGACCTCGGTCCAAAACATCGACTGTACTTTTTCCATAGATGCTGCCTGGCTTGCTGAGTTCCTCCAGCATTTTGTGTAGGATCTTACCATTGCTCTTTTCATAAGCTTTTATGCTATGTGGTAAAGGAGACGCAAATTATATACAAAAAAAATGAAAGTAATCTGACTCGTGTATAAACCAGGAGACACATTCTCCCAGAAACATATAATAAACCACAGTTAACACTGAATAATGCATTAGCAGCAATTTCTATGCTAATGCTTTTTACCCCAATCTAAAAGAGCATAATTTATTACACTTGTGACATTTCCCATTTCACACATTAACTAATGTTAAGGTTTTTGAGCAAGTGATAATTTTCTGCTGTTGATTCACACCCACTAAGAACTGGGGTGAAACTACCCAAATTCATTTTGCAGAAAGCCTTAACAGGTTACTGAAAGTCAGCTTTCCTTTCTCAGGATAATTCAAATGAAAATGAAGGAAAATATGATAATTTATCATAGTGCCATGTTCACTTCAGTCTTGCGTATACTGACTTATTCTAAGCAGAACGTGGGATTATTATTCAGGTAGAACTTTCACAACAGCACAGTGGGGATGTGTGTAGTGTTTAGGCGTAGGGGCAGGGAATGGGAACGGAGGTGACAAAGTGTTCCTGGAGGTTAGGTAAAAACAGCCCTGAGAGGAATATCCTTTGTGCAAGAGAACCACTCTAGAACTGCAGTGTTACAGCCAGGCATCTCCAGCATGAGGTTACCAGGGACAGCTCTGTAAGGACGTAACACGACCAGTGCAGTTTATCAATACCCATATTTTGGCCGTCAGTGGACTGAAGGAAAAGTGGATGAAATCTTCTCTTGAATAAGAAATTTAGATACATTTGAATACTTACTTGGGCCCCTGGCTCCTAAGTGGGAGCATAGGTCATTGGTAACCTCCTGTCCCCATCGTCCTCTGAAACTGATTGTATGGCTGAAGTTCATCAGCACGTCTGCAATCCATTGCATCCACTGTACAGGGCTTCACCAGAGCCCTGTTGGCCGGCCTTGGGAGCCGATGGGGACATAGGGTTGGACTTTGAGGGGCAGATGTATTTCAGTAATAAATACATTTGATACTGCTACCCACACATGCTCTGCCCATGGATCGCACTGAACCAATCTTGGCCCCTAGCGTGGTGAACAGTTATTCAATTATAAAATGTTAAATATAAGTCAGTTTTGCTCTTGGTGAGCAGGAACTGCATCATGGATGCCCGCCATTGATCTGACCCGAATCTTCTTCATTCAGCAAGTTGATAGTGGCACACAACACGATGGATGGTGTGAAGACTCAATTTTATTTCTACAAGGGCTGCATGCTGGATACTGTCATGGACAAATATATCTGCAACAGATAGATTGTGAAAATGAGGTGAAGTTGTTTTATTTTTTACCAAATGTCTCAGATTCATCAGTTAGCTATGCCAGTGGTGATAAGAACAAGCCGCCTTTGTCGATGGCCTTTGTAACTCCCAGCTCAGCGTGAGGTTTGTGACTGTGCTCTGTTACTATGTCCCCCCAAGTGTTCGATCAGCATGGGTGAGCTAGACTGGGCATAATTCATGGGCTGGATGACATCAGGAGGTGGCTATTAGAAGGTGCTTTGCCTGTTTTCGATTTGGTTCCTTGAGACCATGTAGTCAATGTTGAATGCTCCCAACACTAATCCTTCCTAACTGTAAGCTACCCCCCCAAGCTGGTGAGGCAAGTTAGATAGGCAGGAATTTTGATGGAGAAATCTCTGCAAGGTGTGATTCTGGGAGGAGGGACATTTCTGCTGCTTCAGTGGTACATGGGACTGCTTCCCCAGTTTGATTACCAGTTCCTGACGCAGTCAAGGAATACTTCTCAATAACTTTTCTAGAATTGCTGGATTGCAGAGTAAGCCTCTTCAGAAATCTTGTTTAAGAATTTTACTCTGCTTTTTCCTCAGTGTAGCTGGAGACCAGATTGCAATTGTTGAGGGGGGCTGGAATGCTATTCTTCTGATGTTTAAAGAAATACCTCCAATCTGGCCCCCTTGCTGATTTTGTAGTTTGTAAACTTTCAAGAATGAAAAAGTTGTTTTTCCCAATAAATGGCAAAGAGATCTGAGGTATCAGCAGTGTTAATTGAGCTTTATTTAGATGGGCTAATAAGAAAATTAAACAGCATTTGAACAGAGACATAACATGGGTTCTGAATCTTTGGTCAGTTTTCAGAGCCTGAGAAACACTATTGCACAAATTAAATTTGAAGCTGAGTTTTAAATATATTTAGGGATTTCTCCCAAGTATGATCATTTTGACAGTGTCTACCTGCCTGGATCCAATCTTCAAATCCACTACTTGGATTTCAAAAAGGGAGAATTTCAACCCATCTCCATACCTCCTCTATTCCCACTTCTAATTCATTTGTCCTTTGAGGTGATATTTCCACTTAGATTATTAGTCCACCAAGGATTTTGACTCATCGACACCTTTTAATATAGTTGTGCCTTTATTCTATCGAAGAACTTAAGTTTGAATGCAGTTGGCAATTAAAAATTAAATCCATTTTCCTGTCTTTGATGCTGCTTGAGAATGTGCTTACAGGGAAACAAATGGCCATTAGTGGTTCTGTAACTAAGAATCTAGAGGCTCATACCATTGATCTAGCAGCATGAGAACGAATATCATCACAAAATTACCAGATTGTTGCAAAAGCCTGCCTAAAATCCGGAGAAGGGACGGGCTGTCTTTTCCCTTTATAGAGTAAGCATAGACTCTCCAATGTGATATATTTTCCATTTAAAACTGGGCTTCCTAAACTTTTTATGCCATGGGCTATTAAGCAAGGGGTGGGGTCTGTGGACACCAAGTTCGGAACCTCTGATTTAAGGCAATTAGACACAAAACACAAGGACATAGAAAGAAAAATATAAAAAATCCTGGGTAATTCTCTATATTGAGAGATTTGGAGATACTATTCCAAAGCACCCACCAGTTTGGGAGATGCTACTTGAGTAACAGATGATAGATATTTTGGCAGGTGAATGAAATGGCAATTGAGAGTAGCAGATTCTCTGGAGTTTTCCCAAAATTCTTCATGTTTACATTTAGGATTCCATCTCTTACCTGAGTTGCATCTTGTTGAGTTAGGATCAGAGTATTTACCAGAGAATGCTCATTTCTGTGATCTGCTCGAGCTCAGTATTCTGGCTCGCAAAAAAAAACCCATAGATATTACTAGAGTCCTGGTAATAGAACTATCAAAGAAAAGCTGTTTAACTCCCCCCTGCTTGAGGGAATCTTTACCTGAACAGCTGTACTTCAATCTTCACAGTGGAATGGAGATAGTGATGAAATGACTAAGCCCAAGACTGGGCTGATGTTTTGCTCGTTGATGACCAAATGCAGAACAGACTTTACAGCTATTTTCTAGAACATATTTTATCCAGGTACTGTGATGACATAAACAGAACAAGTAGAAGCAGGAGTAAACCATTGAGCCTTTTCTGTCTCCTCCACCAGTCAGTAAGACTCTCCTTGGTACTTTCCTGCAATAACCCCATATCATTGATTCTCTTAAAACCCATAAATCTATCAATCTCTTCTGAAATACATTCAACAAATGAGTATTTACACCCCTCACAGTTAGAGAATCCAAAAATTCATTACCCACTGAGTGAGAAATTTCTTCCCATCTCAATTTTTTGACATTGTGATGTTTGGGTTTAGGAAAGTAATTTCTCCTGATTTTCAAAATATCCCTGTACGCTTCAGCATTTGTCTGGATATAAAACAGAATGAATTTTTTTAAAGCAAAGTTTATTTGGACACTTTTGTTGACAGTCTCATGGAAGGGGGTGCTGGGTCATATTTAGGGATACTATATTTATTGCAAGTAAATGATTATCGTTGATGGTCTGGCATATCCATTTTATAACTAGTCTGAATGTTGACAAGGTTTTTCCACTTAACTAGACTTCAAAGTGAAAGTGTGACTTATTACTGATGAAACTTAAGTTCCATTTGTTTAACAACACATCAGGGAATCATGAGATAGATTTTCAATAATTATTTTGCTGTTGAAATTAGCAACAGGTGTTGTGTAATATGAACCTGAAATGCTTACATTTTTCAATGTAGTAATCTGTAATCCCACTGACATCACAAAGTATATAACAGTAGAGCTTCTTTGTTCAGCCAGACTGTGGCACGATAATTAAGTCACAAAGAAAAGTTGTGGCTTTTTGCAGCAGTATTGGGTTCTCTGGAGTAAAAGCTGGATATGTAGCAATTTTGTAAATATTGGGGGATTGGAATCTTGCTATTACAAATTGAAGTTTTCCTCAAACACTTCCCTCATTTTGTTTAAATTGTAAAGAACTTGTGTTTGAAACTCAAATCTTTTAATCTTTGGTTTGCTTTTCTATTTCTCTTATTCCTCAACTACCCTCCACAATCCTGAACGCCAGCGACTGCTGCTCTCTAGAGAGCTAAATGTGCCTCTTACACTGAGGTATATCTAAAAGACGTTACCATTTTTGACTGGGCCATTTGGATGGTCAGGAGTTTCTGTGCGAAGTTTGTATATATTTATTTAGTTACTGTGATACAGCATAGACTAGGCTCTTTGTGTCATGTCACCCATCAATCCCCCACTTTAATTTGAGGCTAAGCACAGGACAATTTACGATGACCAATTAACTGTCTTTGGACTGTGATAGGAAACCCACGTGGTCCTGGGGAGAACGTACAAACTCCTTACAGGCAGCAGCGGGAATTGAACCAGGGTTGCCTGTACTGTAAAGCATTGTGCTAGCCTCTATGCTATCGTGCCACCCATATCATAAGGAAGCAAGATTGATAAATTACGCTTGTGCATGACTTATAATGCTTTACAGGTGTAACTATCGTAGGTACTACCCTCCATGGCTTGTCTTTTCATCTCTGCTCAGTAGGACTATACCTGATACCCTCTCCATGGCTGTCAAATTGGGAAAAAAAGCACCTTTTTGTGGAAAATTATGATTTGTGCATACCATTTGCTATCCACTGTGAGAATAACTGATCTTCAATCATAGACCTTACTTTTTCTGCACAAATAAAATAATGCATTGTTCTGAGCTATGAAGAAAGCTCTATAAACAAGAGAAAATCCGAAGATGCTGGAACTCCGCGCAACTTACACAAAATGTTGGAGGAACTTAGCAGGCCAGGCAGCATCTATGGAAAAGAGTAGAGTCGATGTTTTGGGCTGAGAGCCTTTGGCAGAGAAACTCTATATATAGCATTGATTTAGCTGTGGAGTAAATCGTTTCAGGTAAATGAAGGTGATTTAAATGCTTTAACAAGATTCTCGAAATGTTAATGTTCATTAGCTCAATTCTGGTGAAGAAATCAAACCAGGAAAGGGCAGGAAGATGTACAGTATGGAATTGAGATGTTTTCTGAGCCGTAGGTCTCTGCTTATAGAAACGTTGTGACTGATATTTTCAGCCACCCTGCTGATTCAGACACAACTTTGGCTGATATTTCTACGTTGCATTGGTCATTGTAGTTGGATGATCTCCCAGCAAGTTTCTCAGTGTCAGGATGGAAATCTGAACGCAGGGAGAAGTAATCTGACCACGCTGCAAGTGGATCACCACCACGGCACCCAAAGAGGTCACAAAGAGCCAGAAGATAAATAGGCTACAGCTGGCTTGTACTCCAGCCAAGATCAATCTCTGCAAAGGTAAACTTAGTCTCTTCAGTCTATAAATGATTAACAGTTTACTTAAACCACAACATCTGCCATTTCACTTAAAAGTAGGCCTGTGATCGAGTCATGGGGGGGTGGGGGCAGTCAGCAAGTACTAAAATATGCACAGGGGTAACTGGATATTGACATTTACATGTGCTGGATAGACGGTGGGTCGTAAACAGCTGTCTCAACTCTGATGGAAAGAGGGAAGTAGGTAAAGAGGCAGAGTTAGAACTGCAATTCCATTACTGTCCCGAAGAATTTGGATTGGGGTGTTCAAGTGAATGCCTGTTCAGATGGCAGAACGGTAGGTGCAGAAGGAATTATTCTGTTTAAATATGGAGTTGAATTTTACATAATGTGGTATCACGGTTTAAATGGATGTGAATAAACATAACTAACAAAACATATTAATAATCCAGAATTGATGCAGTTAAGCATGAGTGCCAAGTAAAGCAGAAGCATAATGTTATGATGAAGCTGGTTAAGACATTGGTGAGGCCCAATTTGGAGTATTGTGAGCAAGAGAAAGTATGCAGGCACTGGAAATCCAAGCAACACGGACAAAGTGATGGCGGAACTCAGCAGGCCAGACAGTGTCAATGGAAAAGAGTAAACAGTCGATGTCTCAGGCCGAGTCCCTTCAGCAGGAGTATTGTGTGCAGTTTTGGTCACCTACCTGCAGGAAAGATGTAAATAAGATTGAAAGAGTACAGAGAAAATTTACAAGGATGTTGCCAGGATGGAGGACCTGATTTATAAAGAAAGATTGAATAGATTTGGACTTTATTTCTTGAAACATAGAAGATTGAGAGAAGATTTGATAGAGGTATACGAAATTATGAGGAGTATAGATAGGGTAAATGCAAGCAGGCATCTTCCACTAAGGTTGTGAGGGACTGCAACTAGAGATCATGGGTTAAAGGTGAAAGGTGAAAAGTTTAAGGGGAACGTGAGGGGAAAGTTCTTCAGTCAGAGTGTTATGAGAGCATAGAACGGGCTACCAGTGCAAGTAGTACATGCGAGCTCAATTTCAACGTTTGGGGACGTTTGGATTGGTACATGGATGGTATAGTATGGAGCAGGTCAATAGGAATACACAGTTTAATTGGTTCAGCATGGACTAGATGGGCTGAAGAGCCTGCTTCTGTGGTGTACCTTTCTATGACTCTGTTCTTTTGCCTCCTCCATTCCAATCAAGGGTCTTTGATCTGAAATGTTACCTCCTTTTCTCCCCACAGATTCAGTCAAACCTGTTGAGTATTTTCAGCATTTCCAGCTTTTACTTTAGAATTCTGCAGAAATACGGTACCCCAATGACCAGTGGACAATTTTAAAAGGTAAAATGTAAAGGATGTAAAGAAGGGCTACTTTTTCCAGATAATTTCAGCCGTGCTAAAGCTGAATAGGGAAAAGGCAGAAAAGTATTTATTTAAAATCCTGCTTAATTTTTTTAAAATAGATTTTCAACACTTCTGTCCAAAGGAAATAGCCTTAATAAAATAATTAAACTGGGAACCACACCAGTTACAAGCCCCTAGCCTATGGGTTTGGTTTGGAAGTTGAAGCTTGAAGCTGTTGTAAAGAAATGTCATGATTCTGAATTCATAGAAATGCCATCATATAACATATTATACCTGTGGGTAATGCATTAGTGAATCTATTTGTGTTCCCTGTTGATGCACAAATACGTGTAAGTTGGGTATATATTCACCCAGGGCTACTTTTTTAAAATAGAGCCTTAACAGATAGGAACATTGGTCAGTAATACTGCCAGAACACCACAACCTGGACTACTTAATACTTGAGGTCACCTGATGAAGCTCTCAGGAGTTTCACTCTGCTATGTAGACAAAAACATGGTGCTCATGAGAATGAGGATACTAAGATGATCCTTGTACCATTTTTTTTGCTTGCCAGATCAACAAGGATCAAGAGGACCACCAGTCACAGAGTGTGTTGCTTTATGCTGGGGGAGCTGCATTGGTGTTGGTGATGCAAACAGGCTAAATGAACTCATCAAAAAGACTGGATCGTCCTTGGCTACAACCCGGAATCTTGTGAGTTAGTGGTGGAGAGGAGGTCACTAAACAAACTGTTATCCATTATGGACAATCTGGCACATCCTCTCCATGACCTATTGAATAAGCAGCGGAGCCCCCTTTTGAACAGACTCATTCAGCTCTGCTGTCACAAGGATCGTTACAGAAAATCTTTCCTACTAAATGCAATAAGCATACACAATATTCATCTCTGTGTGACAGGAGAACATGCATCATAGTACAACAGTCTCTGTTTTATTATCTCAGAAATTATTATTGCACATTGGTAAATTATTATTCTGTACTTTATTATTAGTTAAATCAGCTCACTGCTGTCTGTTTTTAAATGTTGCTGCTGTGACAAAAGAATGTTCCTCTCAGGATCAATAAAGTACTTATTATTATTATTTATTATTAAACTCAGCACAGCATTCATTGACATTATCAACACAACAGCACGTAACCTGGGACAATCGGGATATCGGTTACTTTCTCCTTTGATGAACATAGCAACTAGACAACCAGAGTAGTGGTGGAGGTTGAGGGGTAGGAGCAACTGAAGGTAACATTTTGTCTTTCGTGCTGACATATAAGAGCATGTTATATGTTTATGAAGGTCATTAAATATACTGGTGCACTGGTTGCAGTCAGTAGTTACAGTACTAGAGGGAATTGAAACAGTGTGGCCTTGTCAGAGTTATTGTAGTTTGTATAAGTGCTAGAGAGGCCAGATCATAGAGCAAGTGATGCAATATTTTCAGGTTGTTCTTCTGTCTTCGTTGTGCTCTCACTAAGCACCTCACTTTGATGAGACCCACCCCGGTCTCATGGAAATGAAGAACTACAGTAAATGAGGGCAGAACAAAGGGTCTTCATCTTTTAAACTACACAGGTGCTCTGCATCTGTCCATTGCTCTGCATTTTCACCCAATTCTATTAATTTCTGCACTTCTCAATTTCTGATCCCTTGAACCACTTCAGCTTCAGTTATTTCTACCACTGGTGGTTGTACCTTTGATTTAAGATACGTAGATTTTGAAAATTTCCTCTAAAACTTTCCCTGTTCCTATTTTTCCCATCTCAGAGCTTTTTGTCTGCCACTTCAAGTTAACTTCTGATCATTTGGTCCAATATCTCACAATATGATTTTGTGTGATTACCTTTCTGTGAATAGATCAAAGTTCAAAGTAAGTTCTATTATCAAGATATATATATATATATATATATATGTCACCATTTATAACCAACCCTGAGATTTATTTTCTTGTGGGCATGCTCAGCAAATCTGTAGAATAGTAACTATAACAGTGTCAATGAAAGATCAGCCAGAGTGCAGAAGACAACAAAATGTGCAAATACAAATACAAATAAATAGCAATAAATATCAAGAACATGAGATAAAGAGTCCTTAAAGGTCCCTGGTTGTGGGAACATTGCAGTGCTGGGGCAAGTGAGTGTAGTTATTCCCTTTTATTCAAGAGCCTGGTGGTTGAGAGGTAGTAGCTGTTCTTGAACCTACTGGTGCGGGTCCTGAGGTTATTGTACCTTTTACCTGATGGTAGCAGCGAGAAGAGAGCACAACCTCGGCATTATTAAGTTGAAGGTTCTCTAAAAATGGACAATGTAGATTTGGGAATGATTGATGATGCGAACAATGTCCATCTGCAGCCAAAAGCAGTTCAAGACATTAATGATTATTCAGGAGAGATCTCTGCTGGAGCAAAGTTGTTGCTTTTAAGGGTTAGAATTGAGGAAACTATGCTCACCAGAGTTCATGTGCCCATTCTTTAACTATCCAGCATGTTATTAGCAGATACAGACCGTGATGTTGAAAAACTGGTTAATTGTGTTTATATTTACTTAGAGCACTGTAAATTGTATTAAGGGTTTCTGTATTGAAGACTCACTTTCTCAGTGGTACTATGGCAAGAAGAAAAGGCTGATGCTGCTGCAAATTTGGGAACTGTTTTAAAGTTACAGATGCTATTTAACATAGGGTTAGTCTACACATTTATGTTGATCGTATGTCCATCAGACATTGGATCAGAATTAGGCAATTTGGCCCATCGAGTCTACTCCACCATTTGATCATGGCTGATCCATTTCCCTCTCAAACCCATTCTCAACCATCCAAACCCTAACATCAAGAATCTATCAACCTCCACTTTAAATACATCCAATGACCTGGCCTCCACAGCCTCCTGTGGCAACACCTTCCACAGATTCACCACCCTCTGGCTCAAAAAAAATCCTCCTCATCTCCGTTCTAAATGGACATCCCTCTATTCTGAGGTTGTGCCCTCTGATCCTAGACTCCCCTAGTAGAGGAAACATCCTGTCCACCACCACTCTATATAGGCCTTTCAACATTCGATAGGTTGAATAATAAATCTATTAATTTATACAATCAACAGTGCACCAATGATGTTTCCTCACATGGTGACAAAACACTTGCAAGTAAATTGCCAAGAACAGAGAACTCAGCTTACCTATACTAATAAAATTTTTGTTCAATAGAATAATAAATCTGTACTTGCCCTACAGTAAATACCAGCTGTTAATAATTTTTACTATTTGAAGCCGACAAGCTGATTAACTTGTCATTTAATTTGCTTGCTATCTCTTATCGGTTCCCCTTAGAGACCTTTCTGACGCAGCAGCAGAAACTGAAGGTGCTCTGTAGTGTTGAATGCTTTGTAGTCAAAAACAACAAAGCAATCTGAGTTATTGCTGTACACTGCACCCTTTATCCTCCCCCTTTGTCAGCAAGACAAGCAAGCCAGTGGCGAGATTTTCCCATATTGCTGCATCAGGACAAGAAAATTTTCCCTTTGATTATCACTCACCTTTCTGTAAATTGATGGGAGACAGAAGGAAATTAACAACATTATTCTATAAAGATATGAGGAAAGCTCTCAGGCAAAATGTCCTGTATATCTCTCTCAGATACAATTGTATATTGCTGATTTTATTTTGTATTTGTATTGTATTTTTGCTGATTTTCTTTTTAACTCATCTTTTCAAATATAATTTTATTCATCCGAGTAATATTGGGGGAAAGTGAGAAAGAGTGAAATGCCTAAAAATTAAGATAAGAGAAATTAGCATTTTCATAAAAACTATTGGCCTGAATAAAAGTACCAACTCATTTGATCCGTGGTATACAGTCAAGTGCGTGGCTGTAAGAATCCTAAAGCCAGAAATAGAAGCCTTTAAATTCATAAAACAGGTGCTGAATGTTCTTACATTACTTTTAAAGTCAACAGCAACTATATAAGAATTGTAGGTTTTTAAGCAAAAATCATTAACTTTCTCAGATTGCTTAAGTGCATCATCCTTTTAAAGTTTTGTCTGTTTACTGCCCCCTGATTAACAGAAAAGCTTGGAATCTGATGGGGTGCTATAATCAAGATAATTCAGACCATGAATCAAGCCTCTCGGTTTAGGGTCTCTAGGTCAGCTACCTATTGACCACAAGCCTTCTCACTGCAAATCTTTCTTCTGAAATTAGGGCTTGATCTTCTCTTGACAGGCTACAAGTTCAGTTAGTGCACTCCTTTGATCTGTTTCTTTACTCAAAGGCACACCCCCCTTGCTAAACAGCTTTTGGGGGGAGAACTCACTCACCTTTCTTCCTTATATTTATATAAAAATCACTTATTATGACCACACAGCAGGACTGGAGGAATGGGATGAGGGAAGGGGCTAAACAAGTTTACCTTTTGTTACCTTTTCTTCTGGTGAATGTAGGTTCGAGGTTGGAGAACATCTGTTACGGTGAAGGAAAGAAACCTGTAAACTCTTAAGGTATTCTTTTCCACCAAAAGTTCAATTAAGCCATCTGAGAAAAGTAATCATTTGTCCTTAGAAATGAAAATAAATGTAGTGCTGTCATTTAAATAAAGAATAATGTTTTCTATTTCAGACAGGAATTTTGTCAGTTGGATCATTTCTAGGACACCTGAAGACTGAGTGAGTGACAGTGTTGTATTGTTTAAATCTTACTCTGTTGCACCACAGACAATTTAAAGGGGGAAAAGTTAAAATGATCATTGCTGAGCAGGACCTGGTGACTAAAACACATGATTTTGCAGTTACTGCTTTTCTTTAATTGCATATTTTGCAACATAAACAGGAATGGTGTTGTTTTGTTTTTTCACAAGGGTCACAGTGCAGACTGTTTGACATGAGGCCTGAAGCTGCCTGTGTTTATTTTTTCACATCACCTGTGTGACGTATCCACAGACCAGGCCTGCCTCCTGGCAGGGGCCTACACTCAGAACAAGCAAAGTAAGTTAACTGTTGTAAGCCTGGAAGACTAGAAACAAAGATGTTCATTTGGAGGCCTGTAGGAACCATGTATCTATTTTCTGTCTGTTTTGTATTTTGTGGCATGCTTACCTATCATGTGAGTTGGGGTGTGGTATTGTTTCATATTTACATTTTATCTTAGTTAGTTTAGTTAGAGGCAGCCAGGGAAGGATATAGTTTTGTTGACTGCTAACTAGATCGCTAATGGAAACCACTTAGTAAGCTAATTAATTATGCTAACTTCAATTAGATACACTAATTGGAATGCTATTAGACTGCTAGCTATACCATCATATCACTAATATTGCTATTAGACTGCAAGTTAGACCACGTGGATGTTTGGTTGATTGCCAAGTTTGGCAAAAGGTTTGCAGACATTTCGGCTCCAATTGAGAAGCCATCATCAGTGCAGAGTTGAGGGCGTTGTCTCCTCAGAATTCCTCCGGGGTGTGAATGGATATTGATTAGATGTTGTGATCAGGTTCGCTGGTTCAAAACACTGAACAGTTTAGCAGTAGAAGATTTTGATTGGCCAGCTTCGAGGGCAGCCCATTGGCAGTACCGGTGATTCACTGATTGTTGACGTTGTTGTTTCTTTTTTTCCACAAGGTTTCATGTACCAGATCTATGTTGATGTGTTTGTTGATGGATCCTTCTGCAGAGAACCATGCTTCGAGAAATTCTTGTTCTTTTCTTGTTGTTGCTTGAGTCACGACTAGCTGCTGTCCAGTTGAAACAGTGTCCTTCTTCGTCTTCATGAGCTGACACTAGTGAGAGTGAGTCGCACCTTCTGCTCGCTAGCTGATGCTCATGTAGCCTGGTCGATAGTTTTCTACCTGTTCGACCAACTTGTCACAGTGACTACACTGGATTTTGTAGATAACATTTGTTCTATCAGCCACGTTTTGTTGCACTTTGAGTTTAGATAGGCCCCTCCTCAAAGTTGCAGCCAGTTTGTGTGCAACTGTGATGTTGTGTTGCTGAAGCAGTCTTGCTGTCATTTCCAAGTTGTTCTTTATGTACAAAATACAATTTATCTATTTGTTGTTTGTGTAGTTTGTATATTTGGGTTTCTGACCTTGTGGCACCTTTGGATGAAGCTTCCTGGATATCTGTTCTGTTGAAAGGTCATGAAGGTCTTGTTTTCCTTGATAATCACAGAGCCCTCAATGACGCACTGACAATGACTTCTTAATTGGAGCCGAAATGTCTGCGAACATTTTGCCAAGTTTGGTGATCAACCAAACTAACAAATAGCCAACCCAAGCTACCAATCTTCCTCAATATTTCAGTTGCTTATTTACTTTTGTTAGTTTTTTACCACTACAAGATTGTTTGTCTTTGGTTTCATAATAAAAGATCAAACATACCTTTTTCATTATTTGAAAGTGCGTCATAGATCGTTGATTACCCTGGCTTAGTCTCTCAGTGGCTTTGGCATGTTTTCGAACGGGGTACAAATGCGCAAGCACGTGAAAGTCGGCCCATGAGGCAGCGGGAGAATTTAAAAAGCAAGCAAATTAACAGAGCGGGCAATGGAGTAGGGGAGACAGAGTGGGAAGGCTTTGGCTCAAGAGGCTTCGGCGAGCAGATGCTGAGGACGAGCTTCACTCCAAGTCAGGTGAGGCCAGGTAAGTTCCTTTAATTAATTCAATTACCATAGGAGTAGGTAATGGAGGCAGCGGTTAGGGCAGTTGCGTGCTCTGTTTGCTGTATGTGGGAAGTCAGGGCGAGCACAGCTGTCCCTGATGACTACACCTGTAAAAAGTGCATCCAGCTGCAGCTCCTGACAAACCGAGTTAGGGAACTGGAGCTGGAGCTGGATGAACTTCCGATCATTCGGGAGGCAGAAGCAGAAATAAACAAGAGTTACAGGGAGATAGTCACCTCTAAGAGTCAGGAGATAGGTAGCTGGGTGACTGTCAGGAGAGGGAAGGGGAATAGACAGGAAGAGCAGAGCACCCCTGTGGCCATTTCCATCAACAATAAGTATACCGTTTTGGATACTGTTGGTGGGGACGACCTACCAGAGACAAGTTGCAGTGGTTGCATCTCTGGCACCTTGACTGGACCCTCAGCTCAGAAGGGAAGGAGGGGAAAGAGGAGAGCAGTAGTGATAGGGGATTTGATAGTTAGGGGGACAGATAGGAGGTTCTGTGGAAGAGATTGAGAATCCTAGATGGGCTGTTGCCTCCCTGGTGCCAGGGTCTGCGATATCTTGGATTGAGTTCTCAGTATTCTCAAGAGGGAGGGTGAGCTGCCGGATGTCATGGTCCTTGTAGGGACCAATGACGTGGGTAGGAAGAGTCAGGAGGTCTTGAAAGGTGAGTTTAGGGAGTTAGGCACCAAGTTAAAGGACAGGACCTCCAGGATAGCAATCTCAGGATTGCTACCAGTGCCACATGCAGGCAGGTTTAGAAGTAGTAAGATAGTGCAGATCAACGCGTGGCTGAAGACATGGTGCAGGAGGGAGGGCTTCAGATTTATAGATAATTGGGCAGTTTTCCAGGGAAGGTGAGACCTGTTCTGGCAGGACGGTTTACACCTGAACTGGAGGGAGACAAATATTCTTGCAGGTAGTTTTGCTAGAGAGGCTCTAGTGGTTATAAACTAGATACAAGGGGGGAGGGGAACCAGAGTGTAGGAACAGATGTATGGGAGAAGGAAGAAAAAGGAGATAGTAAAGTTGTTTGCACCGTTAGTGATAAACAGAGAGTAAGAGGTGGAGAATTTCTTAAATGCATTTATTTTAATGCTAGGAGCATTGTAGGAAAGGTGGAAGAGCTTAGAGCATGGATTGATACCAGGAAATATGATGTTGTAGCTATTAGTGAAACATGGTTGCAGGATGGTTGTGATTGGCAACTAAATATTCCTGGATTTTGTTGCTTCAGGTGTGATAGAATCAGAGGGGCAAGAGGGGGAGGTGTTGCATTGCTTGTTAGAGAAAATATTACAGCGGTGCTCTGGCAGGATAGATTAGAGGGCTTGTCTAGGGAAGCTATTTGGGTGGAACTGAGGAATGAGGTGTAGTAACACTTATAGGGGTGTATTATAGACCACCTAATGGGGAGCGAGAATTGGAGGAGCAAATTTGTAAGGAGATAGCAGATATTTGTAGTAAGCACAGGGTTGTGATTGTGGGAGATTTTAATTTTCCACACATAGACTGGAAAGCCCATACTATAAAAGGGCTGGATGGTTTAGAGTTTGTAAAATGTGTGCAGGATAGTTTTTTGCAGCAATACATAAAGGAACCAACTAGAGAAGGGGCAGTGTTGGATCTCCTGTTAGGGAATGAGATAGGTCAGGTGACAGAGGTATGTGTTGAGGAGCAGTTCGGGTCCAGTGATCACAATGCCATTAGTTTCAATATAATTATGGAGAAGGATAGGACTGGACCCAGGGTTGAGATTTTTGATTAAAGAAAGGCTAACTTTGAGGAGATAGGAAAGGATTTAGAAGGAGTAGATTGGGACAATTTGTTTTATGGGAAGGATGTAATAGAGAAATGGAGGTCATTTAAATGTGTAATTTTGAGGGTACAGAATCTTTATGTTCCTGTTAGGTTGAAAGGAAAGGTTAAAAGTTTGAGGGAGCCATGGTTTTCAAGCGATATCGGAAACTTGGTTCGGAAAAAGAAAGATATCTACAATAAATATAGGCAGCATGGAGTAAATGAGGTGCTTGAGGAATATAAAGAATGTAAGAAGAATCTTAAGAAAGAAATTAGAAAAGCTAAAAGAAGATACGAGGTTGCTTTGGCAAGTAAGGTGAAAATAAATCCAGTGGGTTTCTACAGTTATATTAATAGCAAAAGGATAGTGAGGGATAAAATTGGTCCCTTAGAGAATCAGAGTGGACAGCTATGTGTGGAGCCAAAATAGATGGGGGAGATTTTGAACAATTTCTTTTCTTCGGTATTTTCTAAGGAGAAGGATATCGAATTGTGTAAGGTAATGGAAACAAGTAGGGAAGTTACAGAAATTGTGATGATTAAAGAGGAGAAAGTACTGGCACTTTTAAGGAATATAAAAGTGGATAAATCTCTGGGACCTGACAGGATATTCCCTAGGACCTTGAGGGAAGTTAGTGTAGAAATAGCAGGGGCTCAGACAGAAATATTTCAAATATCATTAGAAATGGCGATGGTGCTGGAGAATTGGTGTATTGCTCATGTTGTTCCATTGTTTAAAAAGTGATCTCTAAGAGTAAACCTAGCAATTATAGGTCTGTAAGTTTGATGTCAATGGTGGGTAAATTAATGGAAAGTATTCTTAGGGATTGTATATATAATTATCTGGATAGACAGGGTCTGATTAGGAACAGTCAACATGGATTTGTGCGTGGAAGGTCATGTTTGACAAATCTTACTGAATTTTTTGAAGAGGTTAGTAGGAAAGTTGACGAGGGTAAAGCAGTGGATGTTGTCTATATGGACTTCAGTAAGGCCTTTGACAAGGTTCCGCACAGAAGGTTAGTTAGGAAGGTTCAATTGTTAGATATTAATATTGAAGTAGCAAAATGGATTCAACAGTCGCTGGATGGGAGATGCCAGAGAGTAGTGGTGGATAACTGTTTGTCAGTTTAGAGGCCAGTGACTAGTGGTCTGCCTCAGGGATCTGTACTGGGTGCAATGTTGTTTGTCATATACATTAATGATCTGGATGATGGGGTGGTAAGTTGGATTAGTAAGTATGCAGATGATACTAAGATAGGTGGTGTTGTAGATAATGAAGTAGGTTTTCAAAGCTTGCAGAGAGATTTAGGCCAGTTAGAAGAGTGGTCTGAAAGATGGCAAATGGAGTTTAATGCTAGTAAGTGTGAGGTGCTACATTTAGGTAGGACTAATCAAAATAGGACATACATGGTAAATGGTAGGGCTTTGAAGAATGCAATAGAACAGAGTGATCTAGGAATAATGGTGCATAGTTCCCTGAAGGTGGAATCTCATGTGGATAGGGTGGTGAAGAAAGCTTTTGGTATGTTGGCCTTTATAAATCAGAGCATTGAGTATAGGAGTTGGGATGTAATGTTAAAATTGTACAAGGCATTGGTGAGGCCAAATTTAGAGTATTGTGTACAGTTCTAGTCACTGAATTATAGGAAAGATGTCAACAAAATAGAGACAGTACAGAGAAGATTTACTAGAATGTTACCTGGGTTTCAGCACCTAAGTTACAGAGAAAGGTTGAACAAGTTAGGTCTTTATTCTTTGGAGAGTAGAAGGTTGAGGGGGGACTTGATAGAGGTATTTAAAATTATGAGGGGGATAGATAGTGTTGACACGGATAGGCTTTTTCCATTGAGAGTAGGGGAGATTCAAACAAGAGGACATGAGTTGAGAGTTAGGTGGCAAAAGTTTAGGGATAACATGAGCGGGAACTTCTTTATTCAGAGAGTGGTAGTTGTGTGGAATGAGCTTCCAGTAGAAGTGGTAGAGGCAGATTTGATATTGTCATTTAAAGTAAAATTGGATAGGTATATGGACAGGAAAGGAATGGAGGGTTATGGGCTGAGTGCAGGTTAGTGGGACTATGTGAGAGTAAGCATTCGGCACGGACTAGAAGGGCCGAGATGGCCTGTTTCCGTGCTGTAATTGTTATATGGTTATATATGGTTTTCAAGTAATCCCTACAAGGTCATCACACACAAAATGCTGGAGGAACTCAGTAGGCCAACCAGCATCTATGGAAAAGAGTAAACATGTTGAAATTTCCAGCCAAGACACTTCTTCAGGACTAGAGAAAAAGATGAGAAGTCAGAACAGGAAGTTGGGGGGGGGGGGGGAAGAAGATGTACAAGGTGGTAGGTGATAGGTGAAAGTAAAGAACTAGGGAGTTGACTGGTGAAAGAGATAAAGGGCTGGAGAAGGTGGAATCTGGTAGGAGAGGCTAGAAGACCAAGGGAAGGGGAAGAGCACCAGAAGTAGGTGATGGGAAGGTAGGGAGGTAAGGTAGGACAGGGAAATGAGAATGTTGAAATGAGATGTTCATGCCATCAAGTTGGAGGCTACTCAAATGAAATATAAGGTGTTGCTCCTCCAACCTGACTGCAGCAGTAGAAGAGGCCATGGACTGACATAAGACCATAAAACCATAAGACATAGGAGCAGAATTAGACCATTCAGTCCATCAAGTCTGTTCTGCCATTACATCATGGCTGATCCTGGATTCCACTCAACCCCATGCACCTGCTTTCTCACCATATTCTTTGATGCCCTGATCGATCAGGAAACGATCAACTTCTGCCTTAAGTATACACATGGACTTGGCCTCTACTGCGGTCTGTGTCAGAGCATTCCACAAATTTACTACTCTGGTTAAAAAAATCTTTCCTTAACTGTTCTAAAGGGTCACCTCTCAATTCTGAGACTGTGCCCTCTACATCCACATCCACCCTATCTAGTCCTTTCAACATTCAGCAGGTTTCATTGAGATTCCCCTGCATTCTTCTAAATTACAGTGAGTACAGGCCCAAATCTGCCAAACACTCCTCATAAGTTAACCCCTTCATTCTCAGAATCATCCTTGTGAACCTCCTCTGGACTCTCTCCAATGACAACACATCCTTTCTGAGATATGGGGCCCAAAACTGTCGACAGTACTCCAAGTGCAGCCTAGCAAGTGTCTTACAAAGGCTCAGCATTATGTCCTTGCTTTTATATTCTACTCCCCTTGAAATAAATGCCAACATTACATTTGCCTTCTTTACCACAGACTCAACCTGTAGATTAACTTTCTGGAGTTTTGCACGAGGATTCCTAAGTCCCTCTGCACCTCTGATGCTTAAACCTTTCTCCCATTTAAATAATTGTCCACACTATTGTTCTTTTTACCAAATTATATTATCGTACATTTCCCAACACTCTATTCCACCTGCCACTTTTTTGCCCATTCTTCCAATTTGTCTAAGTCCTGCTGCAGTCGCATTGCTTCCTCAGCACCACCAACTGCACCCCCCCCCCCCCCCGCCCCCACCTATCTTTGTATCATCCACAACTTTGCCACAAAGCCATCAATTTGTTGAAATGAGAATGGGAAGTAGAACTGAAATGGGTGGCCCCTGGGAGATCTCCCATTTTCTGGTGGACGGAGCACGGGTGCTCTGCGCAGCAGTCGCCCAATCTATGTCTGGTCTTATCAATATACAAGAGGCCACACCAGGAGCATCGGATTCTGTAGATGTCCCCAATAGACTCTCAGGTGAAGTGTTGCCTCATCTGGAAGGATTGTTTGGGTCCCTGAATGGTAGTTCACTACAAGGGCATATCGGCTTTTGACCAAAAGCAGCAATCTCTGGTGCCAACCCTCTAGTGCATTTAATTAAATGTGACATTTTTTTAGTTGTTAGCCTGTGCTCAGACTCATCTTGGGGAAATAACTGCTTTTGATCATAAAATCAGATGGAGTCAGAAAGCTATTTTGAGTTTTGTCATTCTCAATTTGGCTGTCTGCTCCAACAGTAAACTTCATTTCACAAAGTAATGCAAAGTGATTATTGTGTCACTTTGATACTAAATTACAAATTGAAATTAGCTTACTATTGTCATGTGCATTAAGATACATGAAATACTCATTTTGCATTCTGTTTATATAGATCAAAACATTACCCATTGCATTGAGGAGGAAAAAGTTAAAACAATGGCAGAATGCAAAATAAACAGAGAAAGGGCAGTGCATGTAAACAATACTATTACAGGTAATGAGTCCACCTTATCGTATTAGGGAACCATTCAGACAGTGGTGTACAGATTGTCCTTGAGCCTGGTGATATGTGCTTTCAGGCTTTTGCATCTTCTGTCTGATGGGAGAGGTGAGAAGAGAGAATGTCTGAGATAGGTGGGTCTTTGATTATACTGGCAGATATACTGAACTAGCATGAAGTATATAGGAGAGGCTAGTTCCTGTAACGTGCTCATCTGTGTCTACAACTCTGCAATTTCTTACGGTAACGTGCAGAGCAGTTGCCATACTGAGGCGTTATGTATCCCGTCTGAATGCTTTCTGTGATACATTGATAAAAGTTTGTAAGGGTTGCTTGCCTTGCTCTCACTAATCTGCACAGGTGCACAGCCATGCAGTAACTGAAACGCTCCCATGCACAGAGCCTTTGTTTCCACGCAGTTGGAATTTTATATAATGTTAATATGATTTTGAAATCTATGTTAATATAATTCTGAAATACCTTGCAATTAATTATGTTAATAAATATAATCCATACTTCTAACATACCATAAACTTTGAAATGTTTTAGAGCTTCAATATGTTTACGATGTAGTTAAATTGTAACAGTAAACACAGAATGGAAGTTGGTAGCTCATTGTTAATTAACCACTGACCCACTGAACCTAATGCCATCTAGTCAAAACAGTTTTACATTGCCATTGTGCCTGTCAGTTGTTTTGACTGCCTGACTTTGTTACTTGTGTTGTGAGCTACGGCTTGTGTTTTGTTTGATGCACATATTACAAAGAAAAGAGCCACACAGTTTTCAAGCTGTGTAAAAAATTCTTGCTCAGAGCAATGTTTGGACTGTGCAGCTGTAAAAAAAAATTGAGGGGATGTTGGTTACTTGGAACATGCCAAATTTCTTCAGCCGCCTGAGGAAGTTGAGGTATTTGTGAGCTTTTTTGGCCGTGACGTCAACGTGGTTAGACCTGGACAGGCTATTGGTGATGACCATGCCTAGGAACTTAAAATTCTCAATTTTAATCACCATTGAAATAGACAGGAGTATGGGCAACACTCCCCCCCTTTTCTGAAGTCAAAGACCAACACTTTTATTCCATCTCCCATGTTTTTATCTTTCATTTTGCTTTTCCATGTCTCCTTCCTACTCACAAACCCACCTAGATTAGTGCCATTGGAAAATATGTAATTATAACATTTCTTCTAAGCTTTCCCTGGTAATACTCCTCTTCTCTCTCTGTGCTACATTGACAACTGCATTAGTGCTGCTTCAAGCATCCACACTGAGCTCAACAATTTCATCAACTTTGCCTCCAATTTCCATCTTGTCCATTTATGTCACCTCTCTCCCCTTCCTCAATCTCTCCATCACTGGAGACAAACTGTCTTCAGTTATCTTTTATACACCCACTGACTCCCATGGCGTTCTTGATTATACTTCTCCTGTAAAATTCCATTCCCTTTTCTCAATTCCTTCATAGAAACATAGAAAACCTACAGCACAATACGGCTGTACCACATCTGTTCTCAGGATGACAGTTTCCTTTCCAGGATATCAGAGATGTCCACTTTCTTCAAAGAATGGGGTTTTTCTTCCTCCACCATTGATGCTGCTTTCGCCCGCATCTCCTCCATTTCCCGTTCATCCGCATATCTCATCTTCTCGCTGCTTTAACAGTGATAGAGTTCCTCCTGTCTTTACCTACCACCACATGAGCCTCCACATCTCTGCAATGTCTGTCACCTTCAACAGGACCCTACCTCCAAACACATCTTTACCACCCCCTCATCTCTACCTTCTGTAAAGATCATTGCCTTCATGATTCCCTTGTCCAATAATCCCTTTCCACTAATTTATCCCTGCAAACGGCTTCAGGGCCCCAATCTGTCTTTTCAGGTGAGGCAATGCCTCACATATGAATCTGCTGTACTACTATATACAGTGCTCACGGTACTGCTTCCTCTACATTAGTGAGACTTGACGTAGAGTGGGAGACTGCTTGTCAAGCACCTCAGCTCCATCCACAAAAAGCAGGATTTCCCCATGGCCCACCATTACAGTTCCTCAGCCCAGTCCCATTCTGATAGATCAGTTCATGGTCTCTTCTACCACTCTCAGCCTGAAGGAGTGACATCTCATATTCTGTTTTAGATAGCCTCCAACCTGATGGCATGAACATTGAGTTTTTCAATTTCCAGTAATTTTTTCCACTTTCCCTTCCCCTCTTCTTCATTTCACTACTCTGGCCTCTTCTCCTCAGCTGCCCATCATCTCCCCTCTGGTGTCCCTCCTCCTTCCCATAAGACCATAAGATATAGGAGCAGAAGTAGGCTATTTGGCCCGTTGAGTCTGCTCTGCCATTCAATCATGGGCTGATCCAATTCATCCAGTCATCCGCACTCCCCTGCTTTCACCCCGTACTCTTTGATCCCCTGGCTAATATTTCTGCCATGATCCACTCTCCTCTGCTATCAGATTCCTTCACCAACTCTTAGCCTTCTCCACTTATCACCTCCCAGCATCTTACTTCATCATGCTCCCTGACTTATCTGCTTCACCTATCATCCTTCTAGCTGTCTTCCCCCTCTCCCTCTCCACACATTCTTATTCTGGCTTCTTCCCCCTTCCTTTCCGGTCCTTATAAAAGGTTTCAGCCTGAAATGTTGACTGCTCATTCATTTCCATAGATGCTGCCTGACCTAATTGGTTACACTAGCTTTTCGTGTGTGTTGATCTGATCTTCTCAGCCAAATTGTTAACACACATTGTGTAAAGATGGGACTTAAGTACCATTTGCCACAGTACCTCAATAGATACAGTTTACCAACGTGGAAATGATCTGTTTATTCCCATGATTTGCTTTCAATCCAATAAGCATTTCTGAATCCACATCAATACATTATCCTTACTTCAACATGTTTCAATTTTACTGCTCAAACTCCTGTGCAGTACTCCACTGACCACTTTTGAAATTCAAATGCACCACTAGTTACCTCTGTATCTTTTCTCTTCAGAGACTTTTGGATAGGTACATGGAGCTTAGAAAAATAGAGGGCTATGGGTAAGCCTAGTAATTTCGATGGTAGGGACATGTTCTGCAGAACTTTGTGGGCCAAAGGGCCTGTATTGTGCTGTAGGTTTTCTATGTTTCTAACTCTAGTAGATTGGTCAAATGTGACTTTCTTTTCATAAGTCAATGTTGGTTCTACTCAATTGTATCAAGTGTTCTATTACATTCTTTAGAGATTCCAGGAGTGTTCCCTTCACTGACATTATAAGGACAAGTAGTTGTCCATTCTCCTTCTGCCCCATATTTAAAACAGTGGGATCATATTTGCTACCTTCCAATCCACAGAAAGAACTGCATAATCTATAATTGTTTTGTCTGATATCTAATTGTGAATTATCTAAATTTCCGCAGTCAACTTCAGAATTCCAAATCATTGTATCTTTTAGCATTGTCAAAAACTGAATCAAACTTAACATTGGCATCTTTACTGACCCCAGTCTGAATTTCCATCTGACTTGTTCATAATAATGGCATTCTGCAAAATTACAAATATCCACTCAATCTTAGACCGTTCTTGATGAAATTTTATATATTACTGGCTTTTTGTTTTGTAACCCACACTCTCCTTCTGACCTAAGAAATCTGCATTTTCTCTTCATCTTACATGCATCCCATGCAGGTGGCATCCATTATTAAGGACCCCCATCACACAGGGCATGCGCTTCTCTCATTGTTACCATCAAGAAGGAGATACAGAAGCATGAAGGCACACACTCAGTGATTCAGGAACAGCTTCTCCCCCTCTGCCATCCGATTCCTAAATGGACATTGAATCCGTGAACACTACCTCTTTTTTTTTAATTATTTCTGTTTTGGCACCATTTTAAATTTAACTATTATACATATATTTACTGTAATTCATTTATTTATTTTTATCTATATTTATCATATATTGCATTGTACTGCTGTCGCTGAGTTAGGTCATTTCACAACATATGCCGGTGATATTAAACCTGATTCTGATTCCTAATTCATTTATTCCATGCTTGGTCATCGTGCCATCAGTGATATAGAAAATATTATCCTTGAGAAACCCCCTCTGACTCATAACCTTCTGCTAGGATTCAGCTTTGTGACTGGGCTGCTGGTGACCTCTCCCTAAAATCCCTTCATTGCTACAGGCAGCTGTGGAGGCCAAGTCTTTATGTATATTTAAGGCAGAAGGATTCTTGATTGGTCAGAGCATGAAGGGATATGGGGAGAAGGCAGGAGATTGGGGCTGAGCAGAAAATTAGATAGATCAGCCATGATGAAATGGCAGAGCTGACTCAATGGGCCGGATGGCTTAATTATGGTCTGATGGTATAAATGATTTCATGTACCTTCTATTTCTGCAACACCAATAGTGTGAAAAAAAATTAGACTCCCGACTTGTAGAGTGAAATTTCTAGAAGATATTTTGTTTAGCAACACAATGCTAAAACTTAAATGCACAGGCCCTAACATTTTATAACTCATTTAGTGGGTCAGATTTGTGAGTCAAGTTACAAGGCTTTCATCAATGGAATTTTCATAGACCTTTTTGGAGTTAGAAAGCTGGGACCTACTGCTATCCAACTAGTGGGGTGCCACAGGGCTCGGTATTGGGACCACAGCTGTTTACAATTTACGTCAATGATTTAGATGAAGGCATTGAGAATAACATCAGCAAATTTGCTGATGATACTAAGCTGGGTGGCAGTGTGACATGTGATGAGGATGTTAGGAGAATTCAGGGTGACTTGGATAGGCTGGGTGAGTGGGCAGATACTTGGCAGATGACGTTTAATGTGAATAAGTGTGAGGTTATCCACTTTGGGAGTAAGAACAGGAAGGCAGATTATTATCTGAACAGTGTAGAGTTAGGTAAGGGAGAAATACAAAGAGATCTAGGAGTCCTTGTTCATCAGTCACTGAAGGTGAATGAGCAAGTGCAGCAGGCAGTGAAGAAGGCTAATGGAATGTTGGCCTTTATTACAAAGGGAATTGAGTACAAGAGCAAGGAAATCCTCTTGCACTTGTACAGAGCCCTGGTGAGACCACACCTGGAGTATTGTGTACAGTTTTGGTCTCCAGGGTTAAGGAAGGACATCCTGGCTGTAGAGGAAGTGCAGTGTAGATTCACGAGGTTAATTCCTGGGATGTCTGGACTGTATTTCGCAGAGAGGTTAGAGAGACTGGCCTTGTACACGCTGGAATTAAGGAGATTGAGAGGGGATCTGATTGAAACATAAAAGATTATTCAGGGATTGGACAAGATAGAGGCAGGAAATATGTTCCAGATGCTGGGAGAGTCCAGTACCAGAGGGCATGGTTTGAGAATAAGGGGTAGGTCATTTAGAACAGAGTTAAGAAAAAATTTCTTCTCCCAGAGAGTTGTGGGGGTCTGGAATGCACTGCCTCGGAAGGTAGTGGAGGCCATTTCTCTGGATGCTTTCAAGAAGGAGCTAGATAGGTATCTTATGGATAGGGGAATCAAGGGATATGGGGACAAGGCAGGAACCGGGTATTGATAGTAGTTGATCAGCCATGATCTCAAAATGGCGGTGCAGGCTCGAAGGGCCGAATGGTCTACTTCTGCACCTATTGTCTATTGTCTAGTATCTGGCAGTATTCCCACATGAATAATGGGTTAAAATGCCGTGCAGGAAGTAATTACAGATAAATGGAATGTTGGAGAGGGCAGAGGATATGAAGGTAGGAAAGTCTTACTTTATTTACTTATCTAGTGGTACAGTGTGGAGTGGGCACTCAGGTTCTTCGAGCCGGGCTGCCCCAACAACCCCTGGCAAACCTAATTAGCCCTAACCTAATCACGGGGCAATTTGTAATGACCAATTAACCTACAGCTTTGGACTGTGAGAGAAAAGCGGAGGAAAAAAACATCCACTCGCTCTCCTTTCTCTACCCTCAAAGAATTCCAACATATTTGTCCGGCAAGATTTCCACTTTAAAGGAAGCCATGCTGACTTTGACATATTTTATCATATGCCTTCAAATACCCTTCAACCTGAAGGTCAGACTAACTGGCCTATTATTTTCTGTCTTTTGTCCCCCTCCCTTCTTAAAGAGTGAAGTGATATTTGCAATTCTTCAGTCCTTGAACAATTCCAGAATCTAATGATTACAGTAAGAGCACTACTGATGCCTCCACAATCTCTTCAGCTCTCTTTTAGAACTCTGGGTGGGTGTAGTCTATCTGGTCCAGGTGACTTATCTACATTCAGTTGGACCTCTCAGTTTCCCAAGCACCTTCTCCTTAGGAATAGTGTCTACACCACTGTTACTTGTAAGCTGTGTGGGCGCGAGGGCTCAGAGTAACCAAAATGCTTCCGCACACATTAACCTTTGTTGCTGCGCAGCTATTCATTCTAAGTATTCATTGTATGCACGTTACAAAAAAAAATTCAAAATGCTGCACAGTTCTCAGGCCATGTAAAAAAAAATCCTGTTTGTTCTGTGCAGCTGTAAAAAAAAAGAGAGAAGGTTAGTCTACACTCACTTCTATCCCATGATGTTCTTGAATTTTGAATATACTGCTGATATCTTCCACAGTGAAGACTGACACAAAATACTTAATGACTCCTTTCCACCATCGTTTTCCAGCAGTCCAATATCCACTCTTGCCCTTCTTTTACTCTTTGTATATCTGAAAAAAATTTGGTATACTCTTTTATGTTATTGGTTAGCTTTCTGTCGTATATAATTTTTCTCTCTCCTTAGTGCTTTCCTTCTGTTGGTTTTTGAAAGCTTCCCAATCATTTAGCTAGCAACTGTAATAATGATACGTCTGATTTTAGCTTCTCTCTTCCCATATCTCTGGAGTGCTGTGTACAGTTTTAGCTTCCATGTTTAATTAAGGATATTCCTGCAACAGAGGCAATTCAGAATTGTTTTGTTAGCTTCATTCCTGATAAGAAGGGAATAGGTTCTGAAAATGGATGAGTAGGTGGAGATTACGTTTCATAGGAGCTTAGAAAAATGAGGAGTAATCTTTACTGAAACAGATGACTTGTATGAAAATAGATGCTGGAAAGATTCAAGGTTGTTTAAATGTAAAGACAAGCAAAATTATTGTTACCCTGGATCCAATGTGGCACAAAAAACACAAAAACAACAGAATAATAATAAAAATCACATAAATCCAAACTTGATTATTTATAAAATAAATATAGAGATTCAAGATAGTTTATACACATAGATTGATTGTACATCCCTAAAGTGACTCTGGGCTGTACATAAGGTGACTGACAGGAAATAATAAAATAGTGCAGTATATCTGCCTTCCTGCTGAAGGGTTTCGGCCCAAAACGTCGACTGTACTGTTTTCCATCGATGCTGCCTGGCCTGCTGCGTTCCTCAGCACTGTATGTCTGTTGCAGTAATAAAGTAGTCATGGAGTTAGGGAGTGGAGGTATTGATCAGCCTTACTGTTTGGGACAGTAACCGGTTGTCCAAGTATGGATGCTACCTAGCCTCCTCCCTGATGGGAGTGGTACCCTCATGGGGTAATGTAGAACTAGAGGACATAGTTTTAGAACAAGGGGTTGCTATGTAAGGCCAAGTAGAGCAGTCGTTTCTTCTCTCAGCAGTCACCGAACTTCAGAATTCTCTGTCCCAGTGAACTAATTGGGCTGAATTACTGAATATATTTAAGGCTAAAATAGAAATACTTTTGGTCTACAGGGAAGTCAATAGTTATGGGAAACAAGCAATCAAGTGGGGTTGAGGCCAAAGATCAGACCAACCATGACTTTATTACAAGGTAGAGCAGACCCAAGGGACCATATGATATTTCTCATTTTGCTTTGTATAAACTGTGGATTTCTGTATTTAATCCTGTAATTTGCAGTCTGATGTACTGGACACTAATGATGGTGCTGATGGGTTCTCCATGCAAAGTCTAGGCTATACCTTATTTTATCCCTTTCTTTTCCAATTTTTTCTTCTTGCGGGATTACAGCCGCCCTGAATCTCACACTTCTTACAGCATTTTGTGTAAGCTAAGCTTTCCTCCAGTTTATGCTCTTAACAGGTTTGTGATGAACTAACTGAAACTTGTGAGTCATGCCATTTTGTTCTATTCTGAATGACTACTTCTCTCAGTGCGAACTCAGTCTACTTTGAACTGACCTCTGGATGTTGAAAATAAAGTAAAATTGGACAGTACAGAACAAGTGAAGGTCAGCTCAACCCTGCTTATTGCACGCTTTTTTCTCTTATGGAAGTAAGACTGGAACTGCTGGCACTATCTGAACAATGACTTTAAGCTATTCTGACAATGGGCTATGAAAAGCCTGGCTGATTATCATACACTCTCCTCAAATTCAAAAGGCAGATGCCAGTAACAAGTCAGAATCAGAAACACGTTTATTATCACCAGCATGTGTCGTGAAATTTGTTAACTTAGCAGCAGCAGTTCAATGCAATACATAATATAGAAGATAAATAAATAGATAGATAAATAAATAGATAAATCAATCAATCAACTACAGTATACATATAGATAAAAAATCGTGCAAAAACAAAAATAATGTATATTAAAAAGTGAGGTAGTGTCCAAGGATTCAAAGTCCACTTAGGAATTGGATGGCAGAGGGGAAGAAGCTGTTCCTGAATTGCTGAGTGTGTGCCTTCAGGCTTCTGTACCTCCTACCTGACGGTAACAGTGAGAAAAGGGCATGCCCTGGGTGCTGGAGGTCCTTAATAATGGACGCTGCCTTTCTGAGACACTGCTCCTTGAAGATGTCCTGGGTACTTTGTTGGCTCGTACCAAGATGGAGCTGACTAAATCTACAACCCTCTGCAGCTTCTTTTGGTCCAGTGCAGTAGCCTTCCCCCCCATACTAGACAGTGATACAGCCTGTCAGAATGTTCTCCGTGGTATATCTAAAATTTTTGAGTGTTTTTGTTGACATACCAAATCTCTTCAAACTCCTAATGAATGAAGTATAGTCTCTGTCTTGCCTTCTTTATAGTTGCATCGATATGTTGGGACCAGGTTAAGTCCTCAGATATCTTGACACCCATGAACTTGAAGCTGCTCACTCTCTCCACTTCTGATCCCTCTATGAGGATTGATATGTGTTTCTTCATCTTACCCTTCCTGAAGTTCCCCAAGTTCTTGTCTATCTTACGTTACCTAACTCAGCACACTGGATCAACTGCCTGTTTGATTTGAGTGTTTTACTAACATGCACATAATATATTTATTGATAGAGCCAATTAAATGTTTTAAACACTTTACACAAAAAAAACTTCCTGTGAGTGTCACACTTTGATAGCAGCTCCAGCATCATTAAAAAATACACTGACCACTCACCATGGGCAATTTTACATTAGGTCCATAAGCATAGGAAAGGCATTCCAAACTTGATTATTGTAGAGCAACATACCCAAAATGCTGGAGGAACTCAGCAGGTCAGGCAGCGTCTATGGAAGTGAATAAACAGTGATGTTTTGGGCTGAGATCATTCTTCAAGACTGAAAAAGGGGGAAGGTGCCAGAATAAAAAGGTGGGGGAAGGGGAAGGAGAATAGCATTTTGTAGATGTCTGCCTTTTAAAACAAAGCAGTTCCAAAATGTAATTGTTTCATTAAATGTTTTTAGTGAAATAGAAGACTATATAAACATCTTTAATGTTCAGTTGTGCTAATGATGTAGAGATATGTTTGTAGCATTATATCATTTTGGAATGTGCTTACAGTGTTGGATATCTATAGTAAGTAGTTAAAATCTAGTTTGAGATAAGAGCGTCAAATTGACATTTACAACTATTTGATTTAACATGTTGCGTTATTTATTGTCTTAAATGAAATAGTAGTCTGAGGATTGATTCTAATGGCTTTGCAAAACTGAAGTTTGCAAATCGCGATGTCTTTTTTTTGTATACCCCATTTATTGGTGTCAGCAGAATCCCTCTACATTATGCGTGCTCTTCATCTATCTCCATTGAAGCTTTGCATCTGCAAATCAATGTGTCATAATAAGAAAAATCTTGGTAATTTATTGTCAACGTAATCATAGTATTTAACTTGGCCTTTCACTGCCAATAGTTTGTCAAATCAGTGAGCCATTGAAATTGCTGATCTTTAAAAGACGGCACAGTGCCAGTGGTGCTGTTTCTTCTGTATCTAAAGGTAGTTTTCCAGAGCCTTAATCCTGGGGCATATGGTAAGCAGATATGATCTGTAGAGGCATTCAAATTGGGCTTTAATGATAATACTATTAAATACGATTTGTGTCTCCAACAGTTATTTTCTCAAATCAAATACTTTGTAAATTCATTGTCAGTAGTTCCTTTCCAAAGAACATTTCATGAGGCAGTCATGTTTAATTAATATTTTCTTTATTAGCTACATATATCTTCGGGTCACGTTACTTCACAGCACAGGGAATATTTCATTAATTAATTGAGACATGCATCTTTTTTTTTCAAGCTGATCCAAGAAAACCAAACTGTGAAGTAGGCCCTTCCAGCCCTTTGACCCACACCACACAACAACCCACTGATTTAATCCTAGCCTAATCATGGGACAATTTACAATGACCAGCTAACCTACCGCCCAGTACATCTTTGGACTGTGGGAGGAAACGGTAACGGGGAGAACTTACAAACTCCTTATAGGACAATATCACCGCCATTAGCTTTACTGTTGAGACTCAATTGCCAGATTTAATTTGACCCTTGCAGATCCAATTCCATCACCAATGCTGTGTAACAAATCACTAATATTACTTATCTGGCTGTGGGGTCCAGAAGCTAATGTCACAGGACCAGGCCACCCAGAGGAAACCCTGAAGTCACAGGGGAATGTACAAACTCCTTACAGGCAGCATTAGGAATTGAACCTGGATTGCCTGTACTGTAAAGTGTCATGCTATACGTACCTACCATTCAATCAATTTGTAAACTATTACCTTACCATCACTGTATAAAACATGTAATGAAAATGATTAACACAAACTATGGCTTTGCTCACATGCTTATCCTTCATTTGTTTTTTCATGACAACAAGTTAATCTTCAGTGATTATAACTTTGAAAGTAATTTTAAAATCAAACTGACAGTCTTGCATAGCAAGGGAACCCGATTTTTAGGCCACAGATGTAAGAGTAAAATGGAATGTGAAGTGCATATAAAGCTATGGAAATCTGCGGAATTCTCTGCCCAATGAAGCAGGGGAGGCTACCTCAGTAAATATATTTAGGACAAGGTTGGATAGATTTTTGCATGGTAGGGGAATTAAGGGTTATGGGGAAAAGGCAGGTAGGTGGAGATGAGTCCATGGCCAGATCAGACATGATTGGATTGAATGTCAGAGCAGGCTCGATGGGTCAGATGGCCGACTCCTCATGTTCTTATGTATGCACACGACTAACTTCCACCAGCAAACGTATGCCCCTATTTGTTGGGAAGTAGGGGTGGGAGAGAGGGAATTTGTAGTAGATCCATACATATTTGACTGTATTTACATATGTAAAAGGTAGAAAGTAGGAACTAAATACACGTCTGAACAAATACTCACGTACAATCGTGACTTGATCCAGAAAGTCTTTTTTTTTCCATTGGGATTAAGCTAAATTGAAGTAATTTTAGAATGTTCTTGATTGCTTGAGTTTCTGTAAATGCTTTTATGTGCTTTGGTTAGATATTTTTTGAGTTAATGCATTTTTAAAAAAATGTTCTATTTATAAAGTTCTGACTGAGAAATATTTGAAGACTTCGACTGCTGGCAAAGCCAAGGAGATCTGTTTAGCTGGCTACCGACGTTTTAAATTGCTCTTCAGATGGGGCTTGTTTTGGTCACCGTATGATATTTTTTCTATTGTGGAAGATGTTTTGCTGCATGGTTCTTACCCTCTGAAGATTGGGCCACCTTACTATTTGCCCCAGCAGTTTTCAATCCACCCGAACTCACAGTCACTGTCACCAAAGTCAGGTCAGTCTTCTGGAGAGGCAACCCATGGAAAGCGTGAATGGAAAAATTCCACTGATGCTGGAAATCCAGAGTAACACACAACATACTGGAGGAACTCAGCAAGTCAGTCCACATCTATGGAGAGGAATAAAGAGTTGATGTTTTGGGCTGAGACCCTTCACTGGTCCTGATGAAGGGTCTCTGTCTGAAACATTGACTCTTTATTCTTCTCCATAAGTGCTGCCTGCCCTGCTGTGCATTCCTCCAGCATTTTGTGTGTGTTACCCTTGGAAAGCATCTGCCCCAGATGATATTTCTGCCATATTAGCTGGTGGGGGAGGGGGGGATGGCACTTGCAGACATTTTCAACTTCTTCCTATTTAAGTGAGAGATTCCCACATGTTTTAAGAGCCCATTATCATCCTAGTATCTAAGTAAAAACAACGTAATTTGCCTTAACTACTGCTTGCTGGCTCTGACATCTACCTGTCATGAAATTCTGCCGAAGGCATGTCATGGCAGATCCTGGTTTATTGACTGCAGCTCAACCTTCAATACTATAATTCTAAGCAAACTCATTACCATGTTCCTAGACCCGCAACTTCACACTTCCCTTTGCAACACGATCCTTGACTTCTTGGCAAGAAGGCTGTAATTGATAGCATAAAGGACGCCAGGGTAGTGCAGTGGTTGCTCAAAGGGCAAGAAGGGCCTACTCCATGCTGTGCGTCATTGGTAAGGATAGGCAGGAACAGCTCTACCGTGTTTCTCCTCAACATAGGTGTCCCACAAGGCTGTGTCCTCAGTCCCCTGCTCTATTCGCTATATACTCAGGACTTCATGGCCAAAATCTGCTCTAACTCTATCTACAAGTTTGAGGATAACACCACCATAGTAGATCAGTAATGAGTTGGAGAACATGAAAGAGATGGAGAACCTAGTCACCTTGTGTTGCGATGACAAGCTTTCCTTCAACGTGAGCAACACAAAAGAGCTGATCATGACTCCAGAAAGGAGGGCATTACACATGCTTCTATTTACATCAACAGTGCTGAGGTCGACAGGATTGAGAGCTTCAAGATCCTAAGAGTGAACATCACCATTAATCTGTCCTGGTCCAACTATGTCGATGCGGCCGATAAGAAAGTGTACCAATGCCTCTACTTCCTCAGTATGCTCAAGTAATTGGACACATCCCGTTTGACCATTACTAATCTTTATTGACACATCAAAGAGAACTTTCTATCTGGATGAATATGCTAACTACTGTGCCTGTGACTGCCGAGAGTTGTGGACACCTCTACATGTTGTGCAAAGTAACCTTGGCTCCATGGCCTCTGTTTGCACATTTTGCTGCCTCAGTAAAGCAGCCAACATAGTGAAAGACCTGGCCCAGCTGGACATTCTCTCTTCTCCCTCCCTCCCTTCCATCGGGAAGAGGACATAAAGTCTGAAAACACATACCACCAGGATCAAGGAGAGCTTTTATCACACTCTTGTAAGCCTATTGAAGATGGACTCTTGAACTCGTTGTGTCTTTGCACCTTATTGTCTGCTGGTACTGCACTTCCTCTGTAACTAGAACTCTTTATTTTGCATTCTGTTACTGTCTCCTACTATCTCGATGCACTACATTAATTTACTTTTGTAATGAAATGATCTGCATGGCATGCAAATCAGTGTTTTCCATTGCACCTTGGTACATGTACCAAAAGTAACGTAATTCCAGTTCCGGTTCCTGCCTTGGAACTATGCAAGATAATCCGAGACTTTCGATTAGTGGCTAGTAGAGTTAAACAGCACCGAAACAGGCCCTTGGCCCAGTATGTCCCTGTCAACCAAAATTCCCATCCAAGACAGTCGCACTTGCCTCACTTGGCCCATATTCCTTTGAATCTTTCCCATCCACGTGCCTGTCCAAGTACCTTTAAACATTGATAATGCACCTGCTTCCACCACTTCCATTTTATGTACAGACCAGCCTGTGTCAAGAAGTTGTCCCCTTTCACATTAAACCTATGGCCTTTAGTTCTTGATTCCTCAACCCTGGGATAGCGACTATGCCCCTCATTATTTTATACACTTCTGTAAAACCACCCCTCATTCTCCTGTGCTTCAGTGAACACAGTCCTAATCTGCTCAACCTCTCTCATTACTTGTACTGCCCTCGCTGAGGTGTTGTAACATCAACTAGACAGTCAGCCAAACTCCATTCAGAGATGACCTGAGAGACAGGGTAGCGCGTCCAAGCTCCCTGGTTTTACAGCAGACTCAATGGCATGACATAGTAAATAAGGAATGAAACTGATAAACAATAAATACAGTACAGTTACTGTGTCATTCCATTCACACAAATAAATATAAACAGGTAAGTAAGAACTTTGTTAAGTTTCCTGCAGGTAAATATTATAAGATGCCAACAAGTAAATACTACAGGTAAATAATATGTGTACACTATTAGCATCTAGTTTAGTTCCTAATAAACTCAAAAATAACATTCTATTTCAGCATAATCTTATTGATACGTTTAGATTAACTTCTAAAGAATACACCTTCCACTTACAAGCGATGCTTCTGCTGGGGAAACAGGACAGCTGTAGATAGAACTGATTTAGCTCCTGACATAAACCTCCAGCCTTCTGCCAGGCAATGTGTTTTCCTACTTCCTATTTCCTGACTGCACTGGAAGTGACTTAATAGTGTGGCGACCCACTTCCCAGTGCACTCGAACCGGCTCACAAAGTGGCGCGCACTGGCATTGAGGCCGGTCCCAAAGAGGGCGGCAAGTCTGCTTCACCAGCAAGGGTTAAAGCCCGCCCACGGGACAGGACTGTGAATATGTGCCCCCTACAGTATTTCCCGCCGGGGAGGGCGGGAACAGGAAAGCTTTAAAGCGAGGCCGCGAAGTTTGAATAAATCTCTTTTTGCAACTGCAGCTCACCAACTCTGTGTCGTTATTTCAGCGCTGCGTGTAGCACACGGCTACAATTGGTGACCCCGACGGCCCAAACGATATTTCGGCCGAAGATGACCGACGCCGCATCTGTTCATGCAGTTTCGTTGAAACTGCCAAGCTTCTGGACGCTGCGACCTCACCTATAGTTCCAGCAAGCAGAAGCCCAATTCCACATTTGGCAGATAATCTCGGATGCCACACGTTACTACTACGTGGTGAGCTCCCTCGACCAGGAGACAGCCTCCCAGGTTGAGGAGTTCATACAGTCGCCCCCAGCGGACGGCAAATACACAGAATTCAAAGCCTTGCTCATAAGGACTTTCGGACTCTCACGGCACGAACGAGCTGCCCGCTTACTGCACCTGGATGGTTTGGGGGACAGGCCACTGTCGGCTTTGATGAACGAGATGCTCTCCCTGGCTGGAGGTCGCAAGCCCTGCCTCATGTTTGAGCAGGCATTCCTGGAGCAGCTGCCCGAGGACATACCCCTGCTGCTGTCTGACGCGGATTTCAGTGACCCTCGGAAGGTGGCAACCCGGGTGGACGTGCTGTGGAAAGCCAAGAAGGAGAGTGGGGCGTCTGTCGCACAGATCACCAGGCCACGCTCCCAGTAGCAAACCAGACCAGGCCCGGCCGCAGAGCCCACTAACCCCAGAGGCAGGGGTGAGGAGGCCAATAAACAATGGTACTTCTACCACCAGCGGTGGGGAGCAGAAGCCCACCGCTGTAGCCCGCCCTGCAAGTTCCCGGGAAACGCCAGGGCCAGCCGCCGCTAATGGCTATGGTGGCTGGCCATCGGGATAGCCTCCTGTATGTGTGGGACAAGTGGTCGGGACGCCACTTTTTGGTCAACACCAGAGCCGAGATCAGCGTCTTACCTCCGAAGAGTTACGACACCTGCAACAGAGCACCGGGTCCCATCATGAGGGCCGCGAATGGCAGCACAGTAAGGACCTACGGCACCCATACGGTGCGGCTACAGTTCGGCTCCAGCCGGTTCACGTGGGACTTCAGACTGGTCGCCGTAGCCCAACCGCTCCTGGGAGCGGATTTTTTGCGAGCTCATAGCACAGAGTCGACTGTACTTCCTAAGAAGGTTGGCGTCATTCAATGTCTGTAGTGAGATGCTGAAGATGTTCTATAGGTCAGTTGTGGAGAGCGCCCTCTTCTTTGTGGTGGCGTGTTGGGGAGGAAGCATTAAGAAGAGGGACGCCTCACGTCTTAATAAGCTGGTAAGGAAGGCGGGCTCTGTCGTGGGCAAAGTACTGGAGAGTTTAACATTGGTAGCTGAGCGAAGGGCGCTGAGTAGGCTACGGTCAATTATGGATAACTCTGAACATCCTCTACATAGCACCATCCAGAGACAGAGAAGCAGTTTCAGCGACAGGTTACTATCGATACAATGCTCCTCAGACAGGATGAAGAGGTCAATACTCCCCAATGCCATTAGGTTTTACAATTCTACCGCCAGGACTTAAGAACTTTTTAAAAGCTATTATTAATGCTTTTTGAGATAGTGATTTAGATGCATATCATATTTTTTACTGAGTTAAGTATTGTATGTAATTAGTTTTGCTACAACAAGTGTATGGGACATTGGAAAAAAAGTTGAATTTCCCCATGGGGATGAATAAAGTATCTATCTATCTATCTATCTATCTATCTACTGGTCGACCTGCCAAGGAAGAGACTGGTCCACGCCGTGACCTTTCAAACATTCTCCCTGGCTGAAGCCCAGTTGTCGGCCCCACACCTCGACTCCATCACGCTGTCCGACAATGACTTCACCAGAGTCCTGGCAGATTTCCCATCGGTTCTGGCACCGCAGTTCACGGCAGCCATGCCCAGACACGGCGTACAGCACCACATCCCGACACAAGGACCACCCCTCCACGCCCATTCTCGAAGGCTTCCCCCGGACAAGCTCCGACTGGTGAAGGAGGAGTTCAAGAGGATAGAGGAATTGGGGATCATACAGCAGTCCGACAGCCCATGGGCCTCCCCCCTGCATATGGTACCAGAAGCAACAGGGAGCTGGAGACCATGCGGTGACTACCGCAGGCTGAACGAGGCTACAACACCGGACCGCTACCCTGTGCTGCACATCCAGGACTTTGCAGCAAACCTGCATGGCGCACGGATCTTCTCCAAGGTAGACCTTGTCCAGGGATACCATCAAATCCCGATGCATCTGGACGACGTCCCCAAAACAGCACTCATCACCCCTTTCGGCCTTTTCGAATTCCTCCGCATGCCATTCAGCTTAAAGAATGCAGCACATATGTTTCAGCGGTTAATGGACGTGGTGGGATGCGACCTGGACTTCGCTTTCATCTATTTGGACGACATCCTCATAGCCAGCAGTAGCGTCAGGAGCATCTGTCCCACCTCCGTCAACTCTACGCCCGACTGAGTGAATACGGCCTGACAATCAACCCGGCCAAGTGCCAGTTCGGGCTCGACACCATTGACTTCCTGGGCCACAGGATTACTAAAGACAGGGCAACCCCTCTGCCCGCTAAGGTAGACGCGATCCGCCATTTCCCCCGACCCAACACAATCAAAGGCCTTCAGGAATTCATGGGTATGGTAAATTTCTACCACCGCTTCCTCCCTTCGGCTGCCCGAATCATGCGCCCCCTGTTCGCCCTGATGTCGGGTAAGGGCAAGAACATTACCTGGGACGAGGAGTCCGCCGCCGCTTTCATTAAAACCAAAGAAGCCTTAGCAAATGCCACGATGCTAGTGCACCCCAGAATGGACGTCCCTACCACCCTCACAGTGGACGCATCTAACACGACAGTCGGTGGGGTACTGGAACAACTCATCGAGGGTCGCTGGCAACCCCTTACATTTTTCAGCAAACACCTATGACCACCTGAGCTCAAATACAGTGCTTTCGACCGGGAACTGTTGGCGCTATACCTGGCAATCCGGCATTTCAGGTACTTCTTAGAAGGTAGGCCTTTCACCGCATTCACGGACCACAAACCTCTTAGCTTTGCGTTCATGAAAGCATCCGACCCCTGGTCGTCCCGCCAGCAGCGACATCTGTCCTACATCTCCAAATACACGATGGATGTCCGGCATATCTCGGGAAAGGACAATGTCGTGGCGGACGCCCTCTCCCGCCCTAACATCCTAGCCCTGTCCCAGGGGGTAGACTATGAAGCACTGGCGGAGGTGCAGCAGGCAGACGAGGAGATCCCTAGTTACAGAACCGCAGTCTCTGGTTTGCAGCTCCAGGACCTCCCCGTAGGCCCAGGTGAGAGGACCCTACTCTGTGACGTCACCACCGGCCAACTCCGTCCCGTCGTCCTGGCAGCCTGGCGGCGGCGCGTTTTCAACTCCATTCACAACTTGGCGCACCCCTCCATCAGGACAACCATCCGGATGGTCTCCAACAGGTTAGTTTGGCACGGACTCCGCAAGCAGGTCAGTGAATGGGCCAGAACGTGCATGCAGTGCCAAACAGCCAAGGTGCAGCGGCACACCAAAGCCCTGCCGCAGCAGTTCCACCCCACCCACCGGCATTTCGACCACATTCATGTGGATATCGTGGGCCCCCTGCCAGTGTAGCGCAGAGCGCAGCACCTCCTGACTATCGTGGACCGGTTCACAAGATGGCCAGAGGCGGTCCCGCTCACTGACACCACCTCCGAATCTTGCGCCCGGACACTGATTGCCACCTGGGTATCTCGCTTTGGTGTACCAGCTCACATTACCTCTGACAGAGGCGCCCAGTTCACCTCCAGCCTGTGGTCAGCTATGGCCAGCCTTTTGGGGGCACAGCTGCACCACACAACTGCCTACCACCCACAGTCGAACGGACCAGTGGAGCGTTTCCACTGTCACCTGAAGTCGGCTCTCATGGCCCGCCTCAAAAGGCCTAACTGGGTGGACGAGCTCCCCTGGGTCCTGCTAGGAATCTGCACGACGCCCAAAGAGGATCTGCATACCTCGTTGGCCAAGTTGGTGTACGGCGCACCCCTGGTCGTCCCAGGAGAGTTCATACCAGCCCCAAGGGGGCAAGAGGAAGAACCCACAGCAGTCCTGGGCAGACTACGCGAGAGGCTCGATAACCTGGCCCCCATACCCACTTTGCAGCGTGGGCAGAACCCGACCTGTGTACCCAAAGGCCTGCAGAACTGTAAGTTCGTTTTTGTACGATGGGGCGGACATCGGGCACAGCTACAGTGGCCCTACGAGGGGCCGTTTACGGTGATCAGAAACAACGGGTCCACATTTGTGCTGGACATTGGGGGGAAAGAGGAAGTTTTCACGGTGGACCGACTCAAACCGGCCCATGTGGACTTGGTGCAGCCGGTCGAGATTCCGGCACTGCGGCGCAGAGGCAGACCTCCCAAACAGAGTCCGACCCAGACTGTGGGCATTGGGGGATGTATCGCCGGTTCTGGGGTGGGGTTATGTGGCGACCCACTTCCCAGCGCACTCGAACCGGCTCACAAAGAGGGTGCCAAGTCTGCTTCACCAGCAAGGGGAAAAACCCGCGCAAGGGGACTGTGAATACGCGCCCCCTACAGTATTCCCGCCCAGGGAGGGTGGGAACAGGAAGGCTTTAAAGCGAGGCTGCGAAGTTTGAATAAATCTCTTTTTGCAACTGCAGCTCACCAACTTCGTGTCGTTATTTCAGCGCTGCGTGTAGCACACCGCTACAATAGCATCTTTTTTGTAGCAGTGTGACCAAAACCAAACACAACATTTCACCAGTTTCTTGCACAACTGCGACATAACATCCCAACTTTAATTCTCAATACCTGGATTGTTGCCAAACTATAAATTCTATGCCATTAATGTAATTTCATATGTAAAACCATAGCTGCAATCTCGATACAATATGCTCCACTGAATACCTTACCTATATGAACAAAATGTCAAAAGAAAGGGGGTTACTAATGAACACTATTTGAAAGATTTGTGAACATCTTGCAGGTCTGTTGCATGATTATTTCTCCTTTAATTCCACTAATGCTGGAATAGTTTACAATGCAGATTGGCTGTTCTTGAAGCAGATTTTTGACCTTTTAAATCTTGTGCTCAAACCAGTTTCTCATAAGCTTTCCTTCGGGTGATTAAGTATGACTGGAAGATTGTCCAGGCAGAACAATATGATATATTTGGAAGGGGGAAGAGGGTTAATTCTTTTATTGTCACAAATTAATGATATGTGATGCTTCCGCACTTGGCAGTAAAGTCATTAGTGACTTCTGAAGCCTCAAAACAGAGTTTGAACAAATAGACTGTGACCCTCAAGCTGACAGTGACTTAGTTTTCTAACTAAGATTGTTCATTCCCTATGTGCCTTCTCTTAAGCATGCATAGAACAGGCACAGTAAGATAGTAGGGTCACAATAGAGTTTAACTGAAGAGACTCCGAATGGCCTTGGGAGATCACCCCTGGGCCTAACAATTCTGAGATGGGCAGCAGTAGTCTGGACAGACTGACAAAGGGCATTGGCCATGTGATTGCAGGACTGCAGTCAACCTGGGAGAGGAGAGAAGGCCATGGTCAAAGGAGCCACTGTCACTTCAGTAGGCTGGTGCTTTAAGAGAGCTGACTTTGGAAGACAGATTACAGTGCAGCACCCTTGTATTCAGACATATAGCTGAAAGTAGTTGCTGACCTATTCAGACCATTAATGGAAGCCGTGACATTAGCCATCAAGACTTGGGATTAAATGAACTGATGGAATTCACTATTTTCGAAGTAAAGGGCTTCACATTGTTGCTGGGTCCTACCATGTCCCAGACCGGTTGGTATGGGCCTTGTGAAGCAGTTCATGTTTGATTGTATATACCCATCAGGTTTCTTATGGAATCACCGAGTCCCCTCCTTTGAAACCCACTTCCAAATAGTGGGCATTGAAATATGTATTTCCCACTCTTCTGGTTTTGATGTACTTTTTGCTTAGTGTCCTATCATTAGGTAGATCCCATTGGCTTGCTCTACTAGTTCCTTCACTATCTTCTTCTTCATCTTCCTCATGGGAAGGTACACATTTTTGGGTAACTGAATAGAAAAACACATTGATTGGACTTTCATGAAAGGAGAGGAGAACATAAGAGACATTCCCTTATGTCTTTGTCAGTTTTTGAGGCAGGAGAGCTTACAGATAAAGGGGCAGTCAGTGTGAGGATTTGGCATACAGATTTCTTAGCAACTATCTCCCAACATTCCTTGGCCTCAGTGAAATCACTCAATTTGAAGTCCAATGTTGCCTTCTTTAAGGTTGTTAAAACATCGAAGGGCTGCTTCCATGGTGCAGAGCTAATGACATGCTAGATCACTGGTTTTCCTCAAGTTTCTAAGAAAAGCAGCGCTGGTATTTATTTTTCCCTTTTACATTTTGAGCACTTACTGATTAGTTTGGTGATTCTGTATTTTGTAAAAATATCAGCTTGTAAACATGCTATGGCATACCTGAATGAATTTCAGTCTTCTGGCAAGACCACAAGAAAACAAAAATATTGGAGCAGGAGTTGGGTGCCAGGCACTCAAAGTGCTCTGTCATTCAGTAAGGATTGGCATCAACACATCCGGCACAATAATCCCCAGCACTGGTGTCCCACAAGGCTGCTTCCTCAGCTCCCCGCTTTACTCCCCTTATACTTGTGACTGTATGGCTAGATGCTTCTCTAAGTCCATTTACAATTTTGCAAATGATACCACTGCAAAGGGCCATATCACAAATGATGATGAGTCGGAGCACATGAAGAAGATGGAGAGCTTAGTGGAATGGTGACCTGACAACCACCTTTCCCTCAATGTCAGCAAACCGCAACAGCTACTGAATCCTGGAAGGGGTTGATGCACATGTCAACATTGCTGAATTTGAGGAGATTGAGAGCTTCAAACTCCTAGGAGCAGACATTACCAATCCTCTTTCCAGTCCAACCACGTGACACTATAGCCAAGAAAGCTCAGCTCTGCTTTCTCAGGAGGCAAAGAAACTTAGCATGTCACCTTTGACCTCATTAACTTGTATCTTTGCACCATAAAAAGCATCCTATCCAGATGTATCACAGGTTTGTATGGCAACTGTTCTGTCCTTGACTGTAAAAAACTGCAGATTTGTGGATGCTGCTCAGCACACACGGAAGCCAGCCAACCACCCCCCCCCCCCCCCCCGCACACCCACCAGCCCAATATCTTCCAGCAGCCTTGGTAAAGCAGCCAACATAATGAAGCATCCCACCTATCCTGGGCATTCTCTCTTCTCCTGTTGGGCAGAAGAAACAAACCACCTGATTCATGGACAGCTTTTATCATGCTGCTATATGACTACTGAATGGTTCCTAGTATGATATGATGGACTTTTTGACCTCACAGTCTACCTGTTTATGATCTTGCCTATCTACACTGCAACTGTAACACTTGAAACACTAACACCCTGAAATTGTTTTATCTTGTACTACCTCAATGCACTGTTGTAATGAATTAATTTGTATGAGCAGGTTGCAAGACAAGTTTTCACTGAGTTGTAGGACATGTGACAATAATAATCTCATTTACAATATGGTATACTTGATCTATATGTCCTCAAATCCTTTTCTGTGCCAGCTCCTCATAATCTTCAATTCCTCAATACTTCAGATACATATCTATAAGCATTTTTATTGAACCACTGCCCACCCCCTTCCTGGCAGAAAATTCTGAAGATTCACTGCTATCTGAGGGATGAAATTTCCCCACAACTCAATTTTAAATGACCAGCGCTTCCATAGCTATGTTCCCTTATTCATATTTCTCTCACTAGTAACATTCACCATGCCAAGCCTTTATAGGGTTTTATATATTTGAATACAGTCATCCCTCATTCTGAATTACAGGAACTATTGACCCAAGCTATCTAAACACTTGTGATGTGACAACCCTCTCAAAAATTCTCCTTGGACTGTCAACAATACTACAATATATTAATTTTAAATAGGGAGAGAAAGGAACTGTCCAGTATTCCTTTGTGGCCTCTCCAATGCCCTATACACCTTAAATATCCCTGTTCTGAAAAGCTAACTGCTTTACTATAAAGGCTGACAGCACTTGCCATATTAACTGCTTATTTGACCTGCTTGAAAACTTATGGTTCATGCACTACAACACCTAGACTCCTCTGACCTTCTTATTCACTTACAGTCTTCACAATTTAGATAAAAATTTAAAAAATCATTTAATACCTCTTACTAAAGTGCATGACCTTTAACTTCCCTACAATTGTAGATTTTTGCAAATAAACTGGCAGGTGTTTTAAGTTTAAACAAAATTATAACAAACTCCTTTATTGAACATAAAGCATGGTAAAAAAAAACTTAATGTAGTTATGTCATCACGTCAGACCAGTCTCTTAAAGTGAAATCAAACTCAATGTCAGAGTTTGTGAATTAAGCATTTGTCTACCCATCACATTCCCCTACATATTAACCTGCATTTGCCACATGTTTGCCAATTAATCAACCTACCCATTTTCTGTTTAACAATCAATGTCTTCATCATAATATGACTTTCCACCTATTTTTGTATCATTGGCAAATTTGGACACCTGAAATTTTACATTTATATCTTATATTTTACTGTTTAACTTCATGATCTCCAGATCATAAAGGTAAATAGTCAACAACTGAGGGCCAAGAACTGATCCTTGGGGTGCGCCAATAGCTACATCCCCTCACTACCCCCAGCCTAAAAAGGATTTATTTATTCCAATTCTTGGATTTCTATATGACATTTGTTTTTTAATCCATGCTAACACATCTCCTCTAGTACTTTGGGTTCTTAACTTATGCAGCAAACCCTTTTGTGGCAGCATGTCAAATACTTTTTGAAAATAGATATGTTACATCTACAGTTCCCACTTCATTGACTCTCCTTTTCACATCCTCAAAGAATTTGTACAAATTTGTCAACAATTATTTATCTTTCATGAAGCCAAGGTTTGATTATATTTCGCTTTTCCGAATGATTAGCTATTTGCTCTTTTATTATTAACTCTAGCATCTTACTAACAACAGATGTTCAATTAATGAGCCTGTCTTCCTTGTAGGAGCCATGTATCTGTTCTCTATCTGTATTGTTTTGTTTTCATTCTGGATTAGTTTTGCTGCTATGTTTCCTTTTTAAATAAGGGAGTGACACTGGCTGCTTTCCAATCCCCTGGATTCTTACTGGAATTTAGTAAGTTTTGAAAAAAAAATCCAATATGTCCATTACCTCAGCAGCCAGTTTTCCTAAAACCCCACGTGCAGGCCATTGGCTCTGGTAATTTGAGCACTTTTAGTTCAATGTGTTTCTTCTATATTTTATCCCTCGAGGTTGGGATTTTCACAATTTCATCCATGTTAGTTGAAATTAGCCCATCTGTTATCTTAGAGATATTTACAGCGTCTGTGGTGAAAACTGATGCAAAAACTGAAATAATATATCTGCTATCTCAGTCATTTCATTCTCTCGTGCTTCCTCTTACTTCAACTGCCTTCTTCCTACTAAAATATACATAGAAACTCCTATCATTTGATTTGGTGTTATATAAATGGTTCCCTCAAAATCAAATTTCTTTTCCTCATGAGTTTTTTAGTTTTTCACTGCTGGACACTTAAAAACTTCTCAGTTCTCTAGCCTAACAGCAGCACTTGCCATTTTGTTTGCCCTACTTTTCAATTCAACATTATTATTTTCTTAACTTTGTTAAGCACCGATTTTGACTCTTGCTTGTGGAATCCATCTTTCTAATTGGGATAAATTTGTGCTGGGCATTATGGGCCACCTATTCGAAAATCTGCTACTGAACTGTCTCCTGACATGTTTTTTCAGAACACCTTAGGCAACTCTACGTTCATACTATCATAATTGCCTTCAGGAGACATTGGAAGACAGTGGTTTTGGTCCTGTGGTGTTCATACTATGTCTGGAATACTGTATACTGTTGTTACCACCTCCTAGAGAACCTCTAACCACAAGATCTCTTATTAATCATTTCTCATTACTCATGACCAAATCCAAATAGCCTAGCACTAGGTACTTTCCAAAACAGACTGCTCTAAGAAGCAATCCTTGATGCACGCCACAAAGTTTTCTTCCTTGAAACCCTGGACCGATTTATTTCACCACTCAGAATATACAATAAAATATTCCATAATGTTTGCAGTTCCCTTTGAACATACCATTGATATTTTCCTATTCATACATTGCTCCAATTAGAGATCATATATTGGAGACCCATGTCTTCTTTTCCCTGCTATTCAACCCAACTACCCACTGACCCTATATCATGATTCAATATCACTTTGATATATTCTTTGAGTAACAGTGCTCCCTTTCCTTCTTTTAACTTGTTCTTTTCAAACATTGTAGAGCCTGGAATATTGAGTTCCCAGTCCCAGTCACCCTGCACCCCCATGTCTGCAAAAGTTACTTGATCCTACTCATATTGTTGTTAGCCATGCTGTCAACTCTTATTACAAATGTAACATGCATTTAAATGCAAACTGTTTAAGTTTGATTTTTAAATAGATTTTACTAACTAAGGATTTGCTTTGTGCTGCATAGTTCTTACATTTTTTGCCCTAGCCTGTCACACCTTGCTTGTGAATTTCTCCCTCACTTTCTTTTGCCACTGCGTAGTTTCCATAACATATTGCTCTAAAAAGCAATCCCTAATGTACTCCACAAATTCTTCTTCCTTGAAACCCTGGACAGATTTATTTGTCCACTTAGAGACACAAATTTGCCCATTTGTCTCCCTATTTATGTGTTTCACTGGGACAAGACACTGGTTCCAGCATTATTCTGGTACAGCCCTTCCCAACAGATCAGCACTTCCCTTCCCCACTACTTATGCTATTGTCTCAAAAATCAGAACCCATTTCTACCACTCCACACTTTGAGCCACACATTTACCTCTCTAATCCTATTTACCCATTGGCAATTTGTACTTGATTTAGGTAATACTCCAGAGATTATCACTCTTGTAGTGCTGAGCTGCAATGTCCATTCATGTCCTGGCTCATACTTTGCCATTGTTTCTAGGTTCGTAGGGACAGCTTTGAGGACAATGCAGGGAGTTAAGTTAGGGTTAGGTTAGGTTAGGTGAAGGTTTAGGGACAGGGGTGAGAGGGACTTAGAGATCAGGGTTAGTACTGTAACTGAAGAGCCTTGGCAGGGGTTTGAGTTCAGATCAAAGCGCTCTGTGGTCAAACGTCAGAGATCCCTGGTTGGAGATTAATCCCAGGTTGGAGGTTCATACGAATGGTGAGTCATGGGTGTAGGCAAGACTCCCCAAAATTACACAGCTAAATAAGACCTTAATTAGACCCCACGTGGAGTACTGTGTTCAGTTCTGGTCATCTCATTACAGGAAGGATGCGGATGCTATAGAGAGAGTGCAGAGGAGATTTACAAAGATGTTGCCTGGATTGAAGAGTATGCCTTATAGAGCAAGTTGAATGAACTTGGCGGTTTCTCCTTGGAGCAACGGAGGATGAGAGGTGACCTGATAGAGGTGTATAAGATAATGAGAGGCATTGATAGTGTGGATAGTCAGAGGCTTTTACCCAGCACTAAAATGCCAAGCACGGTGGGGGGGGGGGGGGGGCACATAGTTTTAAGGTGCTTTGAAGCAGGTATAGAGGGGATATCAGAGGTAAGTCATTCACACAGAGAGTGGTGGGTGCATGGAATGCACTGCCAATGACTATGGTAGAGGCGGATACAATAGAGTCTTAAGAGACACCTGGATAGGTACATGGAGCTTAGAATAATAGAGGGGTATGCAGTAGGGAAATTTTAGGCAGCGTCTTGAGTTGGTTACAACATTGTGGACCAAAGGGCCTGTAATGTGCTGTAGATATTCTATGTTCCTCAGGTTATTGGATTCTGGAAGTCAAGGCCTGAAGTTTTATATGACATTCAGGAAGTAGGTACAGATGAGATGTCAGGGGCAAGTTTTTTTATGCAGAGAGTGGTGAGTGAGTGGAATGGGCTGCCAGCAACGGTGGTGGAGGCGGATACGATAGGGTCTTTTAAGAGATTCCTGGACAGGTTCATGGAGCTTAGAAAAATAGAGGACTATGGATAACCTTAGATAATTTCTGAAGTAAGTACATGTTCGACACAGCATTGTGGGCCAAGGGGCCTGTTTGGGCTTTAGGTTTTCTGTGTTTCTAAATTCAAACCCAGTGAAGTCCGAAAGGCAAAGCCCTAGGTTGAAGTTCAGAGCAGAATGACAAGAGTAGAAGCTTGAAGATTGAAGACCGAAGGTGGGGGCTAAAAATAGTGATGAGGGCCCAGGTGACCAGGGTCAGAGTTTTGAGTGAGTCTGGAATTTGGGGCTAGAAGGTCATCCCCATGATTAGCAAGCTCTGGGGTGATGTCTAAAGTTGAAAGCTGATGTATACGAGTCTGAGAGTCAAGGGATGAGGACTGGAGGCCCAGCAGTGGCCTGTACTGGGGTTGGAAGCCTGTCTATGTGTGTGAGAGTTGGTGGGTGGGAGGAATATTTTGTCGTTGTAGTCTCATTTTGTTTTGATGTTTTTGTTGCTGCTGCTTGTGTTGTTCTGCTGAACTTGGTGGGCGGCTATGTTTGTTCTGGAATGTCTGGCAACATTTGTGGGTTACCAACACACATTCTTGGGTGTGTTAACACAAACAACATGTTTCACTGTATCTTTCAATGTAAATATGACAAATGAATTGAAATTGAATCTGCTTTTTAATTTTGCCTCAAGCTCTTCATTATCCCTCAGCAGTATCACCTTCCTAGTCCTGCCTTTGTCATCAGTGCGTATGGGGACCATGACAAATGTACCCTTCCACTTCAGGTTCTTCCTGTGCCCAATGGAGATGTCCTGAACCTAGCATTAGGTAGGTAACACAGTCTTCTGGACGATCTTTGCTGTAGAGAATAGTTTCCCTAACTATGATATCCCTACGATTGCTCTATGCTATATTACGCCATGATTTTCTGTAACAGATCTAAATGGATGAGGGTGGTCAGCTGAAGGTATTGAAGAATTGGACATTATTTGACAAATTGTTGGTAGTTCGTTGATGGGGGTAAGTGAACAGTATGAAACATCCAGTTGGTGAGATTCACTGATTTTCTGGATAGTCAAACTTTATTCCATTCTGATTCAAAGTTCTTGGAGCAAATTCCGGTCACTGAACACCTTCACAACTTGTTTGCACTGATTGGTTGTTATGTGGAATTACTGATCTGCTGTTACATATCTTCCTTTGCACTGAGCATTCTGTGTTGTGTGATACTTAAAGGGCAATATGGCATTTGAGCCTTGATCCTGTGACTTTGGCTGACAAGTTACAGGTCTGGTTCTGGCTGTGGGATGGGAGGGGGATGGTCATTGGAAGATCATGGAATCAGATCACAGATGAGCAGATGTAAGGCTGCCTATTATGGTAGTGGGGCTGGTGGATAACTGGTGAGTTCAGTTTTTTTGGCATTGCCAACTCCTTTGGTGAAATGGGGGTCATATATGCCAGTATTTGATCACTGGCACCTATTCAACTTGTGTCTTTTAAAATGCAGCTCCAAAACCTGCAGTATCATTCAAAAATGTGTACAACCCAGCCAGCAATTCAATACATTTTTGTACGGGATGAGCTTAGTAAACACCAGGCAGTATAGAACCCGTCATCACTGGTGGTCGAAATAGTTCCATCTTATACAATATATTTAGAACAGGAAAGCATTCCTTGCTATCCATCAGCCAGTGTTAAATCCACAATTTGAATTTATTGTTTAAGGGAATGATTTTCCAGCAAACAAAATGGAATTGTTACCTTTTTTATTACTCCTGTGCCAGTAAAAGACAACAACCCACAGGTGTCTGATTTACATTTACATCTGAGTAACAGGCTCCCCCTCCCACCAGCTCCCTTTTTATTTAAAACGGTTGCAGTCTGTGAAAATAAGGTCAGATAGAACTTGGCCTTATCTCCCTTCATAATGAAAAATTTATGTTGCCAGGCTAAGAAAACCATAATCAAGTTGCAGAACCCTGTCCTCAGCATGCAAGAAATATTGCTATGCATATTGTATGAAGCTGGAAAAAAGTAGCTGTCTGTTCCACAGACAGAATTAACATTTCTGGTTTGAAAGCTGATTCCTAAATCATTGGCCAAAATAAACAACTGCTCACAAGACCTTATAAATTATACCAACAAAAAATTGTGGAAAATCCCTTGGAAACATTAACACACTTTTAGAGGGCTTTTTGTCCCTCCTAGATATTCTTCCATAGCCTGAGAGTGTTAAACGATTCTGGTGCAAATTTCAGGCCCTCTATATCTGAATGGCTGGCCAGCACTCAGCCTTCAGGTGCAAGAGGTTATGACTTTTTATGAGGCTCCTTGACCAGCATGTCTAATCATTACTCTGAACTGATTCTGAGACCTAAAGACTCACTTTCAAAGACTCTTTACAACTCACGTCCGAAGTATTTTCTATTTGCAGTTTGTCTTTTGATTATTGGTAGTTTGTCAGTCTATATTAATGTAGAGTTTTTTCTAAATTCTATTGTATTTCATTTTTTTGCCTGTAGAAATGAATCTCACTGTAGCATATGGTAACACATACATACTGAACTTTAGTAATAAATCTGCTTTGAAAGTTTGAAAATTTGTAAGTAGACACAGGAATATGGCATTTAATTTTCATACCTGCTCTGGCATTCAGTACGATGATGGCTGATTTCTTTCTTAACCCCAGCTCCATTTTCCCACATCAACCCTATATCTCTCTATTAGCTTATTTTCTAAAAATCTATGAAGCACACTCTGAGGCTGAACTTCCACAGCCCTCTAGGGGTAGAAAATTCCAAAATTCACTAGCCTCCGGGGGAAAATATTTCACTTGCCTTCCATGTTGATTTTAATTTCCTTCCATGTTGAGTTACTGATCTCTTATTTTGAGACTGTGACCCTTGATTCTAATCAGCTCATCTAGGGGAATCGTCATGCTTGCAAGTTTCCTCTAAAGCCCCTTATGAATTTTCTAACATCCATTCTTTCAAACTCAAGAGGCTATACTGACCTACTTACCCTCCATTACTCTGCTGCTGGTTAGGGCAATTAAGTTGCTCTATCTTTGTCTGTCCCTGGCAATCCCCTTCATTGTGCCCCAAGCGTGGTTCAGCTCCTGAGCTAAATACAGATAAGAAGGATTCTTCAGTGCTGTTTCCATACCATTTTTTTTTTGACCAGCCAGGGTTGTTAGCCCTGATGGGGCTTAATTTATTGTTATATAACAAACGTGCCATTCCCAGGAAATAATCTGGCTAACCTTCTCTGCACTCACTGTTTCAAGTATATCTTTCCTTGTCTGCACATACTATTTTAGATGAGGCTTTATATATTTTACAGAAGATATTTTCACTCATATACTCAAATCTTCTTGCAACAAACCTAATTGATGAACCTGCATGCTGATCTTCATGTACAAGGGATACGAAGATCTCACTAAACACCGGGCTCTTAATTTCTCACCATTGCAAACGTATTTTGCTTTCTTTTATTTCCTCCCAAAGTGTATGGCTTCAGAATTTTCCACATTTATCCCATAGGCCATGTTCTCACCTATTCACTACCTGTCTATACTTCATTGAAGCCTCTCTTGTTCCTCATGCCCCAAGCAGCCACTTAGTTGTTTATCAGAAGTAAGCTCGGCTAAATTATATTTGATCAAATCAGGTATGAATTGTGAATGAGTCACTACAGCACCCTACTAACACGGGCCAACAAAGATATTGCTTCCTGGGCACTTTTGGGTGTACCTCATGGAATTTGGGCTGCTGATCATGAAAATCACCATGAAATGTTCCTATCATGCTCCGTTTTTTTAAGTTGCCTATATTTGTTATTTCAGTTCAGAATAACTGCAAGATTAAGGAAGGTAGTTTTGTTGGTCTACAAATCAAATAGGTCATCAGTGATAGACAATTTGAAGAACTTCTAGTGGGACTGGGGAAAATCACATAGAAGGTATTCAACGATGTTCTTGAAACATTTCTTGGCAACTACAGAGCATTATGTGCAGCTGGTTGACAATGTGCCACACACTCACAAAACCATGAAGTGTAAAATGTCACTAAAGATTCACTTTCTGCATTCCCATTTAGTCTTCTTCCCTGAAGTCTTGGCACTGTCAGTGATGAGCACGGTGAAAGGTTTCACCAGGACATTGCCGTCATGGAGAAACAGTATCAGGGCAACTGGAATCCATCAGTGCTGGCTGATTATTGTTGGACACTTAAGCGAAAAGCCTCATTCACTGAACACAAATAAAAGTCATCAACGAAACATTTTTAGGTTAGTTGAACTATTGCAAAGTGCCTGCACTGTTATGCAATTAAATGCATTATAGTCAATAAGAGTTAACTTCTTGTTTTTCCAAATTCCTACATGATACAAGTAGTGTGAAAATATATCTGTGTTCGGCTTCAAGCGGTCTATCATAAACAAAACAAAATTATGGGAAAACAACACTTTACAAAAAATTAGTTGTTCAGTGTTATCACAATTTCTTAACCTGGAGTCCTGTGGCAATGTTGCATTGTTTCAAAGATGCTTTGAGAGCATCCATGAATCTTTTTCTCTGAGTATCTGCTCTTCTCATCACAGAACTCTGAATGGAGTTCCTGTTTCAGGCATCTGGAGATGGACAGGTGTAAGATGTGGCATGTACGAAGGCATCAAAATGTAATGCTTTGGTGCTGGGGATGATGGCCTGGGGGTGGGGGGGGGGGGGGGAGTTCAGACATTGATTTGATATCTTCTCAGGGAACTTGGAGGAGTTTGTAAATATTAGCTGTGAACTTCTGTGTATGTATTTGCAGCTCCACATGAAGCTCCACATAAAGTTTGCATGGAAGCTATCAATTTACTTACAATTACTGATTAATAACACCCCATCAAAATTGATTCACAGTTTGAAACTTTCACTACAGGTAAGCTGATCTAAGCAGCAGGGTCAGCCTTTTCTCTTATGCTGTTTCATGTGGTTTGACAGGGAACAACATTGACAAGAGCTCTTTGGAGTGAATAGCTCTGAAAATCTTGGCATTGGTTTGGGTCACAGTTGACTCTGTTGGTGTAACTGTAAGAACTTTAGCTGTGGATCTTCTGTATCTCCAACATAACCAGGAATGGGACCACAGGAGCCAAAGTCAAGATCTACCTCACTGTAAAGGAAAAGGGAGGGCAGATTCTTTGCAAGAACATCTTTAAACTCTGAGTCTTTCAGAAACCACACATACCTCTAACTGCCTGAGAACCAATGCATAAAGAGAATGGTTTTCTAGGACAGTGAAGATTGCTTTGCCTATAGAGATGAAAGTCACTGTGAAGATCTCCAGACCATTCCAGACGATCAGCTGTCACTTTTTCCAGCGTGTAGCTTGTTGCATTCAGGATGCAAAGGATAAATTTCCTTGCCCTTTGACAGAGTGTACTACAGCTTCGCAAATTTTCAGGGACTGATGGTTTACATCAAAAGGGTACTGTGGAATCTGAAGGCGAGTCAGCAGCACTTCATGAAGGCCCTGACCAAAGAGATTGTACACAGCCATCAGAGAAATGGCCCCTCAGGACAAATATCATATATCAGAGAAAATTACATAACAAGTTCATCCTGAAGTTGTACACACTGTAGTCCAGCTAACACTTTCAAAAAAGTCTGCCCCCCCACTATCCCATTCTTAGTTCCAGTCCGGGATCTTGGTTGTGCTGGAGAGTGCATTTATAACAGGAGCCACACTACAGACAGAGCACACTTGAAGCTACCACTTGGATCCTTGCAAGTTTCTGTTGCCTGAATCATTAGGCAGAGATATCTTTTGTAATCATCAGCTGCATTCTCCACAGTTTGGCTATCAAACCGTGAAGAGGGAAGCAGCAAATAATGACAAAGAGGTGTTCTCAAGGCAAACCGTTTGTCCCCGAGTTTCATTTAAGGACTACACTCTACAGTTCAAGTTACGAGCTGGGAGACAGTCTGTGCTTCAATGAAGCATGTCCTTGCCTTCACCTGGATGTAATGTTATCTGGCAAATTGCCACGGTGTACACCAGTGCCTGGTAATGTTCATCTGCTCGAAGTGGAAGTCCCACCAGTTCAGCAGCATTATTATTGACAATTCCTGCAGCAGAAAAATGCCTGAGATCTCAATTGATCAGAAAACTCCTAAATTAGGCACCGACTGCAGCTGCAAGACATAGCAGAGAGTGTGAGTACTGCAGTGAGCATTTGACTTTGCAAAACCATGGTTTAAGTCAGGGTTGCAAGAAAATCTCTGTACAACTGTACATAGATTGAAGACTGTGCTCTACTTGCTTCAGAGCACACACCTCCAGTAGCCCAGTGATGCACCAAAAATAACTCTCGGAGACGTGAGGCGAGATATAGGCCTTTATTGGCTGGAAGAAAGAACAAGGAGCAATTGACCACCACACTGCATCCTGGAGACTGAGGCCGGGGCGGTGTCTCCAATCGCCTCTATACCGGGGTCCGTGGGAGGAGTCACAGTCAGTGGGAGGAGCCACAGGAGCAGTCAGCGGGGTGGGGGGGGGGGGCATGTCCAGACAGGTATATGTAGTTCATCACACCCAGAAAGATAGCTTACTTCATTTGCCACAAAGAAATGCTCACTGCATTTACATATTCCTTTAACCTTGCACTGCAGTCTGACAAAGATGCAGTTGCCATTCTCCAGTTTGTTGACAGAAACTCCTGAATTCTCCCTTTCTCCCAGAAAGAGGAGAACTTGAGAAGTATTACTGAAAGGAAAGATGCAACTGTTGTGCAGGTACTTTCACATCTGCAGGATGGGCTTGGATATTTACCTTCCATTTTCAATGTGTTCTGTTATCCATATTTGAGTCATAGAAAAGTACAGCCACAGGAACAGGCCCTTCAGCCCATCTAGTCCAGCCTATGCCATGACATTTAAACTGCCTACTTCTATCAAGCTGCACCAGGACCAGAGCCCTCCATATTCTTACTATCCATGTGCCTATTCAAACTTTTCTTAAATGTTGAAATCGAGCTGGCATACACCACTTGTGCTGGCAGCTCGTTCCACACTCTCACGACCCTCTTGAGTGAGAAAGTTTCCCCTCATGTTCCTCTTAAACTTTTCACCTTTCGCCCTTAACCCATGAATTCTGGTTGTAGTCCCATGCAACCTTAGTGGGAAAAGCCTGCTTGCATTTATCCTATCTACACCATTCATAATTTTCTACACCTCTATCAAATCTCCTCTCAATTTTCTACATTCCAAGGAATATAATCCTAACCTATTTAATCTTTCCTTATAACTCAGGTCCTCCAGGTCTGACAACATGGAAATTTTCTTTCAACCTTATTTACATCTTTCCTGTAGGCCAGAGACCTGAACTGCAAACATTACTCTAAATTAGGCCTCACCAATGTCTTATAATATCCTATCTCCTGTACACAATACCTTGATTTATGTTGTTGGAGCTGACCCCAAGCACAGCTGTGCTTCAGTAAGGCCACTAGTTTTTCCACTAGTGAAAAAGAGGTGAAGAGAAATCATATCTCCATCCTTCAGTTATTGGTCACCTTAGTGTCTCTTGTGGACAGATCATGAATGTTCAAAACAAAGTACATCAAAATCTCCTTTCTCAAGCATTTATACCTCAGTTCAAGTGCAACACCACACATTCATTGAACAGTCGGTGTACTACAAACTGCTGTCTTTTCTTGACTCACCATTTGTACCTGTGGTGGTATCACATGACAGCAGATAAGCTGTTAGATATTGCTACCCTCGTGTGAAAGAGCCAGAAAGGGAAACTCTTTACTTAGGCCCTAGATCATTCTGGATGGATTTGGACTCCACCCTCACGCCTCGAGCGGCAACCACCTGCGCTAATTGTTAGATGAGTGACTCTGAGAGTATAGTCAGTGCGGCAATAATGGGAACATGAGTGCTGTTATCTTGAAAGAAAGAGAGAGAGAGAGTATCAAACAGCTTTGTGCTTAGTGGAGCTACTGGCACACCACCATGGCAAGATAATCAGCAGCCCTAGTAGTGTTCTGAAGGGCAGACTGCTGACTGCCACACTGATGGCAGCAGTGGAATCCAAGGCATGATGGCAGCAGTCCAGCCTTGGCTGCTCAGTCAGAGATTCTGCTGCAGTTCTGTCTTCTGCCTCTACTGCCCTGAAAGTATGGACCTCTGCCATCAGACACTGCTCCGTTGTCAGATGTTTGATGTCAAAATGCCCACCACTTTACATTGAAAACAAATAGGCCTTACAGAGACAAATGTAGCTAGACTCCTTCCTCTCATTCTCCTGGACTTTGTATGATAGGCTTTCAGACCAGAAAATGCTTCTGGAATCTCTTTTATTTATGTTTGCAGTTTTTTTTTAAAAATACGTTGTTCCATGGTAATCTTTGTCTGACCTCACTTTCCAGGAATCTTTTAGATGAACTATCCTTTCATCCAAGCTAATCTGCTATCCACTTTTGTTTGGTGACAGACCCTGCCTTTGAATTACCCTCTAAATTATAAGCAAAATATGTGCCTTCCGAATGTGACATTGCTACTGCTGGGGCCTGGCATGTTTTCATTAAGTAGTGTGTTTGTGACCCCCGACACGAGCTAGGCGGAGAGATATGAATATGGCTGGTGGAGGCATAGGAAAGAGAACCAGCTGACTGTTTTAAAGAGATTGTAAGAGGCATTAGTTATCCTTAAGTGGTTTCCACGAACCACTGGCTTTGTCACAACTGATCCCATTAATGCCAGGATTCTCTCCTCCAAATGGATAGGAATGTTGCTATGGAAAGGTGAGTTGCAGTAGCAAGCAATCTTTTTTAAACAAGAAGCAGAGATTGGAATTGCTAAATATAGCAAGTTATTTAGCAAAGTTGAATCACATTAGTCAAGATGGTGCTAAACGGTGACTCCTTTGCTTGCATCTTCGGAAACAGCTCTATTTCCATCTTTAATGTCTCTATTTTTCCCTTTCAGGGTTCTTTTGAAGCCCATGACCTGGAGTTACATGCTGACTTTGGTTCTTTGCAGGAATGGAACCCGTTCTCGGGGCCTCATGACTGGTTGTTATCCGACATGCGAAGGGCGCAGCCTAAGAGTTCGGCTTGGCTTTGGAGTCCGAGGATCGGTGCTGTGGAGGCGGGTGGATTGAATGTCGGTGTCCCAGACTGGTGTGTCGTGGGAGCTGTAAAATCTTTGGCTGTGTGCCCAGAGACCTGAGATCATTGGGCACAGAGCTCGGAAAAAGTGATGCATCGGACTTTTAACATCGTAAACCAGTGAGTTGTTTGTTATGTCTCCCCTCTTGCTGTGAAAGAGAGACATCTTTCTCTCATCAGGGAGAGGGGGAATCTGTGGTATGTTGAATACCAGGTGAACGCATAGTCTTTGGAGTACTGTGTCTTTACTGTTGCTTTTGCTGCACACTGGAGTGCTCGGTGGCGGGTGCCGATGCTTTTACTTGTTGATGGGGGGAGGGGAATTGTTGCTCGCTGTCACTTATGTGCAGGAGGGAGGGGAGCTGGGGGGAGGAAACTTTGGGGTTGTAGCATTTTTTGGGGCACTCTTCTGATTTCATGGATGGTTGTGAAGACAAACATTTTAGGATGTATATTATATACATTTCTCTGACATTAAATTGTACCTTTGAAACCTTGAAATCATAAAAGGGGCTTTGGTGGCATGGATATGAATTTAGCTAAGCAAAATTCTTTTAAGCTTTGGCTCGAGAGGTTTTGGCAGTTGGATGGTGCAATAAAGTCAATTAAGATTTGAATAGCTCAGACTCAGCAGAAAGCAGTTGATTGCGCAATCGAAAATTGAAAAGCTCAAACAAGTAAAAAGAGGGGTAGCTCAAGCAGTGAGTGAGTGGGCCAGTGGAGGAGTGGAGCTTTGAGGCTTTGGCTCGAGAGGCTTTGGCGAGAGGAGGTGGAGGACGAGCTTACTCCCAGTGAGGTAAGGCCGGATAAGTTTCTTTAATTAATTTAATTAACTTAGGAGTTGGTAATGGAGGCAGTAGATAGGGCAGTCCAGTGCTCCATTCGCAATATGTGGGAAGTTAGGGACAGCACAATTGTCTCTGATAACTACACCTGCAAAAGGTCCATCCAGCTGCAGCTCCTGACAAACCGAGTTAGGGAGATGGAGCTGGATGAACTTCGAATCATTCAGGAGGCAGAGGTAGTAATAGATCAGAGTTTCAGGGAGACAGTCACCCCTAAAAGTCAGGAGACAGGCAGCTGGGTGATGTCAGGAGAGGGAAGGGGAACAGACAGAAAGAGCAGTGCACCCCTGTGGCCGTTCCCATCAACAATAAGTATACTATTTTAGATACTGTTGGTGGGGACGACCTACCAGGGACAAGTGTAGTGGACGCGTCTCTGGCACCGAGACTGGACCCTCAGCTCAGAAAGGAAGGAGGGAAAAGAGGGGAGCAGTAGTGATAGGGGATTCGATAGTTAGGGAGACAGATAAGAGGTTCTATGAGAGAGATCGAGAATCCCAGATGGTCTGTTGCCTCCTTGGTGCCAGGGTCCGTGATATCTCAAATCAAGTTCTTGGTATTTTCAGGAGAGAGGATCAGCAGCTGGATGTTATGGTCCTTGTGGGGACCAATGACATAGATGGGAATAGGGATGAGGTCCTAAAGAAGGAATATAGGGAGTAAGGAAAGTTAAAAAGCAGTGCCACGAGATAGAGAGGGTAGGAACAGGAAGTTATGGCAGATGAATACGTGGCTGAGGAGTTGGTGCAGGGGGCAGGGGTTCAGATTTCTGGATCATTGGGATCTCTGCTGGGGAAGGTCTGACCTGTATAAAAAGGACGGGCTGCACCTGAACTGGAAAGGGACCAATATCCTGACAGGCAGGTTTGCTAGAGCTGTTGGGGAGGGTTTAAACTAGTTTGGCAGGGGGGTGGGAATCAGAATGTGAGTGCAGAGGTTAGGATAGAAGGACAAGGGCATGACGCTATCTGTTCTCAGTTGGTGAAGAAGGACAGGCAGCCGACAAAACTTAAATGCAGCCAGTTAGAGGGGTTGAAATGTGTCTATTTCAACGCTAGGAGTATTAGGAATAAAGGGGATGAACTCAGAACATGGATCAGTTCGTGGAACTACGATGTTGTGGCCATTACTGTAACTTGGCTGGAGGAAAGACAGGATTGGCTGATGCAGGTCCCGGGGTTGAGCTGTTTTAAAAGGAATAGGATGGGAGGTAGAAAAGGGGAGGGAGTAGCATTACTGGTCGGGGTAGTATCACGGCTATAGAAAGGGAGGACACTGCAGAGGGAGTGTCCACTGAGTCAGTCTGGGTGGAAGTCAGAAATAGGAAGGGGTCAATCACTGTACTGGGAGTAGTCTGAAGGCCCCCAAATAGCCCTCGGGACACCAAGGACCAGATAAGCAGGCAGATTTTAGAATGGTACAGGAAATACAGGGTAGTAGTTATGGGTGATTTCAACTTCCCTCATATTAACTGGCACTTCCTGAGTGCAAGGGGGATAGATGGGGCTGAATTTGTCAGGTGTGTTCAAGAAGGATTCCTGACACAGTATGTTGACCAGCTGATGAGAGAAAAGGCCATTCTGGATCTAGTTCTGGGTAATGAGCCTGGTCAGATGACAGACCTCTTGGTGGGGGAGCATTTTGTTGAGAGTGACCACAACTCCCTTAGCTTCAGCATAGCTATGGAAAAGTATAAAAACAGACAAAATGGGATAGTGCTTAACTGGGGAAGGGCTAACTATGAAGGGATGAGGCAGGAACTAACGAGAGTAAATTGGAAACAGATGTTCAAGGGTTAAAGCACAGAAGTGAGGTGGAGGAAGTTTAGGGATCACGAGCTGGGTTCAGGATAGGTTTGTCCCACTGAGACAAGGGAAAAAATGGTAGGAAAAGGGAACCGTGGCTGATGAAACACGGGAGGCAACTCGTCAAGAGGAAGAAGGAAGCATATGTTAGATATAAGAAGCAGGAAGTAGGAGAGGCTCATGAGAAATATAGGGTAGCCAGGAAGGAGCTTAAGAAAGGACTTAGGAGAGCTTGAAGGGAGCATGAGAAGGCCTTGGCATGTAGGATTAAGGAGAACCCCAAGGCATTCTAAGTGTATGTGAAAAACAGAAGGATGACAAGAATGAACCATAACTTTGCTTCAGTATTCACAAGTGAAAAGGACCTTGATGAGGGTGTGGTCGAAATAGAACAGGCCTGTGTGCTGGACAATGTGGAAATTATGGAAGAAGTTTTGAATCTTCTTAAAAAGATCAAGATTAATAAGTCCCCAGGGCTGGACGTGATATACCCCAGGTTGCTGTGGGAAGTGAGAGAAGAGATTGCTGGAGCAGTAGCTATGATCTTTGAATCCTCTTTGGCTGCAGGGGAGATGGCCAGAGGATTGGAAAATGGCAAATGTAGTTCCCTTGTTTAAAAAAAAAGTAATAGGGAGAATACTTGGAACTATAGACCATTGAGTCTTATGTCAGTGGTCTGCAAACTATTGGAAAAGATTCTTAACGATAGGGTCTACGAGCATTTGGAGAAGTACAGTCTACTCAAGGATAGTCAACATAGCTTTGTGAAGGGAAGGTCTTGCCTCATGAGCCTAATTGAGTTTTTTTGAAGAGGTAACAAAAGAAATTGATGAGGTTAGGGCGGTAGATGTGGTCTACATGGATTTTAGCAAGACACTTGACAAGGTCCCCCACGAGACACTTATCCAGAAAGTCATGAGGCATGGGATCAGTGGAACCTTGGCTGTTTGGATAAAAAATTGGCTTACAGGAAGAAAGCAGAGGGTAGTAGTGGAAGGAAAGTATTCTGCCTGGAGGTCGGTGACTAGTGGAGTGCCGCAGTGATCTATCCTGGGACCCCTGCTCTTAGTGATTTTTTTATAAATGACCTGGATGAAGAGGCGGAAGGATTGGTGAGTAAGATTGCAGATGACACGAAGATTGGAGGAATTGTGGATGGAGCTATAGGTGGTCAAAGGTTACAAGAGGATATAGACAGGATGCAGAGTTGGGCAGAAAAGTAGCAGATGGAGTTCAATCCGGATAAGTGTGTGGTGATGCATTTTGGAAGGACGAACCAGAAGACTGAGTACAGGGTTAATGGTCGGTTACTTAAGAGTGTGGATGAACAGACGGACATTGGGGTTCAAATCCATACATCCCTCAAGGTTGCTGCACAGGTTGATGGGATAGTTAAGAAAGCCTGTGGGATGCTAGGCTTCAATAATAGGGGGATTGAGTTCAAGAGTAGCGAGGTCATATTGCAACTTTACAAGTCTCTGGTGAGATCACACGTAGAGTATTGTGTTCAGTTCTGGTCACCTCATTATAGGAAGGATGTGGAAGCTATGGAGAGGGTACAGAGGAGATTTACCAGGATGTTGCCTGGATTGGAAAACAAGTCTTATGAGGCAAGGTTAGCAGAGCTGGGACTTTTCTCTTTGGAGCGTAGAAGGATGAGAGGGGACTTGATAGAGGTCTACAAGATTATGAGAGGCATAGTTAGGGTGGGTAGTCAATAGCTGTTTCCCAAGGCACCAATAGCAAACACCAGAGGAGATATGTACAAAGTAATTTTTACATATGGGTAATTTTTTAAATTTTTTTTTTACACAGAGGGTTGTAAGTGCTTGGAATGACTTGCCAGGGATGGTGGTAGAGGCTAAAACATTAGGGGTATTTAAGAGCCTCTTGGTCAGGCACATGGATGAAAGAAAAATAGAGGGTTATGGGGTAGTGTGGGTTTAGTACTTTTTTTAAAAAGGAATATGGGTTGGTACAACATCGAGGACTGAAAGGCCTATACTGTGCTGTAGTATTCTAGTGTTCAACAAAGAACAAAACTGTTTTACTTACATATGGTTGGAATCTGGAATAAATTGCCTGTATTCTCTCAAGGGAATTGGATAAATATATATGCTTTAATGTTTTATTTAGAGATGTACAGAATAGGCCCTTCCAGTCCTTTGACCTGCAGTGCCAGCAACCGGCCCATTTAACCCTAACCTAATCACAGGACAATTTATATTGATCAATTAACCCACTAAATGGTATGTCCTTAGACTGTGGGAGGGAATCATAGCACCTGGAGGAAAACCACACATTCCATGTGGAGACTGTACAGTCTGCTTACAGAGGACAGTGGGACTGAACTCCAAACTTCATCAGCCTGAGCTCTAATATCATTTCAGTAATCGCTACACTACCAGTATGGCGGAGAAAAAGCATCCAAGGCCAAGAGAAAGAGCCGAAGTTGGAACAAATTATCTGTGCTGGTGGGAAGCCAGAGTGGATATAATAGAGGCGAAATATTCCCTCTCTGCCATAACCATTGTATAACTGTACAAGAGTACCTCGGTGTGTGTATATGTTGCACTGGGCATGGAGGAATAGTGGGGTGTGCCTGTAAAGTGTGAGGAGTATGAGTGAATTTTGGAGTAGTGTTCAGTGAAGAGGTGTAGAGGGAGAATGAGATGCCAGAATGACATTTTCATTGTTTTCACTAACTTTCACCATTTGTGAGTTCATTGAAATCTTGTCAGCAAGTCTGAAGGGGTTGGCTGTTCCGCCCACCCGTTTCCCTCTGGCTCTTTGTTGTTTTCTGAGTTCACAAGTGTGCAGGAGTTTCTTTGCGATGTCCAGCGAAGTTAGGGTCAATGTAATAAGATGGCTGCTTCCAGGGGGCTTGCTGCTGTGCTCTCCAACCTGCATTGAGATTTCCAGCTTATACGTTCCACATTTGGGCACACAGGGTTTTCTCTAATCAAACACTTAATCCATATGAATGAACAAAATATGGTAATTGACACTATAAAATTCACAAGTCCTTGCAAAAACTGTATGCTTGACAATCACACTGTAACAGAAGGGGTTCTGACATGTGACTGCCCAGTATCAGGCCACTGCAGGCTTTCATGCTGAAGTTAACCTTTGGATCTTTCCCCTTTTCTCTTGCATTTTATCCAGGTTCATGAAGGATAATTTGGTAGAACTTGTTCAAATTCCACCATATTTAACCTTGAGCAATTTTAGATTTGCTATGTTAATTGGAATGTCGTATTACAATTGATACATTGATTTAATGGAATATCCTTCATACTGTTATTTTGTTAAAAATAGAATCCATTTTGACAAGTATAGGACCTCACCAACTTGATTGTTGAGTGCTAGTTGTGGAGAGGTTTGCAGGATAAAATAAGATGCATTTTTGACAGAGGCAAAGTTCTTTATATGATGGGTGGGCATGTCGTAAGTCTGGATGCAGAGGAAAATGCATCACATTTGTCCATTGTAAAGATATCCATAATGATCTTTCAAGGATGAATTGAACAGGTTGATTCAGGTGTGCAAGGTATGTCTCCTGTTTGAAACTGTAGGCACAGTAAATCCAAAATTCACCATGCATTAACCCTAGCCATTTGTTTCCTGCCTGATGCTAGAGAACTGGGTTTGACAGACAAATTGCATCATGAACCTTGGTGACCTGTCAGTATGCATGCTTTTATGAACTGTTTCAAAGGAGAATAAAACCATACCTGTGTGAATCCTTGCAAAATCTGCTGATCTTTGTCTCAGAGGCCGACATCAGAATATCTTTCAAGAGGGTGAACTTTGAAAGGCATCAGGGCCCGATGGTGTGCCAGGCAGAGCAACGAAAACCCGAACAACAAACTGGCTGGAGTATTCGAGGACATCTTCAATCTCTCACTACTGCATTTGGAAGTTCCCACTGCTTTAGAAGGGCATCCATCATGCCAGTGCTCAACAAGAGCAGGGTGAGCTGCCTCAATGGCTATCACATGGAAGTACTCATATCTACTGTGATTAAATCATTTGAGAGATTGGTCATGGCTCGGATTAACTCCTCCCTAAATAAGAATGTGAGCCTCAACAGGTCTACAGTGGATGCATTCTCTTTGGCTCTCCACTGGCCTTGCACCACCCGGGCAACAGCAATACCCATGTCAGGCTGCTGTTTATTCATTACGGCTTAATGCTCAATGCTACTATCCCCTCAATGCTAATCTACAAGCTTCAAAACCTGGGACTTTGTACCTCCCCTGCAACCTGACCCTTGCTTTCCTCATTGAGGAACCACAGTAAGTGCGGATCAGAAACTGAATGTTCTTCTTGCTGAAAATCAACATAGACACATCTCAAGGATGCATGCTTAGGCCACTGCTCTGCCCTCCCTACCCCCATGGCTGTGTGGAGAAGCACAGCTCAAATGCCATCTATAAATTCGTCATCATCGTCGGTAGCTCGCATCCGGAATTTCCATTTGGCAGACGATTTCCCTCCACGCTGCTTCTAACATATTGGGAAATCATGTACGTGGCAAGTTACAGCAGTGGTTTGCCTTTGCCTTTTGCCGGGTAAGTTTTATTTGAAGAGATCACCAGCTCTTAACCCAGCATGGATGGAGAGCGTGCAAGGGAGCCGGCTGGATTCGAACTTGGGACCTCTCACCCCGAAGTCCAGCCGGTTGGCATAAATATGCCAGTGATAATAAAACTGAAATATAATGAAATACCATCTATAAAACTGCAATTCTTGTTCACAGAATGTGTTATAGTGACAAGGAAGTGTACATGAGTGAAATAGATTGGCTGGTTCTGTGGTGTTGCAACAACAACCTTGCACTCAGCTTAAGTAAGACCAAGGAATTATTAGTAGACTTCAGGAAAGGGAAGTCAGGGGAACACACACCAGTCCTCATTGAAGGGTCAGCAGTGGAAAGGGGGAGCAGCTTCAAATTCCTGGGTGTCAATACCTCCGGAATACCTGTATCTATCCTGAACCCAGCATATTGTTGCAATTATGAAGAAGGCACATTTCATTAGGAGCTTGAGGAGATTTGGACTCCATCAAATTTCCACAGATGTAACAAACATAGAAAACCTACAGCACAATACAGGTCCTTCAGCCCACAATGCTGTATTGTATCAAATCTTTACCTACTTTAGAAATTACCTAGGGTTACCCATAGACCTTTAGTTTTCTAAGCTGCATGTACCCATTCAGGAGTCTCCTAAAAGACCCTATCATATCCACCTCCACCACCGTTGCTAGCAGCCCGTTCCATGCACTCACCACTCTCTACATCAAAAACTTACCCCTGACATATCCTTTGTACCTACTTCCAAGCACCTTAAAACTGTGCCCTTTCTTGCTAGCCATTTCAGTCCTGGGAAAAAGCCTAACTATCTACACGATCAGTGGCTCTCATCATCTTATACACCTCTATCAGGTCACCTCTCATCCTCCGCCGCTCCATAGAGAAAAGGCCGAGTTCACTCAACCTATTTTCATAAGGCATGATCCCCAATCCAGGCAACATCTTTGTAAATCTCCTCTGCACCCTTTCTATGGTTTCCACATACTTCCTGTAGTGAGGCGACCAGAACTGAGCACAGTACTCCAAGTGGGGTCTGACCAGGGTCCTATATAGCTGCAACATTACCTCTTGGCTAGTAAACTCAATCCCATGGTTGATGAAAGCCAATGCACCATATGCCTTCTTAACCATGCAGTCAACCTGTGCAGCTGCTTTGAACGTCCTATGGACTTGGACCCCAAGATCCTGCTGATCCTCCACACTGCTAAGAGTCTTACCATTAATACTATATTCTGCCATCATATTTGACCTACCAAATTGAACCACTTCACACTTATCTGGGTTGAACTCCATCTGCCACTTCTCACCTCAGTTTTGCATCCTATCAATGTCCCGCTGAAACCTCTGACAGCCCTCCACACTATCCACAACACCTCCAACCTTTGTGTCATCAGCAAATTTTCTAACCCATTCCTGCACTTTCTCATTCAGGTCATTTATTAAAATCACAAATAGAAGGCATCCCAAAACAGATCCCTGAGGCATATCAATGGTCACCGACCTCCATGCACAATATAACCTGTCTACAACCAATCTTTGCCTTCTGTGGGCAAGCCATTTCTGGATCCACAAAGCAAGGTCCCCTTGGATCCCATGCCTCCTTACTTTCTGATTAAGCTTGCATGGGGTATCTTATCAAATGCTTTGCTGAAATTCATATACACTACATCTACTGCTTTACCTTCATCAATGTGTTTAGTTACATCCTCAAAATATTCAATCAGGCTCATAAGGCATGACCTGCCTTTGGCAAAACCACACTGATTATGCCTAATCATATTATGCCTCTCCAAATATTCATAAATTCTGCCTCTCAGGATCTTTTCCATCAACTTACCAACCACTGAAGTAAGACTGGTCTATAATTTCCTGGGCTATCTCTGCTCTCTTTCTTGAATAATGGAACAACATCTGCCAGCCTTCAATCCTCCGGAACCTCTCCCGTCCCCATTGATGATGCAAAGATCATTGCCAGAGGCTCAGCAATCTCCTCCCTCACCTCCCACAGTATCCTGGGGTATATCTTATCCAGTCCTGGTGACTTATCCAACTTGATGCTTTCCAAAAGCTCCAGCACATCCTCTTTCTTAATGTCTATATGCTCAAGCTTTTCAATCCACTGCAAGTCATCTCTACAATCACCAAGATCCTTTTCTGTAGTGAATACTGAAGCAAAGTATTCATTAAGTACCTCTGCTATCTCCTCCGGTTCCATACACACTTTTCCACTGTCACACTTGATTGGTCCTATTCTCTCACGTCTTATCCTCTTGCTCTTCACATACTTGTAGAATGCCTTGGGGTTTTTTTTAATCCTGATCATCAAGGCCTTCTCATGGCCCCTTCTGGCTCTCTTTATTTCATTCTTAAGCTCCTTCCTGCTAGCCTTATATTCTTCTAAAGCTTTATCTACTTCCCTAGTTTTTTGAACCTTCCGTACACTTTACTTTTCTTCTTGATTAGATCTTCAACAGCCTTTGTACACCATGGTTCCTGTACCCTACCATCCTTTCCCTGTCTCATTGGAGGGTACCTAAGTAAAATGCCACGCAAATATCCCCTGAACATTTGCCACATTTCTGCTGTAACCTGAGAACATCTGTTCTCAATTTATGCTTCCAACTTCATGCCTGAGAGCTTCATATTTCACCTTACTCCAATTAAATGCTTTCCTAACTTACCTGTTCCTATTCCTCTCCAATGCTATAGTAAAGGAGATAGTGATCACAATTCTATCTCCAAAATGCTCTCCCATTGAGAGACCAGACACCTGACCAGGTTCATTTCCCAATCCCAGATCAAGCACAGCCTCTTCCTCTTGTAAGCTTATCTATTTATTGTATCAGGAAACCTTCCTGAACACACTTGACAGACTCCACCCCATATAAACCCCTTGCTTTATGGAAATGCCAATAAATATTTGGGAAATTAAAATCTCCAATCACGACAACCCTGTTATTATTACACCTTTGCACAATCTGTCTCCCTATCTACTCCTTGATGTCCCTGGGTATAAAAACACCCAGTAGAGTCATTGACCCCTTCCTGTTTCTATCTTCCACCCACAGAAACTCTGTAGACAATCCCTCCATGACTTCCTCCTTACTATGGAGAGCATTCTGACTGGTGCTGATAAAAGATGCAGAGGGTTTAAACACAGCCAGATCCATCGTGGGCACAAGCCCTGCCACAATTGAGGATATCTTCAAAAGGCAAAGCCTTCATCATAAAAATTCTCACCATCCAGGATATGCCTTCTTCTCATTATTACTATCAATGAGGCAGTACAGGAGCCTGAAGAAGTTTTCAGAACCTTTTAGGAACAGCTTCCTCCCCTCCACTATTAGATTTCTGAACTGCCCATGAACACTACCTCACTATTTTTACAGCCATTCCCAGCATTGTTTGGAGTGGAGGACCGACGGTAGTGAACTGGCTGCCAGTCACATACACGAGGAAATCTGCAGATGCTGGAAATTCAAACAACACACACAAAATGCTGGTGGAACACAGCAGGCCAGGCAGCATCTATAGGGAGAAGCGCTGTCAACGTTTCGGGCCGAGACCCTTCGTCAGGACTAACTGAAGAGAAAGATACTAAGAGATTTGAAAGTAGTAGGGGGAGAGGGAAATGCGAAATGATAGGAGAAGACAGGAGGAGGTGGGATGAAGCTGAGAGCTGGAAAGGTGATTGGCAAAAGTGATACAGAGCTGGAGAAGGGAAAGGATCATGGGACGGGAGGCCTCGGGAGAAAGAAAGGGGGAGGGGGGAGCACCAGAGGGAGATGGAGAACAGGCAGAGTGATGGGCAGAGAGAGAGAAAAAAAACAAACAACCCACCAATCTCCCTCCTGGCACTTATCCTTGTAAGCGGAACAAGTGCTACACCTGCCCTTACACTTCCTCCCTCACCACCATTCAGGGCCCCAGACAGTCCTTCCAGGTGAGGCAACACTTCACCTGTGAGTCGGTTGGTGTGGTATACTGTGTCCAGTGCTCCCGGTGTGGTCTTTTATATATTGGTGAGACCCGACGCAGACTGGGAGACTGTTTCACTGGACACCTACGCTCTGTCCGCCAGAGAAAGCAGGATCTCCCAGTGGCCACACATTTTAATTCCACGTCCCATTCCCATTCTGATATGTCTATCCATGGCCTCCTCTACTGTCAAGATGAAGCCACACACAGGTTGGAGGAACAACACCTTATATACTGGCTGGGTAGCCTCCAACCTGATGGCATGAACATTGACTTCTCTAACTTCTGTTAATGCCCCTCCTCCCCTTCTTACCCCATCCCTGACATATTTAGTTGTTTGTTTTTTTCTCTTTCGCTGCCCATCACTCTGCCTGTTCTCCATCTCCCTCTGGTGCTTCCCCCCCCCCTCTTTCTTTCTCCTGAGGCCTCCTGTCCCATGATCCTTTCCCTTCTCCAGCTCTGTGTCACTTTCGCCAATCACCTTTCCAGCTCTTGGCTTCATCCCACTCCCTCCGGTCTTCTCCTATCATTTCGGATTTCCCCCTCCCCCCACTACTTTCAAATCTCTTAGTATCTTTCTCTTCAGTTAGTCCTGACGAAGGGTCTCGGCCCGAAACGTCGACAGTGCTTCTCTCTATAGATGCTGCCTGGCCTGCTGCGTTACATCAGCATTTTGTGTGTGTTGCCAGTCACAAACCCTGGCTGATTCTCTTCCATTCAACTATTAAAGTAGTTTGGTTCAAGAGCAAAATTGAAAGCTCGATCTGCTTAGGTTTATAACATGTCCACTCATCACACACAGCTTTTAACACATTCAGAAACATTGATATATTTTTACAAACAATCACTGCCTTATTTCAGCCTGGTCATTACTTTTGTAATAAAAACAAAAAGCAGTAGTTGGATTTGAGCTGGGTCAATTGTTTATTCATGAAATAATCTGATTGAAATGAACCAAACCCCAATTGTACAAACAATATTATGCCCTTTTTCCTTGACCAACTATTACTAATGGTATGAAATGTTTTAGAATAGTATTTTGGTACAGTTGGTAATTACTGTTAGTCTAATCTCATATTTGAGAAAGCTGATAAGAGGGAAGTTATAATAGTGGTGAAAGATTGAAAACAGACTGGGCACCATTTTCAACAATACCCATGGAGTCTTGTGGCAACATTTTTAAGAATGAACAGTACTATAGGATGAATGCTGAACTGTAAGAATAATGAAAAGGAAGGGAAATGCTCCAAGTTTGGGCAAGCAGAACTTTCAGTTTGCCTATTAACCAACCTTCCCTAGGAGTGCAATGGAAAAAAAATCAGTAAGGGTATATAACAGTAAGCCACTCCATCATTATCCACCTGAACTAATCTCTTCCACATGACGCAAACTCTTCCACCCGAACCAATACTGAAAACTGGCGCAGTAAGATAAATCCTGCATTTACCTGAATTAAGTCTCCACTTGAAATGTTAAGACGATCTGGGGTTGAAATCAAGGTGGAGACAAAAGGCACTTCAGCAAAAATCACCATAAACTGTGACATATTCAAATATGGAATCATAAAGCCGTGGTGGAGTAGGGAAATGAAAGCTGGTTTTAAATCATTAACCCAGCTGTAATTGAAGAGATAGTCATCTGCACAAATTGAGATCATTGGTGTCTTTGTAGAGAATCAAATATGATTACAGAAGACATTAATGACTAAAGTTATATATTAATTTCCTCTCTTTCTTTTACAATTTCAACCATTTTGGTCATCATGATCTATTGGAGAATGGGAGTGATGTGGGTAGCCATAATCAGCTATAAGAGGCAGTAACAGCAGCAATGTGGATTGGTGTCAATTTGTGTCTCTGCTCAGAGTCCAGCGGAGACTGTTGGTATACCATAATCTTAACCTTGTGGGCATGCATGTAGATTGAATCATGTTTTTGTAAGCAGAGAGATGTGGAAAAGGAGACTCTGGCTTGCAAATTGTTAATTGTCAACATTGCAGGAAAAGGCTGGGTGGTACAATAGGAATGCAGATCAGTTTCACAGCTGGCATTGCAGAAAACACTCAGCAAGTCAGGCAGCATCTGAAGAGAGAGAGAAAGGAAGTAAACTACGATTTCAGTCACAGTCTCTTCGTCAGAATTGGGAAGAAGAAAAATAAAGTAATATTAAGTTGGAGAGATGGCAAGGAAGGAATAAGTAGAACAAGGGGAAAATTTCCAATAGGATGAGGCCAGGATTATCCTATGGATAATCTGTAAACAAGATTATCAAGGAAATGGACTTACTAGGGCAGTTAGACAGAGAAAATATGGTCCTTCATAAAGCACCCAGAGTCTCACGGTAATCTCAGGCAGCAGCTGGAGAAGAGGAACATCAACAAAAATAGCAAGACATTGCTATTTATAGTAGGTTACCAGATCTAATGGTTTCATCTCTATTATCCAAGACATAGCACAAAATAGATGTGCAGCCCCTCCCCCCCACCCCCCCCCCCCCCGCAGAATATCCACAATTTCAAGAACAACTGGAAGCCATTTGGAGAATTATGAATCTCAGGGCAATGAGCCAATTCTTTCATAAACCACAAGGAGTTTCAGTCCCTGGTGCTATGGCATAGACTGGCAATGCCTCCAGCAAGTACGTTCCCATTTACCGGGCAGCAATCACAATGGTTATATCCTGTCATTATTGTGGGGCTCGCTGTTCTGTTTGAAGTTGTGAAATGTACCTCAAGCTGAGTACCATGTGTTGACGGTTGAACTAGCTCTGACATTTGGGACCTTGGTTCTGCAGAGATCAGATAAAACAGTAGGTACGGTTAGTTTGGGCCAAATTCAGAGTAATCTGTGGGAGTAGATCTTTGTGAAGCTGCTCCCATATTCCACCACATTGCCAAATTACAATTTGCCTTTTATAAGAAGTGAAAACAGACAAAGGGTCACTGTTCAGTAATCAGCGAGCACCAGCTTAAGGTAATTGTGGAAAATATGTGGGGCACATGAGAAGTAACGACACATGTAGTGTCAAACTTACCTGCTCACCGAAATGCACTCCCGTGTGGGGGAGTGTTTAAGGAGGATTACAGCCCTTCCACTCGCTGTGGTTTAGCTGATGATGTCATGACGCTGGTGAGGCATAAAACTAGCGCGCTCCCCGGGTCACCGCGGCCTGGGAGTAGTGATCAGTGCTGTGGAAACAGTAAGCAGTGGAGGTGTGCTGCAGTAAAGAGGGCCTGAGCACACCGTTCAGATAAGTATTTGCCACTGTGGGTAACTTAAATGGGTTAATGAATGTTTAGTGTCTGTCTCGTCCTACCACTATGTATTTGTGACCGAGTACAACTTGAAGGGTTTACTGGTGCTTAGTGTCTGTCTTGTTACATTACTTACTGGTAGTGAGTATCCCCTGTCCCCACTCACCGAACTTGTGAACCCGAGTTCCCACAATTGGTGCTGTGAGCAGGGTTCAGTGATTGAACAGAAGATGAATTTCTCTAAAAGGCAAAGAAAGAGAGAGATAAGCCCCATATGAGGAGTGCCGACTCCCAGGGTGGAATGACAAAGTTATGGGATTTGCGAGTCTTCACAACCTTCTGGTGGGCTTCAGGATGCCAGTCCAGATCAGACAAGTTGGAGTCCCGCGGGGTGGAAAGGGGATGCCACATCATGTCTGTACTTAACAAAATAGGGCTCCCCAAAAGGGTGGGGAGCTAGAGGTTGCTTTCCTGCTGCTGGCAGCCATAGTAAAGCAGCTTTATGGGACAATCTCACAGGAGGAGGAAGAGATCAGAAATGAAGTGAAAGTGCTTATCCAGTGATGTGTTACTGGTTGGCTAGCCCGGCCAGCCGATAACTGTACAGAGATGGCCTGTCGGCTGGTACAGGTGCAGCAGTTAGAGGCTGCCCGCACAGCTAACTGGTAACCGGCCCCCATCAAGGTCTGAGCCCTGATGTGACCCTGACATGCGGATGGGAGATGGGGACATTTTGTTAGATGGTGAGGATGGGGAAAAGAGGTTAGAAGAGAGCTCCAGGGTTCCCCCTTTAAGTGAGCACCCTGCATCCTATGTGGCTGCACTAGTACAGGCCAGACCGATGGTTATGCAGACCCAGACCCCTCAGGGGGCCTCAAACCCAGAGCCCCTCCAACCTCCATGGAACAGGGCGAGGATGAGTAGTAGGCCGAGCTGGAGGACAGCATGAGGGGAGGGACCAAGAGGTAATAAAGCATTGGGTCTCACTGAGAGGACTACCATCAGAGAGTTCTGTGCTGAGGAACTGGCAGAGTTGGGAGACAGGTATAGGCAGCGGCCAGGGGAACCTCCACTCACGTGGTTGCTGAGGATCTGACATGCAGGGATTGCTGGAGTTAGTTTATACAACAGGTGGATGGGTGTCATCCCACCATGTGATTAATAATGCCACCCGCTTCACGTGACTTGTGGTTAAGATCAGGTATCCCTCACACTTCGAATGGGGTTTGAAGCCCCGGACTCTGGGGATGTGCTGATTCTAGGCCCGTGCCCCTGTCTGAAGGTGCGGGGGTCACAGAACATCGGGAGCAGTGGGGGTTGTGTGTCTGGAGATCTGAGCCTTCCTCTGGGCGCAGAGCTCAGGAAAAGCAACACAACAGACTTCTGACATTGTAAAAGTGTTTGTTACGTCTCCCCTCTCGCTGTGAAACGGGGACACCTCTTTTCCTGAGGGAGAGAGGGAGCCTGTGGTATGTTGAATTACAGGGTGAACATGTAGTTTTTGGGGTACTGCAAGTCTGTGTCTTCAATGATGCTTTGCTGTATGCTGGAGTGCTCGGTGGGGGGGGTGCCGATGCTTTTTTGCTGGTGGGGGGGGGGGGGGTTGCTTCATTGCTGCTTGTGCATGGGAGGGGGGAGCTAAGGGGGTAGGTTTGGGGTTTTAACGTTTCAACTGTCATTCATTCTTTGGGGCACTCCTCTGTTTCCATGGATGTTTGCGAAGAAAAAGAATTCCAGGATATCTATTGTATACAGTTCTGACGTTAAATGCACCTGTTGAGTGGAACACAATGAAGGAGTGGACCAGATCCCTTCGCCAGGGTGCTCTGATCACAGGGACCTATCAACACAGCGATGACCCACTGGAGAGTCATAGGTTAACCTTGGCCATGATAGGATATTTATTTAAAGCAGCAACGTCCCATTTAAAGGGAGAGGCGCTGCCGTTATTGGGATCAATGTTAGGGAGTACAGTCGACATCGCCTTCAGGTTATTGGAGGGATTAGTACATGGGGGAAGGTCCCCACAGTTGGGTGCACAAGTTAGACAGGATAGCTGCTGGGGCCCCAGGATGATCATTGAGTGGTTAGGGGGCTCACTTCTACCCATCCGGGACAGTGGCCATTGGACCAGGGCAGCCTGGACTCATGACTGTCTTAGTGTTGGTCGATATCCTGACAGACAAGTAAGGGTTGTTTTACCTTTGGGGTGGCATGAGGGAAAGAGCTGGTGGGATTTGGCCAGGTGGGAGCCTTTGGTCCTCCACCAAGGTAGTTAACACAAAGGAATACAGGATCCTGGGAGATGCCAAGGACATCAGAGAAACTTTGGAGGCCCTGTTGCAGGAGTGGGTCACCCCCTTCCCCCCTCAATAGCCCGGAGAGGTGGTGCAGAAGTGGGATGGCACATAGGCAATCAACTAAACTGAATATGTACACACCTTCTCTCACAGTGGCTGTCGTGTACAGAGTAATCCCATTGAGCATATTGGGAGTAGAGAGAGGAAGCATTGGCATGGTACCTACCACAAGGATATGTCCACAAAACCACCTTGTGTCTCAGCATGATTTCCTGAGATCTGCAGGGAAGACGGTTGAGCCCCACCATCTCTGTATCGCTCCACATCGATGAAGTGCTGCTACAGGGACCTTCCCAGCCCATGGATAAGGTGCTTCCCTCTCTGCAGGAACATAGTTGGGCCATATACCCTGATAAGGAACAGGACCCCAGCCAGATTATCATATTCCAGGGCAGCAGGAGATACCTGATAAGACCTTGGGTGCTGAAGTCCCAGCCTCCAAAGAGTGGAAGCAGAGCTTTGTGGGGCTGGTTTCAGCCTATCCCCCACCTGTAAAGGGTCTCCCAGAAAATAACCACCTTCCTATTGGGTCCTAAGCAACAGGCGGCCTTTGAAACTGCCAAGCAAGTGGTAGAGCAGGCTCTCCCCTTGGCCCCCTAGACAGAGTGGGGTATTGTTTGAACTGCAGGTTTCAGCTAGCTCCAGGCTGGCCTGCTACTGGCCTGTCTTGGTCACAGAACATCTCTCCAACTCAAAGTCAGTCGTGCTGTGACCACTCCTCCCTATCGCGCAGCGGGTAAAGTCTGACCACGTGACCCGCAGAGAGCGTCATGGCCAGCCATATTGCATAGTCAAGTGGAAGTGGTACATTTCAGACTGGGCAGACAAGGGTCCTGATGGGGTGAGCTGCCTCCCTGAGCAGGTCATAGCTCTCCATGATAATCACCACTACACCCACGATGACGATCCCACCATTGACCCTCGCCCGTACTGTGGGGTAAACCTAGAGCGATCTGACAGCTGAGTAAGAGCAGCAAGCCAGGTTTACCGCTGGCTCCAGTCATTGGCAGATTGGTAAACAGTGGTGGAAGGCTGCTGCTCTCTACCCTGCATAAGGGAGGATCGTTAACCAGGAGGGCAAGGGGGTGGGGGGGAACTAGCGAATTCCTGAGCTATTGGCTGCAACCCTGCCCCTCCAGGAAGTGATGGGGCCTGTGAGGATCTGCACCGACTCCTGGTCAATGGCTAAGGTCATCGCAGTTGGTTGCCTCATTGGTCCAGGCAGAACTGGGAGGTAGAGAGGTGACCCCTCTGGAGGGCATCTGAAGAGGCAGGCATACAGGAAGGGGGTGGGGGAAAGGAACAAGGAAGTGGGAAGCCCCAGAGGTGGTATTGACATTTGTTGAGGCCAGGGCAGTGGCTGACAGCTGAGAGGGTTAAACCCAGGGGGTGGACAGCAGGTCCCTCAGGAAGCATCTGTAGGGGCACGGAGGCAAGAAGATTATGGGTGGCCTTTGCCCCTGCAGAACAAGAAATGACAAGTGCTCATAATGGTACTGGTGGTGGCCGTCTGGCCATGCTCACCAGGAAAACACAATAAAGGTCCACGTGTGTTCCACACCCACAGTCGGCAGGGCTGAACGACAGGATCAATGGGTTGTTGAGACGGCAAGTTAAGTTATTGACCCCACCTGCGCCTCTCAGAGGTGGCTGACTGTACTGCAGCTGTTGGTGGACAACCTGAATTCCAGGGCAACCCAGGAAGGTACCCCCTGTCCTGGCATTTGGCGGTGTTGGATCCTCCAGAGGTGAGGGAGGCAGAGTTGGAGGAGGAATTGGGGAAGGTGTGGGTGTGGCACACACACAGGCCACCAGAGTGGGGAGGGGGTGGTGGTTTGTGAGATTGTGGCATGTGGACCAGAGAGTATGTGCCGAGTGGCGTTACCTGGGAGACAGGGTATCGTCAGTCTAAATACTCAGTGACTAGCCAGGTGTGAGTATGTGTGTGTCTCCTTACTTTACAGATTGGCAAATTTGTGTTTGCTGAAGATTGTGGTGATGATGGTTGTCAGTGTGAGATCCTACAACATGTTCCTATGATGGCGTACGAATATACGAACCACACCAGTTCTTGGGACTGCTGGATCTGCACGAAGGTGCCAACCCACACTGCAGGAGGGGAGCCGCTGATACCGATCCCCTTTAATGAAGATGAACAGGAATGTCGGAGGAACTTGTCCACCTTCTCCGGCTTCGGCATTCTGTTCTGGGGAAATCCGGGAGTGGGTTGTCCGCTCCAGCCGTCATACGGGAATGGCCTCAAAGAACTGGAGTCTCAGTAACCCCCGGCGGAGTAAGAGTTTCAGGGGCTGGCACTTCCTTGTTGATGATTTGTCCATATCCAAGCTCCTGACTCTGAGAGTGAGCCCTCTGCCAACAGGGAAGGGCAGGTGTTATGATGAGCACAGGTCCAACCAGTCAGCGGGGCACGTTGAGTGTGAGCAGAAGCAGTATCCTGGGCGACTGCGTTGACATAAAATGGTGCCGTGTAGGTGGGCATTCCCTGGAGACTATACAGTATGTATTCGATATGGGGTGTGCGGGCCTACCCCATGTCTCCCCAATGAAAGGTATGGCTGCTGCTGTCCAGGGTACATGGTACCATACATACAGCGTGGACTGCTCGTGAGAGTTGACGCAGTGAGAGGCGTATCACAGAGGTGGAATGGTTCTGAGTTACACCCTTTCCCCAGTGTGGTACAGCCAGGCTCTCCAGGAACTGTGATGGATACACTGGCCAATGAGACAACCACAGAGCTCAGGCTTTCAGAGCATGCACTGTCCTGAGAGTCAGTGAGCTGATGGCTTTTCGGATGGTGGCCTTGGACTACCTGCTGACAGAGAAAATTGCCACCGGTGCTGTGACCGGTCAGGAGTTGTGCACCTACCTCCCCGATGAGTCTGGAAGCATTCGCTGCCCAGCTAATCATATCCAGAGGTCAGAGGGTAGGGGACCAGCTCCATAGCAACTACACCCCAGGGAGAAGTTGGTGGCTTTTAGGGACACTGGATGGTAACTGGTCAGTTGATATTATAGTAATATGTTTTGTTTGTAGTCTAGTGTGGCGTCTGTGTGTGTTACTGTGGGCCAAGTGTCAGGACGTTGTGTCTTTCGAGGGGTGGTACGTTGCAGTAAGTGTCAAACCTCCCCCGTGGGAACCGAGGATCAGCCCATTTAAGGAGCAATACAGCCCTTCCACTCGATACTATTTAGCTGATGATGTCACAGTGCCCATAGGATAGAAATCTCGCATGCTGAAAACACGCACGCTTCACTAATTGTGTTACCACGGGCTGGGTGGGAATCATCACCAGTGCAATAGAAACAGTAGAAGGGCACTGCCGTAAAAAGGTCCTGGACCCACACTTTATGTAGAGTGCTTATAAAATGCATTCACCCCCACTGGAAGTTTTCATGTTTTATTGTTTTACGATATCAAATCACCACAGATTTAATTTGGCTTTTTGACACTGATCAACAGAAAAGACTCTTTCAAGACAAAGCAAAAACAAATTTCTACAAATTGGTCTAAATTTATTACAGTTATTAAACAGAAAATAATTGATTGCATAATTACTCACCCTCCAAGTTAGTATTTAGTAGAAGCACCTTTGGCAGCAATTACAGCCTTGAGTTTGTGTGGATAGGTCTCTATCAGCTTTGCACATCTGGACACTGCAAATTTCCCCATTCTTCTTAACAAAACTGCTCAAGGTCTGTCAGATTGCATGGGAATCATGAGTGAACAGCCCTTTTCAAGTCCTGCCACAAATTCTCAATTGGATTGAGGTCTGGAACCTAATGGCCACTCCAGAACATTAACTTTGTTGTTTTTAAGCCATTCTTGTGTCGCTTTGGCTTTATGTTTGGGTGGTTATTGTCTTACAGGAAAAAAAATCTTACCCCAAGTCGCAGTTCTCTTCCAGTCTGCATTAGGTTTTCCTTCAGGATTTCCCTGTATTTTGCTGCATTCATTTTACCCTCTACCTTCACAAGCCTTCCAGGGCCTGCTGCAGTGAAGCATCCCCACAGCATGATGCAGACACCACCGTGTGTGTTTTTGATGATGACAGTGCTTGGCTTGGGCCAAATATACTATTTAATCTGATGGCCAAAAAGCTCAATTTTAGTTTCATCAGACCATAGAACCCTCTTCCAACTGATTTCAGAGTCTCCCACATGCCCTCTGGCAAAATCTAGCTGAGATTTCATTTGAGTTTTTTTCCCCAACAGTGGCTTTCTCTTTGCCACTCTCCCGTAAAGTTATGATCAGTGAAGCACCTGGGCAACAGTTGTATGTGCAGTCCCTCCCATCTCAGCCACTGAAGCTTGGAACTCCTCTGGTGGCCTCCCTCAGTAGCCCCCTTCTTGCAAAGTCACTCAATTTTTGAGGATGGCCTGCTCTAGGCATATTTCAGCTGTGCTATTTTCTTTCCATTTCTTGATAATTGATTTAACTGTACTCCAAGGGCTATTCAGAGTCTTGGAAATTTTCTTGTATCCATCTCCTGACTTGTGCTTTTCAAAAACCTTTTCACAGAGTTGCTTGAGGTGTTCTTTTGTCTTCATGGTGTAGTTTTTGCCAGGATACTGACTCACCAGCAGTTGGACCTTCCAGACACAGGTGTATTTTTACCACAATCAATTTAAACACCCTGACTGCACACAGTGATCTCCATTTAACTAATTATGTGACTTCTAAAACCAATTGACTGCACCAGTGATGATTTAGTGTGTCATATTCAAAGAGGTGAAGACTTGTGCAATCAATTATTTTGTAGTTTAATTTAGATCACTTTGTAGAGATCTGTTTTCACTTTGACACGTAAGAGTCTTTTTCCGTTGATCAGTGTCAAAAAAGGCCAAATTAAACCCACTGTGATTCAATGTTGTGAAACAATAAAACATGAAAACTTCCAGGGGTCAGGGGTGAATACTTTTTATAGGCTCTAGTGTTTCCCACTGTGTGTAACCTGAAGGGGTTGCTGTGTGTTTACTATCTACAGTGTCCTGTTCTTTACTTACCGGTAGTGATTGTCTTCTGTCCTCACTCACTGAACCCACAAACCTGATTTCACACAACATGTAGCAAGTTGATCAGTCTAGATTGAAGTAAATGCATGACTTCTGAAAGCTGTTTAAGAAGGCAATTGGATATGTATTTGAAAAGGAGGAATTTGGAATGGACGGTCCTTCTACTGTAATTGAATTGCAGGTTCAAAGATCTGGCACACCAGGTGGCCTTCTGCTGTGCTGTGTAATTCAAAGGATCAGACATTCCGGTGGAAGCAAGTCCCAGAATTACACAGGCTAAGCATAGGTCTGCGATTTACTAAGTGGCAGTTACCTCCAGCACCCTGCCAGGGAGGCTCCTCATCCTTGTCTTAAATGAGCAACCTCCAGTGGAGCTGCAAGTTCGAACTCAGTCCTGGTGGGATTCTCTAGGAAGAAACTGGGGAGTCCATGATTCTATACAAGGATGAACTGTGTAGGAATGCGGATCCTATTAGTTTCAAAGAGAATTCTTACCTGAATTGTTGTATTTTTAATCATTATTTTACCTTCATGTTTTTGCTGTTTTAATGTTTTAATGAGAATTTTTAAAATTCTGTGGTATTGTTCCAGTTTTTAATATTGTAACAGGTATTTGGATGGACCCAGGAAAGGTTGGCCCATGACTTTAAGCTGGGGAGGTTTACAGATTTCAGAAGTGTGCAACAACAGTTTGCCACACAGTCAGCAAGTATCTGTGATGTAGAAAGATGGGTGGGAAAATAAGGTGTAAAGTGGTTAAAAGGAAACTGCAATAGGTTATAACGTGAGTAAAAATCTGGCAAATGTGTGGAAAGAAAAATTAAAGAAGGAAGCATATTATCAACATGGATAATAAGGGATTGCAGATCTCTGAGCTGTAGAGGTATCAGAGTGTCGGATTATCAAAAGGCTAGCTTGCACGCACAGCAGCTAATTAGGAAAACTAACAGATTGTTACAAAGGCCCTGAATATAAGGGTTGGCCAATATGCTTCACTTATGTAGGGAAAACTAAATCTGGAGCACTGGGCCCTTTATTTGTCTCATTTTTAACAAAGTACGTGAATGCAAAAGAGGCAGTTCAGAGAAGGCTTACTGGGATGTACTGATTGTCTATGAGTAAGATGTAAGGTTTTATCCGCTGGAGCTTAAAAAGTGTGAGAGGAAAGTTGTTTGAGAAAAGTTTCTGAGAGGGTTTGGATGTAGAGAAGGCTGGTAGACTGGTACAGTAATCGGATTTATTATTGTCACATGCACCGAGGTACAGTGAAGAACTTGTCTAGCATACCGTGCTTGCAGATAAATTCATTACAACAGTGTATTGAGGTGGTACAAGGTAAAACAGTCAGAGAATGCAGAATCAAGTGTTAAAGTATGGCATAGTGCAGTGCAGGTGGACAGAAGGTGCAAGGTTACAAAGAGGTAGATTGAGATGTCAAGAGTCCATCTTGTCTTCCTATGAAGACGTTCAATAGTCTTAGTTCAATAGAAACTGTCCTTGAGCCTGGTGGCATTTACTTTCAGACTTTAGTATCTTCTGCCCAATGGGAGGTGGGAGACTACAGAATGTCAGGGATGAGTGAGAACTTTGAGCAGATTTAACACACACAAAATGCTGGAGGAACTAAGCAGGTTGGGGCAGCAGCTTTGAAAAGGAATAACGAGTTGACATTTCGGGCCGAGACCCTTCATCAGGTCTGGAAAGCAAGGAGTAAGAAGCTTGATGGGTGGTGGGGGGGGGGGAATGAAGAGTACCACCAAACTCATCTTTACCTCTCCCCCCATTCACCACTTTCCGCAAGGATTCCCTTGTCCATTCAACCCTTCCCTCTGATAAGCCTCCAGGCAGTTATCCTTGCAAGCAGAGTAAGTGCTGTGCCTGCCCATTCACCTCGTCCCTCAGCTTCATTCAGTACCCCAGACAGTCCTTCACCTTTGAGTCATCTACTGCATCTGGTGCTCCTGATGCGGCATCCTCTACATCGGTGAGACCCGGCGTAGACTGGCGGACTGCTTTGTCAAGCACCTTCAGAATCAGAAGTTTTAGATTATTTATATAATTAATTGTAAATTAAATTACTTATACAATTAAATTAAATGAATAGTGCAAAAAGAGAACAACACCCCCCCCCCCCAAATGACTGAGGTCATGTACATGGGTTCATTATCTATTCAGAAATCTGATGGCAGAAGGGAAGAAGTTGTGCATAAAATGTTGAGTGTGTGTCGGCAATCTCCTTTTCCTCCTCTTTGATGGTAACAATGAAAAGCGGTCATGCCCTGGGTGATGGGTCCTTAATGATGGTTGCTGCCCTTTTGAGGTAGTGACTTCTAAAGCTGTCCTCAGTGTTGGTGAGGTTAATGTCCATGATGGAGCTGGCTGAACTTGCAGACTTTCTGCAGCTTTTTCTGATCCTATGCAGTTTCTCCTCCATACCAGAGCATCTAGACTGCTCTCCACAGTACATCTGTAGAAATTCGCTAGAGTCCTTGGTGACATGCTAAATGTGCTAAATCTCCAAATGAAATATAACTGCTGTCGTGCCTTCTTTGTAATTGCATCAATATTTTGGGTCACTCCATCCGCATCAACCAAGTTCTCCCTGTAGCCCACCACTTTAATTTCATTCCCCATTCCCATTCTGATGTGTCAGTCCATGGCCTCTTCTACTGCCAGAATGAGGACACTCTTAAGTTGGAGGAGCAACACCTCATATTCTGTCTGGGTAGCCTCCAACCTGTTGACATGAGCATTGATTTCATTAACTTCCAGTAATTTTTCCCCACTCCCCATTCTCTCTTCTTCCATTCCCCATTTGGCTCCCCATTTCCTCATCTTACCCGCCTATCACTACCCTCTGGACACTCTCCTACTTCCCTTTCTCCTGTGGTCCACTCTCCTCTCCTATCAGATTTATTCTTCTTCTTCAGCCCTTTACCTTTTCCACCTATCACCTCCCAGCTTCTCACTTCATCCCCCATTCCCCACCCAGATACCTTCCCCCTCATCTGGCTTCACCTATCACCTTCTAGCTTGTACTCCTTCCCTTCCCACATCTTTTTATTCTTCCCCCTTTCTTTCCAGTCCTGATGAAGGGACTTAGACTGAAACATCAGACCTTTCCCTAGATGCTGCCTGACCCACCATCATTTGGTGTGTGATAGTCTGGATTTCTGGCAACTGCAGAACACTTTGTGCTCTTTGCTCACTCTACTGAGGTAGCAGGAAGAGTAGACAGAGTCCATTGACAGGAAGCTGGTTCCAGTGACGTGCTGTACTGAATCCACAACTCTTTGCAGTCTATGGCAGCTACAGGCAGAGCAGTTGCCATGCCAAGCCATGATAGGAAGCTTCTTATGATGCATCCATAAAAATTTGCTGAAGATCTAAAGGGTCATGCTAAATTTGTTAGCTTCCCATAGAAGTAGAAGCACAGGTGAGCTCTCTTTGCTGTGGCATCAATATGATTCGACCAGGACAGTCTCCTAGGAACTTGCATGCATACGACCCACCATTCCTGAAGTCAATGACCAATTATTTTATTTGGCTGACATTGAAGGAAAGTTTGTTGTCATGACAGCATGCTACTAAACTCTGTTTCTCCTTCCTGTATCTGAATCTTCATTCTTTGACATCCAGTCCACTATGGGAAAATTGAGGATGAAGTAGGAGTAGAATCTGGCATCACAGTTATGAGTGCAGAGGAAGTAGAGTTTCCTCTCTTGTGAGATCATTTAAAATTGGTGATTATTGTTAAAAAAACAAGAAGATACTTTAAGACAAGGATAAGCAATTTCTGTCACAGGGTGGTGAAAACAGAATCTTCAAATATTTTTAAGGTTAAGGGAGAAAGATTCTTGATAAGTAAGAGACTGAAAGGTTACCATGGTTAGATAAGAATGTGAAGTTGAGAATACAATCAGATCAGCTATAATCTTATTAAATGACAAATGTTTTGGCAGATTAAATGTCCAAATCCTGCTGCTAGCACTTCTGTTCAGGTGTAAGTGGCTTTTCACTCTGATGTAGTCCATTACGTGAGGCACTGATACTTGACACGTTTAAAGGTTTTTGAAGGTGTAATTAATCAGGTAAACAAATAGGAATCTCTTGATGTAATGTATCAGGATATTTAAAAGCACTTGTCAAAGAACCACACAAAATAATTTGCACAAAGTAGGGGGTTTATGTTTTAAAGTAAAATGTTAGCATGACAGGTGATTTGCTGAAGAATTGAAGCCATGGATAAGAACTGAAGCTAGTGATCAGCTTTGCAGGCTGAGAATAGTGGGATGTCACCTTGTTCCTCACTAAAACCTCAAGTACAACACCCATTATTAATTTAGTAAAATGATCAAGTTTAATATACTCAAGCTTAGTTGACAATATAGAGCTTTCTGAGAAAAACGATGCAAGAATTTTGTAAAAGAAGTCTAGGTGTGCAGGAAAGGAGGTAGATGAAATATAATGTGAAAAATGTGAGATTTTTGATTGGAATAGGAAAAACAGAAGATCACAACATTTTTAAATGATTCAACTTTATTCTTTTTGTGAATTGTTCTGTCCTGCTGGAAAAGAAATTAATGAATGATTGTGTGGGTCTTTTACATTGATGTGTGTAGTATTATCATACACATGGATTCAGAGAGACACCATAAATTGTCAGCAAAATGGAAAGGATATTGTCTGGAAGAAGGCCGCTTTATGCTGCAATAGGAAAGTATTTTAGTAAAACAGAATGTGAATTGCTTTGTGTGGACAGACAACTGATCTTGGGATCTTGGAATCTTCCCCCTTCTCAGTCCTGAAGAAGGGTCTCAGCCTGAAATGTCAATTCTTTACTCCTTCCCATAGAGGCTGCCTGACTTGCTGAGTTCCTCCAGCAATTTGTGTGTGTTTTGATTTTTGAAAATTGTTAGTTTCAGTTTTTGGACTCTGCATTGCATCCTAGTTTTGGAGAAAATTGATCTGCCACCTCATTGCAGCACATCTGTCCAGCAGTTGTCAGGCCCTTAACTGCAGAACTAGAACTTCCACCATCGCATGTCTGAACCACAGCCAAAATCTTTTTCACTTTAAGAAGTGCAAACAGCTATAACTAAGCATTGGGTTCAATGAAAATCATATCCATTAAGGCATTAAGACTTCTACAGCATTGACAGTTTAGTTGCCTTGGTTGAGAAAAAAATGAGATGTGATCATCAAAATGTTATGGGCCCCTTCAGGCTAACATCCATAGCAAATGACCCCTTTCTCTTTGGTATTGCATCAGTCCTGAAAATCAGTCCCATTAGACCCAGGGCTGTAGAAGCATCGTGCTTCTGCATGTCAGTTGCAAAAACATTGGAGAGCTTATGCATTCCTTTCTATATTTAAGTTGCAAAATGTTTGGCTGTGCAGGGTGACCAATATTATTGGTGTCTTTCCTTCACTTTTTATAGTCTTTACATTTGTTACTCGACTGGTATGGGTTTGACATTTTGTACATGAAACTGTCTGTACTGTACTAATAGTTTTTAACATTACAGAATCAGAAATAAAAAGAAAGACAAATATTATCTTTCCACTTTCTTCATCTTTTCTGACTACTGCAGTTATGTGGCATAAGATATAATAGTTTCAATCTCAAGATAAGTAACCCGTTTTTCTCACCATTATTAAAACATCATGACATTGTTTCCATCATTATTAAACCCAGGTATCAAACATTGCATATGTAGTTAATCAGCTATATTACTCGTGGTGTTAAACAAACACTGCTTTGAAGTTTGATATGTGCCACAATTAAAAAACTGATCCTGTTAATGCTGACAAGGAGGGAATGATAAGAATGTTTTTTTATACTAAATTTAGTAGATCAGACTGATTATTAAACACAATATTCATATGGAATGCTTCAGAAATATGATGATTGTGAATAGATTTTTGAGAGCAACTTTAAAACTATCTCCATACAGATTTTAGATTTTATGCTACATATTTTGATAAATTTACAAGTATGTAACTATTTATAAACTGATGGTAATCACCAGGTGAGATTGTTCCATTTTACATTCAAATTAAACCTCTGATAATAAAAGAAATATAGTGATATGAATAACATTGAGTAAAGTGTTGCCATTTAATTCATGTACTTCACTATTTTGGGTAGCGTTTTATTACTAATTTTGTTTTATTCTTATGTATTTTCAATCAGATTAGCAATCTCCGTGAATGATATAGAAGTATTAATTATGCTATTACACTGTGGTCCATTTATGCGAACATTTATGTGATTTCATTTATGTGAAGTTCTGATGTACAGTATGGGCCATATTTTGAAGCATGCTGTTGTATTTCACCAACTTCAAAGCCACTTTGCTGTGAAGTATCAGTTTCAACATTTTGATGCAAGGTTCAAGAATGACTGAATGTTGCAGTAAACTATCACTGATTATAAAGGGAAGAAAATAATACTCAAGAATATTACTTACAATGAATACACTAAACTAACACTGGGAAATGTTTAGAACTTTTTATTGTCAGTAATGGTGACTACTAGTTAGTATAATAAAAAAGTGGGTAGACACCAAAGAATTTAAAAGGAATTCAAACCTATTAAGAAGGATGCGGATTAAAATCTGATGTTACAGAAGTTTAAAGATTTTCTTTGCAGAAACGCAAAGGTCAATTTAAATATGCCTGGCATAAGTTTGAAGCAAAATATTGTTTGATGAAAATATAACACAGCTGTTTACTCTGTATAGCATTTATACATTACTGACGAGCAACCTATTTGGTAAGTCCCTTTTGGGTGCTTTTAATCAAGCACCACTTAGTCTACTGTTTATGGAATTATTTGGCTGTCTTTAATCTTGTTGTCTGACTAAAAGCTAACTGGTTTGTAAATTTCTGGGCTTTAATGAGCTGATATGAACTATTTACGAGTTGCAAAAATTGCACCTAATGTAGCAATGCATCAAGAGAAATCATTTGAACTGGTCACTTTTAAAACAATTTTGAAAGAATATTATTGGTATACAGCATGATATCTAATATTAGCAAGAAATATATAAACTAACCAACTTACAAAAATAACTATTGGAGATTTAATTATTCATACCAGTTTAAAGAACACAATCAAAAATATCTGATGCAGTGCTCCTGGTTTTGTTTTAAAAAGCTGATTATCACCTTGTGTTGTAGACTGAGAAAAAATAGTTTATTTAAAAGGATTTGTTCAGTTCTGAATATAGGAGCTTTATCTTCTGCTATTTAAAGAAATATTTTACTTACCGAATAATATAACTCCCTGAAAAGACAGCATTATATAGTATTTTGATTGTTGCCTTTTGATGCCAGTTTTGAAGAGATTTGCTTTGGGGAAATCAGACAGCTGGGAGAGTTCAGGGTTTGAAGGTTATAATCACAGCAGTTTCATAAGTGCTTTATTTCAGTTCTTTTCTGGCTGCATTGGGGACAGGTGCGGTCTGGTTCTGATTTCAATGGTCTTAATTTCTTATCTGACCTGGTAGTCAATCAAGGGCATGAGAGAATGTAATGCTAAGCATCTGACTTTTCTCATCTAGGAAAAGGCAGATCTGTCTGTCAGTCAAACCACTCCTGTACCAACCTCGCTCTGTGCAAAATGGATTTCTCTGTGTTAACCATCTTGTCCTTCCTTTCCAAGAAGTCTTCTGTTGGATTTCATTTGCAGAGCACAGAGGGCAATATATAGGGTAATTCCAGAGGCTTAGCGGTTGTGATCTTTTGTCAACTCTACTTGTGAATGAAATTAAACTTGGTATGAGTGGCCTCACTCCAGGCTCCTGCTACAGTGATCCCGGTGCACAGAATAGAGAATCACAAGCCTTACAAGCGTTTGTGAATGTTATTGAAAAGTGGGGGGAAATGAAAAATAGCCCCTCCTTTTCATTGCATTAGAATTGCAAAACAGTGCCTATAGTGGACCAGTTTCAAATTCTGGTAGTTTTTTTATATAAAATAAAAAGAGTGGATATTGTAGTTCAAATATTTAAACTTAAAATAATTTGTGGTTATTCTCTTTTTGCTTTCATTTCCTCAGACGTTTGTCTTTCATAAGGAAGCAATGAACACTACATGCATGGGATAAATTTCAAGCTGAGATTTTTGTCAAACCTTTTTATTAATTAATCGATTAGAATTACTTTAGAGTGTTCTTGCTATGAAATAACATGAATTTTCCTGAAGTGAAATCTCTTCCTTGAAATGTGGTTATCCAGTTAATATTTTGCTGCTTCTACAGATAGTGTTTGAACTTTCAGCTTGAACTGTAATGGTTGGCGCAGCCTAAGCCCTGATCTCCCTTTCACTCCCTAAAATGACAACCAGCCAATTGCATAGAAATGTTAGATATTTACTTTTGATTTTATTTTTGCTTATGGGCACACTGGTTTAAATTGAATGTTTTTAAGTTATCTGGTTTTATGTGGCAGTAAATACCTATGGATTTCAAGTGATGTTTTTTTAAGTGTGACACTATAATCGGTGAATCGTTTGAAATTGCTGATTCAAATTGATATGAGCATTATCCTCTAAAATGGTTAAACAACTTTACGTTTATAAATCAAAGTCTTCTGTCTTTAATTCAATTTATGCTGTTTAATTCTACCATTCTAACTATAATATTTGAAAGTTACTGTCTATGTTATTCTAGCTCCAATTGTGTAAAACATTCATACTCATTATTAGATTGAACATATTTGTCAATGTTTTCATTGTCAAAATTTCAACTGTTTCCATTATGTTAATCAATGATAAACATAAATACTTAGTGTAACAAACTGGCCTCTCATTATTATTAAGTAAGTATATTTCAGCTCTAAAATAAAGATAATTATTTTTAATAAAACATATGGACAATCGTTCAATTAAAATGTAATTAATTTGAAGTATTTCTGCAAGCTTTAAGTATTCTATACAATGTATAGAATAACTCTCTTTATTTGCAGTTTATATTTTAATCTGCTACTGAAGTTGGCCTCAGCACAGGTATTTAATATATTAAATACTGCTCTGATGCATACATATTTTGATGAACTCATACAGTGACCTCAGAGATAACATTAATCCATCTGTTGCTAATATACTAATAGAAAAGATCAAATATCTGCTTTTACAATGCATTAAAAATTGGAAATAAGAATGACTGATTTTATGATAGAACTAAACTATTTATAACTTCTTTGAACAATCACAGTCACTAAAAAAATACAGAAAATAGTGTTATTTTTTAAAGAAGTTGATTTCAATTGGAAGTTCTGTTTATTCTCTGTGAACAGGAAGTGCAGTGAGATTTTCTGCCAGTACTTAGGACTGAGAAGTTGAGAAAACTGTTAACATCAAAATGGTTTCTCCCTCCCCCCACCTCTCTTTTTCCTTCGTTCTCTCTCTCTCTTCCTGCAACAAGATAAAATGCTTTGTTCTTACAAGACAATTTATCTATTATCCAGACAGAGAGCATACAAAACATATTCAATTTCAGGGTTATTTAAATGACTGATAACCTTGGAATTTCAGTGTCAGACAGTCCTGGAACTTTGCCTCATGGTCTTCTGATTTGGTTGGCAAGCATCTGTCACCTGGGCTACCGGGGATAATATATGCATTTAATTGTATCTGAATACTAAAAGGAAGCATAAAAACAGATGCTTTGAGGCCCGTGATATCATATTGCTCCAGAAAGCCACAAATCATGTACTGCTGGTGGAATGATAGAGAATAAGCTAGCAATGTTTTTTTTTTAATATTTATCACAACATGGCATCACTAATAAAGTAAAAGATGCATTATGGGGGAGAAACAACTCATTGTCCTTTTAAAGTCATAAAGTGTGACTAAGTTGAAGCATGCTATGAAGGAGAATATTGCTCTTGTTAGAATTGAGTTTTGCATATTATGCACAAGAGTTTAACTTCAAAAATGGTGAAATCCAGTATAAAATATGGAATCTATTTGCAGAATGTTAGCATTTTGAACTTAGATTTTTTATTTATAGAGAACATTTGAATATTGCATGCAATTTACATAACTCCGTTGTACTTCACTAAGCTGGACTGAAATTAGTAACCAAAGATGGTGTTACTCTATTACAGGTAATCTGCTAATTTAAACTTTTTATTGTTTGGGTGCCTTTCTTTGCCCTATCACTATCATTTTTCGGTCGAGAAATAACCCTTGCTAGTTGTCACCACCTGGGTATGGGGTTGTACTTTTTTTCAGGGTTGAGTTATGTTTAAATGTTGTGGCTCAAAGCCTTGTATATTCCTACAGTTTTTTTTTCTTTTTACAAAGAGTCTCCAGGTGCAGCCTTTGAAGTATTTAATCTAAAAGAGCCTATTTGCTGGTCAACTCGACATAGGGACCTGAAAAACTGACATGAAGGGAACAAAATGATTGTTGCATGTGAAGGAAAATATACCATCCAGAACATTATGGGCAATGGGGAATGCACGTCAAAGGCTAAGTAAGTACTGGGGATTGTGTAGAGTTTCTGGTAGCTGCAAGGGAGTTGCTCCTCACCCTGCCATCACCATCCTTGCCCCGCACCCTGCTGCCTTGCACCCCACTGCAATAATCATGTAAAAAGGAATAAGCTTGTGAAGAGAGGCACACATGCATTTGCCAGGTAACATTTTATACCTGCACTTGTCTGTCTAAATTAGATTTCAAAGTCAAAACCAAAGTAAATCTTTTTATCAAAGCATGTATATTTCACCATTTACTAACCTGAAATTCATTTTCTTGCAGGCATTTAGAGGGAAATAAAGAAATATAATAGAATTTATGAAAAATTACATAAACAAAGACAGACAAATAATCAATGTGCAGAAGAAAGGAAATTGCACACATACAAATAAATGAAAAGTCAAATAATCTTAAGAAGGTGAGATGCGCGCTGTATTCCCCGGACGTTTCCAGTTAATCGGAGGTGTTTAGTGCTGGTGGCTAGCCAGACCCAGCACCTCATTAAGTTGAGGATGATGGCACCTGTTTGTGGAGTTAGTGGTTGGGTCCTGGATTGGAGGGGTTCTCCAGAGAGATAATTGAGACGTGGGGTAAATGTTGCAGTTCAACTAGGAGGTGAAGGAATGGGAATTGTGGTAGGACTTCACTGAGCAGGGTCAGAGCTTCGAGTGCTACTTAAACCTGGTCGCTCTGGGAGTGAACAATGACACATACTGCTTAGAGCAAAGCACACTAACTGCCCTGTGCACTGCTTTTCAAATAATGACAGATGCGTAAGAGTGTTCTTGATTTAAAATGCCCAATTTCTTTGGCATCGTTATTTACCCTAAAAATTATTGTTTTTGCATTCCATTCCAGAAAAAAAAATCACTTTTCAATGCATATAACTGATAAAAGAAGTAAAACATGTCTGTATTTCTAGGCCACAGTGTACTTCAGACAGATACAGCCAAGACTTAGGGATTAATTTCCATTTCCAGAGTCTCACATGGAAGCCTTGTGCCATGTTACAACACTCCCAGTCATTGGCAGACCCTCTTGATTCCCTCAGTCATGATGCATTGTTCTTCCTTCTCTGTTCCCTTGGCTGTGGAATTCTGCTGCCAAGTTCCAGCTCCTCTCCAGCCTGTTACTCACTTTGTCATGTCAGGCATTTCTATGAAGTTATTTATTTTACTTGCTACCAGACATGGATATATTATTTCTACCTTAGATTAAAACTAGAGGCTCTAATGTCTCATATGAGCCCCACATACCAAGGAGATCTGGAATATAGAGGTGGGGGGTGTCTTCAACAATTCATCATAGCCATTCCATTAATATTAATAGTAAATTATCAGTAACTCCAAAATTTACCTCTGCAAAATTCTTCTAATCCATTCACAGGATAGGAAGACCAGCATTAGGCCGCCTTTACAGGCCACCTCTAGAAAAAGTAAGACTCTGATATGCTCAATTACCTCTGGTAAGTGAGCCACATCTTCCACGTGCCTGATACAAGTCTACTGAAGCGAGCACTCTGCTCGGCACTTCGGCATAATAAACATCTCCTGAAGAATGGATCCAGGACATCCTGGGAACATCCCTGAAAAATCTAGCTTCCTCACCAGCTCATGAAAATCACTGACTCTTACTTGTAAAAGTGGCACAGAAACATCTGATTCAGCAAAAAACTCTTCAGATCTCTCCACTGAGAGCTGACGTAGGCCAAGGTCGAGCAGTGGGAAAAGTACAAGCATTCGGCATCACCAGCTCTTGTAACTCTTTCTTTCTCACCAGCCAGCCACCCAAACATTCCTTCCTCGTGAAGCAGAAGTCCATGCATTTCTTCCAGTTAGACCACTGCATTCAGTGCTCGTTATGTATCCCCCTTCTCACTGGAGAATCCAAGTGCAGATTCAGTGATTGCTTTGCAGAACACCTTCATTCCATTCACAAGGGCAACTCCCAGCTTCCAGTCACCTACTATTTCCAAACTGACGTTGTATCAGTTGATTGAAAAGTATATAAAGGACACACCACAATGAACAGTGCACTGATGTCTCCTCGCATGGTGACAATATGTTTGCAAGTACATTGCCAAGATCAGAGACAACTCAACCCAACCATCAACCACCCAAACTACGCATCTTCAGAATTATTTCCAACCAATCATTTTAATTCTCTATGCTATCCCTCCAAAACTGGCCACTGACCTTACTTTGATGCAGCCCAGCATAAACTGATGAACACAGAACCTCATCTCCCATCTAGACATGTTATTGGAAGGGGTAGGGGTGGTTCCTTTGCAGACCACTCTCCCAAAGCAGGAAAGCTCGGATATGCTGCCACCAAGACCAGGTACCTCTGTCCATTCTGACCTGTGTGGAGTCTGCGCATTTGCTGAATAGATTTCTGCTGGGTGACCTTGGTTTTCTCCAACAAAATTCACGGCACATGCCAGTGATACTAAACCTGATTCTGAGTCTGATATGCTCATAGTTTGAGGGGCTACCATCGATGAGCTTTTCAAAGAATCAGAAAGGAATTAAAGTACACGTGAGAGGTAGGTCTGGATACAAGTAGGAGGATGATGTTGGATCAGACAGTATAATTGTTATTTTCTTGTAGTTTAAATTTCTTATGCTTGCCTGCATTTTTATATCTTTGCCTATGTATATGTAGCCTCTTAGTTGCAGTTGTGGGTATCACATTACTTGAATAGGGGCTATCTGATTAGTTAACTGACATCCATGGAAATCCAATGGAATTAGCAAACTGGTATAAGATGAGCCACTTTGGTTAGTTCCCTTGCCCTCTCCCCCTCCCTCCCCCTTCCCCCGATGCTTCATCTTTTTCCTTCTCATTTTGTTTTTGTAATGCTTAATAAATGATCATAAACAACACGTTTTATGTCTCATTCTTGACTTCTGAAGAACCTCCGATCAAAAACATCAGTATCCATCCCAATGTCTCTGCTGGGAAATGGCATGGACACAATGTTTAAATGGTCTCCTGTGTTATAATATGGAGATTGTGGCAGTCAGAACATTATTTAACTATTTCCAAACATTCAGTTTGTGTTAAAACTGGTCAATTTTGATGTAATGTTGTTCAGTTCTGACATTAACTTAGTTTTTCTCCCCTCACAATTGCTCCTTGATCTGATGAGTGCCTCGATCATTCACAAATTTTTCCTACATTTCCAGCAATGACTGTATTCCGGATCTCCCATTTCCCACATGTTGTTGCGTTTTTCTCTCTATAGCTGTCCTTGTTTCTCTTTTTCTATTTGCACTTATTGAAAAATGTCAACCATAATATAATCTGCACCAGAGGTCCCAACACACTAGACCATTGTTACACTAAGATAATGAATGCCCACTGTTCCATGCCCAGACCACATTTCAGTAAATCAGATCACTTGGCTGTCCTTCTCCTACTTGCATACAGGCAGAAGCTAAAGAGCAAAGCTCCAGAGAATAGGACACCAAAGAGATAGTTGTGGAAGGCAGGGGAGTGGCTATGGAATTTCTTCGAGTCAGTGGACTGCACCAGTTTCGAGGACTCATCTGTGAATCTGATGAATACACCATGTTTGTCACAGACTTTATTAAATCAATTATAAATGGATTTGTCCCCACAAAATCATTCAGAGACTTCCCCAACCAGAAGCCCTGGATGAACCCTGAGATCCACAATCTGCTGAGGCCAGATCAGAGGCAATTAAGTCTGGTGACCAAGAAAGTTAGGAGAGGTCCAGGTATGATCTCTGGACAGCCACCTCATGGGTGAGGTGGCAATTCCAGACAAAATTTGAATCAATGAAGGGTGCTCGATAGTTGTGACATGGCTTGAATACTGTTACCTTTTATAAAGTTATATCAAGTAACATAGACAACAGCAGGGCTTCACTTCCAGATGAGTTAAATGCCTTCTATGCTTGCTTTCACTGAAAAACATAGAAAAACCATCACAAACTTCCACAGCCCCGATGATCCTCAGGAGGATTTCAGGAAAAGAAAACCATAGGTCCATGAGCCAATCCTCAGAGGATCAGAGGCAGAGAGGATCAGCCACTTTAAATTCCTCAGTGTTATTATTTCGGAGAACCTGCCCTAGGCCCAACATGTAATTGCAATCATGAAGAAAGCAAGGCAGCACCTCTACTTCCTTAGAAGTTTGCAAAGATTCGGCATGACATCTAAAACTTTGACTAACATCTATAGGTATGTAGTGGATGGCATATTGATTGGCTGCATCACAGTTTGGTATGGAACCACCAATGCCCTTGAAAGGAAAATCCTACAAAAAATTGTGGATACGGGACAGTTCATCGCTGGTAAACCTGTCCCATTATTGAACAGATCTACAAGAAGCACTATCTCAGGAAAGCAGCACCCAACATCAGGGACCCCTACCACCCAGGACATGCTCTCATCTTGCTGCTTTTATCAGGAAGAAAGTACAGAAGCCTCAGGGCTCATTTACCAGGTTCAGGAACAGTTATTACTCATCAACCACCAGGTTGTTAAACCAAAGGGAATAACTTCACCCACCCCATCATTGAAATGTTCTTACAACCTATAGATGCACTGTCATGGACTCATCAGCTCATGCTTTTGATATTTATTGTTGATTTGTTTGTTTATTTATTTATTTATTATTATTGTTATTTCTTTCATTTGTGTCTGCATAGTTTGTTGTCTTTTGCACACTGTTGAGCACATAAGTTGGTGAAGTATTTCATTCATTCTATTATGGTTATTATTCTATTATGGATTTATTGGGTATGCCCACAGGAAAATGAATCTTAAGGTTGTATATGGTGACATGTATGTACTTTGTTAATAAATTTACTTTGAACTTCGAGGCTATAAGATGTCTCCTCTGCTATTTCATCATGTCTGTTCCATTTGCCTTTTAGCTTCTTTCTCCTGCCTTTTGCCTGTGACCTTTCATGCCCTGACTAATCAAGGATCTAGCAATCTCTGCCTTAAATACACCCAATGACTTGGCTTCTACAGCCACCTGTGACAATGAGGTCCACAGATTCACCACTCTCTGACTAAAGAAATCCCTCCTCATTTCCATTCTAAATGGACATCCCTGTATTCTGGGTTTGTGTTCTCTAACCCTATATTCCCCAACCATAGGATCCATCTTCTCCACATCCACTCTATCCAGGCCTTTCAGTAAGTTTAATGAGAATCCCCCAAATCCTCTAAATTCCAGAGAGTATAGGCCCAGAGCCATTAATTGTTCCTCGTACGATAAACCTTTAATTCCCGGAATCATTCTTGAGAACCTCCTCTGAAACCCCTCTAATGTCAGCACATCCTTTCTTAAATAAGGGGCCCAAAACTGCTCAGAATACTTCAAGAGAGTCCTCACCAGTGCTTTATAAAACCTTAACCTTACATCTTTGCTTTAGTAATCTTGTCCTCTTGAAATGAATGCTAATATTGCTTTTGCCTTCCTCACCGCTGACTTGCCAATTAACCTTTAGGGAATCCTCCACGAGGACTCCCAAGACCCTTTGCACCTCAGATCTTTTGAATTTTCTCCCCGTTTAGAAAATAGTCTATGCTTTTGTTCCTTCTACTGTTCCTTCTATATGACAATTCACTTCCTGACACTGCATTCCATTTGCCACTTCTTTGCCCATTCTCCTAATCAGTTCAACTCTAATGTTAGCAATCATATCAAGAGGACTAGAATACAAAAGGAAGTGTTGAGGCTTTAAAAGGCACTATAGCCTCCCTGCTTTCTCAACACTAGCTTCCCCTCCACCTATCTTTGTATCATCTGCAAACTTGTCAACAAAGCCATCTTTGTTTAATCCAAGTAATCCAAGTAAAGCCATCATCCAAGTATTTGACATATAAATCCTTCCATTGCTCCTTTTAAAATATAATCTCCCCTCTTAGCTTCCTCATCCACAACATCATCTAATGAATCCTCTTTTTGTATCTCATTAACTCCTTTCTTTTTTGGCCTTCCATTCCTCCAACTAGGGAATGGTCTTTGCATCTACTTTTACAGCCTTTTGTCTCCCACTTGAAGTTCATGCAATAACATTAATGCATGCAGAGTAGGTTCTGGTTCTTTTTACTCACAAAAGCCAAATGCTGGCAACTTTCCTGCCGCTCCTTTAATTCTCTTCCAGCTTAAAACTAACCCATATTTCACAAATAACTGTCTGATTAACACATCCGAAGTTTTCTTAGTTGTCTACAAAAACTGTTGTAGTTCATGCATCCTCTGAGCAGCATGGTCCTTCCTTGGTTCAATATCCTTTCCAACCAGGTGTAGAGAGGTAGGCACCAACACCTGTATGCCCTCTGTTGCACTGCAGTTCATAATGGAGACAGTTCTGGATTCATCCAGTACCTTTCTTAATTTGCTTTCTGTTGGCTCTGTTGTAGGGCATATGTGTAAATGGTGGATGGATCTCCAATCGAGGTGTATTGTCTCAGCCTATCCTGCTTCCAGAATGCTGCTCTTCCTGTTTTTACCATGTACAAGCCCAATGTGGTTTGTTGGTTGTTATATTTCACTGTTACAAATGTAATTCCCATAAGTGTTAACTTTTCTCCAGTATAAGTTCTTAGTTGGAAATCTGCAGGCTTCAGTTTAATATCTTTAAAATGCTAGTCAAACTCATTTGGTGGAATGACTGAAACAGCCGAGTCCATGTCCAACTCCATTTTAATTAATATGCTGTTCACTCCTGGTATAAGCCATATTGCTCATCTCTGATTAGTTTTCACATTGTAGATCTCTAGGCTACCCAATTCTGCGTCACTCTCATCATTATCAGACATTTCATCAACAATGTGCAGATTAGTGCTCTATTTGAAACTGCAACTTGACTTTTTATCTTTTTCTTGACCCTGTGCAGTCCACTTATTTTTGGCTGCTCAACTTAGTCTTTGTATGTGTCCTACTTTGTTGCATTTTCTGCAGGTTTGACCTTTAAATCTTCATTGATCTGGTGTAATCGCCACAATGATTACATACTTGATTGCATCTCTGGCTGTGATTTCCATTGATACAACTATTTCAACTGCTTTTCTAAATGTAAGTTGTGCTTCATTTAGGAGCCATTTTTGAATGCTTTCTTGTAAAATTCTACAAACTAAACAATCTCTCAGTGCATCATTAAGCCCATTATTGAACTGACAATGCTCAGGTAATCTCTTTTATTCAGCCATGTAAGCTGAAATGGACTCCCTTTCCTTTTGAATCTGCTTATGAAACCTAAAACATTCTGCAAACAACAATGGCTTTTGTTCTAAATATTCCTGCATTACTTTCACGGTGTCAGCAAAGCACATTTTGGCTGGTTTGGTTGGAGTAGTTAAACTTTGAAGCAAACTGTATGCCTTTAAATCTAATGTATGCAGCAAAATTGGCACTTGCTTCTCAGTGGCTATTCCATTTGCTTTAAAATACTGCTCGATCCATTCAGTATACAACATTCAGTGTGTAATGGAATGCATATATCCTTCCGATGCAGTGAGCCATTCCTGATATATTTTAATGATTAATATCATCTGGTACTCATTGTTTATGAACCCATGAATTCTTTCATTTTCTGTCTCTTTTTAAACTTGATCGAGTTTTCAGTTCCAAAGAACACATACTGTGCTGCTTTTTTCTTAACTCAAATGTCTCGCTGCACTTCAAAAGGTAGGTAGTTGTCTTGGATTCATTTGGGAACTCCCTCATTGACACTGTTATGTTTTGTAACTCCAAAACATTAAACTAATTAAAAGTAAGTCACGCGTTGAGGAATGAGGGGCTAACTTTGTGTTTACTTTAAGCGAGGTGTGCACATATCACATGTCACTGTCATGACATATGCAATTCACTTACTTTTTACATGTAACTTACTTGTTACAAATAATGATTTACTTAAGCACACAAAGAATGCTTAATCAAACAATATATTTACATTACTCAACTAATACTGAAATATTAAATACACAGTAGGAAAGAGAGAGGGGGCGGGGGAGAGGGAGAGAGAGAGGGAGAGGGATAGTGTTCACAATCAAAATCTGGAAAGTGTAGTGAATCAAGGCAAGGCCTAGTCCTTAATTCAAGAAACCAAAACTAAATCCCAAACCTCAAAGAGGGCAGGTCATTCGTTCCCCTTTTGTGCATCGTTTGTGATGCTCTCCCACACCCTGACCATAGAAAGATAGGCAGGCACACACATAGGCTTCCCTCTCTCTCTCTCTGTATCTCCTGCACCACTTTCCTCCATCCCCACTCTGAGACGTGGGCTATGCACTGCATCATTTCCTGTAACACTTTTACCTTATGGTCATAAGTCTAGGCAGCTTTAAAAAAAAATTTCCACAATCATGTTCAACCCTTAAGATGACAGGCATGGAGAAACGATAGTGTGAATCTCCAGTGTTTCTTCCTGAGCCCTACCTGCAATTCTATGGAAATTATAGAAACTGGTGGTACATTGGCTGGATGATTTTCTCACCCAGTTCATGTCCAAGGAGTGATGGTGCACATGAACTCTTTATTTCATTCTGGGTTAAATCTGAGGCATTGAGATATTGGCTTGCTGAAATGGCAAACCTCCTCCCCACACGAACAAAAAAAACAAATTGTGCAAACAGCAACAACAAAATGAGCAAAAAAGCACAGAATATATAACATGAAGTCAAAAGTCCAGGCATATTCAGTTCATCTCAGTATTTGTCTGCCCCAATTTGAAATTGCCCGAAATAGCAGGAAAGAAGGAGCGGCCAGGAACCAGAAACAAGTCATAACATGAACTACAGAGTCCAATCCACAAACCGCATCGATTAAACCTTGCCCAAGATCTGAACTCCAGCACCATCCTCCAACAGCATCAAGGGAGAGAGAGACTATTTGAATGAAGGGACATTCCTCTGGGAGCAGTGAGCAGGAGAGAGAGAGAGAGAGAGAGAAAGAGACCGTCATGCACACACTGTGCTGCTCATCGCACAAGGCCTTAACTCTGGTTTTCTTCCCAGATATGCTGCCTATGTAGAGTTTTCTAATTTTATTTCAGATTTCCAGCATCTGCATTTCTTTTGTTGAGCTTCTTTTTCCTGCCTGGGCTTGATTTACCATCCTATAGTTTTGAAAGGATGACTGACATTAGCCTTCTAAGCTTTTAGATACAAATAGACCCATTATAGAATCTGATGAAACTAACAAAGTAGAAAAAGGAAACCTTTGATGACAATTTTAAGGCTTTAATGATCCCTGTTCTGCCACTTAGGGTAGGATCATGTGAAGCACATGAATCTCATCAATCCCCTGCCCTTGCACTGTTTTGGTTTAAGACTAAGTGGTTCCTGTACAGATAATGGCAACAGAAAAATAACTGCAATGGTAGCCTGAGCAAGAAGAAAACTGCAACTTCTATTGGCTTAGTTCGGCCAATCATTAAAATAGCTTAAGTATCCCACAAAATATTCAGAATGCTAAAGCTCAAATCACCTTCTTGTTTATTGGATGGATTTTCTATTTCAGTGGTGGTGACTGCATTATTTCCACAGTGTAATTTTCCAGCAGATACAAGAATAACATAAAAAATGTACAATCAGAAGGTGATCTGAATTATTTAATTCATTGGACAGGGAATCCAGGCCATGTTCTTGGTACTGAAGTCTTTTATTTCTGTGGCATAGCTTTATCCTTGAACCACTTCATTTTTTAAAAGTCATCTAATGGATAATATTATTTATTTACATCCAATTTATATGTGCAGCAGCTGATACACTTTTCTCCCTTTTACTTTAGGCATCTGAACCTCACGTTCTAAAAGCCAATGGCTTTTCAAACCTCATAAATGCTTCCTTCATCTTAAGCATTTCTCTAATGAATATATAAAGCTCATACTCCCTTAAAAATAGCTTATCCCTTGGAATCGTTCGGTAAGCTATTATACTTAAGTTGTGACCTGCTCAAATTAAATCGGTTGTTAACAGAGGTTAAGTGCCTCATTTCCTGATGTTATTAAACTGTTCAGTTTGCATAATTCCATCTGACATTCAAATGAATGGTTTAATATCCTATCAGTGACAAAATTGCATTAGTAAATGTAATTGATTGTAAATTATTGTTTGAATGCCAAGCACACAAAATTATCCACTTTTCCTAATTAACTTAAATGAAAAATGCCTGAATGAAATGAAATGAAGCTAAAATGGCTGTGTGAAGGGTGCAGGACTTATATGTATATACTATATGTATAAGACTAATGACACAAGTAAAATTCCAATCAAATTTTCTTAAACTACTGCCCTATCTTCATCTTGCTATTATACCTTAATATCATGCTTCATTTTTTTTCATAAGCCAGCTAAGTTTTCACCTCTTGCATCATTGCACAGCTTGCTTTCTAACAGATATTTAGCAAGTGCCTCACGGTTGAGAGGGTTGGTAACGTCTGGCATGATTTAAGTGTAAGGTCTGTGAATCTACATTGGTGGCCACTGAGTTTAAAGATGTAGCTATTCTACTTTTTTCTAATGGTTTGACTATTTTCATCTTCTGTTAGAACTCTTCAGAATCAGAATCAGGTTTAATCTCTCTGGTATGTCATGAAATTTGCTGTTATGCTGCAGCAGTAAATTGCAATACATAGTAATAAAAAAGTGTAAATTACAGTAAGAAGTATATATATTTTTAAAAGTTAAATTCATTAAGTAGTACAAAAAGAGAATAACAAAAGTAGTGATTTGTGTTCATGGGTTCAATATCCATTCTGAAATCTGCTGGCAGAGGGGAAGAAGGCTGTTCCTGAAATGTTGAGTTTGTGCCTCAGGCTTCTGTATCTCCTCTTGATGGTAGCAATGAGAAGAGGGCTCTTGGGTGATGGGGGTCCTTAATGATGGATGCTGTTTTTTCAAGGCACGTCTCTTTGAATATGACCTGGATACTCTTGAGACTAGTGCCCATGAGTTCTTTGGTGTTCCAATGCCACTCATTTTCACTTGGCTGCTAGTTTCCCTGCCTTTACCTACTAGATGTTTTTCTTTTTGGTTTCATTGTTGGCTCCTTTTCTGCAAGTCCACATATGTTCCTACAATATTTTGACATGATTCATCTCCACTCCTTTTAGCACCTTCAGCTCCCAGGCAATTTGAGTATCTGTCCAAATACTGTAACATAAATTAACATTCCTTTCAATTCTTGCCAGTATTGTTAATCCGCACACCTTCTTTTGGTCCATCACCTTCATGCTCTGTCTCGGCAGAAAGGTATTTAACTCTTCAGAGCAACTCAAATGCCTTAATGCTAGTTATCAATGGAGACTGCTTTTACAGCCTTGGTGCAGTATTGTGTAAACCAAGTCTTTTGTTGCTGTAGTGACAGAGTTCACATAGTTCAGGCGTTAATTCTGTGGATGCCAGTTGGTAATCCAAAGCACTATTAACCAATGTTGCCATGTCAAAGACCTTAGATGTACAGTAGACTGGTAGTTAAAGAACTTCTGCTTAACAAAGAATTTAAAGTAAGTTTATTATCAAAGTACATGTATATCACCCTAGCAATTCATTTTCATGTAGAATCCACAGGAAAACAAAGAAATAGAATAGAATCAATGAGAAACTATACACAGAGACTGCCAAACAATTGAGGTGTAAAGGAAAACAAACTGTGCAAAATAAATAAGTACATAAATAAATAAATAAATAAATAAATAAATACTAAGAACATGAGTTGTACAGTCCTTGAAAGTGAGTCTATAGATTGTAAGATCTGTTCAGAATTGAGGTGAGTGAAGCTATCCACAGTGGTTCAGGAGCCTGATGGTTATAGGGTAATAACTGGAACTGAACCTGGTGAGGTGGGATCTCAGCCTCCTTCCCAATTAGAGTTAGTGAAAAGACAGCAAGGCCTAGATGATGAATGCTACTTTCTTGTGGCAGTGCTCTCTGTAGATGGGCTCGATGATGAGAGGGCTTTTATCCAGCACTTATTGTAGACTTTTCCATTCTTGGGCATTGGTGTTTCTATACCAGGCCATGATGCAACCAATCAGGATGCTCTTTACCACGTATCTCTAGAAGTTTGTCAAAGTTCTATGTGATATGCCAAGTCTGCACAAACCTCTAAGAAAGTAGAGGTGCTGTGTACCTTCTTTGTGATGGCAATTAACTGCTAGTCCCAGGAAAGATCCTCTGATATGATAATGCAAGGAAATTTAAATATACTGACCCTCTCCATCTCTGATCCCTTAATGTGGACTGGCTCAAGGACCTCTAGCTTCTTCCTCCTGTAGTCAATAGCCAGCTCGTTGGTTTTGCTGAAATGTGAGATGTTGTTGTGGCACCACTCAACCAGATTTTTGATCTCCTTCTGATATGCTGATTCATCACCACCTTTGATTCGGCTAATGAAGTGATGTCATCAGCAAAACTAACTATGGCATTGGAGCTGTACATCACTGCACAGTCATAGGTATCAAGTGAGTAGAGCAGGGCATGTTCTTGGATGGGATGGAAGGCTTGAACGGGAACTATGGTAGAAGAAGTAGTTTAGGGTTAAAAAAACTGTGAGGAATCTGCTGAGGTCGGGAGTCAGGGCTCATGAAGGATTGAAAAGTGGTGAAAAGAGATGGATGGGAAATGGAGATTAAGATGGTTTGTACAAAATGTATGTTTATTGTTGTATTCCTGTTTAATTATATGAAAGGTCAGATTTAGGTTACTGAGGGCAAAAATGAGCTAAAATTGAGATCAGAGGTGGAAAGGATGACAGTGGAGGAATTTGAAGGTAGGGACTGAAAGAGAGTAGTTATACAAAGCCATATATAAGCAAATATCAATAGTCTCCATCTGGTTGCCCATCAATGCAACAAATGGTTGCCGGTTGCTGAATAGTTTGTAAATTGACTGAAGGAGACTGTAGTAAGATTAATATAAATAAAATAATCCACATAAAAGTAAAGGAGAGATCCAATGATCATGTCTAAATAAACTTGAATTCAGAATAATTCTGGTGATACCCTTAAAATTAAAACAATATCAGCTTTGCATTTTTCAAAGCATTTCATTTTGAATTTGATATAATTACCACCTTTGATCTGTTCAGAAGGACTGGTTTGACTTAGAATATTAAATTCAAGTCCAGTTACTTCTGTTTAGTTTTTGATTAAATTTCAATAATGAAGGAGCAGGCACAAGTGAAAGTAGCCACCACTGAAATCACTCCTTTCAGGCATCCAGGGGAGGGGTACCTCTCAGAGATGCTGTAATAAAGGAACATTTACACTTATTTAGTGTTTTTCATTCTTTCAAGTCAATTTAAAGAGTATAGAGTTATATCAATAACTCATAATTGAAAGCAATTTAGGAAACAGTAATTTAGACAGGAAGCTTTCATTATAGTTGCAGTTATGCCGAATGGACAGATTTTACTGACTGAATGACGGGTAAACATGAACCAGGAAATCAGGCATAACTTACCTGCTTTTCTTCAATTTGGTATCATGGGATCTGTTACTTCCATGCTGAGGCCAGCCAAAGGGTAAATTTGGTGCCTCCTCTGAGGGGAGATGCTTTCACTCGTGCAACATTGAAGTGTCAGCTTGGATTTCTGTGCTGAGGTCCCTGGGGTGGGAATTGAATCTCTAGCCTTCGGAGTCAGAAGTGAAAGTGCTAGCCACAGAGCTGCAGCTGGTAGGGCATAAAACACAAGGTGAATTTGTTAATATTTAAAGCAGTGTAAGTGCATAATAAATATCCCCCAAACTGGAACAAGCCCAATAAATCATAAATGGTTTATAAGTAGCTGCCTTTATCATATCGCATTGTTGCTGCAGCTTAATCCATTTATTATAGGTGAAACCCCTTTTTACTGGGCGTTTCCAGAAACACGGCCTGTTATCCCCTCGCTAACAGCCACTGGACTCAGCGGTGAGAAAACCACCTTTATCAGACTCTGTATGTCTAGGGTCAGTATGACTTGGGTCCCACCAAAACTGGGCAATTGGGATGTCTCGCCCACCCGGACACTAATCTAGGTGAATACTGTGTAAATACTGTCCCCATGCATTTAGCCGTCGGCAAGAAATAACAGATCGAACAGTTCATACAATTATAAAGAAAGTCATCTTTATTGAACAGTTAATAAGAAAAAAATAAAAAAAGGCCCATTACAGATAACCCAGTCCAAATGTGCACATGCCGTAAGTTGGAGTTTAACTTGAAGCTGTCTTTAACTCGCGCGCTGGATCCTCAGTCTGTGTGATAGCACATACCACCTTCTGAATGTTGCTCGAAATCCAATGCAAACAAACAGGCTCCCCCATGGGGATTTTAGCCCTTCCTCCCTTGAAGTCATTCATTTGTGCAATGCACCTTGTACAAGAGGGACAGCATCCTCAGCCACCTTCCCTCCTGTTATCCGCCAACTTCTGCCAAAAAGTCTCGGACCCACATCAGTGTGTGTCACAAAAACCTCTCCGCCCAGCGTTCTCTAGAACCTTCTCTCAATTCCACCATCCTGATTGGCTGAAGTTGAACAACAAAGCCCTTATCCAAGCTCAAACTCAAACAGGTTGAGAGCAGAACAGAGCTGTTAAAATGTAATACCTACAGCATAGTAGTAAAAATCTTAAGCAGGGTGTTACATGGAGCAGAAAGCTTAACCTAGAATACTTATATATACTTATATAATGAAAAAAAGCTGTAAAGATCAGTAAATTGTAAAAAACTAAATCAAATCAATATTTGGTGTGACCATCCTTTGCCTTGAAAACTGCATCAATTCTCTGAAGTACACTGTTGTGAAGTCTTACAAGAAAATTGGCTAATTCTCCAAGCATTTTGGAGAACTTACCATAGATCTTCAGCAGACTTTGTCTGTCTCATTTGTTTTGCCTCTCCAGGTAATCCCAGGCAGCCTCGATGATGTTGAGATCAGAGCTCTGTGGAGGCCACACCATCTGCTGCAGAACTCCTTGTTCTTCTTTTCGCTGAAGATGGTTCTTTATGACCTTGTCCGTGTGTTTGGGGTCATTGTCCTGCTGCAGAATGAAATTGGGACCAATCAGACACCTCCCTGATGGTATTGTGTGATGGATGAGAGAGAATCTGCTTGTACTTCCAGCACTGGGGATTCCACTCATTCTGACCAATTCACCAACTCCATTTGCAGAAATTCAGCCCCGAAGCTGCAGAAAACATCCAGCATACTTCACTGTTGACTGCAGACACACAACCATGTAGCGCTCTCCAGTTCTTCTACAGACAAACTTGCTTGAGCTAAAAATTTCAGATATTGACTCAGCAGTCCATAGCACCTGCTGGAACTGTTCAGTACTCCGATCGTTGTGTTTCTGTGGGTAGGTGAGCCTCTTGGCTTTGTTTCCACTTCAGAGGAATGGCTTTTGGACAGCAACTCTTCAATGCCGACCACTTCTGACCTGGTAACTCTTGGCTCAAACAGGAGTCAGTTTGTCGGTAGAAGAGCTGGAGAGTGTTACATAGATGAGTGCCTGCAGCCAACGGTGAAAGTTCCCTGCCGGTTTGGGATTGCATTTCTGCAAATGGGGTTGGTGAATTCCGTAGAAAACCTACAGCACTGTACAGGCCCTTCGGCCCACAATGCTATGCTGAACACGTACTTACTTTAGAAATTACCTAGAGTTACCCATAGCCCTCTATTCTCTAAGCTCCATGTACCTATCCAGGAGTCTCTTAAAAGACCCTAATGTTTCCACCTCCACCACCACCACCGGCTGTTCATTCCACGCACTCACCACTCTCTGCGTAAAAAACCTATCCCTGACATCTCCTCTCTACCTGCTTCAAAGCACCTTAAAAACTATGCCCCCTCATGCTAGCCATTTCAGCCCTGGGGAAAAGCCTCTGACTATCCACATGATCAATGCCTCCCATCATTTTATACACCTCTATCAGGTCACCTCTCATCCTCCATTGCTCCAAGGAGAAAAAGGAATTGGTCAGAATGAGTGGAATCCCCAGTGCTGGAAGTACAAGCAGATTCTCTCTCATCCATCACACAATACCATCAGGGAGGTGTCTGAGTGGTCCCAATTTCATTCTGCAGCAGGACAATGACCCCAAACACACGGACAAGGTCATAAAGAACCATCTTCAGCGAAAAGAAGAACAAGGAGTTCTGCAGCAGATGGTGTGGCCTCCACAGAGCTCTGATCTCAACATCATCGAGGCTGTCTGGGATTACCTGGAGAGGCAAAACAAGTGAGACAGACAAAGAATGCTGAAGATCTATGGTAAGTTCTCCGAGATGCTTGGAACAACCTACCAGTTGATTTTGTTATAACACTGCAGGTTTTAATGTACCTGTACTGAAGAGAATTGAGACAGTTCAAAAGGCAAAGAGTGGTCATGTCAAATATTGATTTGATTTAGCTTTATACTGATTACTGTTCTTCATAGTAATTTTTTTTGATACTTAGAAACTTTTCATTTCATTCCTTTTGAAAGCATCTTCACTCGACAGCCATTTCTGCCCAAGAAAATTAGTAGAAACTGGCTTGCCAGATCATTTTGCGAATTCCCCACAGAGACATTAATCTCACAGAAGTAAGATTTTCACTGTTGTTTCCCCAAAATGATTTGATAAATATAGCATTGGTTTCTTTTTGATTACTGTTAATGTCATCTTACTTGACTAGCTTAAAGAATTACATTAAGTTTAAGGACAACACTGTGATAAATAACAGACTCCACTGACTTAAAACAAACAGCCTATTCTTAGTCTAACAAAGAGAATACTATTTCTTTACAGGGACAAGGCACCTCTTTTGTCAGCAGCATTTAGGCTATATTTCAAAACCTTCAAAAGTTTACACAACAGTACCTTTTAACATATGCCAGCCAGAATACAAGTTCCATCTGGTTTCCTTGAAGAATTTAGTTCACACCGTGCAATGTACTTTTTAACACCAGCATAAAGATAATGTCATCCTGTAGTCAGTTTTATGGTATGTAATAATGCTAAGCTTTCCTCTTGTAGGTCAGAGGATTTTAATTATTTCTGAAGTGGACAACAATTGCTACTAATACTTTAAATATTATGCAATGATTTGTGCTTTCAAACCAAGCCGGTTCATACTTGAGGAGTTAACTCTTCTACAATTAAGCACTGGATAGTTGAAAGAGAGAACTACACCATCGCAGCAGGGCAGTGGCTTGAGACTGTGACAGGTCATGAACCAATTAAGAAATAAAAAATATTAGCTTTAAGCACAATGCCAAAATAGGCACAGCGTGTATTCAAGCAAATGTACAGTATATACTGATTTAACTGCTGTGAGGCAATAATTAATTTGAGTTGGGTGAAGGAACTGCAAAATTGTAAGCAGAGTCATGGAGCCATAGTAATAGTAATTGTAAATAAGCCTGTCATCTGAAGGTACATTAATGCTTTAAATAATTGCTTCATACAATTAAGCTACAAAAGAGAAAATTCATAACTCTAGCCAATGGATACATTTAATTATTTTGTCCATTAGGTCAAGTGACCGGACACCAAAATGTTTAATTAAGATAAACAAGGATTTCTGTGGGCTTCTCATGATTTTCTGTCAAAGGTAAAGTTGACTACTCCAGAAATGTAGCCTCAAGCTGCTTCATTGTATCTTTTGGGTCTTTCTGGGCTTGTATCAAATTTACAGTGTTAGTTCGGGTGAACATCCACTATAATTTAAGTCTAACATTGTTTATTCGTCTTTTTACAGTCCTTGATCTTTTTTCTAATCCTTAATGCAACATTAATATTGAAATTCACAAACAATGTTTGGGTTAGCAAGAAGTGAGAGGACACAGTGCTTCTAGTTACACATACCATATCATCTAGTAATAAAAAAATCAAGGATGTGCTCAAAACTTCTATAAAAATATAATATCACTACTATTTCCTGGGAATCCTTAGTCCATGACCATTTAAAATGGAGAGGGAGCTTCTGTGAAGACACTGAGAACCATGAGCCCAACTATCAGGAGCATACAGAAATGCAGGATAAACAGTGGATGGAATGCACCTTCTCATAACTTACCCCTCTATCCTCTATCCAATCTGTGAATGAGTCTATAGTTCCCACATTGTCATTATTACTCTCCTCAGTATTCATAGATACAGAGCAGAAACAAAATATCTTTGATCCTAAAGGACTGCCTCAGAAGAATAAGAAAGCCAGCCACGAAAATGAACGGTTAGAAACTATATTAAGGAATAATTTTATGGCAGCATAGTTCTATGAGGGGTTGTACTGTATCTCATGTACTGTCTAGAATCAGTGGCCACTTTATTAGTTACCTTCTGTACCTAATAATGTGGTGACTGAGTGTATCTATGTGGTCTTCTGCTGCTGTAGTCCATCCACTTCAAGGTTCAACATGTTGTGCCTTTAGAGATGCTCTTCTGAACACCACTGTTGTAACACATGGTTATCTGAGTTACTGTCTCCTTTCTGTCACCTTGAACTAGTCTGGCCATTCTCCTCTGATCTTACTCATTAACAAGGCATTTTTATGCACAAAACTGCCATTCACTGGATTTTTCTTTGTTTTTTTTTTGTTTTTTGCACCATTTTCTATAAATTCTAGAGTCAGTTATGTGTGAAAATCCCAGGAAGTCAGCAATCTCAAAGATACTCACACCACCCCGTTTGGCACTAACAAGACCAATGATGCCTCAAGAAGACAGCATCCACCACTAGGGTCCCTCACCATCTGGGACATGCCCCCTTGTCATTACTTTAATCAGGGAGGTGGTATAGGAGCCTGAAGACCCACACCTCCTCTCCATGATCAGATTTCTGGATGATTCCTAAAGATCTGACTTATTATTCCTTCTTTATTCACTTTTTTTTACAGGTTTATAGTAATTTTATGTCTTTGCCCTATCGTCATCATGGCTATACCTCGAGATCGAGGATGATGGTTTTTGTTCCGTTGATCTATTTATGGGCTCTCAAGTGGCTTATGAGTCCAATCTTGGCTTTGAAAGTTCTTCCGCTTTCAGGACAGATAGTTCCAGATGGCAGATCAGGTTTTGCTTGTTGCTGCCTCTCTTTCCATTTTCTTCTCTTTTCTTCTAAGTCTGCACATCTGTTGGCTTCAAAAGTTGCTGTTCCTTCTCGGATGATGATTTTCCAGAGTTTCCTGTCCTTGGCATTGGTTTCCCAATTGTTGATGTCAATGTTCCATTTCTTCATGTTGTCTTTTAAGATGTCTTTGAATCTCTTCTGTTGTCCGCCTCTTTTACGTTTACCTTCTTTAAGCTGGGAGTAGAAGATTAGTTTCAGCAGACGTTCATGTTTCATCCGAATGACATGACTGCTCCATCTTAGTTGGTTCTTGATGACTTAGGCTTCAATGCTCGCTGATTTTGCTTCATTTAGCACGCTGACGTTGGTTCTTCTATCTTCCCAGCTGATATTTAAGATGTTTCGAAGTCAGCGTTGATGGAACTTTTCAAGTGCCTTCAGATATCGTCAGTATGTTGTCCAGGTTTCTGATGCATACAGCAGCGTTGGGATCACCACTGCTTTGTACACTAACATTTTAGTGTCTGTTCGGATGTCACGATCATGAAAGACTTTTGTTCGGAGATGTCCAAAAGCTGTTCCAGTGCAGTTAAGACGATGTTGGATTTCGTCATTAAGGTTGACATCGGAGGCGAGGTGACTTCCAAGATATGGAAAGTGGCCCACGTTTTCCAGGGTTGTTTCGCCAAGTTGAATTGTTGGTTCTATCTGATTTGTCTCAGTTGATGACGGTTGGTAGATGATCTGAGTCTTCTTGGAATTGATGGTAAGTCCAAGTTTCATATATGCACGGTTGAAGGCAGTCAGAATCTCTTGTAGGTGGTTTTCTGAGAGAGCTGCAACAGTTTTGTCATCTGCGTATTGGATGTACTCCCACCACAAAACAACAAATTTCATATCACTTCAGTCAGTGATATTCTGATTGTGATTCTAAGATGTCAGATCATGGTTGAAAAAGAAAACAATTGATTACCGTCTGTAGAGTCTTGGATGTATATGACAAGAGGGATCCATATTGTCACCTAGTCACAATTCCTAAAACCCAGTGATCATATTAATCAAGCTACTTTCAGAATAGAGCCATCTGTTCAGTACTCAGCATCTATGTGGTGCAGTGGACCATCAGGATTCTTTTCCAACACAGTGTATAACTTAGTGGTCTAACAACCTCTCACTCTGCAATATTCGAAATCTAAGAGGCCAGCTCCTGGTTCAATGAGGAGTATAGAAAAACAGAGCAGCACCCAGTGTACCTAAAATGTACTCCAACCTGGTGGAGTTGGAAGGCAGAGTTGGAAAGCAAGCTACAGATAGGATCGAGTAAGCTTACAAGTCACTGATTGAAGTTCGACAGCTCACAACATCTAGCTGAGAACAGTGGTGGATGACAACTCAGCAACTGAGAAGGAAGATCCAGAACCAATGGCAGTATTCTGCTTTCCACTTCTGAAGTTCAATTTCTTTCATATGTGTGATGCAATGTGTTATGTTTTGTAACTCTAAAACATTAAACTGATTGAAAGGAAATCAAGGCAGATAAGAGATAACTTGTGTAAGTTAAGTCTGGCTTTAAAAGAGGAATGTGCATATCACTTGTCATGATGTATGCAATTCATGTGTTTTTATACATGACCCACAATGAACTAGAAGACAAGATGGTGCTGGTGAATCATGGTGACATTCTACCGGGCTACGTTCAATACTTCTTAAAAAAAAATTCTCTAATGCCAATCCACAGCATGTAAATTCCCTCCAAGCAATGCACTTTTAAATCAACTTAATGAACTATAGATTTCATGATCTTAACCATAGAACACAACCACAGTACAGGCCCTTCAGCCCTCCATGTTGTGCCGACCCATATAATCCTTAAAAAAAAAGTACTAAACCCGCACTACCCCATAACCCTCCATTTTTCTTTCATCCATGTGCCTGTCCAAGAGGCTCTTAAATACCCCTAATATTTTAGCCTCCACCACCATCCCTTTCAAGTCATTCCAGGCACTCATAACCCTCTGTGTAAAAAATTTACCCCTGATGTCTCCCCTAAACTTCCCTCCCTTAATTTTGTACATATGCCTTCTGATGTTTGCTATTGGTGCCCTGGGAAACAGGTACTGACTATCCACCCTATCTATGCCTCTCATATTCTTGTAGTCCCAGCTCTGCTAACCTTGCTTCAAATGACTTGTTCTCCAAGCCAGGCAATATCCTGGTAAATCTCCTCTGCACCCTCTCCATAGCTTCCACATCCTTCCTATAATGAGGTGACCAGAATTGAACACAATACTCTAAGTGTGGTCTCACCAGAGATTTGTAGAGTTGCAACATGACCTCTCTGCTCTTGAATTCAGTCCCCCTGTTAATGAAGCCTAGCATCCCATAGGCTTTCTTAACTATCCCATCAACCTGTGCAGTAACCTTGAGGGATGTATGGATTTGAACCCCAAGGTCCCTTTGTTCATCCACACTCTTAAGTAACTGACCATTAATCCTGTACTCAGTCTTCTGGTTTGTCCTTCCAAAATGCATCACCTCACACTTGTCCGGATTGAACTCCATCTGCCATTTTTCTGCCCAACTCTGCAGCCTGTCTATATCCTCTTGTAACCTTCGACAACCTACAGCTCCATCCACTACTCCTCCAATCTTTGTGTCATCCGCAAACTTACTCACCCATCCTTCTGCCTCTACATCTAGGTCATTTATAAATATCACAAATAGCAGGGGTCCCAGGACAGATCCCAGCGGCACACCACTAGTCACCGATCTCCAGGCAGAATACTTTCCTTCCACAACTACCCTCTGCTTTCTTCCTTTCAGCCAATTTTTATCCAAACAGCCAAAGTTCCACTTATTCCATGCCTCATGACTTTCTGGATGAGTCTCTCATGAGGGACCTTGTCAAATGCTTTGCTAAAGTCCATGTAGACCACATCCATTGCCCTACCCGCATCAGTTTCTTTTGTTACCTCTTCAAAAAACTCAATCAGGCTCGTGAGGCACGATCTTCCCTTCACAAAGCCATGTTGACTATCCGTGAGTAGACTGTACTTCTCCAAATGTTCGTAGATCCTATCCTTAAGAATGCTTTCCAGTAGTTTGCATACCACCGACGTAAGACTCACCGGTCTATAGTTCCCAGGTTTCTCCTTATTACCTTTTTTAAACAAGGGAACTACATTTGCCATTCTCCAGTCCTCCGGCACTTCCCCTGCAGCCAAAGAGGATTCAAAGATCATAGCTAATGCTCCTGCAATCTCTTCTCTCAATTCCCACAACAACCTGGGGTGTATTGTATCCGGCCCTGGGGTTTATCAATCTTAACGTTTTTAAGAAGATCTAGCACTTCTTCTTCCTTAATCTCCACATTGTCCAGCACACAGGCCCACTCTACTTGGACCTCATCCTGATCAAGATCCTTCTCACTTGTGAATACTGAAGCAAAGTATTCATTTAGGACCTCCCCAACCTCCTCCGCCTCCAGGCACATGTTGCCCTCCTTATCCTTTAGCAGTCCCACCTTCGTTCTTGTCATCCTCCTATTCTTCACAAACGCATAGAACGCCTTGGGGTTCTCCTTAATCCTGCATGTCAAGGCCTTCTTGTGCCCCCTTCAAGCTCTCCTGAGTCCTTTCTTTAGCTCTTTCCTGGCTACCCTATGTTTCTCATAAGCCCCTCCTACTTCTTATATCTAACATGTGCTTCCTTTTTCCTCTTGACGAATTGCCTCCCGTGTTTCATCAGCCATGGTTCTCAGTGGGACAAACCTATCCTGAACCCAGCTCAAGTGGTCCCTAAACTTCTCCCACATTACTTCTGTGTCCCTTTGAACATCTGTTTCCAATTTACTCTCACTAGTTCCTGCCTCATCCCTTCAAAGTTAGCCCTTCCCCAGTTAAGCACTTCACCATTTCATTTGACTTTATCCCTTTCCATAGCTATGCTGGAGCTAAGGGAGTTGTGGTCACTCTCACCAAAATGCTCCCCCACCAAGAGGACTGTCACCTGACCAGGTTCATTACCCAGAACTAGATCCAGTATAGCCTCTCCTCTTGCCGGCCGGTCCACATACTGTGTCAGGAATCCTTCTTGAACACACCTGACAAATTCAGCCCCATCTATCCCCCTTGCACTCAGGAGGTGCCAGTCAATATGAGGGAAGTTGAAATCACCCATAACTACTACCCTGTATTTCCTGCACCATTCTAAAATCTGCCTGCTTATCTGCTCCTTGGTGTCCCGAGGGCTATTTGGGGGCCTATAGACAACTCCCAACGCAGTGATTGATCCTTCCTATTTCTGACTTCCACCCAGACTGACTCCGTGGACACTCCTTCTGCAGCGTCCTCTCTTTCTATAGCTGTGATACTATCCCTGGCCAGCAATGCCTCCTCCCCCCCCCCCCTCTTTTCTACCTCCCATCCTATTCCTTTTAAAACTCCTGAACCCCGGGACCTGCATCATCCAATCCTGCCCTTCCTCCAACCAAGTTTCAGTAACGGCCACGACATTGTAGTTCCACGTACTAATCCATGCTCTAAGTTCATCCTCCTTGTTCCTCCATTTGTTCCTCCATTTCTTTAACTGGCTACAATTATGTTCTGTCCCCTGCCTGTCCTTCCTCATCAACTCAGAACTCTTAGCATCATGCCCTTGTCCTTCCACCTGCACTCACATTCTGATTCCCACCCCCCTGCCAAACTAGTTTAAACCCTCCCCAAAAGCTCTATCAAACCTGCCCACCAGGATATTGGTCCCCCGGGATTCAAGTGCAACCCGTCCTTTTTGTACAGGTCACACCCGCTCCAAAAGAGGTCCCAATGATCCAGAAATCTGAATCCCTGCCCCCTGCTCCAATCCCTCAGCCACGCATTTATCCTCCACCTCATTCTATTCCTATTCTCACTGTTGCGTGGCACAGGCAGTAATCCCGAGATTACTACCTTTGAGGTCCTGCTTTTCAACTTCCTTCCTAACTCCATGTAGTCTTCTTTCAGGACCTTTTCCCTTTTCCTATCTATGTCATTGGTACCAATATGTACCACGACCTCTGGCTGTTCTCCCTCCCACCGCAGGATATCTTGGATGCGATCAGAAACATCCCTGGCACCTGGGAGGCAAACTACCATCCAAGTTTCTTTCCAAAAAAATTACAGAAGATGTAGGTATAACCTCCAGAAAGTCCTCTCATGAGTGAAGTGGCAATTCTGGACTAAAACACTCACTTTGACCATCAGTGCATGAAGTAACCATCACAAACTCCCACAGCCCTCAATGATCCTGTGATTTCAGTCTCTGAGGCCAACATGTGAGCAGCCTTCAGGAGAGTGAACCCACAAAAAGCATCCAACCCAGATGGGGTACCTGGCCAAGGACTAAAGATCTGAGCTGATCAACGTGCTGGAATGTCCACACTCGCTTAGGCAGTCTGAGGTACCCACCTGCTTCAAGCAGATTTCACTTATACCAGTGCCTAAGAAGGATGTAGGAATCTGCCTCAAGGACTATTGTGCAGTAGCATTTACATCCACAGTGATGAAATGTTTTGAAAGGTTGGTGATAAAACATATCAAGTCCTAACTGAAAAGCAACTTAGATCCTGTGCAATTTGCAACAGGTCCACAGTAGATGCCATCTCATTGGCTCTTCACTCAACCCCGAAACATCTGGACTGCAAAGATACATACATCAGGATGCTCCTTATTCACTACAACTGAGCATTGAATACCATTGTACCTTCAAAACTAATCAATAGGTTTCACGATCTTAGCCTCAATGCATCAATACGCAATTGGACTTTGATTTCCTCACTTGCAAACCCCCATCAGTTCAGAATGGCAACAACATCTCCTCTGTAATCTCTGTCAGCACACGTGTACCACAAGGCTGTGTGCTTAGCCCCCGTTCGTTCTACTCACTTTACACTTACGACTGTGAGGCTAAGCACAGCTTCAATGCCATATTGAAGATGGCTGATGACACCACCGTCATATGCTGAAGCAGCATACAGGAAGGAGGTTAAAAATCTGTCTAAGTGGTGCCACAGCAACAATCTCTTTCTCAATGTCAGCAAGATCAAGGAGCTGATTATTGATCTTAAGAGGAGGAAACCAGTGCTCCATGAATCTGTCCTCATCAGAGGAGGAGAGAGTCAGCAACTTTAAATTCCTTGGTGTTGTCATTTTGGAGGACCTGTCATGGGCCCAGCACGTAGCACAATCACAAAGGAAACATGGCAGTATCTTTACATCCTTAGGAGTCTGCGGAGATTTGGCATAGTGATCAAAACTTTGACAAAACTCTATAGTTGTATGGTGGTGGGTACATTGACTGGCTGCATCACAGCGCGGAATGGAAACAACAATATCCTTGAACTGAAAGTCCTACAGAAAATTGTGGATACGGTCTAGTTCATTACAGGTAAAGGCCTCCCCACCATTGAGCAAATCTACGTGAAGCACTGTGGCAGGAAAGCAGCATCCATTGTCAGGGAAACCCACATCCCAGGTCATGCTCTGTTAGACCATAAGACATAGGAGCAGAATTAGGACATTTGGCCCATCAAGTCTGCTCCACCATTCAATCATAGCTGATTTTTTTCCCTCTCCTCAGCAGCACTCCCTGGCCTTCTCCCCAGAACCTTTGATGTCATGTCTAATCAGGAACCTATCGAGCTCTGACTTAAATACACACAATAACCTAACCGCCACAGCTGCCTGTGGTAATAAATTCCACAAATTCACCACTCTCTGGTGAAAGAAATTTCTCTGCATCTTTGTTTTAAATGGACTCCTCTCTATCCTGAGACTATGCCCTCTTGTCCTAGACTCGCTACCATGGGAGACATCCTTTCCATATCTACTCTGTCTATACCTTTCAAAATCTGAAAATTTTATTCAATGAGATCCCCCCCTGTATCCTAAATTCCAGTGAGTATAGACCCAGAGCTATCAACCATTCTTCGTATGATAATCCTTTAATTCCTGGAATCATCCTTGTGAACCTCCTCAGAAACCTTCTCCAACGCCAGCACATCTTTTCTTAGATGAGGAGCCCAAAACTGTTCACAGTACTCAAGGTGAGGCCTCACCAGTGCCTTATAAAGCCTCAGCATCACATCCCTGCTCTTGTATTCCAGACCTCCTGAAATGAATGCTAACATTGCATTTATCTTCCTCAACACTGACTCTACCTGCAAGTTAACCTTTAGAGTGTTCTCCAGAAGGACTCCCAAGTCCCTTTGAATCTTAGATTTTTGTACTTTCTCATCATTTAGAAAATAGTCTGCACATTTATTACTCCTATCAAAGTGCATGAGCATGCATTTTCCAACATTGTATTTCATTTGCTCGTTCTCCCAACCTAGCTAAGTCCTTCTGCAGCCTACCAGTTTCCTCAACACTACCTGTCCCTCCACCAATCTCTGTATCATCTGAAAACATAGCAGCAAAATCATCTATTCCATTATCCAAATCATTGATTTACGGCATAAAAAGAAAGGGTCCCGACACCGATTCTTGTGGAATACCACTAGTCATAAGACTTAGGAGCAGAATTAGGCCATTTGACCACTGGCAACCAACAAAAAAAGGATCCTTTTATTCCCACTCATTGCCTCCTACCAATCACCAATGCTCTAACCATGCCAGTAGCCTTTCTGTAATAGAATGGGCTCTTAACTTAAGTCCAGATATGGAACATCCACTGCATCGCCTTTATCTATTCTACTTGTAATCTCCTCAAAGAATTCCAACAGTTTCATAAGGCAAAATTTTCCCCCAAGGTAACCATGCTGACTTTATCCTATTTTGTCCTGTGTCACCAAGCACTCCATAACCTCATCCTAACAATTGACCCTAGCATCTTCCCAACCACTGAGGTCAGGCTAACTGGTCTATAATTTCCTTTCTGCTGCCTTCCTCCTTTCTTAAAGAGTAGAGTGATATTTGCAATTTTCCAGTCTCTGCTACCATGCCAGAGTCTAATGATTTTTGAAAGATGCCTCCACAATTTCTACCACTACCTCTTTCAGAACCCTACAGTGCAGTTCATCTGGTCAGGGTGACTTATGCACCCTTAGGTCTTTCAGCTTTTTGAGCAACTTCTCTCTTGTAATAGTAACTGCACCCACTTCTCTTCCCTCACTCCCTTCAACATCTGGCATACTGCTAATGTCTTCCATAGTGAAGGCTGATGCAAAATACTCATTTAGTTCATCTGCCATCTCCTTCTCCGCCGTTATTATTTCTCTGGCCTCATTTTCTAGTGGTCCTATATCGACTCTCATCTCTCTTTTATTTTTGCGTACTTGAAAAAGCTTTTACTACCCATTTTGATATTGTTTGTTAGCTTGCTTTCATATTTCATATTTTCCTTCCTAATAATTCTTTTAGTTGCTCGCTGTAGGGTTTTAAAGCTTCCCAATCCTTCCCAATCCTCTGCCTTCCAGCTTTGTTGGATGCTCTCTCTTTTGCTTTTACATTAGCTTTGACTTCCCTTGTCAGCCACAGTTGTACTATATTGTCATGGAGTATTTCTTCATTTTTGGAATACATCTATCCTGCACCTTCCTCATTTGTCCCAGAAACACACGCCATTGCTGCCCTGCTGTCATCCCTGCCAGCAGCTCCTTCCAGTTTACTTTGGCCAACTCCTCTCTCATGCCATTGTAATTTCCTTTACTCCACTGAAATACTGCTATGTCAGACTTTCCTCTCTCCCTATCAAATTTCAAGTTGAACTTAATCATATTGTGCTCACTGTCTCCTAAGGTTTCTTTTACCTTAAGCTCCCTAATCATCTCTGGTTCATTGTATAACGCCTGATCCAGTATAGCTGTTCCTCGTGTAAGCTCAACAACAAACCGCTCTAAAAAGCCATCTCATAGGCATTCAACAAACTCACTCCCTTGAGATCCATTTCCAACCTGATTTTCCCAATCGACCTGCATGTTGAATTCTCCCATGACTATCATAACATTGCCCTTTTGACCTGCCTTTTCTGTTTCCTAATCTGTGGTCCACATCCCAGCTGTTGGGAGGCCCGTATATAACTGCCATCAGGGTCCTTTTATCCTTGCAATTTCTTAATTCACAAGGATTCAACATCTTCTGATCCTATGTCACACCTTTCTACTGATTTAATGTCATTCTTTACCTCCAGATCCATGCCACCCACTCTGCCCAACTTCCTATCCCTCCAATACATGTAATTTGAACATTTAGCTCCCAACTACAACCATCCTTCACCCACCATTCAGTGATGCTGATTCTTCTCACTGCTGCCTTCAGGAAGAAAGTACAGGAGCCTCAGTACTCACACCACCAGGTTCAGGAGCGGGTATTAACCCTCAACCGTCCAGCTCTTGAACCAAAGGGGATAACTTCACTCGCCTCACCACTGAATTGTTTCCACAACCTAAGGACTCACTTTCAAGGACTCTTCATCTCACATTCTTGATATTTATTGCTTAATTATTTATTATTATTATTACTCCTTTCTTTTTGTATGTTCTCAGTTTGTTTTTGCTTTGTTTGCACACGGTGCAATCTTCTGTTGATTCTATTAGGGTTATTATTCTATTCTGGATTTATTGAGTATGCCCACAAGAAAATGAATCTCAGGGTGTTCCAAGGACGTGGCGGTGGAACGAACCCAAGAGCTGAACGTCAGCACGGAGGCCGAGTTTGGAGGCATTACGGTCATAGCGAGCGCAGAATTGGTGCCAGGGGAGTCTTTACCCGGAGTCTTGGTTTTAGTAAAGAATTCAGGAACGATGTTAGACTTAGAACTGATAGTCCTAAGAACCATGGAATGAGGTTACTTGTACACAAGTTGACCAACGAACTGGCAACTCCTTGTTGTGGTCGCGGAGTTTTTATACTGCATTTGCTGCTGGAAAGCAGGTGTTTGTAGTTAGTGGAACCTGGGAATGATTGGAAATAAATGAGGTGATTGAGGCCCAATTCCTGAGGTAAATAGCTAGGTGGGCGATTGCCAGAAGGGACCATGACACCGGGTTGTATATGATGACATACATGTACTGTGATAATAAATTTACTTTGAAGTTTTGAACTTCAATAAATTATTGAAACAAACTAGAATGCTTAATCAAGCAATATATTTACAATATTACTCAACTATAACTGATGTATCAAATAGACAACACAGTATCTTTGCCATATATTGTGTTTGCTCACTGAACAGGAATTTTGAAGTACTTATTCCTTTATTATCATGGGGTCAAAAGTCTGAAGTTCGTGACCAAACTGTAATGTGTGAGTACCCCCGCATCACAGACTGTCATGGTTGCAATGGTCAGTTCGCTACTGCGTCCTCCCTGGCAGCTGGGAGAAGATTGCAAATTGGCCAATTATGCTCAACTGGCTGCCATCATCCCATCAGTGAATAAACAAATAGGTACTGAAATTCTAAGTAGATTACCAGTAATAATTTCTCTGTTAATTCATTTCTTGCCATTAAATTAATTGCACTGAGTAATTCTGTGTTAGCTATCATAGCAAAAGAATCCTGTGACTGAAGATTTTGTCTTTCTTTTTGGAAAAATAGGAGTTGCTTATCAAGGCGACTTTGCCTGGATCTTTCAAATTCACAAGCTTCCTGAGCCCGAGTGGTAAGGGCAGGAGGCCCACGTCGATGTGACCACCTGCAGGGTCCTCTCCCTGTCACTCACCATCCTGACTTGTACTAGAGCGGCACTCCTTCGATGGGACTAGATCTAACTTCTGCAACTCATTCCCAGCTACACCATAACAGCTCAAGAAGGTGGCTCAGCCCACCACCTCCAGGGCAATTAGGGATGGGCAATAAATTATGAGTTTGCCAGTGATTCCCACATCCTGCAATTGTGAGTAAGAAGACTCAGGTCAGAAGAGGAAATCCAGCTAAAGCATGTGAACATATTTAATCATGCCTCATAACGGTGCAGAACATGTTTAGGAATTTACCACTCTCAATCATTTTCAATTCTTTTATGTTCATAGCACCGTATTCTGTAAGCTTTACTGAACCGTGGTTTTTTGATGCTTGAGAAAAGTGTAAGTGCTTATTTCTTTCTAATTGCTGCATATATATCACATTTGGTTTGGTTGTAATCAAATTAAACACAGCAGGAGCTCTCAGTGTGCATTGTTCTCAAGTGTAAAAGTGTTATGTTGATGACAGTTCATACTGTTTCGATTACTGCTGAAAGCAGGGACTTTACTTTGCTTTTGACCCTTGCTCTTCACTGTCAAGGTAATTTTATTTTTACAAATTTTTCCTCCTTTGGCCTCATCAGCAGTTCACCATAAAGGCACCAGTGGACAAATTCTCATCATCTGCAGATGATTATGGTAGGCTTTTATGGCTGCTTATACTTGAACAATGTGATGAGGTAAACTTTTAAATGAAAGAGGTCTATTGTTCATGTTTATAAAGTGCTATTATTGTTCTGTCAGGAAAATAGAAGTGCTTTCTTTAAGGAGGGCCTCTTGGGATTGCTTCTAAATGCCTTGTTCAAGCAACTTGTGCTTATGATATAGAAGATGTCACATACTAAAATGATCCTTTGGGTTAGTGGAACAACTATTGAATTATTAGACTCTAGGATTTGGTCTCAGGAATGAGATGAAGTTGAGGCAATATATAATCATGAGATGTTAAAATGTTATAATCATTTAGGTGTTCTGAACATAAATGGATGTTATGCATTTGAAGGACTCAAATGTCCTTGAAACTTCTTCTGCCCTCCTGCTGTAACCCATCAAGAAACCCTTTATTCCCTTTTATGACTGGTATGTAAATACCTATAAGTTCTTATTGATAGTGATTATCTCATCATGGATTGCCTGGGAAACTGACAATGAACTGAGGCGACAAGCAGGCCCACCTGGGGGAGGGGAAATGTGCAAGTCAAAGAAATGGTCTCATCCATTAAAGAAGGTGTGAGGAACACAAGCAACAGCTCCTTTACCACACCTTGTGCAGATTAAGAGTCTTCTCTCTGCGTATACAAGCAGCAGCAAGATCACTGAAGGGAGGAGTAGTCATGATGTGGCCACAGGGCTTGTGGCCCATGAACAATTGAGGTCAACATTAAGTCATGCAGAAACCCACAGACATTATCGCACAAATGAACTGTAATGAAACATTCTGCTTCACCCAGGTTTATCATCTGAAGCAATATCTACTGAATTAGTGCACTGTAAATTTACCACTTCCCAGCTGGTTTATGTTCAGATAAACCCATTCAAACCACAATATTTCCATCAACAATAGGCATAGGTCAAATGACAAATAGACCACCACATAAAACAGTGAATACTGTAGAGGAACATAATTGTGAATTTGGACAAGAATGCAAAGAGGTGAAGAAATGTCATGATACCTGAGCCTTACAGGAAATCAAAAAATGAAGCACAAATGAAACTTAAGCTAAATACTGGAATTCTGAACAATTTATACGTCATTTTGGAAGATTTGCAATTGCTGACTAGAAATAATGTTAACCTTACCAGCCTGATGGGAAACTTGCAAGACTGGATCGGACTTCCATCTCACAAAAAAAAATTATAAAATGTTATAAAGTTACGAGGCATAGATGAGGAGAACGTGCAAAGTCAGCACATAATGTTGCAGTTATATAAAGCGTTACTGAGGCCACACTTGGAGTATTGTGTAAAGTTTTGGTCACCTTAATATAGGAAAGACATCGTCTGGCCAGAAAGGGTGGAGAAGAGATTTGTGAGGACCCTGCTTGGACTACAGGGTCCAAGTTATAGAGAGGGATTGACAACACTGGATCTTTACTCTCTGGAGTGTAGGGAAATGAGGGATGACCTCACAGAAATTTATAAAATCATGAGGGGAATGGGTAAGGTGGATGGCTGTGCTCTTTTCCACAGGGCTGGGGAATCAAAAACGAGAGGGTACAGACACACAAGATAACTGAAAGACACCTAAGAAGTAACCTCTATACAAGCAGTAGTGAGGACTTGAAATGAGCTGCCAGGGAAAGTGGTTGAGGTGAGTACAATTGCTGCAATATTTAAGAGGAATTTGGATGGATACCTGGAGGGGAAAGGCTTGGAGGGTTATGGGCTGAACAGGGGCAAATTGAAACAGCAGAGAGGATTGTGCTGTCTGCATGAACCTGTTGTCTGAATGGCTTGTTTCTGTGCTATATTTCTCTGTTGCTCAATGACAATATTCCAGGGTTGGGAAATCAAGAGGTAGAAGCACATTTTTAAGGTGAGAGGAGAGAGATTTAGTAGGTACCTGGGGCACATTTTCTACCCTGAAAGCAGTCAATTTGTGGAATGAGATTGCAGAGGAAGTGGTTGAAGCAGGTACATTAAAAACTATTAAAAGGGACTTGAACAGTTACTTGGATAGAAAAGTTTAAAGGGATAAGGGCTTTATGCAGGCTAATGAGACTAGCTCAGATGGGAATCATGGACCAGGTGGGCCAAATGTCTTGTATCTTACCACACAATGAAATGTAGCACTGAGCATATGGCACATTGTGGGAAGGGGTTTGGAGTTTGTAGGGAGGGTTGTGGTCCAGGCAGTGGTGAATGTAATCTCACCAAATTTTGTATATAAAACTTCCCCAACAGTTTTAAAACAGTGACAAGTGGAAGAAGTACTAAGTTCGATCATTTCTAGGAATGAACCAGCACCACAAGATGCTAATATAATGGAAGCCAAGATTGGAAGCTCTCAGTCTGTATTCCTATAGTTTCTGATGTATTCCCTCTGCGGGTCCTGCTATCTACTGAGAACGCCAGATGGTAAAAACATTTCCTTGCAGACTTGGACTCCAGGTGTGGTGTGATATAGACTTGGTAAGATGAAACTAAACTTTTTATGGGAATAAAAAAAAATAGAAATTGACAAAAATGCACTTTTCAGCAGAATGGAATCCAGAATTACTGAAGTTCAATGTTGAAATTTGATGATCATATCAGTTGACTGAAGTGGGAGTGACTTGCACATTGGCTAAATAATGACATTAATACAATTGTATGTCATTAATACAATAATGACATTAATACAATTGTATGTTAAAAATAATTTAGCACTTGGAGAACTGCAAGTACTTAAAATCTGAAAAGACAAATTTTCCATAGATATCATTACAATTCTAATTTTGCAGTTCACTGTTCTGTACAAACAATGGACAGAAAAATCTCACATTATTTCCATTTGCTTCATTAGCAGATGCTTTCAAGCATATATGAACTAAAGATAGATATACACCTAAATCGTTCAAATTATCAAATTACAACTGTATTTCATAAAAATGGAGTTTACAGGCACAGGCAAGTGAAGCTGCTTTTTAGCTTTGTGGTAGCCCAAACAAATTTCCTCTGCCTGGACACCATATTATGTTGCAGTTCTTCTTGTTTCCTGGTATTTTTTGACATCCTTTAGTGAGTCCATGGTCACAATATGATCTCTATCTTGACCATGCAAGAAAAAAAAAACTGAAGCGGCCTTCTAGGTTACAGACACAACCAGGTGCTATTATTCCCTAATAAGCAGGCCAGAGGTTGGCATTGCAAATGGCATTAGTGTTGCCTAATACTATTGCAAATGTGGACATTTCTGTGCAAGTTGTAAAATGGAACCCATAACTATGTCCACCCAACTCTTCATTCCATTTCTAAACCCTGGTAGTAGCACAGGTGCAGTGACAAGAAAGATCTAATAAAGGCCACTAATACATTGCACCAGAGAACATTATTTCTTTCTCTGAGAATAAAGCAGCTGTAACCAGTCTCGAAGGAAGTAATTCCTTATATAAACTGCAGCTGGCTCTACTAAACTCCAAACATTCCACAGAGAGAAGGAAAACATTTTTAAAGGTCTATTTTACAAGTTTATTTATCATAAACACTATACTTACAGCTAAACATAAAATATGTTCACAACTTTGTTTACAGAAATTATCAGTTCTTAAAATGTTAATGCTCGCAGTTCAAGTGGCAGTGAAAATGTATTATCAAACTGCTTTGAATGGCAACACAAGAGACTGGCGATGCTGGGATCTGAAACAAAAAAGCCATTGCTGTTCAAGGAACTCAACAGGTCTGGCAGTAACTTTGAAGGCTAAAAGAAAAATTGACATTTCAGTCAGGTTGCAGGTCTTCCCCCAAAACACTGACTCAGCCTCCACAGATGCTGCTTGACCCACAGCTGACAGAGCTTCCTACAATTACCCTCGATAGTCCTTGAGGACAACTTATCCCTTGTCGACATAAATCAACCCATAACATCATTTCAAAGAACAGAGGAGTTTTTGCCAGCATTCTGGCTAATATCTATCCCTCAATTAACATCTAAAAATAAAACAGATTATCACATGATTAGCACATTGGTGTTTGTGGGGCATCTGCTGTGTGCAAACTGCCTGCTGCGTTTCCTGTATTACAGCACTGACTATACATCAAATGTACTTAGTTTGTTATTAAGTGATTTGGGACATCCCGAGGCCATAAAATCCCAACAAGACCATCTGTCAGCAGCCAGTTGGCTTGAGTGTTGATTTATCTTAGGGGTTGGAGGAAGCCTTGCCAAAGACTTCCCATACAGGTTGGACAGGGTTTGGCGAAATGCTAAATGGGCAATTGAACAAGCAGCTTTGTGATCCAAACATTGTCCTTTATGGATGGCCGCAATTGTTTACAGAAATGAGAAAGTAAGAGATAGTTGAGCAAGATCTAACATTTACATTACAACATGCACACAAAATGCTGGAGGAGCTCAGGAGGTCAGGCAACATCTGTGGAAATGAATAAACAGTCAACATTTCAAGCCAAAATCCTTCTTCAGGACTGAGAAGTGGGTGGGGGGAAGATGCCAGAATAACAAGGTGGGGAGAGGGGAAGGGGGCTAGCTGGTGATAGGTGAAGCAGGTGGGCAGGAAAGGTAAAGAGCTGGACAGAATCTGAAAGAGAAGAGAGTGGACCATGGGCAAAAAGGAAGGAGGAGGGGACTCAGGGCGAAGTAATAGGCAGGGAAGAAGAGGTTAAAGCTCTGAGTGGGGAATAGAGGAAGGGGGATGAGAAAATTATTCACCAGAAGGAGAAATCAATATTCATGCCATCAGGTTGGAGGCCAGTCAGTCAGAATATAAGGTGTTGCTCCTCCACCCTGAGGGTGGCCTCGTCTTGGCACAAGAGGAGGCCACTGACTGACACGTCGGAATGAGAATGGGAATCGGAATTAACAAAACTGCTTCTTCAATGGCCCATTTAGCAACCACCTGAAAATACTTCCTTTCTTGTTCATGCAAATAATGGTGGTTGACCAGAAAGCAACAGTTGCGGCAGTTCATTCTGAGATTTGTTTATTTATAAACAGAATCTTCAAATAATCTCTGCCATTCATTGATCGGTTGCATGATCAAGAGCTTGATGTTAAGAGAATCATTCCAACATAAGGTTGCACCTAAAATGGAACTTACAGATTTCCATCTTTGGAGCTTTGACAAGTGAGCTGGAGAGAGGGGAGGCCCCCCAAAGAATGGGATTGGAATATGGATAAAGAGAGAGGGAAGGACAGATGAGAATGTGGGAGAGTGCAGAAAATAGTTGGAGGAGACATGATGATGTAATGACAATGTATAAACATGAACATGAGGAGATCTGTGGATGCTGAAAATTCAAGCAACACACGCAAATTGCTGGCAAGCCAGGCAGCATTTTGTGTGTGTTGCATGTATCAACATAACATTGCTTAAAAGCACATTCAATGATGAAGTAAGCAATATTTCTAGAAATATTAAACATGCCGAATCTGTTTGTACAGAAGTGACCTTTAGGAATGCATTGTTTGGTGGTGAGAGTTTGACATTCGTCATATAAGCAGAGCCATGTTGTTGAGGGAGCTGGCATTTCAGTGAATTTTAGGGTCCTTTAGCAAAGAACGAGTATCGCAATCTCTTCACAGCAGCCAAAATAATTTATCATGCCAACTTTTTACCAGAATTCCTTAACACATTGTTGTCAAAGGATGAAAAGGGACCTGACACGGGGAACTGATGCCAGATTCCTGCTCCTGACCCTGTGGGCTCAAGCTTCTGGTGGCCTGCTTAACAGAAGAGAGAGGGATCAAAAATTGCTTCTGACAGTTGTCAAGCTGACATCTTGCAGCATCTGTAGGAGCTAACTGATACCATACAGCCAATCACTTGGCACTTCAATTGAACATGAGTGTTGTGATGCATAAGATCATAAGACCAAAAGATATAGGAGCAGAAGTAGGCCATTCGGTCTGTTGAGTCTGCTCCGCCATTCAATCATGGGCCGATCCACTTTACGGAAGATGTCCTCTTTTCCACTGAAAGCTTTCCTCACAAGCTCTCTCAGCTATGCCCATTTCAGTAACACAGCACAAAAGCTGGTCCTGAAATGGGAATGCAGCCTCCTGGAATCAGATGTGTAGATCATCTTGATAGTGCCACAAACCGAGTGCCACCAGTGCATTTTTAACCACAGCACAGGAAAGTGGGAAGTCGACAGTATACATTTAGCTACAACCGGTGACTCTCACGATGCTGAACCTATTTATACCAGTGAATCCGCCATAGGGTGCATGTGTTGTGCTGAAGGTGGCATTGTCTAGTGGAGGGAGGGGGATGCTCAAAGAATGGCACTGCATTGTGAATATTAAATGCATCTGTACTGCGCTTTTTAATGCTTACTTTTTACAGGAGCAGAATTAGGCCATTTGACCCATCAAGTCTGCTGGAACCATTTACCCTCTCAGCCCCAATCTCCCACCATCTCCCTGTATCCCTTCATTCCCTGACTAATCAAAAAATCATTAAACTCTGCCTTAAGTATACCCAATGACTTGGCCTCCACAGCTGCCTGTGGCAATGAATTCCACAGATTCACCACTTCCTGTGTAAAGAAATTCTGCCTCATCTCCATTCCAAAATGAAGTCCCTCTATTTTGAGGCTGTGTTCCCTGGTCTTAGACTCTCCTACTGTAAGAAACATCTTCTCCACATCCACTCTATCAGGACCAGCCAACATAGATATGTTTCAATGAGGACATCACTCGTTCTTCTGAATTCCAGTGATTACAGGCCCAGAGTCATCAAACGCTTCTCATATGACAAACCTTTCAACCCTGGAGTCATTTTTGTGAACCTTCTTTGAACCCTCTCTGACATTAGCACATCCCCTCTTTGATAAGGGGCCCAGATCTGCTCACAATACTTCAAGTGAAGTCTCACTAGTGAAAATATTCAAAGACGCAGATGGAATCCAGAGTTCCTTACTTGACAAATCATTACATCTTTTGTTAAGTTTTCTCCTCCTAAGACATCAAAGAAGAGGTCAGATACAAAAAACAGAGTTTTCAGAACTTTTCTGCAGCATTTTTATGAATAACAAGCAATAGTATGGAATATACATTCAAAATTTTAAAAAGTACAGGCCCTAGAAATCCATCATAAGGAACAACAGAGTAGATACCTGATAGGAACCTTTGCTGCTGACTCTGATGGTCATGGAGAATGCTGTGTACTTAATATTTAAATGTCAGTAATATTTGAAGTAATCTTGTACATATATTGTCTGATTAAGCATTCTTGTCTGTTTAAATCATTATTTATGTGTTACATAAAATTAACTGCATGCGTCATCATGCTACCACGTGATACGGGCGCCTCACTTAAAGTAAGGATGAAATTACACCTGTACTTTGGACTCCTGTGTCTTTCTTCGAATTAATTTAATGTTTTGAAGTTACAAAACATTACAGAGGGAGTCCCACGTTAACCAACTAAAGGTCCTAGTATAAAAACAACTTTTGCCCACTATCTCCTTGCTGCAATCAGACACCCATCTATCCTCAATTTCATTCTCTCTACACCTTGGATCTTATAAAGCCATACAATTCTGCCAGAAAGGCCACAAATTTTCGAGGCTTCTGCTGCCAGAGTATTCAGCTCAAGGCTCTGGCAAACTTCTGATGGGCGTCTTAATGTTGAACCATCTTGCGACTGGTCCAAAAAGCTAAGAATTATTTAATCACAATCTTGATGTACTTGATAAACCTCAAAGTGCAGCTCCAATGCCGTATTTAAGTTTGCTGACGACACCACTGTGGTAGGTTGAATCACAGTTGGTGGCAAATCAGCATTGAAAACCTGGCTGAGCAGTGCCACAACGACAACCTCTGTCTGACTGAATTACAGCAAGACCAAGGAACTCATTATTGACTTCAGGAGGGAAAAAACAGAGGCCCATGAGCCCGTCCCCATCACAGGGTCAAAGATGGAGTGAGTCAGTAACTTTAAATTCTTCAGTGTTATAATTTCCGAGGATCTGTCCTGGGTCCACGTAAATGCCATTATGAAGAAAGCATGGCAAAGACTACTTCCTTAGAAGTTTGGGAATATTTGGCATGACATCTAAAACTTTAACAAATTTGCAGACGTGCGTGCTGGAGGGTATACTGACTAGTATCATCATGCCCAGGTATGGAAACACCAATGCCCTTGAACAAAAAATCTTACAAAATGTAATGGACACGACCCAGCCCACTTTGGGTAACACTCTCCCCACCGTTGAGCATGGAGCATTGTCACAGGAAAATAATATCCATTATCAATTACCCCCACCGTCCAGGACATGCTCACTTCTTGCTGCTGCCAGGTACAGGAACCTCAGGACTCTCACCAACAGGTTCAGGAAGAGTTATTATCTCTCAACTATCAGGCTCTTGAACCAGTGGAGATAACTTCACTCAATTCCTTTCACCCCATCACTGAACTGTTCCCCCTAACCTATGGAATCACTTTCAAGGACTCTGCATCTCATGTTTTCAATATTTATTGTTTACCTACTGTATCTATTATTATTTGTTTTCTTTAGTATTTGTACAATTTGTTGTCTTTTGCACTTTGGTTGTTTGTCTATATAAAAAGATGTGCTCTTTTATTGATTCTACTGTGTTTCTTGGGTTTACTGAATATGCCCACAAGAAAATGAAGCTCAGGGTTGTATGTGGTGATATATATGAACTTTGGTAATAAGTTTCCTTTGAACTTTGAAGATATCGTTGAAGTAAGCAAATTAATCCTTCGTTTCCAACCTGGAGACTTTAAAGAATATCAATATACCAACAGGACGCATATCTATGCTCATTTGCTATGAAAATGAGAGAGAAGGAGGTACACAAAAAAGATCACATGGTAATTTAATACACTGCAAAAGTCTGGACACTTTTAATGTCAAAAAGAAAATCTCAATGATACTATTTTTTTCACTATTTAAACTTCTATTCTGAAAGCAAGTTCTGAGGCAGGATATGTTAGTGCTCTACTACAATGATGATGTTGGAAATAAAACAGAAACCACTTAAAAAAGAGTGCAAGAAAAAGGCAGGAAATGCCATACAATTTTTAATTTGCCTTATCTTCAAGCCGAGGGTAATAAAAGGCCAAGCTTCTTAATGTCTGGTAAAGTCATTTAATTAGCATGTTTGTAATAGCAATTCACATCAGATTTGAAATTTTATAAGTTATTTATATGTACTTTTGTTTTTAAAAGTGAAATCTTATTTTAAATACATAATCCATAGTAGATAGTGTAGGAAGGATGCATCCTGCTTTTAAAATAATGTTGAGGGCCGGTGTAGTACTGTGGCTAAAGCACAGCCCTTTCATTTCTGTGTTTCACTCCAGGCTGTTGAATGAAACTCTGTCCATTTGTTTTCCTGGATGGGAGGATGTATCAAAGTCCCAGTGCCTAGAAAATGCAGTAAGATGGTGGTTTTGTATTTTTAGCATTAAATTGCAACATGGATCAACCTTTTTTTTTAGCTCCCTCTCTATAACAGCAGAGGTACCCAACCCTTTTTATGTCACGGACCAATATATAATTTATATTTATATAATATAAATATGCAAAGGGTCTGTGGACCTCAGATTGGAAACCCCTGTGTTAGAGAATGGAACATTTTAATTACCTGCATAATGCTTTGTGAACATAGAAACATAGAAAACCTACAGCACAATACAGGCCCTTTGGCCCACAAAGCTGTGCCAAACATGTCCTTACATTAGAAATTACTAGGGTGACCCATAGTTCTCTATTTTTCTAAGCTCCATGTATCTATCTAAACGTCTCTTAAAAGACCCTATCGTATCTGCCTCCACCACCGTCGCTGGCAGCCCATTCCACGTACTCACCATTCTGAGTAAAAAAACTTACCCCTGACATCCCCTCTGTACCTAATTTATTGGAACTTATTAGAAGCTTAGTATTCCAATTTTTTTGAAAATGATGGACCTGTAAGGAAGGGATTTCTAATCTAACAAGCGGGCAACTGAAGAAGTGAGAAGGTAACTAGACAACTGCCCGGTGGAAGTCGATGGAAAGTGTACTGATTTGCCGGTAAACTGGAAAGCAGAAAGGTAACTCAAGAGTTAATTTGGTAGTTTGATTATGTTGATTGATCATGTGAAGTGTATGGACCTCAATTCTTCCTTCTCATAAATTCTGTTCATTTTCAGAATTGTTGTGAGGCATGTCATCAGGCTCAGCATTTTCAACGGGAAAACAAGTACAGAACATTTGTTCTAGTTTCCCTCTCAATCCCTGTAGTAATGCAAGGGATTGAAAGTGATTTTGAGACCTTAGCAGAGTTACAGTTGGTGCAAAATTTATCAACACAGCCGCATGTGGAATATTAACCCTTAAATTACCAATCCCCATTCCATATCCATATATTAGGTGTGCTACCAACATGCACCTTATCCTCCAATAATACAAATTTTACAAAACGGAGTCTGGAAGCCTACATGTAGTAATTTTTCAGCATTCCTATCTTTGGTATGTTAGTTGCATATTATAAGTTGATAACGATTTTGTACATTTGTAGTCGTCATAAAACCGGCTGGTGGTGCAATGACATCAGCACCGGACTCCGGAGCGAAGGTTTCCCGAGTTCAAATCCAGTTGGGCCACTTCCGGACACGCTTTCCATCCGTGCCGGGTTGAGTGTTGAGCTCGCAACTTGGCCTTGTAAAAAAAAAAGCACAGCGCTGTGGGAAGGACATGGGGACCATTTACAGAATCTTTCCTCCAAGACAACCATTTGAAAAAATGGTCGCCGAGGCTCTGGCAGAGTGTGGCACACACACAAAAAAAAAGTTGTCATAATCTTTTTGCAATTTGAGAGTTGATCGGAAGTGGAGAGAGTGAGTAGTTTCAAGTTCCTGGGTGTCAAGATCTTTGAGGACATAACCTGATTCCAACATATTGATGCCATTATAAAGAAGACAAGACTGCATCTATACTTTATTAGGTGTTTGAAGAGATTTGGAATGTCAACAAATACACTCAAAAACTTGTATATATGTACTGTGGAGAGCATTCTGACAGGCTGAATCACTGTCTGGTATGGGGGGAGCTACTGCATAGGACTGAAAGAAGCTGCAGAAGGTTGTAAATCTAGTCAGCTCCATCTTGGGTATTAGCCTACAAAGTACCCAGGACATCTTTAGGGAGCGGTGTCTGGGAAAGGCGGCGTCCATTATTAAGGACCTCCAGCACCCAGGGCATGCCCTTTTCTCACTGTTACCATCAGGTAGGAGGTACAGAAGCCTGAAGGCACACACTCAGTGATTCAGGAACAGCTTCTTCCCATCTGCCATCCAATTCCTAAATGGACTTTGAACCCTTGAACTCTCCCTCACTTTTTTAAAGCATATTATTTCTGCTTTTATAATGATTTGTAAGCTATTCAATATACGTATACTGTAAGTAATTAATTAAATTATTATTATTTCTTCTTCTATATTATGTATTGCTTCGAACTGCCACTGCTAAATTAACAAATTTCATGGCATATGCCGCTGATAATAAACTTGACTCTGATTCCGATTCTGAATTAAGAGGTATAGTTTATTTAACAACTCTTCTCTCTTACTTGCATACCTGAGGCACCATATCTTACAGAATGTGCCATTTTTGTTATGTTTAGTCTCCACCATATGACATTAATTCATCAAAGATGCAGTTTCTGGCTTTCTGTACCATGAAAGATACATCTCAGCTCTCATATATTATAAAACATAAATACAGGAAATTCAAAATGTTCCAGTACATTAAGATTTCAGTGCAGGACCTGTACTATATTGTTGCTCTTGCTAAATGAAAATACTGAGAAGATGGTTATAATTTCCACTCAGGCAATGTTTCTGACTAATTCCAGTTGATCTGGGGTGTTTAGCACGTAGGGAGTATAATCAAGACTTCACCTATATCATGACAGAAAATTAACTTGGCAACCAAGAGAATATTAACATAAACTCAGTATCATAGAATCTATTATAAGTTAAAGTTTTACACCATCAGCAATTGATCAATGGAGAAGAGCAGTTTGCTTGCATCACTTGTCTGTCTGGAGGGCATTTTCTTCAATTCCTACCTGGATATGAGTGGTATTATTTCAAATTGCTGGTGCCTAGAAAATGTACTGGCCTTGTTACACTTGGTAATTCAAGGATTATTGGTTGGGAATGGCAAGCAGAATTGCAAACTCAATGCATCATATATCCTAATGATTTTCATCCCCGATGTGCTAATCTCACGCATGTAAATGAATAGTTTGTGCTGAGGTGATTCTAGGGCCAATGCAGCAGTTTTGTAGATTTTGGGAAAGTTTCTAGAGAAGAGAATTAATTTCAGTTTTCCCTTATTGCTTGTTTTACTGGAGAAAATGGAGGGTTGCCGGGTGACGGTACCTATGGCTATGCAATGCATTCCCTCATTTCATGGTAATCATTATGAAATTGCTTCAGTTTAGTAAGGAGGCACTTCCAGACTCCTTCCCTGTGCCTTTGCTTTTCTTGCCCCACAGCCGGTGTGTACAGAGCAGATGAGATCATCAGTGATGTGAATACCAAGGAACTAGAAACTACTCACTCTCTAAATTGCAGCAGCATTGATGTTGATCAGGGCAAGCCTGTCTCCGTTCCTCCTGTAATCCACAATCAGCTCTTTGCTTTTTGGACATTGAAGGAGAGGGTGTTATCTTGGCACCACTGTGTCAGGGTGTTAACCTCTCCCTGTCTCGTCACCGCTAGAAATAAGGCCGATCAATGTCGTGCCATCTGCAAAATTGATCAGCAGTTTGGAGCTGTGTGTAGCAGCAGAGTCATGGGTGTAAAGGGAGTAGAGGAGGGGACTCAGGACACAGCCCTGGGGGGAACCTGTGTCGAGGGTCAGAAGGTCAGAGGTGAGTGAGCCCATCCTTACCACCTGTCAGTGATCTGACAGGAAGTCTAGGATCGAGCTGCACAAAGAAGGGCAGTGAGTGCGACAGGATGCCAATCGTTCAGGCATGCTACCTTAGTTTTCTGAGGCACAGGGTCAATGATGGATAGCTTGAAGCAGGTGGGCACTACACACTGGGAGAGGGAGAGTTTGAAAATGTCCGTAAACACACCAGCCAGCTGTTCTGAACAAACTTTGAGGACCCATTGCCTTGTGACTGTTGACATGTTGGGTTATGCCACGTATGCAGGAAATATTCTGTTTCCCCAGTAGTAAGAATGATTTTTTTTTCATCTCAAATATATTTTCTGTGCCAGGATGGGTGTTCAGAAACTGAGGCACTGTGTATCCCTGAATAATCCTATCCCTGTGGTACTCTGATCACATTTCTAACCAACTTGTTCTTTATTAATACATGACAGGCATCATGAACAGAAGATTTATAACTGAACAAATGATGGTTTTATCACCTGTGAATGCATGAAGGGAGTATAGGGACCTTTCCATGGTTCTTTCAGTGTTATCTAATGACCTACATACAGATGTAAAGGATCCTTGTAGATGATATAATTCTGGGTCAGTAGCATTCTGTGATATTTCTTTGAGAGTCAGAGTTAGAAGTCAAAATAAAATCTTAGTAATATTTTTTCTCCTTGCTCTGTTACTTTCCTCCTGACCTCTGTTTATTTATTGACATCCACGTGGAATAGGGCCTCTAGCCCTTCAAGCCAAGCCACCCAGCGGTCCCCTGAGCTAAACCCTGACAATGAGAAATTAACCTGCCAACCGGTATGTCATTGGACTGTGGAAGGAAACCGGAGCACCCGGAGGAAACTCAGACCATCACAAACTTCTTACAGGCAGTGGTGGGAATCGAACTTGGGTCATTGGTACTGTAAAGCGTTGTGCTACCAGGCCATCCCATCATATCTGATTATCTTGGAGCTGCTACTATACTCTCTGATTTTGATGAGCTTGTTTTCAATCTCACATAGAAGAGCCTTTTCCATATTTAGTAGAGGAGCAGCTTCAAGACCTGGTCACTAAATTTAGTGAATCTTACATAGTTCACTCACACTTCAAATGGATCTAGCAAAGTTAATATTAAACATTTCTTCTCAAGACCTTATTACCTGTTGATACCATGCAAATCCTGCTCAACAATTGAAACCCAAGCTTTATGGGCCAGATCTCCACGTAAATTTTCCCAGTTTTGCACATCCAGCTGTAAACAGGAATCCTCAGAGTATAAAGCTGAGAAAAATTCTTGCAAAGTATTTTTATAACCTATAGTTAACCCCTAAAACATGTAGTCCAACAATTTTCAGGCTTTTAGCTGGGAAGTATGTAAATGGAAAAACATTAAAAAATGTAAAATAGATATTTTTCAGAAGCAAAAATTTAGTAAATAACAGGTTTACAAAAGTAGTCTTGTCTGTAACCTAAAATTGAAAAGATTGCATTGATATCCAGATCAGGAAGGCAACCGTTAATTGTAACTTGCATGTGTTTGTCATAGTAATGTGCTGTTATTTTCTTGGAATAATTGTTATACTGAATGACATGCAAGTTTTTATCGGCACTTTTATTTTGGTGCATTTCATGTTCAATTCTCAGAAGATGAGACAGAAAATCTATTGAACAGGATTAGAACAATAATTACAATATATATTTTGCATTCATTTTACTGTACTGAGTACAGAATTATTTTGTGGAACACGAATTCAATAGCAGGAAATCAACTAAGTGATGGGTAGCAAAATAAACACTCTGTAGGAAAGAGCTAAGCTGGGTTCACTGTGCATGCAAATTTCATTCATGCCTAGAGTAACACACATTAAAAGCTGGAAGAATTTAGCCGTTCACTCAGCATCTATGGAGTGGAATAAAGAATCAACATTTTGAGCCGAGACCCATCAACAGGACTCTGTTGGTTATTGCTCACGATACTGTGGATTTCCAGCATCTACAGAATCTCTTGTGTTTATTCATGCCATATTTTTTCAGTAAACAGCAGATAAAGTGACAATAAACTAGTAAGAAAGCTTGGTAAACATATGGTTGTTGTGCTAAAAAGCACATTAAACATCTGCCATACCTCTGGAGTGATAGAAGGAAGTTTTCCAGAACAGCTGCACTTGAAACAATAATGATATAGTTCAGATTTTTTGCAAGGTTCTGATCATATATTTGAAGGAATGTTGTATCTTGAGAAAATGCAGCAAAGTAAATTCAATAGTGATAAAGGCATGATGGTTTGTTTAATCAAATCTACATGCACACTTTTGACTGTGAAATTTGGTGTCTCTCATGCAAGTTTCCATATTTCAGTTCAATAGACTGTCTTAAAATTCAAAATTATGGAATAGCAGCAGCACTTTGTAAACAAACACGTATGAATTCTATCAATTGCGAGCAAAAGCGAAATTCACTAAGCACAAGATTTTAAAGACTGCCTATAAAGGAGTGGTCCAATTGAATAAGTGGACCAACAAGAGTTTTAGGTTCTTGAGGCACTGAGACCTGTTCTGGAGAATGTGACACCCTTAAAATCAATACATTCAGAGATTCGGTGGGTTTGCGTATGGTATTGCAGACATACTAACCTGGCAAGAAGAAGGGATACTGAACTTGGACTGAGAGAGGAGAAAAGAGCTGGCATGGGAAGGTGGAGCACTTCGTAAGGGACGGTAATGTAGTGATTAGCACAATGCCTCACAGTAACAGTAATCCGGATTCAATTCCTGCCGCTGCCTGTAAGGAGTTCGTACGTTCTCCCCGTGACTGTGTGGGTTTCCTTCGGGTGCTCCAGTTTCCACGCACAGCCCCAAAGACCTACAGGTTGGTAGGTTAATTGGTCATTGTAAATTGTCCTGTGATTGAGGGATTGCTGGACGGCACGTTCGAAGGCTGATAGGGCCCAGTCTGTGCTGTGTGTCAGTAAATAAATAATTAACTATTGGAAGACAAAATAAACAATGACAGTTACATAGTCAGGGGAAAAAACTGAGGTATGTTCAATGGAATATACCTAAAGACAAGAGGTATGGTAAATGAGGAAAGTGGACTGAAAATACTGACTTAGTGATAAAGGAATTCAAGGTATGCTCTCATACAGAAAAGCAGTCAAATGCTGAACACAGAGCTTCCCAAATGAGAAGGATAAGTATATGTTACACAATGAAGGCATAGTATGTCTGAAAGCTGTGAAGAGTTCTCTAGCATTTCTTGTACTCCTCAAGTACCGTACTCAGTTGTTCCTCTTTTTTTTTTACATATGCACCTCTTTCTTTTTCTTAACCAGGGCCTCAATATCTCTCAAAAAACAAGGTTCCCTAAACCTGTTATCCTTGCCTTTTATTCTGAGAGGAACATACAAACTCTGTATTCTCAAAATTTCATTTTTGAAGGCCACTTCCCAAGTACACTTTTTCAGAAAACAACCTATCCCAATCCACACTTACCAGTTCCTTTCTGATACCATCAACATTTAGAATCTCAGCCTATGAATTTAATGGTGTTGTGACCATGCGATGTCAAGTGTTCCACTACATAAACTTTTGTCACCTGCCCTGTTGCACACACCCCCCCCCCCCCCCGTATTGCACTCTCTCTGGTTAGGAGTGCTATGTACTGATTAAGGAAACTTTCTTGAACATATTTGATAAGATCTGTCCCCTTCAGCCCCATTACAGTATGGGAGTCTCAGTGAATATGTGCAAAGTTAAAATCACCTACTATCACAACCTTATGTTCCTTACAACAGTCTGTGATCTCTCTACAAGCTTGCTCCTGGACTGTTGGGCAGTCTATAAAATTATTCCATTAACGTGGTCCTTCCTTTAATCAGAATCAGAATCAGACTTTAATCGCCAAGTACCTGTGCACATACAAGGAATTTACTTCCGGCAGATGTTGTCTCTCTGCTCATAACAATAATAATGATAAATATAAATGAAAATATAGATTATACATACAGGTAGTGCAATCCAAGTAATAGTTAGCCAACAGTTAACCGGCAGTTAACCGGCAGTTAACTGTTCTAGCAAAGTGACCGCAGTAGAGAAAAAACTTCTCCAGTGCCTATTAGTCTTAGTCTGGAGGGATCTGAAGCACCTACCAGACGGAAGCAGATCAAACAGTCTGTGCGCAGGATGGGAGGAGTCCTTTATGATGTTCCCCACCCTCTTCTTCAACCTGGAAGAGTACAGGTCCACAATAGAGGGAAGGGAGGCTCCAATGATGCGCTCGGCAGTCCTCACTGTGCGCTGTAGTCTGGTTCTATCCTGCTTGGTGGTGGCTCCAAACCACACAATGATGGAGGTGCACAGGACAGACTCAATGACTGCAGTGTAGAACTGCAGCAGCAATTCCTGAGGCAGACCGTATTTCCTCAAGAGCCGCAGGAAATACATCCGTTGCTGGGCCTTCTTCAGGATGGAGCTGATGTTCTGCTCCTACTTCAGATCCTGAGATCTCCTTATTACTCCTTACTTCCCTATAGCCTCAGTAAACGAGCTCTCCTGTCTGTCCTGTCTGAACACTGTTGTGACATTTTTTTCTGATTAGTAATGGCACTCTTCCTTCTTTAATCCCTTCCCTCTATCATGTCTAAAACAGCGGAAAACTGGAACGTTGAGCTGCCAGCCCTGCTCCTCCTGCAACCGAGTCTCACTAATGGCTACAACGTCATAATTCCGCACGCTGATCCAGACACAGCCCAGCCCTTCAATCCCTGACTTTGTATGTGAGCTAAACAATATCTTTCTACATAACCTCCCCACGATTTGCTCTGGTGCTCTGGTTCCCGTCCCCCTGTAACCCCTCACCGCAGCCTTCCGTACAGCACTCACAAACCTTCCGGCAGGGAGGTTAGCCCCGCTCCAGTTCAGGTGTAATCCGTCCCTCCTGCACAGGTCCCGCCTTCCTGGGAAAATTCTGAAGCGCTCCCTCCTGCACCATCTCCTTTGCCGTGTCTTAGAAAGTATGATCTCCCTACTTCTGGGTTTACAAGCATGGGGTATGAGTAGCAGTTCTGAGATCCCAACCCTGGAGGTCCTGTCCTTTGACTTAGCATCTAACTCCCTGTATTCACTTTGCAGGAACCCTTCCTACCCGTTAGAACCAACATGGCCGTTCACCCTCACACTTCACAACGCTGCTGTGGACTTGATCTGGGACGTCTATAACCATGGCACCTCAGAGGGAACATACCATCCGGGAAACTTATTCTTGTCCACAGAACCTCCTGTCTGTTCCTCTAACCCTTCAGCACAGCCTGCCTCTTCTCCTCCCTTCCCTTCTGAGCCACAGAGCCATACTCAGTGTGAGAGACCTGACCACTGTTGTTTTCCTCTGTTTGGTCATCTCCCCCAACAGGATCCAAAGAGATATACCTGTTGTTGAGTGAATGGCTGCAGGGGTACTCTGTACTGGCTACCTATCTCGTTTCCCCTCCTGACAGTCACCCAGTTACCTATGTCATGCACCTTGGCTGTGACCACCTCCTTGTATGTCCTATTGATCAACCACTTAGCCTCCTGGATGATCCAGAGTTCATCCAGTGCCAGCTCCAGCTCCTTGGCATGTCTTGTTAGAAGCTGCAGCCAGACGCACTTCTTGCAGTTGTAGTTGTCAGTGGCACTGGAGGTCTCCCTGCCTTCCCACATCCTGCACGAGGAGCAATCCACTATCCTGCCAGACATCCCCCCTGCTCCAGGGGTTGATGGGTTGAACTCCATCTGTCACTTCTTTCCAATAAGAAAGAAAGAAAAATGAAATGAAAACAATCTACCTGCAGCCTTCATCTCTCCTTGCCAAGGCCTGTATGAGCCATAGCCAAAACTCCTCACTCACTGGCCCACTCACACAACGGCTGCTCCGCTTAAACCTAACTTAATTTTATTGACCCCTGCTAGGTGCCTAATTACGCACAACGCACTCAGGAACTGTGTCACGCAAAACGTCCCGACAGCCTCGCTTGCTTCTTTGGAACTCTCTCTCCCATTATGCAATCCAACGTCTCCTTGGGAACCTGGCAAATAAATCAAACAAAAAATAATGATGCTTTATAAATACAAAGTGACAGAGGAAACCTAAGGAAAGAGCAGGGTTAATTAAAGCTCAAAAGATAATCTATGTGTGGAAGCAAAGTATGGAGCCTGGTAAAGTTATTAATGAATAGTCTGAGGTGCTGTTATAAAAGAGGGAGAATATATCAATGCTGACGTTAAGGTGGAATGTTGTGAAACATTGAATGGGATGAATAAAGCAGATGAAAATGCATTTGAAATGTAGTATCTTTAAAAACATCCACATGATTGGGGCCAGTTGAAATATATTCCAAGGTGGCAAAGAAAACAAGAGATGAAATTGCAGAGGTTTGACTATGATTTTTATAGTCTGTCTGGCAGCAAGATGATATCAGGGATGCTAAGACTTGCCATTGTTTAAATAATACAGAAAGGGATGAAGTCGTTGATTACAAGCTGGTTACTGGGTACTGAAAAAACTCTTAGAATTAGAACATAGAGAACAGAGGAAACCTACAGCACAATACAGGCCCTGTCCAGGAGTCTCTTAAAAGACCCTATCGTATCCGCCTCAACCACTGTTGCCGGCAGCCCATTCCACGCACTCACCACTCTCTGCGTAAAAAAACTTACCCCTGACATCGCCTCTGCAGATACTTCCAAGCACCTTAAAACTGTGCCCTCTGATGTTAGCCATTTCAGCCCTGGGAAAAAGCCTCTGACTATCCACACGGTCAATGCCTCTCATCATCTTATACACCTCTAGCAGGTCACCTCTTATCCTCCATTGCTCCAAGGAGAAAAGGCCAAGTTCACTCAACCTGTTCTCATTCTCCAATCCAGGCACCATCCTTGTAAATCTCCTCTGCACCCTTTCTATAGTTTCCACATCCTTCCTGTAGTGAGACGACCAGAACTCAGCATAGTACTCCAAATGGGGTCTGATCAGAGTCCTATTCAGCTGCAACATTACCTCCCGGCTCCTAAACTCTATCCCACGATTGATGAAGGCCGATGCACCTGATGCTTTCTTAACCACAGAGTCAACCTGCGCAACAGCTTTGAGCGTTCTATGGACTCAGACCCCAAGATCCCTCTGATCCTCCACACTGTCAAGAGTATTACCATTAATACTATATTCTGCCATCATATTTGACCTACCAAAATGAGCCACCTCACACTGATCTGGGTTGAACTCCATCTGTCACTTCTCAGCCCAGTTTTGCATCCTATCAATGTCTCACTGTAACCTCTGACAGCCTTCCACACTATCCACAACACCTCCAACCTTTGTGTCATCAACAAATTTACTAACCCATCCCTTCACTTTCTCATCCAGATCATAATAAAAATCACGAAGAGTAGGGGTCCCAGAAAAGATCCCTGAGGCACACCACTGGTCACTGACCTCCATGCAGAATATGACCCATCTACAACCACACTTTGCCTTCTGTGGGCAAGCCAGTTCTGGATCCACAAAGCAATTTCCCCTTGGATCACATGCCTCCTTACTTTCTCAATAACCCTTGGATGGGGTACCTTGTGAAATGTCTTGCTAAAATCCATATACTCTACATCTACTGCTCTTCCTTCATCAATGTGTTTAGTCACATCCTCAAAAAGTTCAATCAGGCTCGTAAGGCTCAACCTGCCTTTCACAAAGCCATGCTAATCATATTATGCCTCTCCAGATGTTCATAAATCCTGCCTCTCAGGATCTTCTCCATCAACTTACCAACCACTGAAGTAAGTCTCACTGGCCTATAATTTCCTGGGGTATCTCTACTCCCTTTCTTGAATAATGGAACAGCATCCACAACCCTCCAGTCCTCTGGAACCTCTCCCATCCTGATTGATGATTCAAAGATCATTGTCAGAGGTTCAGCAATCTCCTCCCTCACTTTCCACTGTAGCCTGGGGTAAACCTCTTCTGGTCTCAGTGACTTATCCAACTTGATGCTTTCCAAAAGTTCCAGCACATCCTCTTTCTTAATATCTACATGCTCAAGCTTTTCAGTCCACTGCAGTTATCCCTATCATCGACAAGATCCTTTTCCATAGAGAATACTGAAGCAAAGTACTCTTTAATTACCTCTGCTATCTCCTCCAGTTCCATACACACTTTTTCACTGTCACACTTGATTGGTTCTACTCTCTCATGTCTTATCCTCTTGCTCTTCACATACTTGTAGAATACCTTGGGGTTTTCCTCAATCCTGTCCGCCAAGGCCTTCTCATGGCCCCTTCTGACTCTTTAATTTTTTTCTTGAGCTCCTTCCTGCTAGCCTTATAATCTTCTAGCTCTCTGTCATTACCTAGCTTTTTGAACCCCTTTCGTAGGCTTTTCTTTTCATCTTGACAAGAATTACAACAGCCTTTGTACACCACGGTTCCTGTACCCTACCGTACTTCCCCTGTCTAACTGGAATGTGCCTTTGCAGAACGCCACACAAATATTCCCTGAACGTTTGCCACATTTCTTCCATACATTCCCCTGAGAACATCTGTTTCCAATTCATGCTTCCAAGTTCCTGCCTGATAGCCTCATATTTCCCCTTACTCCAATTAAACACTTTCCTAACTTGTCTGTTCCTATCCCTCTCCATTGCTATGGTAAAGGAGATAGAATTATGATCACTATCTCCAAAATGCTCTCCCACTGAGAGATCTGACACCTGACCAGGTTCATTTCCCAATACCAGATCAAGCACATCCTCTCCTTTTGTAGGCTTATCTACATATTGTGTCAAGAAACATTCTTTAACACATTCAACAAACTCCACCCCATCTAAACCTTTCGTACTAGGGACATGCCAATCGATATTTGGGAAATTAAAATCTCCAACCACGACAGTCCTGTTATTATTACTCCTTTCCAGAATCTGTCTCCCTATTTGCTCCTTGATATCCCTGTTACTATTGGGTGGTCTATAAAAACACCCAGTAAAGTTATTGACCCCTTCCTGTTCCTAATTTCCACCCACAGAGACTCCGTAGACAATCCCTCCATGTCTTCCTCCTTTTCTGCAGCCGTGACACTATCTCTGATCAACAGTGTCACATCCCCACCTTTTTTGCCTCCCTCCCTGTCCTTTCCAAAACATCTAAAGCCTGGCACTTGAAGTAACCATTCCTGCCCCTGAGCCATCCAAGTCTCTGTAATGGCCATCACATCTTATCTCCAAGTACTGATCCATGCTCTAAGCTCATCTGCTTTGTTCATAATACTCCTTGCATTAAAATAGGCACATCTCAAACCATTGGTCTGAGCGCAAACCTTCTCTATCACCTGCCTATCCTCCCTCTCACACTGTCTCCAAGATTTATCTATTTGTGAGCCAACTGCTTCTTCCCCAGTCTCTTCAGTTCGGTTCCCACCCCTCCAGAAATCCTAATTTAAACTCTCCCCATTAGCCTTAGCAAACCTCCCCACCAGATTATTGGTCCCCCTGGGATTCAAGTGCAACCCATCATTTTTGTGCAGGTCACTCCTGCCCCAAAAGAGGTCCCAATGATCCAGAAATCTGAATCCCTAACCCCTGCTCCAATCCTTCAGCCACACATTTATCCTCCACCTCACGCAATTCCTATGCTCACTGTCATGTGAGTATAGATCAAGTAGATCAATATAATTTTCATTCAGAAAGGCATTGACTAATCAAAGGCATTCAGCATGGATTTGTGAAGTGAAATGTCTGATTATTTTGAAGGAGGTAAATGACAATGTTTGACTCCATGGACTCAAGCAAGACTTTAGTTGTGTCATGTGGAAGGCCAGACAAAACTTAAGGTTTCTTGGGATCAAAAGGAGAGTGGCAATTGGATCCAAAGCTTGTTTAGTGACGGGAAGCAAAGTGGCTAATAGGTGTTTTTGTCCTTTAACAGGCTGTTACCATTGGAATTCCATATGGCTTGCACTTGATCTTTGTAATGATTATGACTTAGATATGAAGGAGAAGATTATAAAGTCTGTACATAATACAGTGTTGTATGTGCATTTTCCTGCAGCAAGCAGGAAAGCTTTTTCTCAGGTGGATTTTGATGCATTAGGAGGTTGGATAGACTACTGACAATTGGAGAACTGTAACATTTGGAAAGGCAGAACAAGGCAAAGCGTACACAGTGAAAGGGAGCATCCCATGAGGTGTAGAGATACAGAAGACACCTTGGGGTGTCTGTCTATGGATCCGTAAATGTTGGTCTATGAATTGGTCAAAACGCCATGCAGAATGATTTCCTTTCCTTTCTGAAGGTTAGAATATAAAAGACTGGACTGCCAACACAGATGCCTTGTGCAGGAAGGCACAGAGTCGACTGTACTTCCTTAGAAGGTTGGCGTCATTCAATGTCTGCAGTGAGATGCTGAAGATGTTCTATAGGTCAGTTGTTGAGAGCGCCCTCTTCTTTGTGGTGGCGTGTTGGGGAGGAAGCATTAAGAAGAAGGACGCCTCACGTCTTAATAAGCTGATAAGGAAGGCGGGCTCTGTCGTGGGCAAAGTACTGGAGAGTTTAACATCGGTAGCTGAGCGAAGGGCGCTGAGTAGGCTACGGTCAATTATGGAAAACCCTGAACATCCTCTACATAGCACCATCCAGAGACAGAGAAGCAGTTTCAGCGACAGGTTACTGTCGATGCAATGCTCCTCAGACAGGATGAAGAGGTCAATACTCCCCAATGCCATTAGGCTTTACAATTCAACTGCCAGGACTTAAGAACTTTTTTTTTTTAAAGCTATTATTAATGCTTTTTGAGTTAGTGATTTAGATGCATATCATATTATTACTGAGTTAAGTATTGTATGTAATGAGTTTTTGCTACAACAAGTGTATGGGACATTGGAAAAAATGTTGAATTTCCCCATGGGGATGAATAAAGTATCTATCTATCTATCTATCTATCTAAAAGCAGCTAAATCATACAAGAACTGGTTAAACCGTAGTGTGAGTACAGAGTACAGCTCACGTTACAGATTACGGAGGGATCCTGTTGCACTGGAGTAGGTGCAGAGGAGAGTAATGAAGATGATGCCATGACAGAAAACTCACCGTATGAAGAAATTAAAACTGCAGGTGCTGGAAACTTAAATAAAAACAGAAAATACTGCAAATACATAGCAGATCAGGCCACTTCTGTGGGAAGACAAAACAGTTAATACTTCAGGTTAGACCCTTCAACAAATCTGTTTTCCATTTCTTCAGTCAGATGATTGTGCCTATGAAAGAATTCTAGTCAACTATAGATAATATCAGAAAACGGTAACTTTTAAGATATTTACAACTTGCGATGAGAACAATGGAAAATATTGATAACCAAACACAAGCATGCTGACACATAAATATGATTTAGGGGCAATACTGCAATTCGTGACTGCTGAAATAATCCCTATTTAGAGGCAGTCTACTTTTTGGAGACAGAAGAGCAGAGTCAGGAACACGAATCAGGGCATTGAGCACACTGAGTCATTCATTCCAACCATCACTGATACTCTGTCTCAGTACTATATTCCAATACTTTCCCATATATCCTGGTGTCCTTTGTGTCTGGAAATCCTTCCATCTCCTTCTTAAATAAACTGATGGTTTCCCTTCATGTCTTTCTGTGCATGACAGTTCCACAAGATAGTCACTTCACCTCAGTTTTACCATGTGTCGTGGATGGTGACATCAGCTTCTGGACCCCACAGCTAGGTAGTAATATCAATGATTTGTTACACAGCACTAGTGGTGGGTTTCAGCCAGCAAGTGTCAAATTAGATCCTGGCAGTTCACTCACAGCAGGAAAGTTGACGGCTGTGATATTGTCCATAAGGAGTTTGTTATGTAAATTGCCTGTAAAGAGTTTGTACATTCTCCCTATGAACGCATGTGTTTCCTCCGGGTGCTCCGGTTTCCCCCCTCATTCCAAAGACATACTGGTTGGTAAGTTAATTAGTGATTGTAACTTGTCCTGTGATTAGGCTGGGATTAAGTTGGGGAATTGCTGGGTAGTGGGGCTCGAAGGGTTGGAAGGGCTTATTCCACGCTGCGTCTCCATAAAAACAAAAACTTTTCCATATCTTCATTAATATTTTCATAAAATAATTAAAGTTCCATTGGCACAGTTAAATTGAAATAGCAAGGGGAGTTTTTTTGTGCCCTGTCTTTAGGCTTCAAACATGCAAATGGCCTAAATCATTCTTGTCAAAGTCTTCAGATAATTCAAAGTTCTAAGTTCACAGGACATGTATGTCACCATATACTACCCTGAGATTCAATTTTTGCAGGCATTCGCAGTAGAACATTGATATACAATGGAATCAATGAAAGACAGCACACAAGCTAAGACTGACAAACAATGTGCAAAAGAAGGAGAACTGTGCAAATACCAAAGAAAACAAATAATAATAATAATAATAATAATAATAATAATAATAAAATAAATAAATAATACTGAAAACACGGGCTGTACAGTCCTTGAAACTGAGTCTATGGGTTCTGTTCAGTGATCAGTTCAATGTTGAGGGAAGTAAAGATATTCACGCTGCTTCAAGAACTTGATGGTCGAAGTGTAATATCTGTTCCTGAAGCTGCTGATTTGGGACCCACGAGTCGCGTACCTCCTTCCCAATAGCAGAAATAATAAGGGAGCATGCCCTGAATGGTGGGGGTTCTTGATGATGCCTGTCAGTTTCTCGTGGTAGCACTCAATGGTGGGGAGACCAGGTAAAACTACACTTCTGATAAGCTGAAAATACTTTTTTTGCACCTTTTTAATGGAAAGTAGTTAAAAGTCCACAAGACGACATTTCAGGGTAAATTTTCAAGGATCCCACCAGCAAAGGTCTTTTTATGTTTTTGTTCCTGATACTTGTCTAGAGCAAGGTTTATTGGCGAGAATCAAACCCATGGCAAATATTTCACATGGTCTGAACCTTACTTTGCTGTTTTCTTTTAATTGCATTTCAGTCAAAAATAGTGCAATGTATAGCACTACTTCTGGGCCATTTACCAGTGTGCATCGCTTTCCTCAGAAACCCAGTCTCTCTTTTTGTCTTTCTCAAATTCATTCCTTAAAGAAAGGGATGGAATGATGTTCATATTTTCTGTTTGCCTTCCTCAGTTTTTTTAATTGGCAAGCAATTTTTCTTTGCTGAACAGCGAATAGGAAAGATAGTCAGCTGGGAGCGAATGCCTTTTCATTTCAGGACTGCAGGAGAGCATTAAGTGTTTCCATTTCCTATTTTATCTGGATTCTTTCTAAGGCAGACTTGTGTATAAATATTTTATTTCACTCATTTTCCAGTGAGGGTAAGTTGCAAAAGTCAAATGCAACCTAGCAAAAGATTAAATTAAACCTACCGCCAGGTTACAGAAAGATCATGACTGCGTACATAAAATAGATTTCATTGCATCCACAGAAAGATTTCAAGGCAGACTCTGGACTGGGAAGATACTGCCATCTTATCTTGATAATAAAGATTAAAAGAGGAATCTGCACAGAAGAAAGTTCAGTGTTAGCCAAGGAAAATTAGGTGACCTAGTCTGTTTGAGTCCTGCACTTCAAGATAACTGATAAAGTCATTAAAAACAAAGCAAATGAAGACTGCCATATAAAAAAAAATCAAGGGAGTGTACTGAAAGTTCACATTTATCAGACAGCAGGGCAGGTCCCACCACTTTAGAGCCTAATCATTTTATTCCTATTTGACATGCATTAACTTGGATGTTTCCCATAAACGGCAAAGAATGTTGTATATTTTAGGAATCCTTCAGCATATAAAGTGCTCAGTTTCTTAAATCAGTGCTTATTTTATTACCTGCTTCAGCAGTAGGCAAAGTGACTTGACCTCTTTTTTTAATGGCAGTAACACAGAGAGAAGCAGGCAGACATAGCACAGACTCTTTAAATAAATATAGTAGCAAAGTGAAATATTGGGGGGATGGGGTGGGGGATGCCTTGAAACACCAGCAGTTTGAATGGGAGTACTGCGACCTTGTATGCAGCGAGCCACTGTGTTTTGATTACAGGACTAAACCAATGTAGCATGCCAGAACAGTTGCTGCTGATCTTTTATACTAATTTTGGATTAATTGTGAGCTGTTCCACTGCGTAAACATTCTAACCTAGTATGCCGGCAACAGATCAGCTAAACATTAATCCTTCTTAATGCTCTAAGTCAACTTTTAGTCCTTAGCAGAATTTACCTTAATCTCTGGCAAGCAAAGCAGCTGATTTACAAAACATAGCTCAGTTACTGCAAATTCCTGGATTACTTTCAAGAAAAAAATGAAATAAAATAAAACTGACTTTTTAGCCAAATACCCTTGTTTGTCTGCAGGTCAGCTATTTCCTATAGGTAAAAGAGCTGAAGATCTGCAGTGGCTGGATGTTTTTTGGTTTTAAGATTTTTTTAAAGCATATTATTGATAGCTTGCAACAAGAGCTTAACCTTAGCCTGTTTCTTTCTGTGCCATGTAGCTTCATTACTTATCCTGGTCAATCCACTCTCCTTTGTATATTTGCCGCAAATCAGCAAACTTATTAGACTACAAGATGTAGGAGCAGAATTAAGCTATTCGCCTATCGAGTCTGCTTCACCATTCTATCAAGGCTGATCTATTATCCCTCTCAACCCCATTCTCCTGCTTTCTCCCCTTAACCTTTGACACCCTGATTAATCAAGAACCTATCAACCGCCACCTTAAAAATACCTGATGACATGGTCTTCACAGCTATCTATGGCAATGGATTCCATAGATCCACCATCCCCTGCTTAAAGACTTTTCATTATTTCTGCTCTAAATGAGCAACCCTCAACCCTGAGGCTGTGCCCTCTGGTCCTAGACTCCCACACTATAGGAATCATCCTCTCCACTCTATCCAGGCCTTTCAGTATTCCCTCGGTTTCAATGAGAACCCCGTCATTCTTTTCAACTCCAGCGAGTATAAGCCACAGCCATTAAACACTCCTCGTATGTTAACTCTCTCATTCCTGGGATCACACTTGTGAACCCCCTCTGGCCCCTCTCCAATGCCAGCACATCTTTTCTTAGATAAGGGGCCCAAAACTGCTCACAATATTCTAAATGCTGTCTGACCAATGCCTTATAAAGCCTTAGCATCACATCCATCCTTTTGCACACCTACCCTCTTGAAAAGAATGCTAACATTTCATTTGCTTTCCTTACCACTGATTCAACCGGCAAGTTAACCTTTAGATCAGCCATTCTCAACTGGGGCCATATGGCTCCCTTGGGGGCCCTGGCACATTTGAAGGGGGCCACCGACTGAAAGCTGTGAGAAGGGGAGCCTCAAGTGTTTATGGGGGCCCTGGTAACCGAACCGATGAAATACCATTGTTTCTTTCCTTAAGAAGCTCGAAGTCTATTGCCACAATATGGGATGTCAGGAACTTTTACAATTTTCAAGCCCTAAGATGATTGCAGAGGCACTGAAGGACGATGACCTTACCGTTTATGTGAAACACCTCAAGCAGATACACAAGGATATGCAAGAAAGATTTAATGACCTGTTAAACCTTGGTATCCTGGATTGGATTTTGAATCCATTTGAAATACAACCCACCCAAGTTGAGGCAGAAATTCAAGTGAGTTTGATTGATCTTCAGAGTGATATAACTGCACGTTGTCAGTTCAGTCAGTTTCAAAAAGATTTTTGGATCAAGTGTGATCTGCGGAATAAATTTACAACACTGTGGGAAAAAGCTCAAAGATTTTTTATTGCCTTTCCCTCAACATATTTGTTTGAGAGCGGATTCTGCAAGGTAGTTTCCTTGACAAAATCCAGGAACAGAATTGATATCGCAACAAGAGGTGACCTCCGACTGTCATTGTCCTATTTGGAGCCCGATATCATGAAACTTGCAGAAAAGCACCAAGCTCAAGGATCGCATTAGGCCTGATAGATGTTTAATCTCATACAGTCTTTTTTTAAAGTTTTGTCCAGTATGTCAGAATGTTCAAGTTTTCTTGGTGTTCAATAATAAATGATTTTCTGTCTGTCTATTCGTGTTGTATCCCTGTTTGAAAGGGGGGCCCTGGAACCAGAGAAGAGCTCCTAAGGGGGCCGTGGCCAAACAACGGTTGAGAATCACTGCTTTAGATAACCTTGCACGAAGACTTCCAAGTCCCTTTGCTCCTCTGATTTTAGAATTTTCTCTTCATTTAGAAAATAATCCATGCCTTTATTCCTTCTGTCAAACTGCATGACCATGCCCTACTCTACACTACTTTCCAACTGCCACTTCTTTGCCCAGTTCTAAGTCCTTCTGCAGAAACTCTGCTTCTTCAATGCTACCTGCCCCTATACCTATCTTCGTATCACCTGCAAATTTGGCCACAAAGCCACAAAGACCTTCATGTAAATCATTGACATATAACTTGGATAAAAAGTGGTTCCAACACAGACCCCTGCAGAACACCACTAGACACAGGTAACCAATCAAAAAGTACCTACTATATTCCCACTGTTTGCCTCCTGCCAGTCAGCCAATCTTCTATCCATGCTAGTGTCTTTCCTATAGTACAATGGGCTTTTGTCTAGTTAAGTAGCCGCATGTGTGGCACTTTGTCCAGTGCCTTCTGAAAATCCAAGTTAACAACATCCACTGGCTTTCCTTTGTTCATCCCATCTGTTATTTCCTCAAAGTATTTCAATAGATTTGTCAAGAGGAAACCATGCTGACTTTGGCCTACTTTATCATGTGCCTCCAGGTACCCTGAAACCTCATCTTTAATAATAGACCCGAACATCATTCTAACCACTGAAGTCACTCTAACTAGCCTATAATTTCCTTTCTTCTGCCTCTTAATGAGTGGAGTGACATTTGCAATTTTCCAGTCCTCCATAACCATTCCAAAATCTGACGACTCTTGAAAGATCATTATTAATGCCTCCTCAATCCATTTAGTCACCTCTTTTAGAACACTGGGTGTAGTCAATCTGGTCCAGATGACTTTTCTACCTTCAGACCTTTCACCTTCCTGAGCAGGTCTTCCTTAGTAATAACAATGACATTCACTTCTGCCTCCTGACACTTTGGCATTTCTGGCAATCTGCTGGTGTCTTCTACAGTGAAGACTACCACAAAATACTTACTCAATTTGTCCGCCATTTCTTTGTCCCCCATTAATACCTTTCCAGTGTCATTTTTCAGAAGACCGATATCCACTCTCATCTCCCTTTTACTCTTTATATATCTGAAAAAAATGTTTCATATCCTCTTTTATATTATTGGCTAGTTTACCTTCATATATTATCTTTTCTCTCTTTATGTCTTTTTTTAGTTGCTTCCAGCTTCCCATTGATTTTTGCTGTATTATATGCCCTCACTTTAGCTTTTTTTGCTGCCTTTGACTTCCCTGTCAGCCATGGTTGCCTAATTTCTCCCCCTCCCCTGTAATACTTCTTCATATTTGGAAAGCAAACACAAGGAAATCTGCAGATGCTGGAAATTCAAACAACACACACAAAATGCTGCTGGAACACAGCAGGCCAGGCAGCATCTATAAGGAGAAGCACTGTCCACGTTTCGGGCTGAGACCCTTCATCAGGAGCTTTCATATTTGGAATGTATCTTTCCTGCACCTTTCAAATCTCTGAAACATCAGCCATTGCTGTTCTGCCTTCATTCCTGCTAGTGTCTTTTCCAATCAACTTCGGCCTGCCCCTTTCTCATGCCTCTGCAATTCCTTTCACTCCACTGTAATACTGATATATCCAACTTCATCTTCACCTTCTCAAACTGTAGGGTGAATTCCATCATATCATGATCACTGTCTCCTAACGGTTCCTTTACCTTAAGCTCCATCATCAAATCTGGGTCATGTCATAACCTCCAATCCAGAATTGCCTTTCTCTAGTGGGCTCAACCACAAGCTGCTCAAAAATGGCATCTTTTAGGCATTATACAAATTCCCTCTCTTGTGATCCATCACCTACCTGATTTTCCCAATCTACCTGCATATTGAAATCCCCCATGACTTTCATGACATTGCCCTTTTGACATGCCTTTTCTATCTCTCTTTGTAATTTGTAGCCCACATCCTGGATACTGTTTAGAAGCTCATATGTACCTCCCATCAAGTTTCTTAACCCAACTCATAAGGATTCTACATCTTCTGACCCTACGTGACCTCTTTCTAAGAACTTGTTTTCATTTTTCACCAACAGAGCCAAACCACACCCTCTATCTACCTGCCTGTCTTTTTGATACAATGTGTTTCCTTGGATGTTAAGCTCCCAACTATGATCTTCTTTCAGCCACGACTCAGTTATGCCCACACTATCATGCCTGCCAAACTCTAAGTGTGTTACAAGTTATCTACCTTATTCTGTATACTTTGTGCATTCAAGTATAACACCTTCAGTCCTGTATTCATCACCCTTTTTGATTTTGGACCCCTGTAACACTTCAGGTTATCCCACTGACTGCAATCTTGCCCCATCATCTGATTGTCGTTCCTCACAGTCTCACTACACACTGCATCTAGATGCATACCAACTGCCCCATCCTCAGCCCTATCACCATAGCCCCCACCCCCTTGCCAAATTACTTTAACCCCACCCCCCCAAAAAGCTCTAGCAAATCTTGCCACAGGATATGATCTTCCTTGGGTTCAGGTGTAACCTATCCTTTTTGTACATGTCATAGCTGTTGTGTATTTAATATTTCAGTAGTATTTGAGTAATATTGTAAATATATTGTTTTAGTAGACATAGAAACATAGAAAACCTACAGCACAATACAGGCCCTTTGGCCCACAAAGCTGTGCCGAACATGTCCTTACCTGAGAAAGTACCTAGGCTTACCCATAGCTCTCTATTTTTCTGAGCTCCATATACCTGTCCAGGAGTCTCTTAAAAGACCCTATCGTATCTGCCTCTACCACTGCGGCTGGCAGCCCATTCCACACACTCACCACTCTCTGTGTAAAAAACTTACCCCTGACATCTCTTCTGTACCTACTCCTAAGCACCTTAAAACTATGTCCTCTCATGCTAGCCATTTCAGCCCTGACAAAAAACCTCTGACTATCCACACGATCAATGCCTCTCATCATCTTAAACACCTTGTTTTTTAAGCATTCTTGTTTCTTCAATAATTCATTATATGTTATGTGTATAAATATGTGAATTGAATATATCATCTCACTACTATGTGATATGTGTACGTCTCACTTAAAATAAACATGAAGTTAGACCTGCATTTCGGACTGGCGTGTCTTCCATTGAATTAGCTTAATGTTTTGAAGTTGCATCACATAACAATATCTTCCCCCGAGAAGATCCCAATGATCCAGATATCCGAAACCCTGCTGCCTGCAATAATTCTTCAGCCACACACTCATCCACCATATCACCCTCACTGACACGTGGCACAGGCAGTAGTCCAGAGATTTCTACCCCGGAGGCCCTGCTTTTCAATTCTCTATCTAACTCCCAGCTTTCTCTCTTCAGAACCTTTTCCTACCTATGCCATTGGTACTAACATTTACAGTACCATGACTTCCGGCTGATCACCAAGCCTCTTTAGAATGCTGTGGACCTGATCTCTGACCCTGGCATCTGGGAGGCTACATACCATCTGGGTGTCTCTTTCACGCCCGCAGAATCTGCTTTCTGCTCCTCTAATTATGGAATCCCCAATCACTACTGAGTTCCTCTACCCCCCTCCCCCCGTTCCTTTCTGTGCCACAGAGCCAGACTCAATGCCAGAGATCCGGGTGCTGTGGCTTTGCCCTGGTGGGTCATATCCCCCAACAGTATCCAAACAGTATACTTATTAACAGCAACAGGGGTACTAGCTGTCTTTTCCCTTTCGCTCTCCTGACAGTCACCCAGGTACCTACCTCCTGCAACTTAGGGGTAGCTACCTCCCTGTTGTTCCTGTCTATCACCTCCTCATTTTCCTGTATGAGCTGAAGATCATTGCAGTACAGTTCCAGTTCCCTTACATGGTCTCTAAGGAGCTGCAGCTTGATGCACTTCTCACAGATGTAGTTATCAGGAAGACTGGAGGTCTCCCAGAGTTCCCACATCTCACACAAAGAACGTACCGCTACCTCTGGACCCATTCTCAGTGCATTCACTATGTACTAACAGAAAAGAAAACATTATTAGAAACTTACTTAAAACTTCTGCCTGTGCTTGCCCAAGGCAGTTCTCACCTTAGTTGGTTGAGCCAAAGCTGGGCTGCTCTAGCACTGTCCACTCACACATTGACCGCTCCGCTTACTTTATTTTATTGGTCTTGCATGGATTGCAGCCCAACAAAAAATAGCCCAGAGCACCTGAGCTCTTTTTAAACTGCGTCACCAACAAATGACCACTTGTGTTGATTGCAGCCTGCCAATTATCAGCACGCACATATAAAATGATTTGGTGAAATGCACAATCATGTTATTCTGGTGGAGTTTTGTAGTGTGTGTATATTCAAAATCTTTGATCTGAAAGGGTGTGCTTGACTAATTACCTTTCTGTGAAGGGCCTCCAGACTTTTTATTACATTTAAGGGGATGAATAAATGCCAGTTATTGTCGGAGTGCACCAAATGGACAAAAAAGCAAACATGTTTATGTTTTATGTAAATACATAATTTATTTTGTGACTTGTTGCCATAGTCATTACTGCCCCAGCATTTATAGTGTGGTCTTACCTTGCGTTTCCATTTTACAAGATTGTTGAGTGTCTCTGTTTAAATAGCCTGCAGCAGTCATACCTTTCAGCACGGAAATATCACTGTATGTGCGTTAACTTCTTCCAGTGTCAGCTGGAGGAATCAGCGGATGAACAGCTGTCTTTGAATGAGTGATACCTGAGAAGCAAATTGTTAAAAAAAAATAGAAGTGGTCTGGTTCTGATGTAGGCAGAGGAGAGAGCTTAAACAGTTGTTACTACACTGGGGACTCAGAATAAACACTTCAAGATGGGAAACTGGGAACTCCAAAGACTGCTCAATATAAATAACATTATCATTGCTATTTGATGGTAAGTCAGGCAAAGTGCAACTGAGTTTAACACCAGAAAATATAAGTCAGGAAGTATAGAATGCTCAACACTCCCTGTGGCAATATAAAGAATTTGTTTCCCTCGTTGTTCATGAATTAGCACCGAAGGTTTTTACCACATGTATGGCCGTGCTGCTGGGTGGGCTGTCCCCGTGAAGTGAAGGGCCAGGCTCTCTCATATCTATGTACATAATATGCCGACTCTCCTTCTCCAGTTACTTGAAGTCTGTGCCTGTACGAACCAAGCCTTGTACAGTATTCAGGCTTGGGCTGTTAGGTGACAAATGCCTTTCACACCTTATAAAAGCCAGTCTACAATCTCTTTGTGTAGGAGGAAAGTCACCCATCATTTCTGTTCCAGGACATAGCTGACATATCCTGAAATCGAGCTAGGAACAGGATTAAGCCCGGACATTATGCCTAAAAAGTTCCAACATTTGGCCCATTAATTTAAGTGGATAAATACTTTTGTTAACACAACATGTAGATAAATTTCATCTATATTCATTAAAAACATATTTTTCTCCTTTTAGTTCATTTAAGTGATAAGGATCTTCTTTGCCAGCCAGCCCTGAACTATCTTTGAGGAAGTAGCAGGATGTCATGTTCCCAAACCCGAAGGTTTGTTTATTGCAATACAAATCGTCCTTTTCACTCTGCCCAGCAATACCCAAATTAACCCTAACCGTGGGACAAATTACAATGTCTGACTGAACTACTGACCAATACATCTTTGGAATGTGTGAGGAAGTTGGAGCCGGAGCACCTGGAGGAAAATCACACGGTCACCGGGAGAATGTACAGACTCCTTACAGGCAGTGGCGAGAATTGAACCCGCGTCACTGGTATTGTAAAGTGTTGTGCTAACCGCTATGCTACGTGCTGTCCCTGCAGAGCAATCAGGCAGGGAATCTTAACAATCTTGCATCAACACGTAGGAAGGATTGATGATAAACAGCATTTCTAACACTGTTAGTGCCTTGAAAGAAAGCCTGATGGAGACACTGTCCCAAAAACCTGGTACCCTTCTTCACTAAATCTACATAGCAACAGGGATCACTGAATTGGGATGTGCTGTCAAAGCCTGGGTGAGATGTTGTGTTGCATGACGTGGATGGTAAACACCATATCCATTGCGTGCCTGTGGTGGAGGGAAAGGGCGTTTATAATGTTGAACAAAGTGTCAATCAAGTAGATCTCTTTATCATGAATAGTGTTGCTCATGATGGATTATGTTAATCGGGGATTCAGCAGGCAGGTCATTCATTGTAAGGAACGACAGTACTTATGTTACTGATCCAGTTGACTTTCAGATTAATAGTGACCCAGTACATGCTGATGATGGTTATTTTAAGATGATAATCTCACTGAATTTCAAAGTAAGGTGGCTATGCTTCCTTTTGTTGGATTTGGTCTTGGCCTGGCATTTATGATGACTGAACGTTATTTTCTACCTATAGTAATCTGACTCCGCTGAGTCAGCACAGGCCAGAGTTTAAACCTGAGCTCTGCATGTCTGTGGGGCTCAAGGGTACCATGTTCTTATCGGTCAATTCACAAATAAAGCTGAATTTAGTTACCATTATTCTGTTGTGTTTTTACCTGTTACTTATCAACAAGTTATTTTCTTCTGAATATTTTAAAGGAAGTACTTGAATGATTTCCACTTCCAAAAATAGGTTAAATGTTTCAGATTAAAAATATGCCGTTGATTCCTTTTTTTTTTGATAATTACTGCACCAAATAAGTGGGAGTTACTGTGGATTGATGGTGATGTGATTTTGATGTAATAATTTCCATTTCTCAGAAATCTGAGAATCGTGCTTGTTATAAAGTTGTTAAATTTTTATTTATTTTTATGAGATTTATTCTTTTAGTTCTTCAAATGTGTATGGGAGTATTTACTTATAATTATTCTCTTTTATTTATTTGTTTGTTTGTTTATTTAGTTACTTAGTTGGTTAGTTAGTTAGTGATACAACATGACTTGGCCCTTCTGGCACGTTGAGCTTCACCGCCCAGGAATCCCTGATTTAATCCTCGCCTAATCACTGGACAACTTACAATGACCAGTTAACCTTCTAAATGGAATGTCTTTGGACCATGGGAGGAAACTGGAATACCTGGAGAAAACTCATGCATTCCACAGGGAGGACATACAATCCCCTCACAGAGGAACTCCAAACTCCGATGCCCCAAAATGTAAGGGGGTTGCACTAACCGCTACACCACCATGGTACCTCAACTTTACTTCTTCTAAAGCAGCCTTTCATTTATTTGGACTAATTCATGCTGCAGTAAATCTCTCAAACAGTTCATTAGCAAACACTACTATACCTCTGATATTGTCTGTCCTCCTTATTGTCGTATATGAAGTTAAATTTTAAAATATTTTAGCCAGAATATAGCAATAGAGTAAATGGGTGTTTGATGGTCAGCATAGTCTTTGATGGGCTGAAGGGCTGTTTCCTTTCTGTTATATCTCTAAGAGATTTTATAAAAGTATATTTCCAGCATTGCTGGCAAACTCAGGAGAGCGAAGCCAGAGGACTTTGTGCTAGTCCTCATCAGAGGATAGGAAGTAGAGAAGGTTAACAGCTTTAAATTCCTCGGTGTAACTATTTCAGAGGACCTGTTCCTGAGCCCAGCGTGTAACAGCAGATGCAAAGGAAACACGGCTGCTCCTCTACTTGTCCAGGAGTCTGTGGAGATTCAGCGTGACATCTAAAACTTTGACAAACTGCTATAGGTGTGTAGTGGAGAGTGTATTGACTGGCTGCATCACAGCCTGGTTTGAAAACACCTTTGCCTTTGAATAGAAAATCCTACAAAAAGTAGTGTATTTTGCCCAGTACAGTGCATGAAGCCCTCCCAAATGTTGAGCACATCTAAGTGAAATGTTTTCATAGGAAAGCAGCATCCATCATCAAAGATCCCCACCACTCGGGCCACGCTCTCTTCTCGTTGCTACCATCAGGTGAAAGGAACAAGAGCCTCTAGACTCAAACCACCAGATTCAAGAACAGTTTCTACCCCCCAACCATCAGGCTCTTGAACAAAAGGGGACTACTGCACTCATCTGCTCCATCTTTTAAGTGTTCCTACAACTCATTTTTAAGGACTCTTTATCTCATTATCTCATGTTCCTGTTATTTATTGCTACTTATTTTGAAGCAATTGCTTTGTTGTCTTCTGCACTCTGGGGTTGATCTTTCATTGATCCTGTTATAGAAACTATTCTATAAATTTATTGAGTATATCCACAAGAAAATGGATCTCAAGGTTGTACATGGTGACGTATTTATATTTTGATAATAAAATTTACTTTGAAATTTGAATTTTAACAACCAACATGTAGAAAAGTGTTGAGTAAGTTACCACCTTGAGCCCTGTGCCTTGCTTGGTGAATGTGTTTCCACAGAGAGGATACATAGGGAATTTTGAAACAGTGCAATAAAGAAGTAAGACATAAAGTTTGTCCTTGTCAGAATGGTGAGTCCCGAACTAAAGTCAGTTACGGAGAGTGTAAGGGATTGTTTCTGTTAGCTGTGATTTATTTAGTAAGTGTTTTCTATCTCTTGCTTTGTTGGAAGTTTATTCACTAAAAATTTGGGTAAAAAAAGCTACAGTTTTCAGCTTTGATTGATCTATGCAGAGAAACTGATTCAAGAAGGTTTGGAATTCTTACACATGGTCTCAGCACTTCTTTGCTAAAATAAAGACATATGTTAGTTGCCACTCTGTAACCCTTCTTGAACAATGAAAACGTTATTTATTTATTGAGATACAGCTTGGAATAGGCCTTTCCAGCCCTTCGAGCTGTGCCACCTAACAATCCCCCAATTTAATCCTAGCCTCATCATGGGACAATTTATAATGACCAATTAACCTCTAACTGGTATACTTTTGGATAGTGGGAGGAAACCTGAGCACTTGGAGGAAATCCACGCGGTAATGGGGAGAACATACAAACTCCTTACAGGCAATGGTGAGAATTGAACATGGATCGCCTGTATTGTAAAGCATTGTGCTAGCCACTATGCTACTGTTCTGCTGGAAACTTTATGGACATACAGTGAGAACAAGAACGTTTTTGAAACAAATTTCAATTAGACCAGTTGGATTGAACAATGATGGTTTGGTCTATCAATACAGACAGAGAGAAAAGCCATTTAGGACTTAAGGCTGAGATTCACCAATGTCACAAAACCATGCCCCACTCTTGTTCAGCATTTCCCAAAAACACTAATGGACAAATAAAAAAAAAATCAAACTTTTACTTCTGTAAATGCATAGTTAATTCACAGGATGAGGGGCCAGAACAGCTGCTTGTAATTTCTGTTGAAAATAGTGTCACTGCATGTGACTAGATGGAATTTGTTCTGGTGTAGGTACAGTACATTTAGAGTTTAAAATGCTTCATTTATTTTCAAAAACAGCCCGGAATTTTAGTGCACTTCTCATGTCTGCTAGAGACATGAAATATTAGCACAAAGGGTTTAATAAAATCTTTAAAAGAAGAATGTGTTCATACGCTACCAAAGAGTAGATCCATCTGAAGAGAATCCCATTCTCCTTGGTTAACAAGTAATCCGTTGCTAATTTAGATAGGCTCAAACTGATGGATTGGTTTTTTTCTGTTATAAGCTTAGAACTTATGAAAAAATCATCAGAAAATAAAATACTTTTTAATTACACAATCCCAAATATTAATGTCTGTTTAGGGGAAAATGCACAAAATGATTCAGGAACAACTTCTTCCCCTCTGCCATTTGATTCCTGAATGGGCATTGAACCTGTGAATACTACCTCGCTACTTTTTATTTTTATTTTTGCACTGCTTATTTAATTTAACTATTTAATAAATAAATATACTTATTGTAATTCACATTTTTCCCTATTATACATTGCATTGCTGCCACAAGGAAAGCAAATTTCATGACATATGCTGGTGACATTATAGACATTAAAGCTGATTCTGATTCCGACTAGAATTGTTCTGATATCATTGGTCATTTCCATCCCTGACCCCCTGCTCTTTTCACTGCTTCTCGCTTTCACACACTGTTCTCTGACTAGGTTGTAAGGGACCGCACTTGGAAACCACTGTCAATGATGTTACCCTTGGCTCAGTTGAGGAACCTTGTGTTTCTGAGTCAGTTTTCCAGAGCTCATTCCAGACATTTGAGGATGGAATTTATGTTTTACCAATCTGCAGTGGCTGTTACAAGTTTTAACTCTTATTCAATGCCTGGATCTGTACATGTTGTAGTTACGATATCAGTGTTCTCTTTTTACATTTCGAAGTGTGAATAAATTGTGAAGATGGGCTGGAGAGCTCATTGATCTTCGACTGTTGTTCCCAAGCATTGTAACAGCATTGTTCACTCAAGTGAGCCTTGGAAGATTATTTTCACACTGTTCGCTCAGGAGTAGCCTTTATTTCATGTCATCAGTATCAGCCCATAGATCTAAAAGCATCTGTTTCAAATCCTTGCTTCTCTCTCACCAAACAAGCATCTCAGTGCCTGCGTTAGGGTCTATATGTATCACTGGATCCTCTCAATCCCCTTGCAATGAAAACAGGAGAGGGCTGGTTTCATCTTAATCTTCAGGAACAGATGTAAGACTAATCTTAAATATGAAAAATTTTAGCCATAGCTGTGCATAAAACATGTTATATTTTCAGTTTACCAAATAGCACAGCTGAAGTGAAAGTACATATTAGATTTGTAATTCTTAAATCTCATAGGTACAGAGATGCATTTTATACCAAATCAAAGATAGAGCAAGGTTTGAACTTTCCAATATATTCAGGAAAATGTAGTAATTCTAAGTAATAAAAAATTATCCCTTTCATTAGTCAGCAGAGTCTCTATTTAATGAGTACAAAATCAAATCTATATATGATCATGGTTCAAATTATGCTATCAATCTGAAAAGTTCAATTTTAAAATTTTAATATAAATGTAATAAAAGCAGATCAGGGCAATTTTAATGAAAACTATTCTGATTATTTGTCACTTTTAGAGAAGTTCTGTTAGAAGTTGTGAAGATACATGCACATGACCAAGTGTTTGGGAAGAAAGGGGTAAGCTTTATTTTACTATATTTTAATGGTTTTCAATTGTGTATTAGTATTTTAATAATTATGTTCTTAATTATTTATGGAATTGATCCAGGAAATAGCTGGGGATAGAGGGACCTATTCCATGAATTAATCTTTGACAACAAGGATGGAAGTTCTCAGGGAGTGCTCCCTCTGAAGCTTGGAAGGTTTCCGTCATATGATCTAGTTCACTAAGTCTGAAGAAAAGCATGATGGGTATCTCAAAGACAGTTGATAAAGTTGATCCTTCCCTTCCCACAAAGGCACTGGGGTGAAAGGGAGCAGGGGTCTTGGGAGAACATTGTTCACTATCCTCTTCCAGGAGGGAAACATTTCAGCACCACACCACTTGATAATTCTGTGCCAGTCTTTGAGCCTGGTAAGAGAGTTTAAATTATGTTGATTACATAAATGTCTTTTATTGATAAAATGATTTAAAAGAAAATACGTATTAAAATACAATTTCATAGTTTTAACATATTAAAATACAGGCAGTTCCTGGGTTATATAGGGGTTCCTGAGAACTGTCTATACATCAATTCTCCATCAATCAGAAGCATCTATTTTCTGTAGTAACCAATATTGAATTGTTTGACATAAACTTACTCTAATTCTTTTATTTCACTGAATAATCACCCAAATACTACTTATAATTAAACTAATGGAATACATAATGTATCCAGTCATCAATTGACACAAAAGAACATTATTATTATTTTTCTGAGTTTAAAAAATACTCTTAAGATGTATGGGAGAAATTACATGACTCTGGATTCCTGTAAGTCAGAGAATAGTACAGTATATTTTTGTTTAGTAAAATAAATTAAAGATAAAACAACCAAGCTTATCTTTCTTCTTTCAAATCCCCATTCAAAAGTTTCTTTACAAACGGTTTGAGAATTTGCTCAGAGTATTTCGGGTAATACTGGAAAACGCCAGGGAAGCCCTGCAACATCTGGCTCAATGGCCTTCTAGAGTCCACTGTGTGTGGTGGCTTCTCCTGGGTAACACAACCTGTCCTGGATTTAAGGCAAGACCACTGATTTCTGAGACATCCTGAGCTACAAATGGCTGAATGCCAATGGTTCCGCTCACAAATGGAAGTGCAACAGATGCCACATTAGTTAAGGGTTTGAGCCCCAAATACCTAATGACCAGTAGGGTATGTTGAAAAGGGGGATCATGACATTAAATATCTAAAATGCCTCAGGGTATTATTGCATTCTTGGTCTCAAGATGGATCAGTCTGAAGTTTGACATTCAGTAACATTGAAGCAGTTACTGAAGTTCCAAGGCCTGGGTTTGATCTGGACCTTGGGTTTGAATTTTCTCACTGTGACCATGTTGGTGTCCTTTTAATGCTCTGGTTTCCTCCCATGTACCAACATTGTTCTAGTAGAACATTTGGCCACTATGGAGTACACAACAGCAAAAAGAATCAAAGGTGAGTTGATAATCCTGTGTGAAAGAGAAAATGTTGCGGGGGATAGAGACATACATTAGGAGGGAGTAATGGGATTTCTCTCCTGTGAGCTGGCATAGACTCTATAGGCTGAATAATCTCTTTCAGTGTGTTATAACTAAATAATACAATTCATCAAAACAGTTTAACAAATAGGTTAAACTTTGGTTAAGTTGTTCTCAGGAAGTATTGCTGTCTTTGCTGCTTAACTCCCATTTCCCTTTTGTCAGTTCATGGTGTGGCCTTCGTGAGGTGATTAGGGTAACCATGAGCAGTGCCAAATCTCACCAAAAAGCAAACTTACTGAACTGCCTCAACAGCTGGTTAAGCCACATCCTCAGTGTAAAAGCAACTTTGAAATCCCATAAGAAGCATGAAGGCATACAAAAACATTTAATAACTATTAAAAATGAAATATTATTAAATGTTAAATTAGATGACACTTGATGATACTTGATCATATCTAAAAATAATTAAGTACTTTCAAATCAACTAATTAGAAACAGAAATTGTAAATTATCCTTAACTTTTCTACCTTGCTCTTCATTGAAAAGAATTAAGTCACTGAATCTGTGACAGGTGTAACTGGGCATGGGTTTAAATTGCAAAAGTTACTGCTCAGTTGTTGGACCTGTTGTGGAGGACAATTGCTAATTTAAAACAGTCATTCGCTTCTTTATAAGCTAATGCCTCAAACTTTGTGAAGATCCTCTAATAATTTTAAAAGATGTCCTGCACACTTTCTTTTTTTATTTTGGCTTGAATATACTTCAATGCTGGACCAGTCACAGGGAAAAATCAGGCACCTGCTCCTTAAAAGAAATATCCAATTTTGCATTCAAGAGAATTTACTTTGACCTTTGAACATTGAAGTAGACTCAATAGTTCAGTTGCTCCATGCATATTTCTAAATACAGTTCAATCTTACAAATACTTATATTAAAATGAAACAGAGGAAAATCTGTTGTTGATTTGTGGCATATTCCTGTGACTTTCTGGATTATTTGCAATACCTGAAATGCGGGAAATCACAAAAATAATGGCCACCAAGGTGATGAATTAGATCTTTTCTGTGAAGGGACCAAGTTTACTTTATTGAAAGTACAATGAAGAAAGGTCTTGGCCCAAAATGGTCGACTGTTTGCTCATTTCTACAGATGCTGTCTGACCTTCTGAGTTCGTCCAGTATTTTGTATGTGTTGCTTTGGACTTCCAGCATTTGCAGAATTTCTTGTGCTTATGATTAAAAATATTATAGATTTAATTTTTATATAATTGAGTGAAAATACTTGTCAATCTGTTCTTCAAATCATTTCTAATACTGGCCAGTCAGTTGGGGCCTTCAGCATTAATTCACAAGTATATTATCTGAATAATTTAAAAATCAAGGTTTTCAATTTCTGAAATATTTTAAAATAAAAGGTTGCTCCATTATAACTGAGTTAAAGCAATTTTGTTTTCTTTTAGTCTGTGAGTCTTTAAGATTCTTTTTTTGAAAGGGCAGTGAATGGGGAGGTGGACCATGAATATTGCTAACAGAAAGGAAGTAGATAGATTTGTGATAAGAAAGGAGGTGAAAGATTTCTGTGTATCAATAACAACATGAAGGTGAGTTTAGAATTTGCCAAGGTCTTATAAAATGTGTGAAGACACTAGAGGAACTAAATGGTTAAATTTGACTCCATTTCGTATGTTTGTCTGACCACCTGTGGGCGGTGGTCCTCACTCCAGCGACTGATGGGGAGAGTCTGGCAACTGATGTTGATTTTTACTCTGCAGATTCTTAGTATTTTATATCAGGTGAATGGTTAAATTTCAGCAGCTTATTTTTCTTTAATCATATACAAAAAAACTCTTACATATTAAAAATAAATGCAAATCTTGCTGTTATGGTACCATGAATAGCAACTTGTACTAATGAATAACAATTATTCAGCATTAATAATGTCAGATTATGCCACTTTTTCTTTCTACTTGCCAATGTTTTTCTTTCCCATGGTGAAATAATTGGTTGCTTCTTCATATTGGAAGTTTCAATCATGAATGCCCTTTGCTTCCTTTGATCTCATAATTCATGAACGTCAACTGTTACTATGTTCAACTCCATTTGAAGACATCTGGATTGTGATTTCGTGCCCCTTTCAAAAGATCACGTGATTGCACAGTAAGAGTTCAATTAACTGGCCCTAACATTTTGTCAGGGAAATTGGCCAGGGTTGTTGCTTCCAGCTGCTATTTTGTAATTGTCTCCCACTGATCCTCTAATTGTAAACTGACCTGGGATCTCAAGGAGCAGAAGCACCTAAAATCCCACTCCACGACCTGCCATCAAGCTGAGGAATCTCAACTTGGCAACAGTTTATGAGACGCAACACTGAAAATTCACGTACACAAAGTGTTTGCTAAATGTATTTATGGTGGAGTTTAATACTTTAAACAACTTCTGGTTGTGTCGGGGAGATGACTTTCACTGGAGCAGAAAGGCATGATCAAAGAAAAAGTGATAGTATAAAACCTGTGAGTAACTGAAAACTAATATTTTTAGAGCAGTTTGCAGTTGATCCAATGAGGGAACAGGGAATTCTAGATTGATTGTTATGTAATGAACCAGATTTAATGAGGAAGCTTAAGGTAATGGAATCCTTAGAAGGCAGTGATCATAATCATGCCTGGAATGAAGAGCATGCCTTATGAGAATAGGTTGAGTGAACTTGACCTTTTCTCTTTGGAGCGATAGAGGATGAGAGGTGACCTGATAGAGGTGCATAAGATGATCAGAGTCATTGATCATGTGGATAGCCAGAGGCTTTTTCCCAGGGCTGAAATGGCTAATGTGAGGGGGCATAGTTTTAAGGTGCTTGGAAGTAGGTACAAGAGGAATATCAGGGGTAAGTTTTTCACACAGAGAGTGCAGGGTGCGTGGAATGCACTGCTAGTGAAGGTGGTAGAGGTGGATACAATAGGGTCTTTTAAGCAACTCAGATAGCTAAATAGACAAATAGAGGGCTATGCGGTAGGGTAATTCTAGTCAGTGTCTGGAGTAGGTCACATGGTTGGCACAATGTTGTGCCGAAGGGCCTATAATGTGTTGTAGATTTCTATGCTCTATGTTCTAATATGAGGGGGAGAAGCTTAAATCTGATGTATCAGTATTACTTTTGAGTAAAAACAGTTAAAGAGCCATGAGAGTCGAGTTGGCCAAAGTTGTTTGGAAGGGGGCACTAGTAGGGTTGATGGTAGAGCAGCAATGGGCGGAGTTTCTTGGAGTAAATCAGAAGATGGAAGATCAGTTCCTTCCAAAGAAGAAGCATTATAAAGAGAGGATGAAATAATCGTGGCTGACAAGGGAAGTCAAACACAGCATAAATGCAAAAGAAAGGCCATACAACATAGCAAAAATTACAGGGAGGCTAGAGGATTGGAAGCTTTTAAAAGCCAACTGAAAGTAACTAAAAATAACAATAATTAAAGTAAGCTAGCCAATAATATAAAAGAGATAATATAAAAGATTTTTCAAAAATATAAGGCATAACAGGTAAACAAGAATGGATATTTCACTGCTGGAAAATGACACTGGAAAGGTATTTAGGAGGGAACAAAGAAATTAGCAGAAGAATTGAATAAGTATCTTGAGCAAGTATTCACTGTGGAAGGCTTCAACAGTACGCCAGAAATTTGAGTGCATCAGGGGACAGGAGTCAGTGTAGTCTCTATTACTAAGGAGAAGTTGCTTGGGAAGCTAGAAGGTCTAAAAGTAGATAAGTCACCTGGACCAAATGGACTACAAGTCAGGATCCTGAAAGAGGTGGCTGAAGAGATTGTGAAGGCATTGGTAATGATCTTTTCAGAACCACTAGATTCTGGAATGATTTCAGGACTGAAAACTCACAAATGTCACTCCACTGGTTAAGAAGGGACAGAGGCAAAATACAGAAAATTATTGGCCAGCTAGCTTGACTTCAGTGGTTGGCAAGATGTTAGAATCCATTATTAAGAATGATGTTTTGGGTTACTTGGAGGCACATGATAAAGTAGGCCGAAGTCAGTATGGTGGAAAATCTTGTCTGACAAATTTGTTGGAACTGTTTGAGGAAGTAACTGGTAGGATAGACAAAGTAGAGTCATAGATGTTATTTACTTGGATTTTCAGAAGGCGTTTGACAAGGTGCCGCACATGATGCTGCTTAACAAGATAAGAACCCATGATACTACAGGAAAGATACCACCGTGGATCGATTGGCTGACTGGAAGGAGGCAAACAATCAGAATAAAAGTTCTGTTTCTGTTTGACTGCCATTCACCAGTGGTGTTCTGCTGGGTTGGAGCTGGGTCTGCTATTTTTCACATTGCATGTTAATAATGATGCGGATGGCATAAATGATGACTTTGTGGCCAAGTTTGTGGATGATACAAAGGGGCAGGTAGTGTTGAGGAAACATGGAGTCTGCAGAAGGACTTGTATAAATTAGGAGAACAGGCAAAGAAGTGGCAGATGGAATAAAGTATAGGAAAGTGTATAGTCATATACTTTGGTAGAAAGACTAAAGGCATAATCTATTTTCTAAATGGAAGCAAATCCAGAGCTGGCAAGTGCTATGTAAGTTCAAGTGCAGGATTCCCTGAAGACTAACTTGATACTTGAGTCAGTACTAAGGAAGGCAAATGCAATGTTGGCATTCATTTCCATAGGGCTAGAGGCTTTATAAGGTATTTGTCAGGCTACATTTAAAGCATTGGGAGCAGATTTGGGCCCCCACATCTAAAAAAAAAAGATGTCCTGGCATTGGAGACAGTCCAGAGGAGGTTTCTGAGAATGATTCAGGGAATGAAAGTGTTAATGCATAAGGAGTGTTTGATGGTTCTAATCATATACTCACTGGGGTTAAGAAGAATGAGAGAGGATATCATTGAAAGCTACCAAATTCTGAAAGGCCTACACAGAGTGTTGTGGATGTTTCCGGTTGTAGGAGAGTCTAGACCAGACGGCACAGCCTCAAAATAGAAGGACATCCCTTAGAACAGAGGTGGGGAGGAATTTCTTTAGCCAGAGAGTGGTAAATCTGTGGAATTCATTGCCACAAACAGCTGTGGAATCCAAGTCACTGGATATATTTAACACGGAGGTTAACAGGTTCTTTATTAGTAAGTGCATCAAAGGTTAAGGGAAAGAGGCAGGAGAATGGGTTGAGAGGGAAAATAAATCAGCCATAATGAAATGGCAGAGGAAACTCAATGGGCCAAACGGTCTAATTCAATTCCCAAGTCTTATGGTCTTCCGGTCTTATTTCTGAGACCATGCTGCAAAATAAAAGATTTTTAAAAAGTTCTCTAAATTTACATGGCTGCAATTTCCTTAGGTGAACAATTTTATATCAACCCGTTCAATAAAAAAATAGCATTTCATACGTAAGAATTGAATGAAAAGCATGCAAGGACATAAAGGACAAAATCAAAGACTTCATTCATGTTTTGCTTTTGTTTGAATTGAGTACAATAATGTGTGCAGCTTAGGATAAATGGTCTAAAGCTTTATTGCTCATTTTCAGTAACAAGGGACAAGTGGGAGGATCAACAAATTGGGATGGGGCGGTCAGGAAACTCTTTCACATGGCTTCTGATTTTTCAGTCATTAGAAATGATAATGGCAGTGTACGCCTGGAATGCTTTCACTTGCAGTATCGCATATCAAATCTATTGCCATGATGCAAACACAGAGGTCTGCAGATGCCAGAAATCCACAGAAATGCACACAAAATTCTGGAGAAACTCAGCAGGTCAGGCAGCATCTATGAAATGAATAAACAGTTGACATCTCAGGCGAAGACCCTTTTTCAGGCCATGATAAAATATAATTTCCATGCAAATGAAAAGTATCTGATCAATATTAAAGTGAAAGCAGTATTGTGAAGAATTATGTATCATATATTGACTGCTCCGTCGTGTTGACTTAGCACACAAGTTCTGCCGATTATTCATTCTGCAATACTGTGATGTACTAAAAGCCAGTTCCTGAGGTTTGTCATGTCAGTAGTTTGTGAACATTTACCCATCATGGACCCAATTTCTTTTTGTTATTTTTACTGCATTTTGCAATCATGTTTCGTTTTCCTTTCTTCAGTAGCTAGTCTAACCCTTGAAGCCCTGTGCACCAATAATGCAGTTGCTTACATCCTGATGCAACAAGCTTTGGTTCAAGTGGGGAGCTTGACAACAGCATGAGTATATTGATAGAACAATATAGTATGATATTTGTTATGTATTGAAGTTAATGTTATAAGGAAGCTATTTCGCCTGTTGATTCTTCCATGTCATTACAAATTCCACTAGTGCTCAAATACCTGTGGCAAGAGCTTTGCATGTGTGTATAAAAATGCATGTGCATGGTTTCATTTACCAGAGTAGTGGGGTAATAGAGAATGCCACAGTAAGCATTATTGCATTGTGGTAGAGTTATACTCAGACTGGTCTCAAACTAATAACTGTGATATCACAGAGCCACAGCATCATAAAATGCTGGCTTGAAATACTGTCCCACTTAAAAACACATGCTAAAATTCTGTTGCATGGGGAGCTTGTGGGAACTTGTAATTGTTCTATTGCAGAATGACTTTTATGTGCATGTCATTCAAGTTGAATGGTGTGATATAAAATCTTTTGAGGTATTTTGCACATTAACTGCATATAATTTTGGGAGTCATGGGCAAGCCTCAAACTAATCTACATTATGTCCCATTGCAGCTGGAGCTCTTAAAATCACAGAGCTAACCAGAGCAGCTGCTCGGATGGCTTGAGGTGAGTGGCTATGAACAGTGCCAGGGTGGAAATGGACATGTAAGTCTGGCTTCTCTGAAGTGGAGGTTGATATCCAGGGAGATGATTGCATCAATTAGCCTCACCTCTTGATAAAAGGTGGATGGGCCCACCCAGCAAAGATCATCAGTGTCCCAGTGTAATCTGAACCACTTGAGATTTTCCATAACACATTCAACTAAGATGCAGGTAAGGTGTGCCACTTCAGGGAAGACACAATAAACAGCCTGCTTCCTTTTGCTAGAGCCCCCCTTTACCGTTTGTGACTTTTCCTGTTGCTTTTTGCATCCAATGTCAACCAAAGCAGCAGCATTTTTAAAGCTGAGTTGCACAAAACTTGATGCATTAGCATATTGTCAGTGTTTTCAAAATATAAGTGGGTCACTTGCATGGGAAAATACAGTTGAAATTTTCAGTAGGTCCAGTGCACACTATAAAATACTTACCACATTCAGTGAATTATTTTACCCTGCAATACAATTGTACACTCAGTAGCCACTTTAGTAAATGCATCTGAACTCCTGCTCAATAATGCAAATATCTAATCAGCCAATCAAATATCATCCAGTGAGTGGCAGTTGTGTGGGTGAAAGCAGCTTTTTAATGAGAGAGGTCAGAGGAGAATGGCTAGACTGCTCAAGTTGATAGGTTTGCGACAGTAACTCAAATACCTACATGTTACATGAATGTTGTCCAGAAGGGCATCTCTGGATGCGCAAACACGCAGAACCTTGAAGTGGATGGGCTTTAGCTGCAGAAGACCAAGCACATATACTCAGAGGCAATTTTATGAGGTACAGGAGGTACCTATTACTCCCTCTAGGGCAGCATGGTAGCATAGTGGTTAGCACAGTGCTTTACAGCACCAGCAACCCAGGTTCAATTCCCATTTTACTCTGGTTTCATTCTGTAATAGACTGATAGGTATAATAATAATAGTAATAATAATAATAATAATAATAATAATAATAATAGCTACTGGAAGGAGTCTTTGCAGACGGTCTTGTTTATAGGAGTGGTGTTTTAAGTAAAAACTTTAAAAATTATGCTTATATTATGAACAAAAAGAGCTTTAATAACGATTTATTTGTTTAAATCTTCCTTCATTTAAGAAGTTGGTATTTGTAAGTTTAATTCAAGGGTAACCAAAATCTATATAAATTCTACTGGGGAACTTCATTTGTCCCACATCCCTAATTTAGACTCTACAATAAGAAATTGTAGAAATAATATTCTTGTTTCACATCATTCAAAGGTAAATGATTATGAAAGTACAACTTAAATCACTTTTTTGTGCAGAAGTGCCAGATTTTGCTTTATTAATTAAATTTTAAAATGTAAGTAATGTACCTGCATTTTAGAAAGGAGATAAGCATTTGCTTAGATCACATTTTTAGTCTGCCGTCTAGATTTCTTACCTTCTACAACACTAGAGTTCTCCTCCCCTTGAGACTGAGGTGCCAAAAAGAAACAGAAAGCCATAATTGCAGAAGAGATTGTCTTTTTGACTTGAAACATGATGTGCAAAAAAGCAAAGAAACTGACAAAATGCACTTTCATTCTTTACTGTTAGTGTCCCGACATTAGGTTGACTTTAATAGCCTGGGATGATTTCAGCTTATAAATCTTCAAATGGGAGGATAAAGTTCAAGTAGATAAAATCAAACAGATGTTTGTGGGAGGATTTCTTTGTGACCCATAAAAGTGCTATCATCAAAGGGAGGAATCATTTGTTTTGAATTATTACAATGTTATCAAAAGGACTGTAGCAGCCTGTTTGTTAAGAAATTGGATCTGTTTATCTAAAAACAGAACAAACGTACCACACTAAAAGCTCTCTGGGAAAGTGTGGTGAGATTGACAGGTGGCCCAGCAGGGTAAGTTTTTGGTTGAGTGATTGACAGCTGTCCACTAAGATTTCACCCCCCCCCCCCCCACCACTGCAGCTAGACAGTAGATTTAGAATGACGGGAAGAAAGGGTGCCAGAAGCTTTCATTCTTTAAAAACTTGGAAAAGTTGTGTTTGGTTTGCACTTGCATTGGATAGCTACGTTCAAATGAAAGCAGGCGCCTGTATGCACATATAAAACCTATAGAAATTAGAATGTGTGCAATGCAGGAACCGAGGTTGTTCTGAAATTGGAATCTGGAATATAATAGTTAGACAGCAGGTGTTATGGTTGGGGAAATGTTTCTTTGAATAGGCACAAGATGAGGTATTTACAAATCCTGTTTTACTAAAGGAAAGAACATGAATAATTTAAGTATTTTCTTGGAATGCTGCAATACATTTAATGAGACTATACAAACGTGAAGCAACAGTACTGATTTTACCAGTTTCACATATCAATTAAAAATATACATCTTTTGCCCTTCACTATTATATACCACCATTATTCAGTCAATCCCTTGTCTATCAGCACAATATCTATTTATTTATTGAGATACAGCGTAGAATAGGCCCTTCCAGCCTTTTGAACTGTGGCACCCATCAACCGCTTGTGTTAATCCTAGCCAAATCAGGGGGCAATTTACAATGACCAAATAACCTACTATCCAGCACGTCTTTGGAATATGGGTGGAAACCGGAGAACCAGGAGGAAACCCACGTGGTCATGGGAAGAACGTACAAACTCCTTACAGGAATTGAACCCAGGTAAAGCATTGTGCTAACCACTACGCTACCATGCCACCTCACATTACCTTAACGTTGGAACTGTTTCAGGAAGGCAACCCCATAACCAGATTGATACTTGTTAGGAAATTATCATACAGGTCATTTCTTGTCTCCTGCAAGCAAAGGCTGTATAGGAATGAACTTCATTAAAATGTTCTTGACTTTCAATTTTGTTTTAAAGATCCAAGCATACATCCACCTTTTGAAATCTCATGGTGTCCAGACAGTCGTTTTCTTCAGTGCAAGCTTATTTTCTAAATAAATATGAAAAAGTTTCATGATGACAATTTGTTGAAGTCCATCTTATAAAATTTTGAGGATGCAGCAAGGTGGAAAGTAATTAAAGAGAAATGATAAAGCAGAGTTTAAGCAAAACTACACAACTGAAGGCTTATAAAGAAAACAGAATCCGTTCTTAATGCCTCTCACAGACCCAGTGAACTGTCAGTAAAATACTTATATCTGTTTTTCAGTCTTCCATTCAGTGTGCTGAAAAGTAACAGCCTCTCTGGGAATTCCATTGTTTGTTCTTGAACGAACGTGAGGAAAGCCATTTCAAGATTCTCTATTTCCAAGCACGCAGGTGAATGAAATAAGGAAGTCATTTGTAATAATAGAACCATTTGATTTGAAAACTACAGTCGAAGTTAGTCAGTGGACTAAGGGATATTCTTTCAAATCAAAAGCATTGTAACAATTGAAATTGATGTGAAAGGGAAAAAAGATTAATGGCATGCCTGCTAGCTTGGTTAGTTTGCTTAAAACAGACTTCTGTGCAACACTATTGTCTAACAGTGTCACTCTTTTAAACTTGTTTATGAATATGAAAGCTGGTGGACCATAATTATCTCCTGTATGGCTTACATAAAAATATGTTGATTGTGCTTCAAGAAAATACTTAAGTTTTATTTATAAAATGGGTTATTGTGAGCTGGTCATCACAATCAATAACAGAACCAAAACAAATTACAGCTTTCATCAAAGATACAGAAGGGCTTTTGACTTCCCAAAATGCAAATATATTTAAGATAATAAGGTTGAGTGAATATGAGCAGAAGAAATGCATGCATTTATCAATATCTTTAAAATCAAATGACAGCCCTGAAGTTGACAAGCAAACTTAGAAGTTTAAAAAAAAACGGAATGTGGGATGCAACGATGATTTATTTTAGTTATGAGATTTTTAATGCACTTAAAAGGATGATGTGATGTCTTATTGTCAGATTTCAAGTCACATTTTTGCTGATTTGAAAATAAGGCATTATTCAATTAAAGCAATTGCCTTACGTTTCCAAAGAACTGCTCCTGAGCAATGTGTTGGTTAGTCTCTTTAGTGCATTTTACATGAATTTGCAGATAAAACTGTTGGTCAATAAATATAAATGCTAATAGCGGAGACAATCAGCACCTTTTTAAAAATAATTTGACAACAAATTCTTTTTATAACAGAATTTAATTATGTATTTTATCTTTTGAAAATGATGCATAGTTATTTGTGAATGTTATATATAAGATCAAATGGCCATTGCATAATTGGTAATGAACCAAATATTATGCTGTTATAATTGTTACCATGTGACAAGCTGTCTCAATAGAATGAGGTGCATGTATCATTTAGAATTCTTGTGCCTCAGTCCTTTGCAGCAGTGAGAAATTGCACAGAATTAAAATGCCTTAAGAAATATATACTCCTCAGAAAGCTGTTGTTCATTGCAACGTGTTTCTCTATTGTTTATGGATAGTGGAATACATGGAATGGGATTTGAGAGTCAATGCACTTCGAACTGCTGTTTAGATGTTATTTATTTTGCTTTCATGCTACTGTTTATAATGGTGTAGATTGTCTTAAAAAGAGATCAGTGTTACTTTATGACATTTTCAAAAATTCAGCTGTGAGGTTTGATGTCTTCCACTTTCCACACAAGTCTTGCAAGAGCAGCATTAATCCTTTTTTGGAAATTCTTATTATGTACAGAATGTAAAATAAATTAAGCTGATGATTGTTTTAATTTTAGTGTGCAGTAAATATTAATTTCATCATTGCTTGCATTTTCTACTTTTCCTGAGGTAAGTGATTACAAAAATTTGGTTTCTTTATGAGAAAGAAACAGTTAAATGTAAAAAGAAAACATTGTCTGCAAAGTATTTCCTTGTAAAACTTGCTTCAGATGAAGTACAGACTTTCTGACAAGTGCAAGGGCACAATGTTCTCAGTAAATACTGATGGTTAAAGGTTCTAATTGAATATATACACTGAAAAACCAGAAGTCCAGAAAGTTTATGAAAAATTGCTCAATGAAATATGTAAATAAAGAAAATCTTCCCTCTTGTGTCCTTCCTAATGCAGTATATTGTATTGAATTGTTTTTATTCCAAAATATTTTGCTCTGATTGAGCTTCTTTTTTCTGTCATGAGTGACTCTAATGAAAATGTTGAAATTTCTTCAATATATTGTGGAAAAGAAACAGATATAGTCTGTGTAAATGCTTGGGAAAATCCAGTAATAAGGAACTCTATTATTCTATGAACAGCAAATCAGTGTGGGAGCTTGTGTAGGTATAATGGGGAGATTTTGCACTCTAATTAATGCCACCTTGTTAAATCTTTGAGCACTGTATGACTATAATCTGTATGTAGCCACACAGTGGGAGGATAAGTGGCTTGTACCAAATTACATATGATAGATTACAGTTAAGACATATATCAAGAAGCGTGAGAATGCAATATACTAGTTATTAACCTGAATGTTTAAACTTTACAAAAATGAAAATAACATTAGACTACATATAAAACTTAAAAAGCCATAAGATATTAAACAGACAATAGTTTACTTCTTTTGTTTTGCTTTATTTTATCTTGCAGTTGAGCAGGTAAATTTCAAACTCCCCATGGTGAGTTAGTCATTCAGACTCATAAAATAGCCTGTTCCTTATCAACTAGATGGCAGGAAATGGCATGGCCATGGGTATCTTTTCCCCTTTCTGATGACTTTGCATCATATAGAACCATAGAACATTACAGCACAGAAACAGGCCTTTTGGCCCTTCTTGGCTGTGCCGAACCATTTTTTTGCCCAGTCTCACTGACCTGCACCTGAGCCAGATCCCTCCAAACCCCTCTCATCCATATACCCGTCCAAGTTTTTCGTAAATGTCAAAAGTGAGCCCGCATTCACCACTTCATCTGGCAGCTCATTCCACACTCTCACCACTCTCTGTGTGAAGAAGCCCCCCCCCCAATGTTCCCTTTAAACTTTTCCCCTTCACCCTTAACCCATGACCTCTGTTTTTTTTCTCCCCTGTTGTATATGTTGTATAATGAATGCAGTCACAATGTGTCACAGTTTGCTCCATGTATGCTGTAGTTACAACAGGCAGTGAACTGCATAAAATAGTTTAATTGTAAAAATTGAATTGCTTTCTCTCTTCTTCAGTTCTGAGAAGGACTGTTGACCTTGAAGATAAATCCTCTTTCTCTGTCTATGGATGCTGCCTGACCTGTTGAGTACTTACAACATTTTCCGTTTTTATTTGATTTTTCAGATTCCCTACAAAAATGCAAGAAAGTAGGAGCAGGAGTGAGCCATTCAGCCCCTCAGAATTATGTGTGGTCTGTCCCAGGACTCAACTCCTCTGAAACGAAGCAAGTTTCTTCTACGGGGTGAAATAACGTGGCAGTTAACAGACAGTTAAAATCAGATTTAGCTTCTTTGTCTATGTAATGTGTTTCTGACGTAGATTTTGTTGAATGTTGTTCTCCAAGTTTAGATAGCTTTCTGCTTGCATGGAATATGGCCATTTTTTAAAATGCTGCTTGGAATTTCCCAAGAGGCCTTGACTATACAGCATTCCACAATCTTGCAGGATTAGCACCAGACCAAACAAACAAAGCAGCTTTATCTAACCTACTGTAACTGCCCTTTACTTGCTTCATTATTTCACTGATCAGGGAAATTTCTTTTGTTCCACCTATCACCCTCCCCTGCCACTTAGATTTCCCTCTTTTCCCAGTTCTGATGAATGGTGCCAGATCTGAATCATTAACTGTTTCTCCTTCTACAGGTACTGTCTAACCTACTGAGCTTTTCCAAATTTTTCTAATTTTTTTTGTTATTTCAGATTTCTCGCATTTTTCTCAACCCCTCTTCATTTTCAGGTCCACAAAACCCTCAATTCCTCATTTTTATTTCAGATTGTTTATTATATTTTGTCCTAAAATACCTCCTGAAATTTAAATGGCACAACTCTGCAGAGCGGGGAACCCCAGCAATTTACCATCCCCTGTAGTTTTTACTTCATATTCATCAACTGCATTCAACTGATTTGGAGAGGGACGTCATGAAGCCTCTGCAGAACAGTTTGGTTGAAGTTTGGCTTGCTAGCACCCGAAGGATGACTGCTGCAAAACTCAGTCAGGTTTTGCCAAAATGGTGTTTGTTGTTTATGCCATGTTGTTAAAAGACTTAACAGACAAGCACTCACCAGATTTTAGAGTTCAAAGTAAATTTTTTATCTAAGGACATATATGTCACTAAATACCACCCTGGGATTCATTTTTTGCAGGCATTCACAGTAGAATACAAGAGAATCAAAGAAACCTATACACAAAGACTGACAAGCAAGCAATATGCCAAACAAGGCAAACTGCAAATGCAAAAAAAAATTATATACAGTAAATAAATAAATAATACCGAGGATATGGACATAAGATAGAGAAGCAGAATCAGGCCACTCGGCCCCTCGAGTCTGCTCTGCTATTGCATCATAGCTGATCCAATTATCTTCTCAGCCCCAATCTCCTGCCTTCTTCTCATATCCCTTCATATCCTGACCAATTAAGAACCAATCAGCCTCTGCCTTAAATGTAGATAAAGACTTAGCCTCCATATCTGCCTGGTGGCAAAGAATTCCACAGATTCACCACTCTCTGATTAAAGAAATTCCTCGTCATTTCCAAACGGATACCTCTGTATTCAGAGGCTGTGTTCTCCAGTCATAGACTCTCCCACCATAGGAAACCATCTCACCACATCCACTCTATTGAGGCCTTTCACCATTCGATAGGTTTCAATGAGGTCACCCTCATTCTTCTGAATTTTATTGAATACAGGCCCAGAGCATTCTTTATATAACCAGCCATTCTGGAATCATTTTCTTGAACCTCCTTTGAACCCTCTCCAGTTTCAGGATATCCTTCCCAAAATAAGGGGCCCAAAACTGCTCGCCGCACTCCAAGAAATGCCTCACCAGTTGCATTATAAAGTCTCAACTTTACATCCTTGCTTTTATATTCTAGTCCTCTGGAAATGAATGCTAACATTGGATTTGCTTTCCTCATCACAGACTCAACCTGCAAAGTAACCTTTAGGGAATCCTGCACAAGGATTCACAAGTCCCTTTGCACCTCAGTTTTATTGTCTTTTCTCTCCATTTAGAAAATAGTCAAACCTTTCATTTCTTCTACCAAAGTGGATGACCATACACTTCCTGACACTATATTCCATCCGCCATTTTTTTGCCCACTCTCCTAATCCGTCTAAGTTCTTCTGCAGTCTCTCTACCTCCTTAAAGCTACCCGCCCTTCCAACTATCTTCATATCGTCTGCAAACTTTGCAACAAAACCATCAATTCCATCACCCAAATCATTGACGTATAACATAAAAAGATTTGGTCCCGACGCAGACCCCAGTGGAACAATACTAGCCACCAGCAGACAGCCGGAAAAAGCTCCCTTTATTCCCCCTCTTTGCCTCCTGCCAATTGGCCACTGTTTTATCCATGCTCAAATATTTCCTGTTATACTATGGGCTCATAGCTTGTTAAGCAGCCTCATATGTGACACCTCGTCAAAGGCCTTCTGAAAATCCGAGTACACAGCATCAACTGATTCTTCTTTATCTATCCTGCTTGGTATTTCTTCACAGAATTCCAACAGATTTATCAGGCAAGATTTTCCCTTGAGGAAACCATGCTAACTGTGGCCTGTTTTATTTTGTGCCTACAAGTACTCTGAGACCTCATCCTTCATAATTGATTCCAATCGCTGAGATCAGATTAACAGGCCTATAATTTCCTTTATTCTGCCTCTCTCCATTTCTTGGAGTGACATTTGCAATTTTCCAGTCTTCCAGAACCATTCCAAAATCTAGTGATTCTTGAAAGGTCATTACCAATACCTCCATGATTTCTTCAGTCACCTCTTTCAGAACCCTGAGTGTAGTCCATCTGGTCCATGTGGCTCATCTACCTTCAGACCTTTCAGTTTCCTAAAGAACCAGCTCCCTACTTATGGTAACTTCACATATTTCATGACCCCTGACACCTGGAACTTCTACCACACTGCTAATGTTTTCCACAGTGAAAACTGAAGCAAACTACTTATTCAGTTCATCCACCATTTCGTTCCCCCCCCCCCCCCCCATTACTACCTATCCAGCATCATTTTCAAGTGATCTGGTACCCACTCTTGCCTCTCTTTCACACTTTATGTATCTGAAGAAACTTTTGGTATCCTCTTTAATATTATTGGCTAGCTTACATTCATATTCCATTCTTAATGACAATTTTAGTTGCATTTTGTAGGTTTTTAAAAGCTTCCCAATCCTTTAGCTTCCCATTAACTTTTGTCCTGTTATATGCCCTCTCTTTGGCTTTTATGTTGGCTTTGACCTCTCTTGTTAGCCACAGCTGTGTCAACTTTCCTTTAGTATGCTTCTTCCTCTCTGGGATGTAAAAATTGTGCGCCTTCTGATTTGCTTCCAGAAATTCCAGCCATTGCTGCTCTGCTGTCATCCCTGCCTGTGTTTATTTCTAATCAATTCTGGCCAACTCTTCTCTCATGCCTCTGTATTTCCTTTTACTCCAGTGTAATACTGACACACCTGATATGAGTTGCAAAGTCCTTGAGAGTGAGTCCATAGGTTGTGTTCAGTGATCAGTTCAGTGTTGTGGTGAGCTAAGATGTACAGAAGCCCACTGGTTGAAGAGTAATAACTGTTGCTGAACCTGGTGTTGCGGGACTAAAGGCTGATTTATACTTCTGCATCAAATGAACGCCGTAGGTATAGCGTAGCCGCATAACCTACGCTGTATGCTACGCCATAGCCTTTCACGCACTTCTCCAAATATATAACTGCACGTCGCGGTGACGCAGACCGCAACAACTGTGATTGGTTCACTTGGTAGCATTGCATTTCCTCCTGTCTATAGGCATACTGTGCCAAAATAAATGGTTGGAGATGATGAACCAAATCGTCAAATCTACCTGCCAACATCCAAAAATATTTGAAATGCATTTCCTCGTCCATGTCTCTCAGTGGCCAGACAAGCAGAGAAAATTCACCTTCCTTCTGCCTCAATCTGTTCAATGGCCGTATACACCATCTCCTCTGACGTCTTCTCTCTTTTCTGCATTGCAGTAATTTCAATAAAAGTAACCGTTGTTCAACATACTTTAGCTCCAAATCCAACATGATGCTCTCAATTTCAGTCGCCATTGTTTGAAGTACACGAAGAAACTCTACACACAGTGGCATAGAAACCCCACCGCCAACTAGTATTTTGGTGGTGAATTCCAGAGCGACACAGACACACCAACGCACAGGTATAAATGCTCACAACGGCGCAGGTCACTTACGAAGGCTGCGGCATAGGCTACTACGCAGACGTATAAATCTGCCTTAAGGCTCCTGTACCTCTTTCCTGATAGTAGCAGTGAGAAGAAAGCATGGCCTGGATTGAGTGGTACTTGACTATGGAAGTCCTTTATATAGATTAGGCAGATTTTGACATCGGTTTGTGTGCAATGCAGATCTGAAGCCAGTAATGTCACTTTGAATGTTAATGCTTTGTCTTGCATCCTCCTTTAAACAATCGAGGCTGACTGTATTTCAGCAGCAGGAAGGAGACCAGTCAAATGCTATTTAAAGGGATCAGCCACTAATTATGGGTTAGTTTCCAGTCGGTTTCTTCCTACTGTTCAATCCGATGTATTTGATGCTTTCAAAAGTTGTTTTGAGTCATCAAGGGGCGTTGAGCTGAATAAAAGTGATTTTCCTAACTGCGGGGGATTTTTTATGAGACAGCTGCCCTCAGCCGCCAGTACGTCAGTGGGTATTCCTCCTGAAAGGCCCAGAGCACTGAAGGTGGGCAGAGTAATGTGAACTACTAAAAGAGGAGGAGGAGGAAGCAGGAGGGACGAGTGCTGGACACAAAATTCAGAGTATAACTTTCCTAATTTGATTATCAGCTGAAGATAAAATGTTAAATTACTGTACTTCTATTGGGATGGCTCTGTGAAAATAGGGATCTTTCTGCAGTTATTCCAGCAGCCTTATTCTTAATCCTTTCATTTATAGGGAAAGGCATCACTGGCAAGGCTGCCCTTGCGAAAGTACTGCTGAAGTTCTTCTGTATTCCTAGAGATCTGAGTCCCAGCATCTCGAAACCGTGACAATAATGGAGGAGCATTTCATCGCAGGTGATTGGATGACATTGAAATTAAATTGCTGGCAGTGCTGATCTCATGTCCCTTTTTCATCTGTATGTTTTGGTGTTGTATGGAAGATGTACAGGAGAGTGACTGCAGCTTTTGTTGAGTATCAGTACGGATAATCAATGGGACATTAATAAAGGTGGCTATGTTATACAGTACAGTATTAGAGCTCAGAACATTCTAGAGATCAGAGTTCAATTCCTGCATCATTATGTAAGAAGTCTCTCTATGTCCTCCCTGTGGAATGCATGGGTTTCCTCCAGGTGCTCTGGTTTCCTCCCACAGTCCCAAGACATACCGGGTTGTGTAATTGGTCATTGTAAGTTGTACTGTGCTTACGTTAGGGTTAATTGGGGTTGTTGGGGTTGCTGGAGCGGTGTGGCTTGAAGGCCTGGAAGATCCCAGCAACCTGTGCTGTATCATTAAAGATAGAAAGTAGGAGTGCTCACAGGCGACAAGGCAGCTTTCTCCTGATCTCTGACACTTGCCAGTGTCAGACTTACTATAGCACATCTGCAAGCATCTGCCCTGGCCATGGGCACTTCCTTTTTAAGACGTTTAGGTTGATAGCAAGCATCTAATGTACGCATTAATACAAGAGATTGTGCACATGCTGGAACTCCTGAGGGAAACACAGAAAATGCTGGAGAAACTCAGCAAGACAGGCAGCATCTATAGAGGGGAATAAGCAGTTAACATCTTGGGTGGAGATCCTTCATCAGTACTGGAGAGAAAGAGGGCAGAATCCAGCTGGGTAAATTGTCCACATTCCTGATCCTACTGCTGGGCCATTCAGCTAGCAAGGGCAGTGGTGGGCGATGAACAGATGATGCTTCTTCTTCTTGGGAATCCCTCAAAATTAAGGATGACTTGCTTCACTTCATATAATAGTTTCTGTGGAGCCAATAAGCCGAATCTTCCGCTAATGAGGTTAGAGATACCTAACGGGCATGTAGGTTGGTAGGGTTGTGGAATGGTGTACTTCTTCTAATGTAAACTCTAGGGCTCCATGTGCTGCCAGTGCCAAGGTGTGAGGTTCTCACTCCCATCCCAGATAATCCTTCTCTACTTCAAGTGATCACAGGCCAGGCATTTGCAGGAATTAAATGGGACATTGCATTTCTTCAATGAAATTTCAGAACAAAGTTCACGGCATATGTCTGACTCTGGTTCACTTCTGAATCAGTTTCTCCCACATCAAATTCCCATTCTGGTATTCCTACTTGTCACATGCTGAGCAGCTGTCTCCCACATCCACCCTCCTCTGCTTCACCTCCCTCCTATTGCCTCTTTTTTTTTCTTTGTCTGCCTTCATCTACAGTACCATCCTGCAGCCTCTGAAGTACAACTCCACCCATCTCACTCCACCACCTGGTTAGCTCTGCTCACCATCCTCTGTCTCTCCTCAGTCCACCTGGCACCTTGGGCTCCTTCCTATCTTACTTCTTGCCCTCTCCCTTTTATACTGGCCATCTCCCCTCCCCACTCTCCATCCAGAACTTTGACAATTCCTTTCTCCCCCACCGATACTGCTGGACCGTCCGAGTCCATCGTCGGTGGCCTCTTTCTCTGTCTGGCTGGCCATCTTCCCATGAATTTAAAATTGAGTGTTCCTTTGGTAGTCTAGTTTCAGGCACACTCACTGAGAACGATCGGAGTGTTAATGCAGGGTATGTTGGCTGGAGAGGAGGCACTGGCATTAAACTTGGTTGATTTTTTTTTCTTTTATTGTCACGTACTGAGGTATAGTGAAAACATTGCCTTGAATAACATCTGTACAGATCATTTCATTATATTAGTCCATTAATACAAAGTAGAACAATTACAGAATGCGAAATAAACTGTTAAAGTCGAAGAGCAAGTGTAGTACAGACAGAGGCCATAACAGAGTAGATGCGAGGTCTAGAGTCCATCTTATTGGACAATAGAACCATTGAGTAATTTTATATCAGCAGGATAGAAGCTATTCTTAAGCCTGGTGGTATGTGTTTTCATCTGTTTGCATCTTCTGCCTGATGGGAAGGGAGAGAAAAGAAAATGTCTAGGATGGATGGGAGCTTTGATTATGCTGCTGGCTTTACTGATGCAGAGAGAAGTATAGATAGAGTGCACAGAGGTGAGGCTGGTGTCCATGATGTGCTGAGCTGTGTTCACAACTCCCTTCCATTTCTTGCAGTCATAGGCAGAGCAGTTATGGTATCAAGCTGTAATGTGCATTGATAATAGTTGGGGGATTTTTATCAATGAGGACATACTGAACTCCTATCGCTTTCTGAGGAAGTAGAGGCACTGGTAAGCTTTCTGGGCTGTGATATCTGTGTGGTTAGACCAGAACAGGCTATTGATAATGTTCACCCCTAGGAAGTTGAAGCTTTCAACCCTTTTGATCTCAGCACAATTCTTCCTGAAGTCAATCACCAGTTCTTTTTTTGTTGACATTGAGAAAAGGTTGAGTCATGACCCCATGTCACTAGGCTCTCTATTTCCTTACTGTATTCTGATTCATTATTTGAGATTCAACCCACTACAGTGGTGTCATCTGCAAACTTGTAGATGCATTTAAAACAGGATCTGGTCACACAGTCAATTAATCCTTCCAGAAGATTGGAGGGATCTTGTATAGACACCAGTGCTGGTATTTTCCAGTTACGTGAAGGGGAACGCACGTCTCAGTAGAACTATGCAGGACAGTGCTTATTGCCGCCTGCCGGGTCATGGTTTTTGTGCCAGGCTTGAGGATGATATCTTCAGCTGCTGTCCTTCAATCAACCAGAAACTGCTGGTGCACGGTAGGCACTGGTGAACTTTATCAAGTTCAGTCACCACCACATCCCCTGCCCCCCAAATGGTGGCTCTCAAAATCCAGGAATTGATCCATGTGTTCCAGAGTTTTGCCAGCGACTTTTGTCATCTGAAAACATTGTGGTTCAAGGGTCGGATAATAGGTGCCTTTTCATGAGTGCGGTCAATATGGCAGCCAACCTCTTGCACACTTCAGTGAGTGAATCAATGACTTCTCGGAGCTTGGGCTCCCAATATACCCAAATACTAGTGCTGTCTGTGAGTTGCAACCCATTACCTAAGGCTTGGATAACCTTTGTCACCTCTTAGATTATAATATTCGTAAGATAATATTACACCGTCATCCAAGCAATGGACTATAACAATGTCTGCGTGACCGGTACTGTACTGCATCATCGAGTTATCAGCATCCAGAGGAACAGTGCCACAAGGACGTCAATCTCAGGCTAAAAGAGCTGTAAAATGTCCACAATCTATGAGCTGCCCTTGAAGTCTGCTGTGATTGCCGCATGTGAAGAGCCTTCTCCACCAAGGAGAACAAGGGATGGTCCAATGAGAATGACCGGGGAATTGAGAAGCTAACTAACCGACAATGTAAAGAAGCTTTAGCCATAATTAATAGACAGTAATTCACAGTTGTACCTCTAAGCTACTCCACCTGTCTGGCTTGTGGTCAGTCCAACAGGCATTCAAGAAACCAAATTAAGCATTCATTCAACATTTGGGCTCAGTGACATTTCAAATCTCAATGTCTGAATCCGGCATGCATCTTAATTTAGAAAGAAATTCAGCATATAAACAGAAACAAAACAAAACACAGAAACATGAAATATAGTGTCTGCTATTTTTTGGAATTTCCAATTCTCGTATGGTGAGGAGATAATAAATTCACAGTGAGTAAACAACAATGTATGAAAGGTTTTTGCAGCACATAATCACAATCTGAATTGATTTATTTCCAAGAGCATTTTGTAAGGATAATTTAGACTTCAAGTCATGTTTATTTTTGAAAAATATTCAGGAAACTTGAATTGCACTTTTCAAAAACATGCCTTTCAATGGACTATTACTGAGATGAAATCTGAAAAGCTGCTGGCTAATGTTTAATGATGAAATAAGCATCACCTCTATGATATATCTTTAGAGCTAATTTAGTTTGCAAAAGAAAATATTGAATCTCCTAAGCTAATGTTAAGATGACTGACATGCCTATTTGTAGCATTTGCTTCTAAAGTTTTGATATGGCCTTGATATGAGTTTTTAACTGTGTGCCATGAAATCTGTGAAGACTGGCAATGATTGAGTACAGAGTATGTGGAAATCAGATCAGGGTGGGACTCCAGATTCTAATGTCATCATTTGATTCCTGTTTGCCTGCAGTTTTCCTGGCATGCAGGAATAACATAATTCTTTGTTTCATGATTACAGAGCAACACCAATGGGCTTAGTGACAGCTGTAGGCTTTTTCATATTGGACATGCTGTGAATGAGACCACTGCTCAACTTTCTGCTGTAGTCTTGAATAACCAAGCCATACTTCTGGCTGCAGCCTGCACCTGTCACAACACTCTGAGGATCTAAGATCCCACAGTGCATGTACATTTTCTGTAGCTTTGATTGCAACTCTTTTGGGACAGAGGCCAGGATGATGAGAATGTAAAGGATTTAGAATTCCTTTGGAGCTACAAGTGAAATTTCAGAGCTGGAAAACCTGGTGTGATAGACAAGCCCAACTGCACCTCTACACGCTCTTATCAAAAGTTGAATTCATCTTGTAATTTCCACCTTTCCTTTGTTCCCAAAATGCAATTGAATTAGGAGGAGAGTGTAGGTTTGAGACACATGTTAGGTTGATATTACTAGAAACATGCAACTGATTTAGAAATCACTTCATTCCATCTAGTAATAATGATCTTTGTTTTAATTCCAGGCGATCAATGTGGTTCTTTCAAGGAACTCAGTTACTCCATACTGGTTTCCTGCAGAGCACCAATTTGCTGTCACATTCTTGATCTTCCTGTCAAAATGCTTACAGCTGTATATTAAGCTGAACGTAATGAAAAAGATTCAAGCTCGGCACTACTGTGCTGGGAAGCCAGGTACTGGAAACCTGGAGCAAATCCCTGCTCTCTATGGGAGCTTCCCAGTGATGAAGTGAGTGATGGCCTGTCAGAGGCCTGCCAGAACTGATGTTGGGTGAGATGAGGCAAATGGTGTGGCCACCAAGAGCTGAGTGTCTGTACATTGGCAAGCCCTTAGAGTGAACTCATTGCCGAGGACTGGCAGTACCTGCTTCATTCGTTGTCAGGTTACTGGATCCCATGGGTTCTGTCAACACGGCTTCCACCCCTCCTCCATGGTTCCGCCTGATGCAGAGAAATGAGCACAGTACTGTTTCCTGGTCGTTAAGCTTCTGTACAAAACAAGTAGAAGCACCCTCGTGGTGGAGGAGCAGCACCTTATGTTCCATCTGGGTAGCCTTTGACCTGATAGCAGGAATATTGATTTGTCCTTCCTGTAAACAAATTTTCCCCCTTCCCTCCCCCTCTTCTATTCCCCATTCTGGCCTATTATCTCTTCTCACCTGCCTATCACTTACCCCTGAGTCTCCTCCTCCTTCCCTTCCTCCTATAGTCCATTCTCCTCTCCTATCAGATTTCTTCCTCTCCAGCCCTTGCCCTTTCCCACCCACCTGGCTTCACCTATCATCTTCTAGCTAGCCTAATTCCTTTTCCCCTCACCTTTTTTATTTTGGCATCTTCCCCCTTCCTTCTCAGTCCTGAAAAAGGGTCTCAGCCAGTAACATCGACTATCTATCCATTTCCACAGATGCTGCCTGACCTGCTGAGTTCCTCCAGCATTTTATGTGTGTTGAAGTAGAAGCAATAGTTATAATGATACCAGTCACTGAAGCAGAGTGCCTGAATGTCTTATGCTCATGCTAGCCTGTACCTTACAATGCAACACACTGCAAAGATTATGATGAAAGGAACTCCATTCCTTGTAAAGGTGGCATAGTAGCGTACCAGTTAGTGCAACACTTTACAGCGCTAGTGATTAACGAACAGAGTTCAATTCCCACCGATGTCTGAAGGAGTTGTCCATTCTTTCTGTGACTGCATGGGTTTCCTCCCACTTTCCAAATATGCACACGTTAGAGTTAGTAAGTTGTGGATATGCTGCATTGTTGCTGGAAACATGGCAATACTTGCAGGCTGCCCCCAGCACACCCTCGGACTGTGTTGGTTGTTGATGCACAACAACACTATTTACTAGATGCTTCGATGTTTCAACGTAAATGTGACATATTGAGCTAATTGGAGCACCATGTCTTTTGCATGCATTTTGTGTGTGTTGCTCTGGATTTCCAGCATCTGCAGAATCTCTTGTGTGTCTCTTTTGTATGAAATCTCACTTTTGTCTCTTTAGTCTGTCAGTGAACAGGGCATGAGATTAGATAAAGGAGCCCTCTTATCTCTCCTGGGATTCCCTGTGCCTCCGATCCTTGTGAATATCCTTTCCTCTGGTTCACCCCATCATCCGCAGCTTCACATTCAATTAAAATGCTTCAGGCTTTTGCACATTTTTCCCTAACTCCCTCTGCATTCTTTTTGTTAAGACTATTCTTAACCCCTCGACACAAGAGATTGCAGGTGCTGGAACTTGAGGCATCAAAGCACTGGAGGAACTCAGCTGGTTGAGTGGGATGTGTGGAGTGAAAGGAATTGCTGATGATTTCTTTCTCCCCACAGACGCCGCTTGACTCATGTGCTCCTCCAGCAGATTAACCTCTGGTCTTGTTAATGCAGTTCATTTTTATTAGCTTTGCCCTTGTTTTGCCATTCATTTCATTTTGCTTCCTTTAATGTCAGAGAACAGTATGTACAGTATACAACCTGAAAGTCGTACTCTTCACAGACATCCATGAAACAAAAGACCCCATTGAATAAATGATAGAACACTGAAGCCTTGTAGCCCACACCCTTGTAGCCCACACCCACAACCTCCCCACCAACTTGCGGCAGCAGAAGCACTGACTCTACCCACCCAACAGGCAAGGCATTTTCTGTTTCTTAATTGTATTTAGAAGCTTAAATCTGAGGCTTCCATTGTGTGTGTTCTTGAACTAGATGATGTGAAGCCAGAAGTCTTTATAGAGCAAGTCCTTTTAAGGCAGAGGTTGATAGATTCTTGATTGGTCAGGGCATGAAGGATACAGGGAGAAGGCAGGAGATATGGGCTGAGAGGGAAAATGAAATAGGCATGATGAAATGGTGGAGCAGACCGGATGGGCCAAATGGCCTAATTCTGCTCCTATATCTTATGGTCTAAAATATATAATGTAGGCCCATGCTAATGAACCATGGACTACAATATAGATCCCTGTTAATCTTGTAAAAACGTAACAGTTTGGTCTCCAACTTTTTTCTTTGTGAAACACCCTGGGATAATTTTCTACAATAAAGACACAATGTGACTGCAGATTGGTACCATGGTTGGTGTAAATATAGGAAGTGATTTGGGCAGCTAAAATATTTGATTTAATTTAACATCATACCGCGGGGGTAATACTAAAGCCAAAACCGATTTCAGTTTCTCAATATATTCCTGGCCATTGCTTGCTGGCTGCAGAGATTAATATAAAACTGTTTTCTTATGCATTTCAAATCATGCTTAGCTGCTGTACCTGGCCTATGGATTTGAAGACCTTTGATCTAGTGCTTTTTTTCTCTCTCTGAGAAACTCACTCTCACCCGCTATACACACAAGCCTAGAGATATGAATTTTGGAACAAGCTTAGCTTTTGGTACCATTTTTATTTGCTTAAAATATTCAATCTATATTTTCTATGACATTGAGCAAACTATGTACATGTCACAGGCTCGACAAGAAGGAATTGTGTATTTAAGCCTTTTATGGCTACGTCTCTGACAGTTTTACTGCTGTTGTAATGTGAATGCTAATACTGCTCTCTAAGAATTTGCTGTATTTTGGACATGGTAAGGTTCATATGGTTTATAACTGGTATCCATGCTTGAGAAATTCAATGCGCAATTGCATTCTGAGAAGTTCAGATTGCAAAATCTATCAAGCACATCATTCTGCTGCGCTGTTTAAGGTATGACATCTCGATGTCCTTGGACTTTTTTTCATTGATGAAGAATTACGTTGTACAACTGTGCCAAGTTATTTCTCTAAGCCCATGTGAAAAAGTAGATCCCTTTTTTGTGCAAATAGTGTATTTCAAACTATCTTTAATATTGAGATGCTGTTCACCATGTTCTGCTGGAGTTAAAGATGTAGCTTCAGCATCATTAAGCACAACTCCTGTTGCACTTGACCACGTGCGGTAAGGTATGGACAACACTGTTGAGCTTGCTGGGAGATGGCAGTGACATGATCATGATCACATGATGATGCCAAGGACTAGCAACATTTTGCAGCTCCCAAAGGAATAATAAAATATTCCATTTCTTAACTTTAAAAGCTGAAATCTGCTGCTACGACCAGAGTAACAAGTGATGTTTTAAGCCATTTAGGTGCAATAGCAACTTAGAAACTGTTAGGCAGGCCTGATGGAGTCAGCAGAATAGACTACCTGGAAAGGATGTTCAGCACATGAAAGTGTTGGGGAGACCTCCACATTGCTAGAAATGTGGGTGCCAAGAAGGACTTCAGGTAAAACTAAAACATCAAGGGTTGAGAGCACCCCACCTCTCCCCCCCCCCCCCCCACAAAATCCTTCTGGTAAACAGGCAGTCAATTGAAAACACGATAGAAGACCTCAGAACATGTCTACCATATCAGTAACTCTGTTTCCCTGAGCCATGGCTCACCCCAACTCTCCAGACAGGTTGCTCCATCTACCAAGTGTATTGGACAGGGGTGACAGATAAATCTAGAGGTAGCAGTATTTACTTCATCCTTACCTGGTCATGCTGGATCAGTCTTAGTCCGGTTCTCCCAACCTGGAACAGGTGTCATACATACATCCCATCTGCCGAAGGAGTTCTCTTCAACTTCCCTGGATGTATCTCATGCCAGGCAGATGTTAAGCTGGCACTGGAGAAATTAAGTGCTGTGATTAAGTGCGTCCCACTCCCTCATCATTGTGGCGGACTTCAACCTGGCTAGCTTGAAGGAGCCCCTGCCAAACTGCTGCTAGCAAGACACCTGCCACACTGGAGTTCACCACGTACCTGACCACTGTCGTCCCTCCATCGGCCACACCTATCAAGCTGGCACTTCAGCAAATCTGGCCATCTGGTTGTGCTTCTACTTCCTGCGTGTAGGCAGAGACTGAAAGTGGGGGCAGAAGTGGAGAGGACCGAGAAGGTATGATCAAGGCAGAGGAACATAAACAATTTAAAAGAATTTTTTTTTATGAGTTTCTACATGCGGCAAAGCAAAAAAAACAACAACAAAAAAGAGGTTTATACAGTGGAAAACAAACATATCAAATGTACAGATCATAACAATTAAGAAAAAGCACCCATAGTAGAATCGTATAAAGTTAGTTACCACCCCACCCTCCCACTACCCAACTCCAAGCCAACTTTACGATATATTGAAAGGTTAATCAGAACTTTTATCGCCACAGAGCTGTATTTATAAAAAGAAGATATATTGCCTACTACCTGAACTATAATATGTTTACACATCAAAAAAGAACTGTAAGTCTTAACTGTAAGAAGCTGGAAGTAAGGGATTTAAACGCAAAAGAAAAAAAGGGAGGGATGCACCCTTAATGTAAATGGAAATTATGAAAATATTCAAGAAAAGGTCCCCACACCCTTTGGAACTTTATGTCTGAATTAAGAAGTGAATAATGTCAAGGTCTAAGCAGGACATAATGTCTCTGAGCCATTGAGCATGAGTGGGTGGGGCAGCATCTCTCCACCTAAGAAGGACTGCACGTCTGGCCAACAGAGAGGTAAAAGACAATGTACGATGCTTAGTCGGAGTCAGATGCATGTCAACTTCCCCTGAAGTGCCGAAAACAGCAATCAGAGGGTTAGGTTCCAAGTAGCAATTAAGTATATGAGATAAAGTTAAAAAAATATCTTTCCAGAATTTCTCCAAACTAGGACAAGCCCAATATGTATGAATAAGGGAAGCCTCGCCCCATTTACACTTATTGCAGCAGGGGCTAATATCAGGATACAACCACGATAATTTAGTTTTAGACATGTGAGCCCTGTGTACAACCTTGAACTGTAAAAGGCAGTGGCGAGCACATAGAGAAGTTGAATTAACTGACTTGAGAATTGAATCCCAAACCTCGTCGAACAAAGAAAAATTTAAATCATGCTCCCAGGCAGTTTTAATTTTGTCAAAGGGGGCTCACCTCAACATCGCTAACATATCTCGAATAGTAGAAAATAAACCTTTACCCAATGGGTTCATATGAAGAAACAAATCCACAACATTTTTATCGGGTACCTCAGGAAAGTTTGGTTAAAGGGTTGATAAAGTGTCTAATTTGGAGATATTTAAAGAAATGAGTGTTGAGTAGGCCAAACTTTACAGACAGTTGTTGAAAAGTTGCAAAGCGCTGATCTATGAAAAGATCTTCAAAGCACCTATTGCCCTTTCTGTGCCAGTCTAGAAATGTTAAGTCCTGCATAAAAGGCTGAAAAATATGATTATGTAGAATAGGACTAGAGAGAGAGAAACATGAAGCCCATTATATTTTCTGGACTGAGCCCATATTCTCAGAGTGTGTCTGATAACTGGATTAACAATTGATTTAGGTGAACATATACAATTTAAGGACATTCACCATGTCATTGGAGACCCTGACAAGCCTTTACAGATCTACAGTGGAAAGCATTCTGATGGGTTGCATCATGGCTTGGAATGGGAACTCCAATGCCCAGGACTGTAGAGGCAACAGAGAATGACAGACTCAGCCTGTTCAATCTCAGTTACAGCTCTCTCCATCATTGAGGACATCTACAAGAAGTGATGTCTGACAGAAGAGACTTCCATCATGTAAGACCCTCACCATCCAGGTTATGCCTTTTATGTAATGCTGCTGCCAGGCAGGAGATCAGTACAGGAGCATGAAGACCCACAAATCAAGGTTCAACAACAACTTCTTCCACACTGCCTTTAGTATCTCAAATTGATCTGATAAACTCTAACACTACATTTGACTATATTTTTCATTTTTAATCTCAATTTAAACTAATATCATTATGTTTATTTCAGGTTAGTTTGCTGTGTAAATTAAGTATAATTTAAATTTTAGTCTATGTTAAATTATGTTTATCAGGTTTGTAAAATTCAGATGCTCAGCTGCAGGATGAGGTTGTAAATTGGTTTAGACATTGGCTTTGTTTTGCGAGAAGCCAGAGAGTGGTCGTAAACGGAGACCTGTGACTAGTGTTGTGCCACCAGGATCAGTGCTGGGTCCTTTGTTGTTTGTCATCTATATTGATCTGTGATTATGTGGTTTACTGGATCAGCAAATTTATGGATGACACCAAGATTGGGGATGTAGTGGACAGGGGTTTTGTGGGTTGCAGAGAGATCTGCATCAGCTGGAAAAATGGGCTGAAAAATAGAAGATGGAATTTAATGGCGACAAGTGTGAGGTTTTACACATCAGTTGGACCAACCAGGATAGGTCTTACATATTGAATGGTAGGGCAGCTGAGCAGTGTGATAGAACAAAAGGATTTGGGAATACAGGTACATAATTCATTGAAAGTGGTTTCACAGGTTAATAGGGTCATAAAGAAAGCTTTTGGCACATTGGCCTCCATAAATCAATGTATTGAGTAGAGAAGATGAGATGTTATGTTGAAGTTGAACAAGACATTGATGAGGCCTAATTTGGAGTATTGTGTGCAGTTTTTGTCAGCTACCTACAAGAAAGATGTAAACAAGGTTGAAAGAGTCCAGAGAAAACTTACAATGATGTTCCCGGATCTGGAGGACATGAGTTATAAGGAAAGATTGAATAAGTTAGAACTGTATTCTTAAGAATGTAGATGATTGAGGGGAGATTTGATAGATAAATACAAAATAATGAGGGGTATAGATAAGATAGGTGCAAGCAGACTTTTTCCACTGGCGTTGGGTGGGACCACAACCAGTGGTCATGGCTTAAGGGTGAAAGGTGAGAAGCTTAAGGGGAACATGAGGGGGAACTTCTTCAATCAGAGGATTGTGAGTGTGTGGAATGAGCTGCCAGCACAAGTGGTCCATGTGAGCTTGATTTCAATGTTTAAGATAAGTTTGGATAGGTACAGGAATGGATGGGATATGGAGGGTTATGGTCCTGGTGCAGGTCGTTGGGAGTAGACAGCTGAAATGTTTTTTGGCATGGACTAGATGGACTGAAGGACCTATTTCTGTGCTGTACTTCTCTATGACTCCATGACTCTAATGCAATATACTGTGCTGCTGCTGTAAAATGCAAACTCTCAAGGCATCTATACCTTGTGTGGCGAGAATGTTTTAGACCATACGACCATAAGACATAGGAGCAGAAATTGGCCATTCCACCTATAGACGCTGCTCCACCATTCCATCATGGCTGACTTATTATCCCACTCAACCCCATTCTCCTGCCTTCTCCCCATAACCTTTGATGCCCTTTGATGAACAGCCTATCAAACTCAGCTTTAAATATACTCAATGAGTTGGCCTCCACAGCTGTTCTTGGCAATGAATTCCACAGCTTCACCACACACTGTCTAAAGAAATTTCTCCTCATCTCTGTTCTAAATTGATGCCCCCCTATTCTGAGGTTGTCCTCTCTGGTCCTAGATCCGTCCACTATAGGAAGCATCCTCTCCATATCCACTCTGACTAGGCCTTTCAATATGCAAAAGGTTTCAATGAGATTCCCTCCCCCCATTCTTCTAAACTCCAGTGAGTACAGGCCAAGAGCCTGCCTTGACCCTGCCTTGTGCAGCTGGATCCTGGAATTCCTGTCAGATTGCCAGTAGGTTGTAAGAGTGGGCTTCCTCCCCTCCATCCCTCTGACTCTCAACACAGGAGCTCCTCAGGGCTGCGTACTGAGTCCCCTCCTTTACTCCCTGTATACCCATGGCTGTATCCCCACCCACAGCTCCAATCTACTAATTAAATTTGCCAACAACACTACATTGAATGACCTTATCTCAAACAATAACAAGGTGGTCTACAGGGAAGAAATCATCTCCCTGACACAGTGGTGTCAAGAAAACAACCTCTCCCTCAAAAACAAACGACTGATTGTGTATTACAGGAGGAATGGAGATGGGCTAACCCCTATTAACTTCGATGGATCTGGGCTTGAGGGGTAAACAGCTTCAAGTTCCTCGGCATCCACACCACCGAGGACTTCACATGATCTGTACACACCCAGCTATGTGGTAAAAAAGGCATAACAGCTCCTCTTTCACCTTAGATGCTTGAGGAAGTTTGTTGTGGGCCCCCAAATCCTAAGAACTTTCGACAGGGGCACAATTGAGAACATCCTGACTGACTGTATCACTGCCTGGTGTGGGAACTGTACCTCCCTTAATCACAGGATTCTACGGAAAGTGTTGCGCACAGCCCAGCGCATCTGTAGATGTTAACTTCCCATGATTCAGGATATTTACAAGGACAAGTGTGTAACAAAAAGGGCCTGTAGGATCATTTGGGACCCAAACCATCCAACCACAATCTGTTCCAGCTGCTACATTCAGGAAGCGTACCGCAGCATTAAATCCAGGACCAACAGGCTCTGGGACAGCTTTTTCCACCAGGCCATCGGACTGATTAACTCACGCTGATTTGAGTGCACTCTATATTACATTGACTGTTCTATTTATTATAAATTACTATGATTGCATATTACACATTTACATGGAGACATAATGTAAAGATTTTTACTCCTCATGTATGTGAAGGATGTAGGAAATGAAGTCAATTTAATTCAATCAAATGATCCTCATATGTTAACCCTTTCATTCCTGGAATCATTCTTGTGAACTTCCTCCAAAGTGTCTCCAATACCAGCACATCTTTTCTAAGATATGTGGTCCAAAACTGCTCAGAATACTCCAAGTGGAGTCCGAGCAATGCTTTATAAAGCTCTTATATTCTAGTTCTCTCGAAATAAATGCTAACATTGCATTTGCCTTCCTGACCACCAACTCAGCCTGCTCAAACTTTAGGGAATCCTGCACATTGATGCCCAAGAGCCTCTGCACATCTGATTTCTGAATTTTCTCCTCAGTTAGAAAATAGTCCATGCCTTTACTCCTATCAAGTGCACGACCATACATTTCCTAATACTATATTCCATTTACCAGCTCTTTGTCCATTCTCCCAGTCTGCCTAGGTCCTTCTGCAGATGCCCTGCTTCCTCAACTCTGCAGCATCTCCACTTATCTTTGTATTCTCTGCAAATTTGGCCACAAAGCTATCAATTCTGTCATTCAAATCATTGATATATAATGTGAAAATAAGGTATCCCAATACTGGTCCCTGTGGAACATCACCAGTAACTGGCAGACAACCTGACAAGGCCCCCTTTATTTCTTCTTTTTGCCTCCTATCAGTCAGCTAATTCTCTATCCATGCTAGAATTTCTCTTGTAATACCATTGACTCTTATCTAGTTAAGCAGCATCATGTGCGGCACATTGTCAAAGGCCTAAGTATCCAAATTAACAACATCCAAAGACTCTCCTTTGTTAAACTCACCTCTATTTTACTCTCTCTTTCTCTCGTGTATATAAACCTTCTGATATCCTGTTATATATTATTGGCTAGCTTATCTTCATAATTCATCTTTCCTCTCCTTGTGGCTTTTTAGTTGCCTTCTGTTGTTTTTTTTAAAGCTTCCCAGTTCCCTAACTTCCCACTAATTTTTGCTATATCATTTGCCTTCCCTTTTGCTTTTATGCTGTCTTTGGCTTCCCTTGTCAGCCACAGTTGCCCCATCCTCTCTTTAAAATAGCTCTTCTTTGGGATGCATCTATCCTGCGCCTTCTGAATTGCTCCCAGAAACTTGAACCATTGCTGTTATCCCTGCTAGTGTCTCTTTCCAATCAACTTCGGCGAGCTCCTCTCTCATGCCTCTGTAATTCCATTTATTCCATGGTATTATTGATACATCTGACTTTATCTGCTCCCTCTCAAACTGCAGGATGAATTCTATCACATGATGATCACTGGCTCCTAAGGGTTCCTTTACCTTAAGATCCCTAATCAAATCTGGTTCATTACACGACACGTAATCCAGAATTGTCTTTTCCCTAGTGGGCTCAACCACAAGCTGCTCAAAAAAGCCATCTTGTCGGCATTCTACAAATACCCTTTCTTGGGATCCAACGCCACCCTGAATTTTCCAATCAACCTGCATATTGAAATCCCCCGTGACTGTTGTAACATTGCCTTTTTTACGTGCCTTTTCTGTCTCCCACTGTAATTAATATTTCACCTCCTGGCTACTGTTTGGATGCCAAGGGTTATTTTACCCATTCAGTTTCATAACTCTACCCACAAGGATTCTACATCTTCTTACTTCATGTCACCTCTTTCTAAGGATTTGATTTCATTTTTTAACCAACAGAGTCACCCACCCATTCTGCTTGTCCCTCCTCAGAGTCTCACTACACACTGCATTTACTTGCTTAGCAACTGCCCCATCCTCAGCCCTATCACTCCTCTTCACATACTCCTGCAAAATTAGCTTAAACTCTCCCCAGCAGCTCTAGAAAACTGGCTTGTGGGGATTCTGGACCCCTCCGGTTCAGGTATAACCCGCCATTTTTGTGCTTGTCATACCTTTCCCAGAAGAGATCCCAATGATGCAGAAATCTGAAACCCTGCCCTCTGTATCACTCCCTCAGCCATACATTCATCTGTGGTGTCATCTTATTCCTGCCCTGACTAGCACATGGTGCTGGGAGTAACCCAGAGATTACCACCATGTGTGTCCTGTACTTCAGCCTCTTCCCCAGCTCCCTATTGCCACTGTGCAGGATTTCTTCCCCTTTCTAGCTATGTCATTAGTGCTAACCTGTGCCATGACCTCAGGCTGCTCACTCTCCCTTTTGAGAATCTTGAGACATCCTGAACCCAATCATCTGGAGGCAACATGTTAATATGCCGTTCTGGCTTCTCTTACATGGCCACAGAATCTCCTGTCCATCCCTCTAACTATTGAGTCTTCTATTGCTCTGCCTGACGTTACCCTTCCCTGCTGAACCTCAGAGCCAGCCACAGCACTATGAGCCTAGCCACTGCTGCTGTGTCCTGATAGATCACCTCCCCCAGCAGTATCTTATCCTGGGGAGTACTTATTGCAGAGGGGGATGGCCACAAGAGAACCATTCATTCACTGCTTACTGCCCTTACTTTTCCTGGTGGAGGAGCATTGCACAGCCTTACCTACCATCCTGATTACACTTGTTATACCTCTATCTTCTCTCACTTAAGTTATAGCCTGTACCTTTTCTTGCCTAAGCCTGCTGAGCCAAAGCCTGACCACTCAAAAACTGGCCCTCTCCAACAATAGCCACTCCACTTACATCTCCCTTATTTATATTGGCTGCTGCAGAGCGTCTGATAGATCATTATGACCGCAGCCCACAGAAAAGTTTCAAAAGGCTCCGAGCCCTTTGTAAACTTTGGGGTGCCTCAGCAATGAACAACATTTTGCAGTAATTGCACAACACCATAAAGAACCTTGGATAATGCCACCCAGGCACATGAAAGAGGTAAGATCCTAAATATGAAGAAAGGCTTGGAAATATTTTCTGCACTTGCCAACTTTTTTTATATTCAAGAATTCATGCATTTCTAGTGTTGAATGGGGATATGTATTGTAGCGGCAGGGACATAGTAGCAGGCCTTTACACCTTTCAGCTTATTCCACCACTTACCTTTGCAACCACATCCCTATCCAACTAATCTATTGAGGCCAGTTAGGCAAATATTAATAAACATTTAGGAGATTGTGAACCCTGTTTGGGAAAATTATTTGTTGAGTTAACTACTAGATGTCCTGTTCTAATTTTAAGATTATGCCTTTGCTCTAGTTACCTAATTTCCTCAACTCCATTGTCTCATTAAATTCCTCAATGAGATCACTATCAGGTAGTCAAAGGATTCTAAATAATTTTATGGTATCTGCCACGGCGACTGCACGTTGCATCCTTGCCAAGGCTGATGGAACTTCATCAAGGTGATGAAACAAGGTTCACTGTGGAAAACTGAACATAGTTTTCTGACGGTAGTTGGGTGATACTTGGAAGCAGCAGTTCATTATTGTTACATTGACACAAACATAAGCATACCTTCATGGCATGTCCAATTATTATTTATAGCAATATATCTATTGTAGATTTATGTACTTAAGTATCCGAGTCCTTAGTTCCTCTACAGCAACCACTTTCTCATCTTTTAAATAAAAAAAAAGATAGGAGGGATTTATCCTTGGTGCTCATCTCCCATGCATTGTTGCAATTTTTAATCATCTCTGCAGGCTCACTAATGTGTACATGGTTAGTGGTTAATATCCTCATTACCTGGAATGACGAAGCTGAGAAATGAACTTGTTCCTGATGTTTTTCTGAAATGTAAAGTGCAAGACCCCTAAGTCTTCATTCTATCTTTGATCATTTTTCCCTGTCATATAATTTACAAGAGTAAGATATCTTTGTTCGCAACTTATGATCTGTCTCCTTTTTTGGCAGCTTCAATATTTCTCACATGCTGACCACAGGGAACAGGTTGCAGCTAAATCAGTATCTAAATCATGACAAAAGTTAGTATCAGCATGATATTTTGAACAATGTTTGGCAGGTTCCTACAGTCTAGATTTTGAACCAGTGTTTACCAAATAGAAAGATTTAGCAAAGGATTATCTGCCGATATTACTTTTCAGACGTTACTTCATTTTTTTTTTATCAGTATCTTTAATTTTCACTGTGAGATGAACTAATGGATTAAGTTCTAGCCATCCTACTACTCCTGCAGTTATTGAGGAGTTTGTTCGGCTGTGTCACGGTAACTGTAGATAATCACTCTCTTAGATTCAAGCATTTATCATTTGACATATCTGAACACAACTTGCACTGTATCTGACTAGCTTTTTACTGCTTTCTTGAAAGAAATACCGTGAGCACATTTTGGTTATAACATGGAAATATCTCATGCCACAGTTTGTTATCCTTTTTGCCATCCATGAGGTTCAGTATTCATTTGGCCTTACATTCCATAACCCTCCGTTGGTCAGGGTTGACCATAACTGTTCCATCCTTGCTGGCAAAGTTGACACACAAGCCAGGGCAGTATGATATGAAGAGTAAGCTGTTGTCCATGCAGCAGGCTCCCCTCAGCTGATGAAACCAAAAGGACGGTAGAGACTAATAGAGTTTAACACCAGTAGCATCGCAGGAGCTTCCAGGCAACGTTGAAGTCAAGGTAGGACTACCTTAGGGACTCCAGCTCCAGATTTTTCTTTGGGTTTTACTCCTGCTTTCCCCATGAGTGGGTACAGCTGCAATGCAGCCAAGGTTTGAGATCAGAGTTTTCCTTCTAGATGAGCTGCCAACTATGGCTGATGATCCCCATTTTCTCAAAGTGACTGATTTCATCACCAGTAGCCTACCCCTGCCCCTGCTTGACAAACAATAGAAAATCTGCAGATGCTGGAAATCCAAGCAACACACACAAATGCTGGAGAAATTCAATAGGTTAGGCAGCATCTATGGAAAGAAATACAGTCGCCATCTAAAAAGTTCTAACTACAGTCGCCATCAAGTTGGAGGCTACCTGATTAGGTAAGGGAGAAATAAAGAGATCTAGGAGTCCTTGTTCATCAGTCACTGAAGGTGAATGGGCAAGTGCAGCAGGCAGTGAAGAAGGCTAATGGAATGTTGGCCTTTATTACAAAGGGAATTGAGTACAAGAGCAAGGAAATCCTCTTGCATTTGTACAGGGCCCTGGTGAGAGCACACCTGGAGTATTGTGTACAGTTTTGTTCTCCAGGGTTAAGGAAGGACATCCTGGCTGTAGAGGAAGTGCAGCATAGATTCACGAGGTTAATTCCTGGGATGTCTGGACTGTCTTACGCAGAGAGGTTAGAGAGACTGGGCTTGTACACGCTGGAATTAAGGAGATTGAGAGGGGATCTGATTGAAACATATAAGATTATTAAGGGATTGGACAAGATAGAGGCAGGAAATATGTTCCAGATGCTGGGAGAGTCCAGTACCAGAGGGCATGGTTTGAGAATAAGGGGTAGGTCATTTAGGACAGAGTTAAGGAAAAACTTCTTCTCCCAGAGAGTTGTGGGGTTTGGAATGCACTGCCTCGGAAGGTAGGGGAGGCCAATTCTCTGGATGCTTTCAAGAAGGAGCTATATAGGTATCTTATGGATAGGGGAATCAAGGGATATGGGGACAAGGCAGGAACCGGGTATTGATAGTAGATGATCAGCCATGATCTCAGAATGGCGGTGCAGGCTCGAAGGGCCGAATGGTCTACTTCTGCACCTATCGTCTATAAGGTGTTGTTCCTCCAACCTGAGTGTGGCTTCATCTTGACAGCCTCCAACCTGATGGCATGAACATTGACTTCTCTAACTTCCGTTAATGCCCTTCCTCCCCTTGTTACCCCATCCCTGATATATTTAGCTTTTTTAACCCTCCTCCTTTTTGTTTCTCTCTTTCTGCCCATCACTCTGCCTGTTCTCCATCTCCCTCTGGTGCTCCCCTCCCCCTTTCTTTCGCCTGAGGCCTCCCGTCCCATGATCCTTTCCCTTCTCTAACTCTGTATCCCTTTTGCCAATCACCTTTCTGGCTCTCAGCTTCACCCCACCCCCTCTGGTCTTCTCCTATCATTTTGCATTTTGCCCTCCCCCTCCTACTTTCAAATCTCTTACTATCTTTCCTTTAAGTTAGTCCTGATGGAGGGTCTCAGCCCAAAACATCGACTGTGCTTCTCCCTATAGATGCTGCCTGGCCTGTTGCATTCCACCAGCATTTTCTTTGTGTTTCTTGAATTTCCAGCATCTGCAGATTTCCTCGTGTTTGCCAGAGGAGGTGATGGGCAGGAAAGGAGATAAGATTAGAGAGGGAAAAGGGAATGGTGAAGGGAGCTGGTGGGAACATTACTGGTAGTTCGAGAAATCGATGTTCATGCCATCAGGTTGGAAGCTACCTGGAAAAAATATAAGGCATTGTTCCTCCAACCCGAGCATGGTCTCATCACGATAGTAGAGGAGACCATGGATTGACATATCAAAATGAGATTGGAAAGTGACCACTGGGAGATACCACTTCTTCTGACGGATGGTAGAAATGGTTCCACCAGGCTTCGTAGCAAAGCCTCACATGAAGGCCAAGGACTGGACTTGGTTGTCAGAAGCTGTAAGAGATGCATGCCATTGGGAGCATCTAATAGGCAGTGGGAGAATATATCCCCACTAATTCCACTACCGACCTCCCCACCTGACTATGACAACCTTAAGCAACCTGACTTTACATTAAATAGATGTTATTTTTTGCTCTGGAGAAAACTTACATTTATACTACATTGTAGATAGTGGTTAGCACAACATTTTACAACACAGATGACCCAATTTCCATTCCCACTGCTGCCTGTAAGGAGTTTGTACGTTCTCCCCATAACCTCATGGGTTTCTCCAGGTGCTCTGGTTTCCTCCCACAGTCCAAAGATATACCAGCTGGTAGGTTAATTGGTCATTGTAAATTGCCCTGTGATAAGGCTAGGAATAAATCAGGGGGTTGCTGGGCGGTGTGGCTCCAAGGGCCAGAAGGGCCTATTTCGTGTTGTATCTCATTAAAGAAATAGTTCTGACATCAACTTTGAAGTTTGCTTCATGAAAGCTATGTTGGAATATTAGCTCTAAGAAAGAACAAATAGTTTGATAGTAGATGAATACTGGACAATACAAATGGAAAGGGAAACAGACCCTGTTCTAAATAACATTATGAAAAATCTCTATATGAATGTGTCTTCACTTCAGTTTATCAGTGGTATCTATTAGTAATTATATTCAAGAATGATGAAAATGACCTCTTGTGGGATACTGATGAATTTGTAGTTGGACATTTAGAATCAAACATGGAAGGCTAACAAGCAAGATGTTTTACATAACCTATACCTGTTGGGAAAGCATAATTTACCCCTTTCTGTCAATGTACGAATATCATCTAAAGCCTTCCTGTGGTTCCGTCATTAACTCTTCAATACAGTTATCTTGTTTTCATAAAAATGTGAAGAACAAATTAAAACAGAAAGCATGAAATAGATTAATGTTCATCACTAGATAGTGAATTTAAGAGATTGCAATCTCCTTTCAGTTCCAAACTTTGTAAATGACTTTGTTTTCACATTTAAGACATATGGATAATACACAGGTTGTGGGAAAGTAGAATTCCATCGGAAAGAATTATCAGCATCTGGTACTTTTAGTATTCTCCAATGACATCAAAAGCTTTGTGACAGTATGTTGGCTGTGAACTATTTCAGATCAACAATCACAGAAATGAAGACATGGTGGGAATACTGGTAAGAAAGACAATAGTCTGTGGAATTTATCCCCTGTTCCTCATTTGCAAACAATCCAGACCCCAAAATAAGTTATGTCAGTGGGTGTGGCATTAGTCTCATCCTCCACAGTAGAATGCAGTGTTAGAATGCAGTACTGCATGAGGGAAGAGCCAGTCCTTCAAAAAGTAACCAACCGTGCCATGTTGCAGGAGTTGTTCGAAGGTTTGAAATATTTAACCTTTCCCTCAACTATCAAGTATGTTAAATTAAGATCTGCCTGTAGCCAAGCACAACAGGAACTGCTATCCTCTCTTCTTTTCTGAATTTCAACCTTACTTCATCCCAAAACCAATCTCCAACCCCCATCCCCATTTGGTTTCAACTTATTTCCACACAATGAAGTTCATAGAAAGTTTTCATTTACTTGCCAGTAGAACGTTCACTAAGAATTGGGCTGATCCCTGGAACTGGATCTGAATTACAATGTAGGCCTAACTGCTGGTTGTTAAATATCTAATAAGGTACATCAGGAGTTTATGATTTCCTCCATTTTAAGTTCAAATCATCACACTACCAGGCACAATGCTTCATTCTACTGTATGCAATCACTGCCTATTAGGTCATTGTTGTTTAGGGCAGCAATGAAGGCACTCCATCTCTGTCGCAAACAGCTATTGAGGATTCTTCATTACTGTTTCTATAACAATTTTATTTTGCCACTTAAGGTTGTTAGCTCTGAGCTGAATTCCTGAACCTGAGGACTGGTGGGCTACTTTTAGCCTTTGATCTGTTTGGCATGGGTGGGTGACCCTACCAAGAACCAAGGCACAAGCCCTTGACTTTAGCCAATATAGCTCTCCAGGTCATTGAGGCACACAAACCTCGAAACCCTGTGACAAGATTGTGGTCCTCTTGAGGGACTGTTTGCCATACTGAGTGCAAAAACAGCAAAGAGTGAATGGGAATTAAATATTATACAACGTTAGAATAGTTGATGGTTATTCTTTCACTAAATTTGATGGTAAAAATGATTGGTTTGGATCAAATCTTTAAGACATAACTGAAATGTTTTATTTGTTTGGGGAACTTCAGCCATCTGCAAGAGTTCAAATATTTGCGTGAGAACCATCAAAATCAATTAGGTTATTACAAATTACTGTTTATAATTGTAAATAAACAAAGACCAGCAACAGCAGAGGTCCTGTAGTCATACAAACTTTAATAGCATATGCCAAGCCTTTCCAAAACTAAATTTAAAGGTTATTTAGTTTAAAAGCTAGTTTATTTGAGCAAATACACCATTTTATTTTGTTCTGGTTCATTTCCGAGGTTGACAGTGTTGATATTGCAACAGATGCTTATTTGGTCGATTAGTACTCAAACATCACATCCAACATCAGGGTTCTAGAGTCACAAGATAGTTACAGGGAGGTGGAAGGTCATGGAAGGGAGTAGAATGGGAAAGGGGCATGGGACAAAGAATTGGCTTTTGTCATGGCACCTTTTTTCAGCAAAGACATGCTTAAAATATGGCTTCAAATATATGGGGAAACTAAAATATTAGATTGGCTGGGCTTGCTTCATTCATGCGGGAGGTGACTAGAGGAAAATTGAGGCATGAAAGTTATAAGACTCCTGGAGAGACAGACCACAATAATCTATTTCCCCCAGTGGAAGTGTAGCAATGAATATGGATGTTTTTGTACAGATGAACACACAACTAAATCAAAATTGTCGACTCCAGAAGTTGCTGTTTCTTTTGGTATTCAGTAAAATCAACACTTGATTTCAATGGTATGGAAAGTAGAACAAACACGAGGAAATCTGCAGATGCTGGAAATTCAAACAACACACACAAAATGCTGGTGGAACACAGCAAGCCAGGCAGCATCTATAGGAAGAAGCACTGTCGACGTTTCGGGCCGAGACCCTTTGTCAGGACTAACTGAAAGGAAAGATACTAAGAGATTTGAAAGTAGTGGGTGGAAGGGGAAATGCGAAATTATAGGAGAAGACCGGAGGGGGTGGGATGGAGCTAAGAGATGGAAAGGTGATTGGCGAAAGTGATACAGAGCTGGAGAAGAGAAAGGATCATGGGATGGGAGGCCTCGGGAGAAAGAAAGGGGGAGGGGGGAGCACCAGAGGGAGATGGAGAACAGGCAGGGTGATGGGCAGAAAGAGAGAAAAAAAACAAAAAACTAAATATGTCAGGGATGGGGTAAGAAGGGGAGGACGGGCATTAACGGAAGTTAGAGAAGTCAATGTTCATTCCATCAGGTTAGAGGCTACCCTGCCGGTATATAAGATGTTGTTCCTCCAACCTGAGTGTGGCTTCATCTTGACAGCCTCCAACCTGATGGCATGAACATTGACTTCTCTAACTTCCGTTAATGCCCCTCCTCCCCTTCTTACCCCATCCCTGACATATTTAGCTTTTTTCCCCCTCCTCCTTTTTGTTTCTCTCTTTCTGCCCATCACTCTGCCTGTTCTCTATCTCCCTCTGGTGCTCCCCCCCTTTCTTTCTCCCTAGGCCTCCTGTCCCATGATTCTTTCCCTTCTCTAGCTCTGTATTCCTTTCGCCAATCACCTTTCCAGCTCTTAGCTCCATCCCACCCCCTCCGGTCTTCTCCTATTACTTCGCATTTCCCCTTCCCCTCACTACTTTCAAATCTCTTAGTATCTCTCCTTTCAGTTAGTCCTGACGAAGGGTCTCGGCCCAAAATGTCGACAGCGCTTCTTCCTATAGATGCTGCCCGGCCTGCTGTGTTCCACCAGCATTTTGTGTGTGTTGTTTGAAAGTAAAACAACTTTGGTTCTGTAGATTATACCAAATAGTACACTAAGGTTTTAGCAAAAGAAACTAAAGCATAGAATTAGCTGAGCATACAAATTTCAGTGTAACGATAGTCAGATGTGAATGAGGATCTTAGTAAGGGAGTGAGAACCTCACTCACTCTGGGTGTGTATGAATCATGTGCATTAGATCACATAAGACCCTTTTTCAGTGAGATAGAAGACACTGTGTGATTTCAGCATTGAAAGAGGATCCTACTCAATCTTACTCAATGAATATCAATCCAGTGTAAGAGTATGAGACGGCTACTCATTGTCAGTGAGTGAGAACTCCAGATGGTGTTTGTGAATGAGAATCGGGGCATTATCCACATATTTCAGGGAAATGTTGACAGTCTGTCCATAAATTGAAACTCCATTATTAACCAGCAGATTATATTGAATTAATGAGCTGTATAGAACACAGGAATTTACACAAATATATTAACCACTTTGCAACAGGAGGAAACATGGACACCATCCAAGGCATTGCAAAGCATGAATTCCGAAGACTGGATGGATTCAGCACCTACCCCTTGAACTGATCTTTCCTTAAGTTCCAATTTGCACCCACTCATGATGATGTGGTTGATAGCGACAACGTGTTGTGTGGCAATCTGTCCACAGGATGTGGACGTCTAGCAAGACTAGTGTTTACTCATCTCTAATTGCTACCAAGCTGAGGAAGCAGTTAAAGCATGGCAGCTTTGAAGTCAAATATAGCCCGGTCCAGGTAAGGATGGTAGATTTTCTTCCCTGAAGATAATTAGTGACCCACATTGGTTTTTATACCAATCCAGTAATTTCATGCTTACCATTATTGAAAGTAACATTAAATAAAATCCAGATTTATTTACGTTCTTGAATTTAAATTCCCCTGCACCATGGTGAGTTTGAACTCCTGTGATTGTGTCAATGGTGTAGGCTGCAGGCTACTAATGTAATAACTTAAATTTATACAGATGTATAGGTTATTCGTCTTTCTTATGATTGACTGAGCATCAGAGTGCCAAGATTCCCCAACCTAATATTCATTGGATTTGAATGGACCTTCCAATGGTGTCACGGTGGGCTAGCAGTTTGCATAAGGCTTTGGAGTGCCAGCAACCTAAATTCAATTCCATGCCGTCTATCAGGTCTTTGTGCATTCCCTTTTGTGTGCCCTGGTTTTCTCCCACATTCCAGAGATGTATGGGTTAGGGTTAATAAGTTGTGTGCATGCTATATTCGCACTGGGACCATGGCGATACTCGCATGTTGCCCCCAGCACATCTTCGGACTGAAATGGTTGTTGGCGCAAACGGTGTGTTTCACTGTCTGTTTGATGTATATGTGACAAATAAAGCTAACCTTATCTTTGGAACATTAACGAGGCAAGCAGTAGCTGTTTTGTTCACATACATGCTCTATTTAATGAAATTAGATTATTAAATTAGAAAGGTTTTTCTTCTGGAAGCAGTTTATTTTAGCTAGTAAGTCAGAAAGGCTCTATTGTATCTCCCGTGACTGTGATGTAATTTAAATGATGAGTTCATTATGGTCACTCTCATGCCACCTTGTTTTTCTTTGGTCAATGTTTCCCTTATGTTAGCTTGTACAGAAAGCAGAACAAAATGCTACCCTGAAGAGTGTGATGCAAAGTCACCTGTGAACCAGAGGTTTCTTCTTCTTCGTGAGAAATCCCTGGAGCTGAGGTTGATTAAGCTTCCTCTCTAGCTTTGTGGGTTGCTCACGAAGCCGACGTGAAAGCACCTTGACTAGGTGACAGAGTGGGTAGTTGGGCGGTTGGATATTTTGTGAGCTGTCACACTCCCTTCACTGTTATTGCAAACCTTCAAGAAGCTCCCGAATTGTGATCTTTAGATCTCAGAGCCATGCTGAAAGCCCTTCCTCCACTTTAATTCACACAGCCCCTGAGTGTGTGGAAATATTATTTTTCTATCCATTCAGTTATCGGCTTACTTATTCTTCCAAAGGTTTTGTGGAGATCCATCTTGTGGATCTCTCAAAAACCCTGAGCTATGTAGATTATCTTCATGGAGCAAAAGGAACGGATGTTCTGCAATTGTTGAAGAACTGTCTTTGTCCACTAGGTAAAAATGTTGTGGCCATGGGATTCCACTTAGAGGAGATTTCCACCAAAAAACAACTGAGAATTTTTTTTCCTATTTAGGAACATATAACATATGCTAAACATGAGAATGTCTGCAGATGCTGGAAATCCACACACAAAATGCTGGAGGAACTCAGCAGGTCAGGCAGCATCTATGGAAATAAATAAACAACCGTTGTTTTGCGTCGAGACCCTTCTTTAGGACTGAAAAGGAAGGGAGTAGATGCCAGATTAAAAAGGTGGGGAGAGGAGTATTGACTTACCAGAATCTATCTTGTTCACACAGTTAAAATGAAATTTCCTGTGTTGAATACAAGGAAACTCAGCCATAATGCTGGCTGATGCTGATTATTGCTTCAGTAAAATAAATCTTTTCTCCCTATGTACGTTGTAACATTTTGATATGAAACAGTGACCAAAGAAGTTTAATGCCGGGAAATGTGAAGTGCTAAGTTTCTGACGGAAGTGTGAGAAAAGGCAATACAAACTAAGATGTCAAAAAAGATATACATTGTTTGTTAAAGTGACAGGGCAGGTTAAGAAAGTAGTTAAAAAAGGTACAGGCATCTCAGCACAGAATAATGGAGCAAAGAGATAATGGTGATCCTTGGTTCAACCACAGTCTAGGGGGAATAAAATGAGTTAAGGTAGATTCATAGAGACGTGTAACTAGGCTTTTCAGTCCACTCCATATGAATCATCAATCATCAAATTAAATAAATTTTACTTTAATCCTGTTTTCAAATCACTGAAATTCCAATGAAGACTCTCAGATTCTACCACTCATTTACATACCAGAGGAAACTTATAGTGATCAATAATCCTACTAACCTCTCAAATTCCATCCTTATGTTCCTGTTTTGAGAAGTGGAAATGCATAAGGATGGCCAACAGGACTCTGGGAAAGCTGTATAGGCCAATCCCCTGTATGGATTGCAGCAGCATTGATGGGTTAGTTACTTAGTTTCTGCCTGTTATGCCACTGGCATTTAGAGCAACAATGAAGGTCCCCCATCTCTGTCTATCCTTGGCCATATTCTCTACTGTGCCCCAGGTGTGGTTCAGGATTCTCATTTCTGTCTCTACAGTATGGCACCAACATGCCTTAGGTCTCCCACGTTTCCTCTGCCCTTCAGGGGTCTAATGACGTGGTGTATTGATGATGGAGTTGGCTTCTCTCCTCATCACATGCCCAATCCATCTCCAACGTTTCTGCTTGATGATTGTGGCCATGTCTGCTTGGTGACACTGAAGGAGTAGGGTGTGGTTGGGATATTTCTTGGCTAGAAATTACAAAGGATCTTCTGGAGGCTCATGGTGTGGAATGACAACAGCCTGGCAGGGTTGTTCTCTATCTATACGAGAGTGTGGACAAAACACAGCTCTGGTGGAGCTTCAACTTGGTGTGACGTTGTGCTTGGTTGATCCCCATATGTTGCTCAAGCATTGATGAACTCCAAACATACCAGCAACCTCGGAGGATGATGGAGATGGGAGGTCATCGATGGCCTGTGCTTCACTTAGGAGCTAAGGGCCCAAGTAAGCAAGTACTAATCCTATCAACCTGATTGTCCTTGGAGAGTCCGAGTGTCATTGGGTGATTCTGTGCGTTGACTCTATCACAGAGTGGTTCTGAGTGCCACTGTTTAGCAATGATGTAGACAATTTAGAGAGGGGTAAAGTCATGGTGGGTTGAGGGATTTTAGTTACATAAACAGACAAAGAGAAGCTGAGCCTGCTGTCCTTGCAAATGGATATTATACGGATATTTAAAATCATAAAAGCATAGATATGGTTGATAGCGAGAAGCTGTTCCTCTTGGTGGAAGGCTCATTATCTAGGCAGCTCGAATAAAACAATTTGGTATCAGAAGCTAAAGTAAGAAAAAGCTTTTCAATGGAGTGAGTGCTTATGTGGAACATACTGCCAGGATAGTAGTAAAAACAGATTAAATTTTTATATTCAAAACAAGCCAAAGAATGCGTTGCTCTGAAAGTAAAGGATTTATCAAGCTGAGGTGGAGACTACATGGATTGTTCCATCTTAGAATCAGTTCTGACTTAATATAGCATCTTCTATGCTGGAACAATTCTGTGATTCAGTACTGTGATTCAGGGATAAGCTGTCTAACTATTCTACACATACGGTAAGAACACTGCCCCTTTAAATGTACAAAGCAAGAACCGAATGGGATGGAAACTGTGAGAGACAACAGTTTAAATTGTTACTGCCAGCAGCACTTATATGTATTTGCCTTGTTTACAGTTTAGTGCTATCTGTAATACCTAGTAAGTACAGTTTTAAGCACAAGGACATCATTTACAATGTCAGCACTTTGACCTCCATAATGGTGGTGCTGAGATTTACACTGTCCACTAGAATGGAGTGTGGCTGTGAAGAAATGTTTGTGTTCCTTCTCCATTAATATTAAACCTGCAAAGAGGATCAATGAAAGGTGATGTGTAAGAGCTGTTAGAATGTTGTAGAACAGGCAGATGGTTTGCTTAAGTATGAAGGCTCCCAGTTTCCAAACATTTATTCTGCAAACAGTCTTTGTGACATTCAGGTTTGCAGTTCAAGTTGCTATCCAGCTGGCAAATCCACCTTGCTTTGTAAATCAGAAGAAATTGCCTCTCCTTTTTGTAAACCTCAGAAGCAATTGTTAGCACAATTAATACTTATATTTTTCAGGTTTCTTTTTTGATTTCAAATTACAGAAAGAGTCAAATCTAATTCAGATTTGTGTGAATTGAATTGTACTGAAACTATTGAATAGACACCAATAATTCTCCAGTTACTAGTTCAACTCCGAAACTTTTCTGACACTTCATTTCAAAAATGCAGAATGTACGTACAGTATATAAATTCTTTTCAAAGGTGATTCATGTCTCACAGATATAACTGAGCACCTGCACAAGGAAATGATTCATTTATGTATTCAAATGATATTCAGCAGAATCTACTAGGCACGTCAACTCCATTTCAATTGGCCACCTGCTCTGAACATTGATCAAACTTTACAGCTTTTTTTTCACTGCCATGTTTCTTTTTGAAATGCCAAATGCAACCTGATATGTAACTTTTAACAAATGTTCATGTTAAGTAATGTATTCTCTTGGTGGACTCTCTTTAATGTACAGGGTCCTACACTTGCTTTTATCATTGTGATATAAATTCTGTCTTGGAAAAGATTATTTGATGTACAACTTTCTCAATTTTTTTTTTTCCATATATTCTAGCACCTTGATTGTTACACCTCAAGGTTTCTTTCTTCCCACTTTTACTAACAGAATGTTAAAAATGCAGGGAAATGTGAATTTAGGTGTAATGTAATGTCAGTGATAGCCATATATAGAGATATGAAGTGGTGCACTAGATGGCCATACAGCAATGCAGAATTATTTACAGGCAATCCTCATTGTTTCTTTGGCGCTTTCTTAAAATTAAACATGTTTTTCTACATTTTCCTCATTAAATATTTAGCGTTTAAAATCATATCAACCACGTGCTTCTTTTTGGAAGGGTACTTCTCATCCAATTAGTGCAATGTACTTCCTAATTCTTTGTGATTTCTCCAACGATCTGAGGTACCTCATCCTTGAAGTGAATTTTTCTAACCCTGTGAGTCTTTTGTGGAAATGACACAATGATGAACATAAGTTAATAGTATTTATTTTAGAAATATCTGGGTAAATAGATGAGCTTATTGAATTCATTTAAATCAATTTCCAAGTTGTTATTGATAATGTACCTAAATGCAGGAGAGTGGAATTAGTGAAATTACTTATGCATTCTAATGGATGTGCTAAAATACAAAAGAAGTATAATAACTTCTATATTTTTGTTGCTATTTTGGGTGATTTTTGAACGGGGCAGTCAGCAGATAATGGACACTGAGCTGAACTGAAGTGCGTCTTTTTGATTTTGTGCTTTATGATATGTCTGTGCACAACGATGTATATATTAGATAAAAGCACGCATACGGGAAATGGCTTTAACTGGTGTCTTCACATTGTAGCGAGACAGAGAGGGAGCAATGCACATACATAGACAACAGCACATCCGCAGCCAGCAGATCAATATGTAGTGCGGAGGGGTGGGGTGTAATTGCTCTAAAAGAAATAGATCCATACATTACGCTTTCTTCCCCTTTAGATTAATTCAACACAAAACTGTATATGTACAAAACCATTCAATTTCCCTTTCATAAGCCCATATTCCAAATAAACATGCTTTCACAATAACAGTCCATAAGTAACTTCACAGTTCTAAAGATTCAGTCTATTGGGTGTCACTCTGCTTCTTTCAGGACAGCGCCTCTGACCCTGTGGATGGCATCAGGTTTGGCAGGTGTCTTGTCAACGACAACGTTCTTGTTGTGCCTTTGGATCTGTGGAGTGGCATCAGGTTTGGTAGGGGGCTTGTCTAAGACAACGTTTTCGGTTTCTGGTGTCATGTTGCTGTCAGTGACATGATCATCACTGAGAGGCAATTCCGGTAACTAAAACATGTCTGTCTTGTTGGATGCAGTTGACTCAGGTGGGATCTTCTGTTGAACATCCTGTATCTGATCCACATGAGTCTCCATATCTGATCTCCATCATCCACTGTGTACATCAATGGTCAAGGTTTTGTAGCTATCCTACTGACGTCCACTTGTCTTCTTGGTAATCACGTGCTTCTTGATTGTCTTCTTGATTCCTGTCCAATCTCGAAGCTGGTTGCTGCTTCACTTGACAACTGGCTGAACTGCTTATTCTGTACTTCCCTCTGTAGGTCTGGTTTCAGGAGGTCTATGCGAGACCTCAGATTTCTGCTCATGGTCAGCATTGTAGGTGTTTGATTTGTCATCACATGAACAGAGTTCTGATATATAAGAAGGAAGTTGTCCACCTTGTGCTGTAGAGAAATGTACTCCTTGTCCATCACTTTAATAGACTTCTTGAAGATTTGGATGAACATTTCTGCTAACTCAATCATTGCTGGCTGGTGAGGAGCTGACTTGAAATGTCTGATGCCATTTTTCTTCATGAACAGTTGGAATTCTTCTGACGTGTATTGTGGTCCGTTGTCGCTCACAATTTGTTCGGGTACCCCATTTCTGGTGAAGATAGTCCTCAGAGCGGAGGCGGTCTTTGCTGATGTGGTTGACTTCATTGGTATGACCTCCGGCCACATGGCATGAGCAGCCACAACAATCGGAAATGTGGAGTCCATGAATGGCCCAGCAGATTCAATATGTACTTGTTGCCATGGCGATGGCAGCCACTCTCATGGGTGTAACGCTGACTGTGGGGGTGTATTTTGAACTTACTGGCATCCTGGACAGCGTTTGGCCAAGTCTTCAATCTGTTTATCTATTCCATTCTCAAGCACCTTCTTATTAGCATTGAGCAGCTGTGGCAACCATTCGGGGTTGATGCCACACTGAGAGCTTTGATTGAGCACCAGTCTAGTTGGATTTTTCTCAACCATTCACATCCAAAAAGTGCTGGCCCTCCACTTTTCAATACATAAAGCTCGAACTGCTATGTTTGGCCTCCATATGTCATTTATACCTTTAGTCTGCCTTTAGGAGATGCTTTCACTGGTGTAGGTCTTTAGCATCACTAAGGTCTTTTCTAATGGTATTTTCAAAAATAGTCTGTTGTAGTCAGTCTCTGAAATTATAGACAAAGCTGACCCTGTGTCCTGTTCTATTTTAGTTTTACACCAGACACATCTATTTTAATCCAAATGATTTTGTGATCTGCGTCAGTTGTACTATGCAGTTCTAGGCATGAAAGTTCACCTTTCTCAGACTCTGTGTTGTCTGATTCTGTTTCACATTCAGTAACTTTATGCATTTGCTTAGTTTTGTGTTTCAGACTTTTCACTTGTTTGTGCTTTTTGTCTGCCTTGCACATTCTGTCCATGTGACCTTGTCTGTGACACTTTCTGCACTACTTTTCTTTGAACCAACAGTCACTTGCATATGATTTACCACATCGTTAACAGCTTTGAATTTTTGCACTATTCAGACACATTTTGTGAATTTCATATTCTAGCCTCCTTTTCTGTAGTTCTGCCACATCCTTTGCTGCAGCTTCTAATGATATTGCAATGGACAATGCCTGATCTAGGGTTAGGTCTCTTTCTGTCAAAGGCCTCTTATGAGTGCTTTGACTCTGCATGTCACATACAAGTCTATCCCTTAATAAACCAGAAAGTTCATCTCTAAAGCCACAGTACTGGGCAAGTTGGCGCAGTTCTGCAACATATTCAGAAATGCTTTCATCTTTTGCCTGTTTTCCTTTTGAAAATCTATATCTCTCAGCTATTGCCAGAGGTTTAGGGCTCAAGTGATTTTGTATATTTGTAACAATGTCATCGAACGTCATGCTCGCTGGCTTTGCAGGGGTCACTAAGTTGTGTAACAGACTGTACATTCCTGTACCCATGAAGCTAAGAGATGTAGGGGCTTTCTTTTACACCTCCATGTTGTTCACGTTACAATACAGTTCAACCCTCTCGATATATGACTCCCAGCCTTCATTAGCGCTATCAAATACGTCAACTTTCCTGACTGAAGCCATCACCACGTTACTTTCACTTTAAATTCAGCATGTCTCTCACTATTACTCATGCATTTGTTAGTGTCTGTGATGACCTTCTTGTGCTGTTTAACTTTTGCTGTTCCGTCCCATAACTTTTGGAGCAGTTTGCGCTATTTTCTGATATTTAGGTTCGTACTTGTCGCCAATTTGGAGTGTCTGTGCACAATTACATATAAATTAAATAAAAGCACGGACGCAAGAGATAGCTTTTACTGGTGTATGCACATTGATGTGAGAGAGAGAGAGAGAGAGAACAACACACATGTGCAGACAGATCAATACGTAGTGCTAAGTGGGGGGAGGAAGGATATTACACTAAAAGAAATAGATCCATAAATTACACTTCATGTTTTGTGTTTCTTGATCTTTATTTTTGTTGCTGTTTGTGTGATTTGTTTTGTTTTGTGTGTGTGGGGGGGAGGAGGGGATGCTGATATTTTTTCTTTGAATGGGTTCCATGGTTCTTTTTTGTTTCATGACTGTGGAGAAGACGAGTCTCAGGGTTGAATACTGCTTACATACTTCGATAATAAATGTACATTTAATCCTTTAATACATGTAATAAGTAACAAATGCAACTATTATAAATACTGTATATATTCAATAATAATATTTATTAAAGAATAATTCATGTTATGGATCAATACAGATAATTTTAATCTAGGTAATTTTGGGAGCAATATACTGGTATGAAAACTTAGTGTGTTAGTATCAAATGCTCTACTGTTTATAACAATGAATGAATCTACTCGTTTTATTGAGTCCAGTAGCTCCATTAAAATAGCAAACAAAAGATGACACAATAACATTAAACCATTAAATATGAGAGATTTTGCAGATGCTGGAGATCCAGAGCAACAGACACAAAATGCTGGGGGATCTCAGCACGCTAGGCAGCATCAATGGAAATAAACAGTCGGACTTTTCAGGCCAAGACCCTTCTTCAAGACTGAAAAGGAAGAGGGAAGACACCAGAGTAAGAATTTCCTTACCCCCTTCCTCTTCCTCTATCCACACTCTGACCTTTTACCTCTTCTCTCTTGCCTATGGGTTTCCTCCTCCTTCCCTTTTTCCTGTGGTCCATTCTCCCCTCCTGTCAGATTCCTTCTTCTCTGGCCCTTGACCTTTCCAACCCCCCTGGCTTCACCTGTAAACCTTCCCCTCCACACACCTTTTTATTCCAGCGTTTCCCTCTTCCTTTCCATTCCTGACGAAGGGTCTCGGCCCGAAACATAAACTGTTTATATTCATTTCTATAGATGCTGCCTAACCTTCTGAGATACCGCACCCCCCACGGTTTTGTGTTACATTAATCAAATGTTACATTAAACATTTGTGTGATTACATTACCTGCTGCAATAATAATTTTAGTGTCAGCTTTATAAACCTGATGCAAAGAAACTGGAAGCATTTCATCTCTCGTACAGACTGTAGGACTCAGGCAAGGTGTTGCTTATGTGCTAGTTATAGAAACGGGTTGTTCAGAATGCAGTACTTGTGTTGTTCATGATTCCAATTTAAACGGCACATTGTCTATACCCCACCATTCGCTGCCTGTCTAAATGATTTTTGGAGTTATTTCCTTTGATCCTGCTCTTGCCTGTTATACAACTGACTGAAGAGGATGCTTATTCCAGGAATGGAACTGGTCAAAGCAGCACCATGTAAAGATTTCATCGCAGGCTTGAGATCTACAAACATTGTAAAGATTTGCAGGTGCCTCTCTGTTCCCACTTCAAAGCTTGCCCAAAATTTAAAAGTTGTTAGTATTTGGAAATTTGAAACCATAACCATGTGATTGCATTAAATTTTCTCTGCAGTCTTTGGCATATTATTGAACTATAAAAAATACACATGAAAAATATACTGAAAGAGTGACTAGCTAAGAATGGATTGTTGTCCTTATATTAAAAAAGTATCATACTTTCATAAGTTATTCAGGCCTGGTAAGCTTTGATTACACATGGGATATTCATGGCATTTCTTCATATTCTTGTTGGTTATTAAGCTCCGCTAAAGCCATGGAAGAATACAGAAAGCAGTGACTGGGAGGATTTATGTCTTTGTGTCTGCAAGTAGAATCACACTTTATTTTATAAGTATGTTATCCTAGCAATGAAGGAAACAAGAGATCCAAATTTTTAATTCCAGTCAAACGTTACTATCAATGGAGTCCAATAAGTTCCAGTTCACTCACCCTGAAGTTCATTTCATTGGAATGTTGGCAGATTTGTAACGGTTTCATGAAAATGATACAATCCCATATGAATCTGGACTGAACAAGGTTCAAAGTGCAAACAGGAGAAAATCTGCAGATGTTGGAAATCAAAGCAATGCACTCAAAATGCTGGAGGAACTCAGCCGGCCAGGCAGAATCGATGTAAAAGAGTAAGCAGTTAACATTTTGGGCCAAGACCCTTCATCAGGACTGGAAAAAAAGGATGAGAAGTCAGAGTAAGAAGTTGGGGGGAGGGGAGGAGGAAGTACAATATCAGCGATAGGTGAAACTGGGAGAAGGGGAGGGGAGGGGTGAAGTAAAGAGCTGGGATGTCGATTCTTTACTTTATTTCACTCCTCTCCCCTCCCAGTTTCACCAATCACCTACTACCTTGTACTTCTTCCCCCCATAACCCATCTTCTTCTTCTGACTTCTCATCTTTTTTGTTCCATTCCTGATGAAAGGTCTCGGCCCAAATAGAAACATAGAAACATAGAAAATAGGTGCAGGAGTAGGCCATTCAGCCCTTTGAGCCTGTACCGCCATTCAGTATGATCATGGCTGATCATCCAACTCAGAACCCTGTACCTTCTTTCTCTCCATACCCCCTGATCCCTTTAGCCACAAAGGCCATATCTAACTTCCTCTTAAATATAGCCAATGAAACGGCCTCAACTGTTTCCTGTGGCAGAGAATTCCACAGATTCACCACTCTCTGTGTGAAGAAGTTTTTCTTCATCTCAGTCCTAAAAGGCTTACCCTTTATCCTTAAACTGTGGCCCTAAAATTGTTGACTGTACTCTTTTCCATAGATGCTGCCTAGCCTGCTGAGATCCTCCAGCATTTTGTGTGTGAAGTTCAAAGTGCATTTTATTATCCAAGTATGTATACTTTATACAACCTTGAGAATTGACTCCTTACAGGCAGCCACGAAACCAAGAACCCATTTAAAGCAAATGAAGACCATCAAACACCCAGTGTGCAAAGAGGGAAATAATCTAATTGTGCACAGCGATAAAAGTACGCAAGCAGCATTCAGAACACCAGCCGATACAGAAGACCACAGCCTCAGTCCAGCACAGGGACGAGCAAGACCCGTAGAGCTGCGAGCCAAACTGACCTGTCTCTCACCTCCAACCCCAACACGACGGACATTTCAATTTAGCCTGGCACTTAAATCGTCCAATAGGAGTTTTAACCACTCTAAAAAAAGCTGAGGAATTAAAGAATTTTTACATCATAGGGAAGATTATTAAGGCAGCAGAATTAGGATAATTTTGTGACTATTCTTCATTAGGAGTTTGAAGGCATTTGGTATGTCAACAAATACACTCTATAGATGTATCGTGGAGAGCATTCTGACAGGCTGCATCACTGTCTGGTATGGGGGGGGGGGGCTACTGCACAGGACTGAAAGAAGCTGCAGAGGGTTGTAAATCTAGTCAGCTCCATCTTGGGTACTAGCCTACAAAGTACCCAGGACATCTTTAGGGAACGGTGTCTCAGAAAGGCAGTGTCCATTATTAAGGACCTCCAGCACCCAGGGCATGCCCTTTTCTCACTGTTACCATCAAGTAGGAGATACAGAAGCCCAAAGGCACACACTCAGCAATTCAGGAACAGCTTCTTCCCCTCTGTCATCCGATTCCCAAATGGACATTAAACCCTTGAACATCACCTCAATTTTTTAAAATATATTTTATTTCTGTTTTTGCACAATTTTTAATCTATTCTATACACATATACTATAATTGATTTAGTTAATTTTTTTTCTCTCTGCTTGATTATGTATTGCATTGAACTGCTGCTGCTAGGTTAACAAATTTCATGTCACATGCCGGTGATAATATACCTGATTCTGATTCTGCCCTTAAAATGATACAGGATCACCTGCCACTCTGCTTTCATTGACATTTGGGCATTTCCAACAGACTGGGGTTCCCAGAATAAGAGGCATCATGGTGACCCTGAAAGAAAAACAACATTTAACTTGGAAGTTTAATGAAAAGGTTTAAAAACACCACCATATGTCAGCAAATTTGTGAGCTTTTTGGCAGCAGTACCATGCAAAACATGATAAATGTAGAAAACAAGTGGAATTACAGTAAGTATGTATATGTATATTAAATAGTTAAGTTAAAATAGGTAATCCAAAAACAGAAACAAATTTTTTAAGAAGTAGTGAGGTCGTCTTCATAGGTTGAATGTCCATTTAGAAATCAGATGGCAGAGGGGAAGAAACTGGTCCTGAATAACCGAGTGTGCTGTCTTTAGGCTCCTGTACCTCCTTCCTGACAGTAACAGTGAGAACAGGGTATGCAATGGGTGATGGGTTCCAAAATGATGGGTCCATGCCTCACGTCTTCCTGAGGCACCGCTCCTTGAAGATGTCTGGGATACTACAGAGGCCAGGACCCATGATGGAGCTGACTAATTTTACAACTTCCTGCATCTTACTTCAGTCCTATGCAGTAGCTTCCTCATACCCCCAAATCAGATGGTGATTGAATCACCATCAATATGATTGAATGTAATTTTAAAGCAATGTAAATGTGTGACATGCATTCACAACCCTGTTTAGCTGGCAGCCAATCTAGAAGTAGTACTGAAGCGAAGTTCAGAGACTGCAGAAGCACTACTACTCTGGAGCAGGGAGTAGAAGTGCCCTCCTACATTCCTAATTTAAGGAACCAGACAGAGCCTCTCAGTGGTACAGTACAGGGCAAGGGACAGTGAGGTGATCCATCATACTTGACTTGCATCTGTAAAACTAATAAACTGTCAAACTCAGCCTCACCCAGGAACATGGTTTGTCTTGCCAATTTTGTGTGATAATCCAGCATCAGCACAGAAAGAAACTTTACCTCATTACTTGCTACACCAGATGAATAAAACTGTTTTTTCAGTGATGATGTCAATGTAGTGTACGTACGTGAGGAGCTAACAAAGCAGACACAGTTTTCATGAACACAAGAGATCCTGCAGACCCTGGAAATCCAGAGTAACACACAGAAAATGCTGGGGGAAATCAGCAGGTCAGCCAGCATCTATGGAGAGAAATAAACAGTTAACATTTTGGGCTGAGAGTTTTCAGCATCATCTCAGCCTGAAAAATTGACTATTTATTCCTTTCCATCAATGCTGCCTGACCTGGCCAGTTCCTCCAGCATTTTATATGTAGCATTACTATACTGTTACTTAAACTCCTGAACCAAATCTAATCTAGAAGAAATCTGATGATAGAAAAACTGAAATGGTGAATATGAAATAAAAACTGAAAATACTGAGACCACCATGTCAAGAAAGACAGTAATTAAAATGATTTACTAAGGAGTCAATATCTTATATATTTTCTAGACGGAATCCTCTTGTTGAAAATGTTGATAGGTTCTTCTTGGTACAAGTTGACATGCTAAAAGGAATGCAGGTTGATGATATAATGTAAGTTAGGCCAGTGGAATTTATATCAGGCACTTTGATACAAGGTGAATATTTCAGAGATATTGGAATGATCCCTGTTATTTTTATTCAAGTATGTATAAATTGGATTTCTTACCGAAATGTGGCTGTTTATGCAATGCTAGTTCAGCATTGTCCAAATGGCCTTATGTAAAAGTCCATATTCACTTCATAGATATGTCCCAAGTCAATTAACATGGACTACAGTATAAACGGAATCGCTTCTCACTAGAGCTATCAGAAACAGAGTAAAACACAGGGATTATGTTTAAATTATAACTGAGCTTTTGGTGTATCCCATCTGCAGCTAGGTTATACTTAGAGTCTAGCCAGTAATTATAGGGTTTGGTATTAATCAACAGCTTAATAAGCTCACTTATCAGCCTTCTTTTAATAGTCCACTTCGCAGACTAACCAGTGAAGGTTTGTGGTTAGCAAGTTTGTTTCACTTTTTTGTCTTTTCATCCTGACTTTACTAATTGGTATGTGCTGAAAGGATGGCAGTGCTTGATATTGCAGCAACATTTTGCATGTGTGTTTTAATGAGCTGAATATAAAACCTCCACTCACCAAATGACTTCAGCTCTGCATGTATACTTATGGCTGTCCTTGTGTTTAATTTGTCTACAAATTGTGACCATTGCTGCAGATTATTTGCTTATTTATTGAGATACGATACAGAATAAGCCCTTCCTGCCCTTCGAGCCATGTCGCCCAGTGATCCCCTGATTTAATGCTGTTCTAATCTTGTGACAGTATACAATGACCAACTGGTACATTGTTGGACTGTGGAAGGAAACCCATGTGGTTACGGGGAGAACGTACAAACTCCTTGCAAGCAATGGAGGGAATTGAACCCAGGTCGCCTGTACTGTAAAGTGTTGTGCTAACCACCACGTTACTGTGTTGGCCCTATTGGCAATATGTTTGTATAATGGAATGTGCTTTTTTCCATTTAAACTGTAACAATATTGCAGACGACACCAAATAGGAGTGTGTTTTTGATACATAGGAGGACTGATTTCTGTAAAGTCAAATTCATTTGGCAATACGTGGCAGGTGAACTAGCAATGTTTTAAAGCCCTGCTACTGAAGTATAATACACTATAGATTGGACTAAGTCTGCTTGGCAGGGAAGGTCACTTGTTAGATGAGAGGGGAAAGTCAGGACCTTGGGCCAGGTCAGGTTGTTGATCGTGCAATCTACCGCTGGCAATGAGGTTTAGACTGGTGTTGGAAATGGTAGCAGTTCAGAAAGAAGCCATGACTACAGATGTCATGGGGGGTGGGGGGAGTCTAGGAGAAATCACACAGGTGTTTAGTTTATTTAAGAGAATAAAGTATTAGGACATAGAACATAAAACATAGAAGAGTACGGCACAGGAACAGAACCTTCAGTCCACAGTGTTGTGCCAATCCAGCTAAAAAGCAAATCAAACACTAATCCCTGCTTCCTTCACAATGCCCATATCCCTCCATCTTCATGAGCCTCTCTAAACATCTCTTAAAAGATTCTAATTTATTTGTCTCCACCACCATAGCAGGCCGTGCATCCCAGGCATCCCCGACTCTCTGAGCAAAAAAAAAAACTTATATCCTCCTTGAACCTATCTCCCCTCACCTCAATGCATGCCCTCTGGCATTAGATACTTCTGCCCTGGGAGAAAGATACCCCCCTCTACTCTATCTATGCCTCTCATAATCTTATAAGCCTCTGTCAGATTTCCTCTCAGTCTCTGCCACTCCAAAGAAAACAGCATAAGTTTGTCCAGCCTCTCAAGATACCTCATACCCTCTAAATTGGACAGCCTCCTCTTCCATACCCTCTCCAGACCCTCAGCATCTTTCGTATAGTGGGGTGACCAGAACAGTATGCAATACTCCAGATGTGGCAGAACTAGTTTTATAAAGTTGGGACATAACCTCTTGATCATTAATATTGGTATTAATGGAATTGAAACTTAATAAATAGAACATAAAACAGAACAGGAAGAAGCTCTGCAGCCCATCGTTACTCTGCCAACTAGGATGACAATTTAAAATGATCCTACCTGCCTGCATACATTCCATATCCCTCCAGTCCTTGCCTGTTTATGTGCCTGTCTACATGCCTCTTAAATGCTGCTATCATATCTGTGTCCACCACCTGTTCTGGTAGCATGTTTTAGGCTCTTGTCGCTCCATGTGTTAATTACATGATTTGTACATCTCCCTTAACTTTTACCTCTCTCATTAAAGCTATACCCTCAAGCATTTGTCATTTCTAATTTCGAAGAAAGATTCAAACATCTCCCATATCCTTACCTGTCATAATTTTATCAGGTCTCTGAGGGTCACCCCTCCATCTCCGATCCTCGAGAGGAAACAATCCAAGACTGTCCATCTCTCCTTATAGATAACACTCTCTAATGTATTGCTGAACCTCATCTGCACCATCTCCAAAGCATCCATACATATTTTTATATACAAAGGTTTATTTAGATGAATATAATAACACAATATTATTGAAGAAAAGACAGCTATATAAGGAATACAAAAAATAGTAATAACGTTAACCTTAGGGCATGTGAACATATGAGAGCTATAGTCAAGAGGGAAATTCAGATTGCCAAAAGGCAGGTGGAGAAGGATATTGTTGATAATGCAAAATCCAAGAGATTTTTCCAATACTTCAGTAGTAAAAGAAAAGTCAAGGAGGAAACAAAGTGTATTAGAAATAACAGTGGGGTGATAAATTATGCAGAAAGGGACATAGCAGATACTCTTAATTTACAATCTGTTGAAGTATTCACCTGTGAAGATGTTAGCAATATGTCAGCAAGTGCAGAGAAAAATAAGGTTGTTTTGAGTTACTTAGAGATCTTAGAAAGCGAGGTCCTGCTTCAGCTGAAAAGGCTGAAAGTTATTAAATCCCCAGGCCAAAAATATAGGGTACTTGAAGCCAAACCTCCAATTTATATACAAACCTCTAACATCTAATTTTCAAAACTCATTGAAGACTGGTGAAATCCCTAAGGACTGGAAATGGGCTAATGTTGTCCCGGTATATAAGAAGGGTGATTGTATTGACGCAGGTAGCTATAATCCAGTAACCTTAACTTGTATCACAGGAAACAATAACTAAGAATGAGATGGAAAAGCAGACGATAAGACCAGACATGTTAGTAGAAAGCCAGCATGGGTTCAGAAAGGAGAAATCATGTTTTATTAATATGCTGGAGTTCTATGAAGAGGCAACTAAAACTTATGATAACAATAAAGTGGTTGATATCATTTACTTGAACTTAGAGAAGGCTTTTGATAAGGTACCCCTTTAGACAAATTACAGGAGGTAGGGATTCAGGGTAAGGTGTGTGAATGGATGCAGAATTGGCTCAAAAACAGAAGACAACAAGTTCTGGTGAGAGGATCATTTTCATACCTAGAAGATGTTAAAGGTGGGATTCCGCAGGGAGCAGTTTTGGGGCTGCTGCTGTTTTTGATGACACAAAATTAGGGGAATGGGCTGATAACATGCAGGCAACAGAATCAACACAGTTAGATCCAAACAAAATCCAATGTGGGCAGATAAATAGCAGATGAAATTTAATGTAAGTAAATGTGAAGTATTACATGTAGGAAGTAGATATATTAGATATCAATATACAATGGGGGGGTTGTCATGAGTTAGAAAGTGCACTGTATGAGAAGGTTTTGGACGTCTCGATGGAATCATTACTATCGTCATCTAGACAATGTACAGAAGCGATTAGGAAGCCAAATAGGATGTTGGGCTATATAACGCGCTGAGTGGAGTTCAAGTCTGGAGATAATCTCCTTAAGCTGTACAATCAGAAACAGAATCAGGATCAGGTTTATTATCACCGGCTTGTGTCATGAAATTTGTTACCTTAGCAGCAGCAGTACAATGCAATACATGATAATACAGAAAGAAAAATAAATAATTTAATCAATTACTATAAGAAAATATATGTATATTAAATAGATTAAAGATAGTGCAAAAACAGAAGTAATACATATTAAAAAAGTGAGGTAGTGTTTACAGGTTCAATGTCCATTTAGGAATTGGATGGGAGAGGGGAAGAAGCTGTTCCTGAATCACTGAGGGTGTGCCTGTACTTCCTACCTGATGGTAACAGTGAGAAAAGGGCATGCCTGGGTGCTGGAGGTCCTTAATAATGGACGTTGCCTTTCTGAGGCACCGCTCTTTGAAGATGTCTTGGATACTACAGAGGCTAGTACCCAAGATGGAGTTGAAAAATTTTACAATTTTTTATAACTTCTAATGCACTTGTGAGACCACACCTGGAGTTCTGTGTACAATTTTGGTCTCCATATTGTGTGAGGGATGTATGTAAAGGCACTGGAGAGAGTCCAGGGAAGGGCAATGAGACTCATTCCAGGTCTGTAGGGTATGAGCTTTGAAGAAAGATTGAAACAATTAAATCTTTTCAGCTTAAGTAGACACAGAATGAGAGGAGACTTGATAGAAGTGTCCAAAATCATTAAGGGTATAAGTAAGGAGGATGCCAGCTGCTACTTTAAAATTAATCCATCAACAAGGACCTGAGGCCATAGGTGGAGACTGGTTAAGGGGAGATTTCAGACTAACATCAGGAAGCATTTCTTTACACAGCAAGTTGTTGACACATGGAACTAACTACCTGGTTGATTAGTTGAGAATAGTACCTTAGAGACTTTCAAATCGACACGTGATAGTTACAGTGCCTTGTAAAAGTATTCAGCCCCCAACCCCTTGTTCACATAAATGAGTTTTACAACCAGGATTTTGATCAAAATAACTGAGGATTTTTATTTGTGAATCTCATGCCTCTTTCTTCACAGTAGAGCCCTCCAAAAACAGTGAAAATTGTAAAATATGAAAAACTAACAGTTTAAAAACTGAAATGTCAGCAGTTCAAAAGTATTCATTCCCCTTTGTTCAGTTCTTAGTAGAATCACCTCTTGCAGCTATCACAGCCAGTAGTCTTTTTGGATAAGTCTCTATTAGCTTTGAACAATGTGATGGGGCAAGATTTGCATATTCCTCCTTGCAAAATTGTTCAAGCTTCTCTTTTCTTTTTTTCATTTTTCATTTTTAGAATCTTCTTATTGGTACATAATCTTCTACAGCTATAGAATGATACAAAACTTCAACAGATTAATATGTATACAATTAATAAAGCTGAAGAAAAAAGCTTTATAAATTTATATATAAAAATGGGAAAAAAATTTATATAGGAAAAAGAAGGAAAAAAAGAACCCTGTCTAACTAGGAAAATAACCCACTGACTACAAAAAAAAAGAAAAAACCCATTAGGAATCAACCCCCTGGAGCAATACGTTTTACCATCATCTAAATATATAAAGAAAAAGAGTCATCAACAGCCAATTCATATTTATAAAAAAAATTAAAATTGGAAGGAAATAATATAGAATAATTCAAATTAAATGGTAATATTTGGCAAAAGAACCCCATCTTCTCTCAAAATCGAATCGAGGATCAAAAGTTCTACTTCTAAATTTTTTCAAACTGAGACATAACATTACTTGAGAAAACCATCCAATTAATGTAGGGGAAGAAATATCTTTCCATTTTAATAGAATAGCCCTTCTTGCCAATAATGTAACAAATGCAATTACATGTTGATCTGAAGATGAAATACCCTGAATATGACGTGGAACTATTCCAAATAGAACAGTCAATCTATTAGGTTGTAAGTTAATTTTCAGAGCTTTAGAAATTGTAGAAAATAAAGATTTCCAAAACAATTGTAATGAAGAACATGACCAGAACATATGTGACAAAGTAACTACTTCAGTTTTACATCTATCACAGTAGTTGTCTATACTAGGAAATATTTGAGATAGTCTCTCCTTTGTTAAATATTAACAGTGAACAATTTTAAATTGAATTAAACAGTGGTTGGCACATATAGAAGAAGAATTTATGTATTTCAAAACTCGAAGCCAATCTTCATTTACACAGGTCATATTAAGTTCTCTCTCCCAATCTTGTTTAATCTTTAGTGGTAGGTTCTCTTTTTGTAACAAAAATAAATTATAAATTCTGCTAATGGAACCTCTCACTAAAGGATTCAACTTCAAAATAGTATCCAACAAATCAGATTCTTGTAAATATGGAAACTTAGGTAAATATTGTTGTAAAAAATGTCTAACCTGAAAATATTGCAAAAATGTGAATGAGCAAGAGAATATTTGTTAATTAACTCTTCAAAAGTCATCAATCGACCATCACAAAATAAATCTGTAAAAGAACAGATCCCTTTATTTCTCCATAGGAGAAAAATAGGGTTGGTTATTGAAGGTTTAAATGAAAAGTTTCGATATAAAAAACTAGACAACTTAAATTGTTTAAAATTTTTTTTAAATGGGAAACCGAACCCAAATCCGTAGGGATTGTTTAATAACCGGGTAAAGATTTAAATTTGGAATTTTAGAGAGCTGTAAAGGTATTGGAGCTCCTACTATTGAAGTTAAGTGAAATTGTTTAACAGCTTTTAATTCCAAATCAACCCATAGTAGTTTTTGGCTCTTATCAAGCCAGTATAACCAAAAACATAATTGTCTAATATTCACAGCCCAATAATACAGTCTTAAATTGGGGAGTGCAAGTCCACCAACTTTTTTGGATTTTTGTAAATGATACTTGTTAATTCTTGGTCTCTTATTGTTCCAAATAAAGGAAAAAATAAGAGAATCAATTTGATCAGAAAATGTTTTAGTTAAAAAGATAGGTATATTTTGGAAAATATATAAAAATCTAGGTAAAATCATCATTTTTACAGCATGGATATGACCTATTAAAGAAACAGTAAGTGGATTCCATCTAGAAAATAGTTGTTTCATGGAGTCTATTAAAGGAAATATATTAGCTTTATAAAGATCTTTATATTTTTTAGTAATTATAATACCTAAATATCTAAATGTATTAACAATTCTAAAAGGAATATCATTATGTATACTAACAGGGGCATTTAATGGAAACAATTCACTTTTATTCAAGTTAAGTTTATATCCTGAAAATTTTCCAAAATCTTTAAGTGTTTCCAAAAGATTAGGAATAGATTCCTCAAGATTCGAAATAAGAATCAAAAGATCATCTGCATAAAGAGAAATTTTATGTATAGTTCCATTTATAAAGATACCATGAATGTTTTTAGCTTCACATAATGTTATAGCTAAAGGCTGCAATACAAGATTAAATAATAATTTAATACCATAAAGGACTTAATGGACATCCCTGTCTAAAACCACGAGAAAGTGAAAAAAAGAAGACCCGTAATTATTAGTAATGACCGTGGCAATAGGGTTCTTATAAATCATTTGAATCCATCTGTTAAAATTATTACCAAAACCAAATTTTTCTAATACTTTAAACAAATATGGCAACTCAACTCTATCAAATGCCTTTTCTGCATTGAGAGAGATAACACATTGAGGTTGCTTAGATAATGGTGAATATATAATGTTCATCAATCTCCAAACATTAGAGAAAGAATAATGGCCTTTAATAAAGCCCATTTGATCCATAGAAATGATTTTAGTTTAAAAAATTTCCAAGCAATTAGCCATTATTTTAGAAAGAATTTTTGCATCCACATTAAATAGTGAAATAGGTCTATATGATGAGCATTCAACAGGATCTTTATCTTTTTTAAGAATTAAGGAAATAGATGCTTCATAAAAAGAAGGTAAATTACCCTTCTTTAAAGGATTCATGAAATATTTCCAAAAGATACAGAGAAAGTAATCTTTCAAATTTTTTGTAAAATCCCACAGAATAACCATCAAGTCCAGGAACTTTACCTGATGGCATTGATAAAATAGCTTTCTGAATTTCATGTTCAGTAATTGGAGCATCGAGCATCTGTTGATCTTCAAAAGAAATTTGTGGAAATTTAATTTTATGTAAAAAGCCTTCATTTTGGAGGAATCTGCAAGAAATTGAGATCTATAAAGATCAGAGTAAAAATCTTGAAAAGTATTATTAATATCCTCATTGCTACTTGCTATATCTCCATTATTTTTATGAATCTTTAACATTTTTCTTTTAGCTCTAGCTTCTCTTAATTGGAAAGCTAAGAGCTTATTATTTTTAGACCCAAAAATATAAAATTGAGTTTTCAATTTAAGCAAATATCCTTCAATAGGATGTGTTAGTAATAAATTATACTGTGATTGTAATTCTACTCTTCTTTTAAATGAAACAACATTTGGAGAGATTGCATTGATATTATCTAATTTTTTTAATTTGTTGAGAAATTTTATCTAATTCCATTCTTGTTTGTTTCTTCAATTTAGCTATATATGATATAATTTGACCATGTAAATAAGCTTTTAATGTATCCCAAATTATTAACTTTGAGACGTTTCTTGTATTATTAAAGAAAAAAAACTCTTTTATCTGAGTTTCAATAAACTCAACAAATTATGAACTTTGTAATAAATATTCTGGAAAACGCCACAATGGTCTGGTAGAAACACCATCTTTCAATTCAAATATTAAGTTTAAAGGAGCATGCTCAGAGATAGCAATCGCATCATACTCACATTTCTGAACATTAATAAAAGTCGAGGGTCGACTATAAAATGGTCGATTCTCGAATATTTATTATGAACATGTGAGAAAAAAGAGTATTCTCTATCACTAGGGTGCATATGCCTCCAGATCTCAATTAAACCATAATCAATTAAAAAGGAATTAATAAGTGATGCAGAACGATTAGGGAGTTGATGTTTGGATGATGACTTATCCATTAAAGGATTTAAGCAAGTATTAAAATCACCACCCATTAATAACATATATTCATTTAAATCAGGTAATAAAGCAAAAACAGCTTTAAAAAATGAAGGATCATCAACATTTGGTCCATAAATATTAACCAAAACCATTTTCTTATTACAAATTATTCCTTGAACAATCAAAAACCTACCATTAATATCGGTTATAATATCCTCCTGATTAAAAGGAATAGTGGAATAAATAAAAATAGCGACACCTTTAGCTTTACTCTGGGAGTTTGCATGAAACGGAGGATCCTTCTAAAATTTAAAAAATCGATTTTTATCACATAACCTGATATGCGTTTCTTGAACAAAGATTATATCAGGCTGGAATCGGTTTATAACTTTAAATGTTTTCTTACGCTTAATAGGATGATTCCAACTGTGAACATTCCAAGTTAAAACATTTAACTGTTTAGATATCATCATGAAACTTTGTATCTAAAAAGAGTAGTTAGACACATGTCAGGAATAGGTGGGTTCAAGCTATGCCAGGTTAGTTGGGGAGCAGCGGTGGACAGCAATCTTGAGGTCTTGCCAGGGATGTTTGATCGGGTCAAGGCCAGGTCTCTGACAGAGCCACTCAAGGACATCAATTTTCTTCATTTGAAGCCACTCCATGGTTGATCTGGCAGTGTGCTTTGAGTCATTGTCCTGCTGAAGAACAAGCTTACTCCCCAGTTTAATCATTCTGGTAGAGGCTGCAGAATTGTATCCAGGATCTCACTATATTTAGCATTCATCTTCCCATCATTCCTGACCATATTTCCAGTCCCTGTTGCTGAGGAACATTCCCATAGCATGATGCTACCTCCATCATACTTTACAGTGGGAATGGTGTTACCTGACTGATGTACAGTATTAGATTTACACAACTCATACCGCTTAGCGTTGAGGCCAGAAAGTTCCACTTCAGTCTCATCTGACTAAATGACGCTTTAAAAAGTCTGCACGGGCAAGGATATGTGTTTTTTTATCTAGGGCTTGCCACTCTTCCATAATTTTTTTTTGTGCAAGGCCTTAGAGATAGTGGAACCATGAACTTCATCTCCAGTTGCAGCCACTGGCTTCTGCAGCTCCCTCAGAGTGACTGTTGGCATCACAGTAACCTCTCTTACATATGCCATTCTTCTCTGGTGACAAACTTTAGAGAAGCGACCTGACCTAGGCAGTGTGGATGTGGTTTCATATTTTTTCCAGTTTTCACTATGAGCTGCACTGAACGGCAAGGTATGTTCAGTGTCTTTGAGGTTGTCTTGTACCCTTCTCCAGATTTGTACCCTTCTTTATTATCATTTCCCTGACTTATCTTGAATGTTCTTTTATTTTCATTTTGGGTTGATCTGTTGAATATCTATTATACTGTTGGACCTTACAGAGAAAGAGGGTAGTCATTCTTATGAATTCATTGAGAACAAGTGATCCTCCAGTTTTCTACATTAACAAGTTGGGTGAGTTGGTAAGGTAATAGTATATTGCATCTGAGGAAAGTTGGCATAGTAATTACAATGGGGGATGAATACTTTTTCAGCTTCAAAATTTTGGTTTTTAATTTTTAATAAATTCTTAACAGGTTTAGAAATTTCTCTTCTGATTTGACATGAAGCATAATGTTTTGTAGATTAGCTCAAAAATTCTACTTCAAAATATTTTAAATTTAGAAAATGAGGTAGATAAAAGTGAAAATAACTGTGGGGGCTGAATACTTTTTCAAGGCACTGTATTTCAACACTCGAGAGATTTGGGAAGCTTTGTTGGGCTGCATCACCTGTTCTTGTCAAAAACTTTCTAACGTTCTGATGTTCTAACAACAATACAACCATGCGACTTTCAGGACTCCATAAATACACTGCTAAAATTTTCAAATTTATATACAGTCATCAATATCTACAACAAATTTGATCTCCTGAGGGGACCACCATTCCTCGAAATCCCCTATTGTACCCATGGACATTACATGCTCCTTCTGCTGGAACTCCTGAGTGCAGGTGTAATCCTGAAAGAGGGAAAGCAGTTGGCTTAGGCAGCAACCTAGACCTATGAATGGCCAGCTTACCCAGAACGAGGAGAAAACCGACCAGGACATCCCCCAAACCCCCACATTCCTCCGTATCAGGTGACCATAGATCAGGAGTGTGGTGTGGAGCTGAAGTACATCTAGAACCTAAAGAGCTACCCCTTCATATATTTGAATAGAGGCTGAAACCTCATGCACTCCATGTACATGTGATACACTATCCCTTTGGGGCCAAAGAAATGACAGGTTTCCGTAATTTTCCATACCTTTTCTATATTCTATAATGTGATGATTATAATCTGCTCTAAGTGTGGCCTAACCAAAGATGCACCTAGTTGCAACGTGACTTCCCACCTTTTATACTCAATGCTTTGAGTACTAGAGGCACCACACACACACGAGATTCTGCAGATGCTGGAACATCAGGGCAGCACACACACATGAGATTCTGCAGATGCTGGAACATCAGGGCAGCACACACAGAACGCTGGAGGAACTCAGCAGGTCAGGCAGAATCCATAGAAATTTGATGTTTCAGTTTGAGACCCTTCACCCAGACTGGAAAGGAAGGGGGGAGACGGCAGAATAAAAAAGTGGGGGAGGGAAAGAAGGACAAGCTACAAGGTTGATGGCTGAAGCCAGGTAGGTGAGAAAGGTAAAGGGCTGGAGAAGAAGGAATCTGATAGGAGGGGAGAGTGGACCATGGAAGAAAGCTAAGGAGGGGGAGGTATAGGCAGTTGAGGTAAAGAAGTAAGAGGCTAGAGTGGGGAATAGAAGATAAAGAAAGGGGGAGGGTTAATGGCTGGTCACCAGAAAATTCTGCTTTTTGCGGTTAGAGCAAAGGTGCTTAAAAGGCAGTTAACATCGAGTCTCACCAATATAGAGGAGGCCGCTTTGGAAGCACCTATGGGTACATTGGATTAAGTAGATGACTCCACCAGATTCACAGGCGAAGTGTTGCCTCACCTGGACCGACTGTTTGGGGCCCTGAATGGAGGTGAATGGGCAGGTGTAGCATTTCTGCTACTTGCAGGGATATGTGCCAGGAGGAAGATTAGTGGGGAAGGAGGAACGGACGAGGGAATCACAGAGGAAAGTGGAGAGTGAAGGGAGGAAAAGATGTGCTTGGCGGTACGATTCTGTTGAAGATGGCAGAGGTTGCAGGGAATAAAGTGTTGATTACAGAGACTCATGGGGTGGTAGGTGAAGGCAAGAGGAGCTCTATCACTGTTAAGGGAGTGGGGAGATGGGGTGAGTGTGGATGTCCGGGGAATGGAAAAGATGCAGCATCAATGGTAGAGGAAGGGAAGCCCCACTCTTTGAAGAAGGTGGACATTTCTGATGTCTTGGAAAGGAAAGCCTTATGCTAGGAGCAGATGCGGTAGGAACAAAGGAACTAAGAAAAGAGAATAGCATTTTTACAGAAGACAGGGTGGGAAGAGGTGTTGTCAAGACAACCATGAGAATTGGTTGGTTTATAAAATATAGCGTGAGACAGTTTGTCTCCAGCATTGGAGACAGAGAGATTGAGAAAGGAGGGATAGGTGTCAGGAATGGACCAAGTGAATTTAAGGGAAGGGTGGAAGTTTGAGGCAGAGCTGATGGAATCAGAACTCTGCATGGGTGCATGAAGTAGCACCAATACAGTTGTCTATATCTCAGAAGAAGAGTTGGGGACCATTACTGGGGAAGGCTTGGAACATGAACTGTTCTATGTAGCCACTAAAAAGGAAGGCAAAGCTGAGGCCCTTGTGGGTGCCATTAGCTACCCCTTGAGTTTGGAGAAAGTGGATGGAGCTGAAGGAAAAATCGTTGAGGGTGAGGTTCAGTTCTGCCAGGCAAAGGAAGGTCATGGTGGAGGGGAACCGGTTGGGTCTTTTGTCGAGAAAGAAGTGGAGAGCTTTAGCTCTGCGAGATGGGGGGTACAAGTGTATAGGGATTGGATATCCAAGGTGAAAAAGAGGTATAATAGCTTACACTCTGTTTACCGCTCTACTTCTATTGCCTCCTTCAGGGAGCAGTTGATTTGAATACGAAGTGCTCCAAGCGTCCTGACATTTACTGTATACTTTCCTCTTTCATTTGATCTCCAAAACTACACCACCTCACACTTGTCTGGATTAAAGTCCGTCTGGCATTTCTCCACCCATATTTCCAACTGATCTATTTTCTGCTGTGTCTTTTGACAACTTTATTCACGATCTATCACTCTGCCAATTTTCATGCCGTCAGTAAACTAATTTATCAGCCCAGCTGTATATCACAAGCAACAGATATCCTAAAAGTTCAAAATTTCAATGTTCAAAGTACATTTATTATCAGAGTATGTATACGTTATACAACTGTGGGGTTTGTTTCTTACAGGCAGCCACAAAACAAAGAAACCCAAAAGAACTCATAAAAAAGACTGCTAAATACCCAATGTGCAGAAAGAGACAAACACAAACCGTACAAACAATAAAAGAAAGCAAATAGCATTCAGACCAAACATAAGTCCATGGACATGAAGCTCAGAGCAGCTGGAGCAGGCCACAGCCTCGGCCTAGTTCAGGCAGAGCCAAGTAAATTTTACAGAACAGGGAGCAGAACCGGCTCAACCCTCACCTCTTGTCCCACACCCTGTCATTTTAATCCATCTGGCTCAGCATTATGGCCATCCAAACACCGGGTCATTTTGTGCATGAGCACCCGGGCTCTGTTGCACTGATACACTCTGGGCCTGGACCCCACCACCATGTTTCAGCCTGTACCCGAGCTTCTCCAAATCAGCCTGGCACTTCGGTCAATCAAACCTTACTCTCGGTTTAAGTGAATGGAGCTCAAATCTGCCTCATCTCCGCTCTGACTTTGCCTCAGATGCTGTATGCCTCAAACTCGCTTTGACTTTGTCTTGCACCCGCATGCTTCGAACCTTGTCTCAGTCTTGCTTTCGCTTATCTCCCCATTGTTTGCAGTGATTGTTTACCATAAGTTGTACAAGAAAAAGTGTTTTACTAAAGTATTAGTTGTGTTCTTTGTTTACTTACCGCCAGTAAGTAGTCGCTGGGCTTCAGCAGCACCATCTTAAATTAGTTCTAGTATTGATCCCTGAAAATACCACTGATCACAGGCCTCCAATCACAATAACATCCCTCTACCAGTATCCTCTGTATTCCATGTCCTAGCCAATATTGAATTTAATCTCCATGGATCTCATGAGCCTTAATCTTCTGGGTCAGTCTACAATGAAGAACCTTGTCGAATGTTTTACTAGAGTTCACATAGAGAACATCCATTGTCCTGGCCTCAATAATCATTTTTGTCACCTCCTCACAGAACTCTGTCAAGATTTTAAGACATGATCTTCCTTATTCTACTCTAGACGTATGCTTTTTCTTTCCCAAAGATTCTTCTCCATTAATTTCCCTACCACCGAGATGCATCTCGCCCTCCTATAATTTGCTGGTTTCACCCTGTTGTCCTTTTTAAACAAAGAACCAATGTTGATCATTCTCCAGTCCACTGGAACCTTGCCTGTGTCCGAGCATCCTCCTCTCTAATCTCAGATGTTGAAAATCAGTTCAATTATATGAGGATTCTTTCTATTCCTTGGGTGTTTTGAGTCTTGCTCAAGCTTAAGTGGCTGAGTGTTCATTTAGACAACTCAATTCTTCATTGCAATTGCTGGAAACTGTTTGTGGATTGTCCTATCAAAATCTTTCATCATTTTAAATCCACCTATTAAATCCCTTTGGCCTACTAATTCCATTGTAAAGATTTCCAGCTTCAAGTTCGCCTGGTTGACCATGGATGTTAAATGTCTGTAGAAGCTTTCCTGGCTAGCTACAAAAAGTATGGTCATTTTCTGTGCTTTTTGGTTCCCTAGGTAATTCTGTTCTCCTTAACCTTCAATACATTAATGCATTTTATGGTTAATTCTAGGACATTACTGTTATAAAATAGTTATCAAATTTACCATGGCAATATGGTCTGTGCATGTGAGGATGGTTCACTCTGATTTGCTCCTGAGCTTCATTGATGGCACAGTCATTGCTGGATACCAGGGATCCCCTGGAGAACTTGCCAGAGTGCCAATTATGTGGCAAAGGTTGCTAGTGGATAGTCTGGAATGCTCTGTTGCTGGACTCCCCATGAAGACCAGGCAAAATACTCCAGTGTGCTGAGAAACCGTGACATTCCATGAGGAATTACTTTTGCTCCTGTGCAGGACCCACCTCTGTTCAATTTCCTCAAGCTGGGAAGAGGATACATTACATATTTTAACTAGCCCTATCTTCAAACAAAAATGGAATTTTCTTTAAATTAATTATTTCAGTTGATTTCTATTTTCTGCAGTCCTCTATCGCCTCCTAGCTCCTTGCATCATTGCCGATCCCCCACCTGTCTTCTCCCACCTATACAGTACTTACTGTGTTTGTTTGTGATATATGACCACGAGGAGCACAGAAAAGAACATATTCATCGTTGAAATGCTTTTGGATATTCTGAAGCTGTGGAAGATGGATCAAATGGTTCAATTAAATATCACAGAATGTAGACAGTATACAACCTGACATGCTGACTCTTCGCAGACGTCCATGAAACGAGAGACTGCATAGAATGAAGGCAGATATTTTTCTTTCTACAGCAAATGCTTTCTTGACAAACCGAGCTAGCTGTAACTGCAATGGTTCCAGGACACCGATGAATATACAAGCACTCAAGGAACCTAAGGGTATGCCTAGGCTATGAGTTGTATCCTTTATTTACATGCTGGCACAGCAGAAATGAACAGAACATTAGATGGATAGTACACAACTGCTGTAGCATCCTCTTGTCTGCTCTTTTATGCCAGATGAAGTTACATGGGGATGAGGAAAGGGAGTAGATTAGGTTATATAATGAGTTGAAACATCACATCATCCTGTTAGATCATGGCATATCTACATCTTGACTCCTTTCACCCACTTTGGTTTGATATTCCTGGACAGGATACCCTTACATCACATCGATCTATTGATTTCTGCGTTACACTCTCTTGAATTTTGATGGCAAGCAATGCCACTGAGCTGCAAGAGAGGTTCAGTACGTGTGTTTGTTAGATGTTATCATTCGTGGTGCATTGCGCATTTTTACAATATTACACATGACCTATGTAAACATACACATTGCAACTCTTAAAAAAATGTCCTGCTATATTTGTCTACACACTGTTCAACTTAAAGCAATGATCAATTGCTTTAAAGAGACTAATACAAGCAGAAACCTTCACCATGCAAAATTGGTCAGCCTTCATTTCAGAGAAAGGGACTGTCAAAGACTCCCAAGTGAACCAACCCACTTTTAGAGTTTCATTAATCATAGACTAAATTGAGGAGCAAATGATATACAACCATCAGAGCTTTCAACCACAAGAGACAATAATGGCACTAACAAGGTCATTGCAGAGAGGTCATGACCCAAATCTCTCATCTCCACAGCTAATAACACAACAATGTTTAAAGAGGTCTTTGCATTTTAGAAAGCCCAAAATGATAAACTTCACCAGGGCATATCCAGTATGGGTTCTGAAATTAGCTGTCTAGATGAGAGCAACCATACAATTGTGAGAAAAGGCTTAGTCTCATGGCTGACCACACACAAACATCTGTGGACACAGGCAGTATACACCAGTGGATGACCACCCATACTCAAAAAAAGCAACTAACCGCAGATATGATCACTCCAGCTGCTGCCACCATATGCTGATGATAATGCTTGACGTGGCATCTATATTCCAAATATACAACAAATTTTTATATAATAATTGAGTTATTATGATGTGGAATTCACTGCTGGTAAATTAATAGATACAGGTAACATTTGTTGTGCATTTCTATATAATTTTTAACAGCTTTTACAGACATTAAACATAATGGTGTGTGTAAACATAATATTCTATTTAGACCATAAGACATTTCAGGTAGATGGAGCTCATCAGCCTGGGAGGACAGTCCATCTAAGAGGGAAAACTCTGATTTCAAACCTTCGCTGCCTTGCGGCCATACTCACTCATGGAAAGGCTTCGGGAGTAAACCCGGAGGACAAATCCGGAGCTGGAGTCCCTAAGACAGTCCAACGTTGCCTTCAACCTCATTCTGACAACTCCTGCTGTATTGACAATTGTCCTTCCTTCCCTTGGACAACATCGGTGGCGTGGAGAGAGGAGACTTGCTGCATGGGCAACCACTGGTCTTCCAAAACAACCTTGCCCAGGCCTGTGCCTCGGAGAGGCTGAAGCAAGACTTTCCAGGTGCAGATCCATGGTCTCGCGAGGCTAATGGATGCCATCCAGAAGACCATTAAAAATAGGACCAGAATTAGGCCATTTGGCCCGTCGAATCTGCTCTGCAATTTCATCATGGCTGATTGATGGTTCCTCTGAACTTCATTCTTCTGCTTTCTCTCTGTAACCTTTAACAACTGGACTAAACAAGAATCTATCATCTTCTGCCTTAATTACACACAATGACCTGGCCTCCACAGCTTCCTGTGGCGATGAATTCCATAGATTCACCACTTTCTGACTAAAGAAATTCCCCCTTATCTCTGTTTTAAATGGATGTCTCTGTATTCTAAGGCCGTGCTCTAGATTCACACACGATAGGAAACAATTTCTCCACATCCAATCTATCCAGCCCTTTCAAAATTCAATAGGTTTCAATGAGATCCCCTCCTCCTATTCTTGAAATTCCAGTGGGTACATGAGCAGAGCCATCAAACACTTCTCATAGAATAACCCTTTCATTCCCAGAATCATTCTTGAGAACTTTCTCTGAACACACTCCAAGGTCAGCACATCCTTACTTAGATAAGGGGCCTAATACTTCTCACAATGCTCCAAGAGCCTTAGAAATCCTCAGTATTACACCCTGGCTTTTATATTCTAGTCTTCTCAAAATGAATGCTTTCCTCATCACTGACAGAGCCTGCAATTTATCCTTTAGGAAATCCTGCAGGAGGGCTTCCAAGTCCCTTTGCACCTCGGATTTTTTAATTTTCTCCAAGTTTAGAAAATAGTCTATGCTTTTCTTCCTTCTCCTCCAAGAGGACGACAATCTTGTCTTAGGGTCTCTGAGGCTTATGTGCCTTGATGACCTGGAGATTTATGTTGGCTGGGATCAGGGCTTTATGCTTTAACTCTTAGTAGTGTCACACAGGTCAAAGGGTAGAGGCCAGACTAAGAGTGGTCCACTGGTCCTCAAGGTTTGGGGGTTCAAGTCACAGCTAACAACCCTAACTGTTAAAAAAAATTGTTATAGAATCAGCAGTGAAGAATCCTTCTATATCTGTGTGTGGCAGTATTCCTGAGTCTCCATCTGGGATTTGCATGACTGACAGTCATGAAAACTGAGAGGAAGCTACTGGCATGTTGAAGGAAGCACTGATCACCAAGACCAAGACCAAAATTGCCTTTTGGAATGTATGAACCATGTACAACACTGGCAAGCTAGCACAAGTAACTGCAGAAATATATTGTTACAGCCTAAGTATACTGTACATCAGCGAAAGCAGATCAACAGGGTCTGGCAGACTAAAGGTAGCAATTGCTGGAACAGTTTTACACCAAGATTGAAGCCATACCAAAGCTGTGCTCTGACTACACTCTTGTGCGGGTCAGAATGTGGGCACATGACAGAGAACGACCTTGCCCAGCTGTTGTCATTCCACACCATGAGCCTCTGTATTTTCTGGCCAAGAAAGATCTCTGACCATGCCCTTCTCCTTCAGTGCCAACAAGACAACATGGCCACAATCATCATAAGGAAATGTTGGAGACGGATTGGGTTTGTGATGCAAAGAGAGACTAACTTCATCATCAGACAGCACCTCACTGGACCCCTGAGGGGTGGAAGAAATGCAGGAGACTAAAGGCAATTCAAACGTTTCAAAGGTACGATTTAATGTCAGAGAAATGTATACAATATACACCCAGAAATACTTTTTCTTCACAACCATTCACGAAAACAAAGGAGTGCCCCAAAGAGAGAATGACAGTCAAATGTTAGAACCCCGAAGTCCCCCCTCCCAGCAGCAAAAAAAGCATTGACACCCGCTACCAAGCGTGAGCGAAGCAACAGCAAAGACACCGCCTTACAGAAAGACCTCGTATTTCACCTGGGTTTCGACATACCATGGGCTCTCTCTCCCCCTAATAAGGCTGAAAGAGGGGAGACTTAGCAATCAACTCGCTGGTTTATGATGTTAAAGTCCGTTATGTCGTTTGTCTCGAGCTCCTGGGTGTCATACTGTAAAGGCAGAAATGAGAACCCTGAACCACACCTGAGGCACAGTAGAGAAGATGGCCAAGGAGAGACAGAGATGGATGACCTTCATTGCTGCCCTAAATGCCATCTGCATAAGGGGCAGCAACTAACTAACTAACTTTCTTCCTTCCACCAATATGTATGACCATACACTTCCCAACACTGCATACCCTCTGCTACTTCTTTGCCCATACTCATAACCTGTCTAAGTTGTTCTGCAGCCTCTCTGCTTTCTTAACACTACCTGCCCCTCCATCTATCTTAGTATCATCCACAAGCTTATCCAAAGCCATCAATTTCATCATCCAAATTATTGACATTTGAGGTAAAAAGAATCGGTCCCAACACTGACCCCTGCAGAACACCACTAGTCACTGACAGCTAACCAGAAAAGGCTCCCTTTATTCCCACACTTTTCCTCCTGCCAATCAGCTAATCCTCTATGCATGCTAGTAAATTTCCTGTAATACCATGGGTTCTTATCTTGTTAAGCAGCCTCATGTGTGGCACTTCGTCAAAAGCCTTCTGAAAATCCAAATATCCAACATCAACCCTTTCTCCTTTGTGTATCCTGCTTGTTATTTCCTCAAAAAATTCCAACAGATTTGTCAGGCAAGATTTTCCATAAAAGACACCATGATAACTTTGGCCTATTTTATCATGTGCCTTCAAGTACCCGGAAACCTCATCCTTAACAATCGAGTTCAATGTCTTCCCTACCACTGAAGTCAAGCTAACTAGCCTATAAACAAGAGAAAATCTGCAGATGCTGGAAATCCAAGCACTACACTCAAAATGCTAGAGGAACTCAGCAAGCCAGGCAGCAACTATGGAAAAAAAGTACAGTTGACATTTTGGCCCAATATGTCGATTTACTTTTTCTCCATTGATGATGCCAGGTCTGCTGAGTTCCTCCAGCATTTTGTGTGTGTTAATTGGCCTATAATTTTGGTTCTCTCCTCCGCCTCTCTCCCTTCTTGAAGAATGGAGTGATATTTACAATTTTGCTGTCTTCTGGAATCATGCCAGAATCTAGTAATGCTTGAAATATCATTACCAATGCCTCTGCAGTATCTCCAGCCACCTCTTTCAGAACTCTGGGGTGTAGTATAACTGGTCCAGGTGACCTTCAGATCTTTCACTTTCTCCATAGTAATAGAAGTTGCACACACTTATTCTCCTGACACTTTGGAACTTCTAGCATACTGCTCATGTCTTCCACAGTAAAGATGGATGCAAACCACTTAACTAGTTTGTTCACCATTTATTTGTCCCATGTTACAACCTCTACAGCGTCATTTTCCAGTGCTCTGAGATCTACTCTTGCCTCTCTTTTGCTCTTTATATATCTAAAAAAAACTTTTGGCATCCACTTCAATTATGTTGGCCAGCTTACCTTCGTATATCATCTTTTCCTTCCTTTTTCAATGGTTGATTTAGTTTCCTTGGTCTTTTTAAAAACTTTCCAATTCTCTAACCTCATTAATTTTTGCTCTATTTTATGCTACTTGTCAACCATGGTTGCATCAGCCTGCCTTTGGAATACTTCTTCTGGGATGTATATGTCCTGCACCTTCCAGTTTGCTCCCATCAACTGCAGCCATTGTTGTTCTTCCACCATCCTTGCTCATGTTCCCTTCCAATCAATTTTGGCCAGCTCCTCTCTCATGCCTTGATAATTCCCTTTACTCCAAGGTACTACTGATGCATCTGACTTTAGCTTCTCTCTCTCACATTACGGGGTGAATTCTATCATGTTATGATCACTAACTCCTAAGGGTTCCTTTACCTTAGGCTCTTTAATCAAATTGAGTTCACTACATAGCACCCAAATTCAGAATAGCAGTTCCCCTACTGATTTAAAACATAAGCTGCTCCAAAAGGCTATCTTGTAAGCATTCTACAAATTCTCTCTCTTGAGATCAAGCACCATCCTGATCTCTTGCTGTTAAAATAAAGCACATATTCTGAAACTCTTGTTACCCAGTAGATATTGTTGTGGTTACAGCTGATCAGCAGAATTGACATTGTCCAGGTCCATTGCAAGATGCATTACAATTGACAGCCAGGATAAAATTAAGTTCTGATATGCATTGGCATGATAGAATACATCTCTCCAAAAAGTTTATCCTACCCATTGCTCATCATTGAACGCTAGGGAAATGTTGGGAGCTACAAGGTAAAACCAACAGAAATGATACAAGCTCTCTTCAAGTATGGAACCTCCATAGATTCTGTTCATCTTCCTCCATAAATACTGCCTGACCTGCTTCAGCATCTGGAGTTGATTCAAAGGTTAACCCCCTCACCCCATGGACAGATAACTCTGTAGGAGCTGTGGCAGATCAGTTTCAATGAGAGCACAAGCAGAAATGGCAGTGCATGTTGAATCTTTAACAATGATTTTAAAATAAAATTAAAGCAAGACATACAATTATGGGTTACAATGCAGTGCACCATTTCAGAAAAATAGTGATGCTTGTTGCTAATCTGCTGAGGTAGGTTTAAAAGTACATTTCAAAGCACAGTCATATGAGATAGCACATGTAATGCAGCATGAGAAACTGGTTTGTGTATCATCCAAGGAACAATAAAATGTGTTCTTTACTGCAAAGCATTAAACAGCTCTTGTTTAACTTGGCTTGTAGGGTTAGATCGTCTCTGGTAATGGCAGCCAAAAACATCAGTTATTTCTGTCCTTTATGAGCCACAACCTAGATGATAGTTACAGTCAAAGGACAAATTCTGATGCTTTGATACAGGAACTGAGACAACATCATGTGACTATAAATGGTGTGAGTCAGTGTTCTGGATCTGCTGGTGTTTTTCCCACACACAGTTGTCCTTTAAGAAGTTCAAGTGTTACTCATGTCAGAACAAATGTTTAAACACTGGGCCTGTAAATTGGAACAAAGTAACAAATAAGAAATTTACACTTAATTCAATGCCAACACAGGGAGTGCTACTTTCTTGTAAGAAGTCACAACGATAGCCCATGCATAATCTTGATGTAGCTAACATAAATTTCTTTTATATATCTTCAGTGCCACAACTATCAATGAGCAGAAGCTAGTGGGAGTTGCTGAACTTTCTAGTTGGGGCAGTAGAATTAATATGTGCAATTGATGCTGTTCTATGAGGAATTGACCATAGCATGAACGTTCCCCATTGAGAAGACAGCAATGCATCAATAATGCAGCAAATTGGCTAATAATATATTTTATCATATAATAAGGGTTTTTTCCCCTTTTTTTCTTGCTTTTCCTAACAGCTCTGACTTTGGTACTGGGTTTAGATTTTTTTTCTGTATAACAAAATTATTATATTTCAATATTACAATTTAATTTAATTTTTATGAATACAGGGCTTTGTGATTGTAACTATATTTTTAATACAATGTATTTGGTACTATTTTATTTTTTTTCTTTTAACATGTAATATGTATCCTCTTGTACCATGTATTCCTCTATGCAGAAACTAATAAAAATATTGATAAAAAAATAATGCAGCAAATGGCAACATACACCAGACTGGTAAATTCCATATTTCCTTTCTGTTTAATGGGACCTCTAGTCCCGGACTATCTTTCCACCTACCCTAGTTCTTAAACTCTCTCCACATTGGGATGTGGTTCACATGCTTCCTTGAAACACACCAGATGCTGTTCCCTAAGCTCCCTTTAAACTTACTGGGATCTATAACCCTACTTCTTTAAACCTCTAGTCTGGTAGGGGTCTTTGTGACAGTGCTCTATGTAAGACCATAAGACATAGGAGCAGAATTAGGCCATTCATCCCATCCAGTCAGCCTCACCATTCCATCACGGCTGATCCTGGATCCCATTCAACCTCATACACTTGCCTTTTCGCCATTATCATTTGATGCCCTGACCGATCGGGAAACAATCAACTTCCACCTTAATTATACCCATGGACTTGGCCTCCACTGCAGTCTGTGGCAGAACATTCCACAGATTCACTACTCTCTGGTTAAAAGAAATCCACCTTTCCTCTGTTCTAAAAGGTCACCCCTCAGTTTTGAGGCTGTGCCCTCTAGTTCTGGATATCCTCACCACAGGAAGCATCCTCTCCACATCCACCCTATCTAGTCCTTTCAACATTTGAAAGGTTTCAATGAGATCCCCATGCATTCTTCTGAATTCCAGTGAAGTGCAAGCCCAAAACTGCTGCACACTCCTCATATGTTAACTCCAACATTCCTGGAATCATCCTTGTGAACCTCCTTGGGACTCTCTCCAATGACAACAGATCCTTTCTGAAATATGGGGCCCAAAGCTGTTGACAACACTCCAAATGCAGCCTGACCAGTGTCTTATACAGAATCAGGTTTATTATCACCGGCATGTGACGTGAAATTTGTCAACTTAGCAGCAGCAGTTCAATGCAATACTTAATATAGAAGAATAAATAATAATAATAAATAAAATTTTAAAAAAAACAAGTAAATCAATTACGTATATGAATAGATTTTAAAGAATGTGCAAAAATAGAAATACTGTATATTTAAAAAAAGTTAGGTAGTGTCCAAAGATTCAGTGTCCTTTCAGGAATCGGATGGCAGAGGGGAAGAAGCTGTTCCTGAATCGCTGAGTTTTCTGTACCTCCTACCTGATGGTAACAGTGAGAAAAGGGCATGTCCTGGGTGCTGGAGGTCCTTAATAATGGATGCTGCCTTTCTGAGACACCGTTCCCTAAAGATGTCCTGGGTACTTTGTAAGCTAGTACCCAAGATGAAGCTGACTAGACTTACAACCTTCTGCAGCTTCTTTCAGTCCTGTGCAGTAGCCCCTCCATACCAGACAGTGATGCAGTCTGTCAAAATGCTCTCGACAATACAACTATAGAAGTTTTTGAGTGTATTTGTTGACATGCCAAATCTCTTCAAACACCTAATAAAGTATAGCTGCTGTCTTGCCTTCTTTATGTCTACATCGATATGTTGGGACCAGGTTAGATCCTCAGAGATCTTATCACCCAGGAACTTGAAGCTGCTCACTCTCTCCACTTCTGATCTCTCTCTGAGGATTGGTATGTGTTCCTTCTTCTTACCCTTTCTGAATTCCACAATCAGCTATTTCGTCTTACTGACGTTGAGTGCCAGGTTGTTGCTGCAGTACCACTCCACTAGTTGGCATATCTCACTCCTGTACACCCTCTCATCACCACCTGAGATTCTACCAACAATGACTGTATCATCAGCAAATTTACAGATGGTATTTGAGCTATGCCTAACCACACAGTCATGGTATACAGAGAGTAGAGCAGTGGGCTAAGCACACACCCCTGAGGTGCGCCAGTGTTGATCGTCGGCGAGGAGGATATGTGTGGTGAACTCCATATACCTGTCTGGACACGCCCCCTTCCGCTGAGACTCCGGTATAAAGGTGATTGGAGGCACAGCCCCTTCCTCAGTCTCCAGGATGTTGTGTGGTGGTCACTTGCCGCTTGTTCTTTCTTCCAGCCAATAAAAGCCTATATCTCACCTCACGTCTCTGAGAGATATTGATGGTGCATCAAATTTATTGGCTGGAAGTTTTAAAACATGGAGAGTATTTTATGTCCAGAAAAATTAGACTTGGACACCAAGACGGCGATTCAACTCTGGCCTCTGTAACCCTCGACCAAAGCGCCCCACACCAGCTTGCAAGGTCAATGATGGACATCCTGGTGGAGGGGCACAGGACTAGCTGCCTGTTTGACACAGGCAGCACTGAGAGTTTTATGAACCCGGACACGGTGCAACGCTGCGGACTCGTGACACGGCCGGTAAGCCAGAGGGTCACCATGGCTTCTGGGTCACATTCCACAGACATCCGGGGGGGTTGTGTAGCGACATTGGTGGTGCAGGGCACAGAATATCGGGACTTTGCGCTACTGGTCATGTCTCAACTGTGTGTGCCTGTGCTATTGGTGCTGGACTTCCAGAGCCACCTAAAAAGTGTGACTATGGCATATGACGGGCCCCTCCCACCACTCACTGTCAGGAATCCTCAGTTTTGTGGGACTTCGTCATATACCCCGCTACTGACCACATACACACACCAACTGGCACATCCCACCCAGCACCATGCTGACAGCTGCACCACTGACACCACTTGCAGCCTCTCCACCCTCAAGATCCCTCCCCCACAGCTGTTCACCAACCTGACCCCCGACTGTAAACCTGTGGCAACTAAAAGCAGGAGGTACAGCGCGGGGGACAGGGCCTTCATTCAGTCGGAGGTGCAGCGGTTGCTCAGGGAGGGGATCATTGAGCCAAGCACAAGCCCTTGGAGGTCCCAGGTGGTTGTTGTTCGGACCGGGCAGAAAAATAGGATGGTCGTGGACTATAGTCAGACCATCAATAGGTTCACGCAGCTTGACGCGTACCCCCTACCCTGCATCGCAGATATGGTCAACCAGATAGCTCAGTACAAGGTGTACTCGACAATAGATCTGAAATCCGCTTATCACCAGCTCCCCATCCGCCCAGAGGACCGCCCCTACACCGCCTTCGAGGCGGGCGGCAAGCTCTATCACTTCCTGTGCATCCCATTTGGTGTCACAAATGGTGTCTCGGTCTTCCAGAGGGAAATGGACCGGATGGTGGACCAGTGCCAACTGAAGGCCACATTTCCCTATCTGGATAACATCACCATCTGTGGTCACAACTGGCCGGATCACAACACCAACCTCCAATGATTTTTTCAAGTGGCCAAAGCCCTGAACCTTACTTATAACAGGGACAAGTGTGTGTTCAGAACCACCCGACTCGCTATCCTTGGGTATCTCGTGGAGAACGGGGTCATTGGCCCTGATCCCGACCGTATGTGCCCCCTGTTAGAACTCCCTCTTCCCACCACCCTCAAAGCCCTCAGACGGTGCCTGGGCTTCTTTTCCTATTACGCCCAATGGGTCCCTCATTACGCAGACAAGGCCCGCCCCCTGGTCAAGTCTGCCACTTTTCCCCTCTCTGCCGAGGCCTGCGCGGCCTTCAGCCGCATTAAAGGGGACATTGCCAAAGCAACGATACATGCGGTGGATGAGACCATTCCCTTCCAAGTAGAGAGTGACGCCTCTGACTTCGTGCTGGCTGCTACCCTCAATCAGGCAGGCAGGCCAGTAGCATTCTTCTCTCGTACCCTTCAAGGCTCTGAAATTCGGCACTCCGCGGTGGAGAAAGAAGCCCAGGCCATAGTAGAAGCTATTAGGCACTGGAGGCACTATCTCGCCGGCAAAAGGTTCACCTTGTTGACCGACCAACGCTCAGTTGCGTTTATGTTCAGCAACCAACAGCGGGACAAAATCAAAAATGATAAAATTTTGCGGTGGAGAATATAACTCTCCACCTACAACTATGATATCCTGTACCGGCCTGGAAGGCTCAATGAGCCCCCTGATGCCCTATCCCGGGGAGCGTGTGCCAGCGCGCAGCTCGACCAGCTATACGCCCTCCATGCAGATCTTTGCCACCCGGGGGTTACCCGATTTTACCATTTCGTGAAAGCCCAGAACCTGCCTTACTCCGTTGAGGACATCAGGACAATGACCAGGGACTGCCAAGTCTGCACTGAGTGCAAACCGCACTTCTACCGTCCTGACAAGGCACAAATTATCAAGGCCACCCGCCCCTTTGAGCGACTGAGTGTTGACTTTAAGGGCCCCCTTCCCTCCACCGACCACAATGTCTACTTTCTCAACATTATCGACGAGTACTCGCGGTTCCCCTTTGCTGTCCCCTGCCCCGACACCACTGCCACGTCCGTCATAAAAGCCCTGTGCCAGCTCTTCACTCTGTTCGGATATCCCTGCTATATCCACAGTGATAGAGGGTCCTCCTTTATGAGTGATGAGCTGCGCCAGTACCTGCTGGCTAGGGGTATTGCTACTAGTAGGACCACGAGCTATAATCCCCGGGGAAATGGACAGGTGGAGAGGGAGAATGCCACAGTGTGGAAGGCTACACTTTTAGCCCTTAAGTCAAAGGGGTTGCTGGTCTCTTGATGGCAGGAGGTCCTCCCTGAGGCACTCCACTCTATCTGCTCCCTGTTATGTACGTCCACCAATGCCACCCCTCATGAGCGCCTATTCTCTTTTCCCAGGAAGTCTGCCACAGGGACCACCCTACCGGCTTGGCTGACATCCCCAGGGCCAGTGCTGCTCCGGAAACATGCGCGGAGCAATAAATACTCCCCGCTGGTCGAGAGGGTTCACCTTCTACATGCGAACCCCCAGTATGCCTACGTGGTCTTACCTGATGGGCGGGAGGACACGGTCTCCGTCCATGACCTGACGCCCACAGGAGCAGCAGACCACTACCCTGAACACTCCACGGTAACTATCAACTCTGTACCCAAGGTGACACCGCGCACACCGAGCCCTACACAGACTCCTCACGACACTCCCATACCGGGCGCCTCGCACACGCATGAGGGACCACTGACGCCTAGTGGGCTGACACCTCCAGTCAGGCCGGAACCAGCACAACCACCATCTCTGGTGCAATCACCACCGGCTCCTCTGGAATCACAGCCCGTGCTACGTAGATCGCAGCGACAGATTCGACCACCTGATAGACTTAACCTGTAAATATACTTGTAAGAAACTTCGCCTCATGGGAACTCTCTTTTAAAACAAAGTGGGGGTGAATGTGGTGAACTACATATACCTGTCTGGACACACCCCCCCCTCCCCGCTGACTGCTCCTGTGTCTCCACCCACAGACCCCGGTATAAAGGCGATTGGAGGCACAGCCCCTTCCTCAGTCTCCAGGATGTTGTGTGGTGGTCACTTGCTGCTTGTTCTTTCTTCCAGCCAATTAAAGCCTATATCTCACCTCACGTCTCCGAGAGTTATTGATGGTGCATCAATATGTTATCACCAATCCGCACAGATTGTGGTCTTACGGTTAGGAAATTGAGGGTCCAATTGCAGAGGGAGGTACAGAGGCCCAGGTTCTGCAACAAGGAGCATTATTTCTTTGCTTTTATATTCTATTCTGATTGAAATAAATGCCAACATTACACTTGCCTTCTAAACAACAGACTCAAACTGTAAACTAACCCTCTGGTAGTCTTGCACGAGGACTCCGAAGTCTTTCTGCATCTCCAATGTATGAACCTTCTCTGCATTTAGATAATAGTCCATACGCAATATTGTACATTTCCCAGCACTGTATTCCACCTGCCACTTTTTTGCCCATTCTTCCAATTTGTCTAAGTCCTGCTGCAATAGCATTGTTTCCTCAGCATGACCTACCCCTCCACCTAACATTGTGTCACCTGAAGACTTTGCCACAAAGTCATCAATTTCATTATCCAAATCATTGACAAACAATGTGAAACATACTGGTCCCAATACTGACCCCTGAGGAACACCACTAGGCGCTGGTAGCCAACCAGAAAAAGCCCCTTTTATTCCCACTTGCTGCCTCCTGCCTGTCAGCCATTCCTCTACCCATGCCAGTATCTTTCCTGTAATGCTGTAGGAGCTTATCTTACTAAGCAGCCTCATGTGTGGCACCTTATCAAATGCCTACTGAAAATCCAAGTAAATGACATCCACTGTCATGTAGATGTACTCAATTGTGGGAAGGACTTTATCCATGATGGACTGGGCTGTATCCACTACTTTTTGTAGTATTTTCTGTTCAAGGCATTGGTGTTTCCTTACCAGGCCATGATGCAACCAGTCAATATACAGTCCACCACACACCTCTAAAAGTTTATCATGACATGCTGAATCATTGCTAAGTTCTAAGAAAGTAGAGGTGCTGCCATGCCTTCTTCACAATGGCATTTACTGTATGTGCTGAACCCAGAACAGATCCTCTGAAATGAGAACACAGAGCAATTTAAAGTTGCTGACCCATCCACTTCTGATCTCCTGATGAGGAGTGTTTTACGGACTACCGGCTTCCTCATTGGATCAGTCAATAATCATCTCCTTGGTCCTGTGGACATTGAGTGAGAGGTTGCTGTTGTGGCACCATTCAGCCAGATTTTCATTCTTCCTTCTATATGCTGATTCGTCATCAAATTTGATTCAGCAAACTTAAATAAGGCATTGGAGCTCTGCTTAGCCTCACAGTCAGAAGCATAAAGTGATTAGAGTAGGGAGCAGGCCCTTTTTCTCTCTGGCATGGGAAACAGAGGAGATGCATTTGAGAGGCTCTGTCAATAACAGTGGGTGGGTGAGAAACACTGTGTTCTGAAAATAGATGTCCTGGAGTGGAAGGCCACATATCGAAAACAAATGTGGCAGTGACAGAGGAACTGAGAGAAAGCAATAGGGAGGTGTGGGCTAGATATTCCTCTCCATAGATGCTGTCTGACCTACTGAGTTCCTCCAGCGTTTTGTCTGGGTTAATTGTGGGAGTCAGTATGTTTCTAGTTAATACCAGTAGATAGTCTATCTCTTGAGATGCAGATAGAGATCATCAAAGGGGAGGGAGGTGTAAGAAATGGTCTTTGTAAATTTAAGGGCAGGGTGTAAGTCAGTAGCAAAGTTATTGATACTGCCGAGTTTCTCATGGGTGCAAGTGCTCTGATTCAATCAATGTTTAGATCAGCAACAGTAGGAAATATATAAATCTATGAGGGGCTTAGACAAAGTAAATAGGAATGAGGTAACTCTCTCAGACAGAGGTCAAAACCAGGGAGCATAGATTAAAAGTAATTGGTGGAAGGATTAGAAGGGGGCATTAGGAAAATCCTTTATTACCCAGAGGCTGATTGGGCTCTAAAACTGAAAGCGTGGAGGAGGTAAAGACCCTCACACTTTCAAACAGCACTCGGGCCTCTCTCTCTCTCTCTCACACTCTCTCTCTCTCTCTCTCTCTCTCTCTCTCTCTCCTCTCTCTCTCTCTCTCTCTCTCTCCTCTCTCTCTCTCTCTCTCTCTCTCTCTCTCTATATATATATATATATATATATACACACACAGTCTATATATACATTGGCACCCTAGTGCCAATGGTGGATCTAACTGGGTAGAGCTTTTTATACCACGATGGGTGAATAACCGTCTCTGGTCATCACTTTCCTGTGATTCCATGAACAGAGGGAGGCAGAAGGTTCACTCAGACGATAACTGGGTACTGGGTTGACTGACAGAAGTTTTCTCAAATTATAAATGCAATGTTTTCCATTCCCAAATTCTCTTTGGAAGTTGACAGAGTCCTGAATGCCTTGATGGAGTTCAAGCAACCTCATTTTCTTTTCTTTGTTCACAGGTTATTCTCCTTTGTTTGTTCACAGAGTGTGGACACAACTAATAACGTCGGCAGTTATTGCCCATTCTCTGAATTGAAGAGGCTGATTAAAAGATTAATCATTTAATTAACCAGTTTTTTGTGTGGGGCTCACATAGGTCAGAATGACATACCTTTCCCTGAAGGATTAGGTGAAATGGATAAGTTTGAACAATATCTAGCGGTTTCATGGCACCTCACAATGAAGCTATTTTATTAATGTATATTTTGTTAATTACTTGAAGTAATGCCCCATCTGCCAATGTGGGATTTGAACTGGGATTTCTGGATCATAGTCCAGAACTCTGTTTGCTAATCCAGTAAATTACTGTAAAACTGCCTAAAAACAGAGTCACTACTTGTGACAAAATTATTTATTTTCATTTGCTGCTCTTCAGATAAAATCAGTAGATCTTCAAACAGTTCATCTCCAGGAACTTAAAATGACATCTCACCCAACTCACATTCTCTTTGATTTACTTGAGTGACTAGGTCAATAAGAAGCTCCTGAAGAATGGTGTCGGCCCAAAATGTCGACTATCTATTCACTTGTATAGATGCTGCCTGACTTGCTGAGTTTCTCCAGCATTTTGTGTGTGTTGCAGTAATTTTGATGGTTGTGTGATACAAAGACATTTTCCTATTAATTGTGTTTTGAATGCAATGAAGTAATCGCTTTGTTACTAATAAATCGCTTCCCTCCTCATGTAAGAGAACAGAATTTATCACCTGCACTGAAAACATGACAAATTGAGTCAGTAAATTCCATTTTAACTAGCTAAATGTTTCTGATGGAAGTGATTCCTCATTTATTTGAGTTAATTATCATTGTATTTAATATTGGCCAAAAGCATGCCATCTCTGAAATATTTGGAGAACATATATGGTGAATGTAATTGTCTGCAGACTGTGTTGTATCAACATTATGATAATAGGTAAAATATCTGCTTGATTAATAGCATGTACACTTGGATTATTCACCACATGTTGATAAACGTGATTAATTTTAGTCTTGTGAATCTTGACTATTTTATTTGACACATTTCTCATTTTAAATGGTTAGTCCTTATTGGAAGAGAATCTTTTTGTGAGTTTCATAAACACAACTTGATAGCATGTGCAACAGCAGTGCAGTGTAAATTTGCAATTGATTGATCTTGGGATGAGAGGTTTGGTCCAATGGGGAAGGAGTAAATAAATCAGGCCTACACTCTCTGGCATTTAGAAAAAGGAGGGACGATCTCATTGAGATATAGAATTCTGAAAGGGATTGACAAAGTAGATGTAAAGGGCCTGACTGGAGAGTTTTGAAGTTGGAGATCAAACACTCAGTGTATGGTGTTAGATGATTAGGACTAAAATGAGGCAGATTTTCATTCCTCAGTGGTTTGTCCATCTTTGAATTCCCCTCTCATGGAGCCCTATACTTTCAAATCCAAGGCCAAGATGAAAGAGATTTTTTACCATGAAGGGGATTGGGTGAGAAAGTGGACAAAGCATGGGATCATCCGTTATCCTATTGGATAAATAAGCAGACTTGATGGGCCAGATGTTGCCTTGCTGCTTCTATTTCGTCTGATTTTTTGTTACACTCTGCTCAAGTCTTTTGTTATTGCTCCTATTGTTTTGACTGAATCTGACAGCCAAAAAATCTACTGTATTGGCGAAATGTTTGCATTAAATCCACTGTTGAACATTTTTGAAATATTTTGTTCTCATCTTTCTATATGTTGAGGAAGTATAATTGGTGTGAGGCTTGGGTAACTGGTTATCAGGCTTAGTGCGAAAAGCCAGTTGTGCTTATTGGGCAGCTCCTATTTCACTGCCTGATGTCAAATTAGTTTGATGTTGAAGTCCCCTTTGCTCCTGCTGATATACTTATGATTGGCTAATAGAGCTTGATTAGTGTATCACTCCACAGACAGACAATACGTCTTTCTTAAGGTCTTTCCCAGAGGACACACTTTGTTTTTGCTTCACTAGGCATAAATGCTAAACTTTTTGTGTTGAGTATAATGTTAAGGTAGTTTGTATTTGACTAACAGTATTTTAATGTTGCATCAGTAAACACCAGGTGTGTGTTTTCTTGGCTAAAAAGAACAGGAGAGAAAAGTTGTTTCTGATAAGGCCTCATAAATTTATCTAGACACAAGCAAATAGAACATTTCAGCAAAGTACAGGCCCTTCAGCCCACAGTGTGAAACATCAGAGCAAAGAAGCAGGAACAAATCTAACTTTAAAGGTAAATAGTACTGTTTGGAAGCTTCTTCAAAACTGGAGCTGGCTAGTAAGGAAATAAAGAGTTGGTCCTTAATTTCAAAGGCCTATTATTTGCATTTATTGGAATAGACAGCAAAGTAATGTAATTATCTCCATTATCGATACAAGGGATTACATTTTTTTTGGAATACCCTTTCATCAACCAGCTATTTTTATACTTGTATCTATTTCCCATATCAGCTTCAAAACTAAAAAAAGCCCTTTGGAGATTTTTGAAATATTTGAAATATATATATAGTTTGACGTTTTTGGATTCCTTAAATTCCAAAATGGAGGGAAAGAAAGGATATGGTCTAAGTTATGGTATTTAAGTGTAATTTAATCAAAAATAATCAAACAATTTTATTTGAGTTAAGCTGTAACTCATATGTAGAGTAGATTAAAGGACTAATGATGACCTCTAGGAAACAAACCTTTAATTTGACAAAATCCTTTCAGTAACTACCCTTGCTCCAATTCTCTCACCTTAGTGATACTTTTGGGGTGTTGAAAGAAGCTGAAATTATTTGAGATAAATTAATTCAGTCATGGTATGCATAATTTTCCAGTAGCCAAAGTGATTTGCCAAGAAGCTTGGAGAAAGAAAGGGGGAGGGAAGCACCAGAGGGAGATGGAGAACAGGCAGAGCCATCTCCCTCTGGTGCTCCCCTCCCCCTTTCTTTCTCCCTAGGACTCCCGTCCCATGATCCTTTCCCTTCTCCAGCTCTATATCACTTTTGCCAAACACCTTTCCAGCTCTTAGCTTCATCCCACCCCCTCCGGTCTTCTCCTATCATTTCTCATTTTCCCCTCCCCCTCCTACTTTCAAATCTCTTACTATCTTTCCTTTCAGTTAGTCCTGATGAAGGGTCTCGGCCCGAAACGTCGACAGCACTTCTTCCTATAGATGCTGCCTGGACTGCTGTGTTTCACCAGCATTTTGTGTGTGTTGTTTGAATTTCCAGCATCTGCAGATTTCCTCGTGTTTGGTTTTTCCACTGAGCCAGGGGAGAAAAAAACCAGAGGACATGGGTTAAGGGTGAAGGGGGAAAAGTTTAAAGGGAACATTAGGGGGTGTTTCTTCACGCAGAGAGTGGTGGGAGTGTGGAATGAGCTGCCAGATGATGTGGTGAATGCGGGCTCACTTTTGACATTTAAGAAAAACTTGGACAGGTATATGGATGAGAGGGGTTTGGAGGGATCTGGCCCAGGTGCAGGTCAGTGGGACTAGGCAGAAAAATGGTTCGGCACAGCCAAGAAGGGCCAAAAGGCCTGTTTCTGTGCTGTAATGTTCTGTGATTCTATGGTTCTAATGAGAAGAATGCACATCCTGGGTGATGGGGGCTCTTAATGATGGACAACACTTTCCTGAGACACCGCTCCATGAAAATGTCTTGGATACTACGGAGGCTAGTACCCATGATGCAGCTGACTGATTTTACAACTTTTTGCAACTTACTTCAATCCTTCATCCCCCATACCAGACGGTGATGCAGCCAGTTTGAATGTTCTCCATTGCACATCTGTAGAAGTTTCCGGGTGCTTTAGGTGCCAAAGCAGATCTCCTCAAATTCCTAATGAAATATAGCCACTGTCTTGCCTTCTTTATAACTGCATCAATAAGTTGTGTCCAAGTGAGGTCCTCGAGACATTGACACCTAGGAACTTGAAATTGCTCACTCTCTCCACTTCCAATCCCTCTTTGTGGATTGATTTGTGTTCCCTCATCTTACCCTTCCTGAAGTCCACAATCAGATCTTTGATCCTGCTTCATCACCACTCAACTAGCTAGTACATCTTGCTCCTGTACACCCACTCGTCACCACCTGATATTCTGCCAATAATTGTATCATCAGCAAACTTATGGATGGCACTTGAGCTATGCCCAGCCACACAGAGACACAGGTCCCTGTTCAGGAAGAAGCAAATGAAAACAATGGGAAATAATCTTACCCAAACATTCTAAAACAGGGGTTCACAAACTTTTTTTTGTGCTATGGAACCCTATCATTAACTGAGGGTTCCGAGGATCTGAAGTTTTTTACCCCTATTCTAAAGAGTATGTAAGAACAGAAAGATCCAAAGGTATGGTTGGATTGATTCTAGAATATGACAAGATATGTTGAGAGAGCACCTAATGATGCATTTATAGAGTATAGAGTACAAAAGCATGGAATTCATGTTGAATTTTTAAGGAATACTTACCAGTCTTCATCTGGGGTATTGCACTCATCACTAATTAGCTCATGTTAAAATGAATATAAAATCCCAGAATGGCTGGAAGATTTACTGGAATTATTCCAGGGGAAGGAACTTCAGCTACAACCTGACCCACTGGAGAAGATAAATTAGTTTTTTGTAGCAAAGAAGTGTGCAGATGTGATGATGCACAAGGTCATGATTGTCCTAGAAGGTATTAGCAGTGAGACTCCTACAAGATGATGCCAGCGAACAACATGAATAAGGGCAACTATTTGTGAAACTACTTCTTTCACTTTTTCTTCTGTCAAACATGGTTCTGCTACTGTTGGAGCCCATGATCTACATTTTGGTGGTGTATTTTCGGGCAGATTGAATGGTCTTGTGCTTTGCTGTCTCTGAGGCAGTTCTGCGAAGTTTCAAGTGAAGTGTGTGGCCTGGAGGGCAAGATGCCTGGACACAGAGTATGAGCCCTTGATTGACTCCATTTCTCACCGGTCACTCTGATTGAAGTGTCGAGAAAGATAGAAATCATTGAGGCAAAAGCTGAAGGTGAACAGCACCATCTATCAGCCTCTCGCTCACTGCTGCTGGAGGAAGTATCCACGTGTGTGATAGTCTCTCTCCATCCCTTTTCTCTGCTACTTCCAGAGGAAGGTCCCCCTGCATACAAAGGGTCCCCTCTCCCTCTTGGTTGATGCTGAGAGAAGATGGTGCTGGAGTCCAAGGTCTTGAGCAAGGCGTGATCACTGAGGTTTATGGACTGGACTCTAGTTCACATTGTGATGTGTTTCTGGTTTCTTGGTGCTCCTTTTGTTTTTGCTTTTGATGTGATTTTGATTGGAGGCTGGACTGGATCTGCAGCCTGAACAAACGGAACTGAGTATGTTTGGATTTGTTCGATGATTTGTGGTTCATTGTTTTATATTCTGTGTTTCTCATTCATTGTTTTGCCTTTTGCGTGATCTGTTCTTTTTTATGCACATTGGGGGTTTGATGCTCCTCTGTGAATGGGATCGATGGTTTTCTTTCATTGCTTCATAAATGTCTGTGGCAAGATGAATCTTGGGGTTGTCGTATATACTGGATATAAACTGTACTTTGATAATAAATGTACTTTGAATCTTTAAATAAAAGGAAGTTGTTCCACCAGTAATGACTTCAAGGAGCAAGGTACACACATTTACAATATATACATAATATACAAGGGAATGTGAGAGTAAACATTTTCTTTAAGACAGAGAGATGTTATTTTCTTTAGAGGTGATGGAAACAGAATCAATTAGTGGCTTCAAACACAAAATGGAAAGCATTGATTTCTTATGATATTGTTCCCAGCTGCTTCCACTCAAACAAGGTAAAGTGTAAATGATACTAGCATGAAAATGAGAAGAGATGTTACTCCAATCCAACTATATATGTTTTGATATTTCAAATCAAAGTTGAACATTATGAGGGCAAGGAAATGAAGTGTAAATAAATTCTGCAGTTTTAATTCCAAATTCACTCTAATGAAATACGTTACAAAGCTCTATGAAATACTGAATCATGGGCTTTACGTCCAGTGAGACAATCAAAGTCAAACCCTATGTCCCTGTCATGAGAGGTGGAAATGTGTCAGGCCAGTCAACAGGGTTCTGCTGAAGCTGCATAGGACAATTGCCTATACAGTGGATACAATGGACTGCAGAATATTGTTGAACTCCAAGCATACAATCGATTTTGTGAGAAGAGGCTCAACATTGAATGAGCATTGGATGCGGTGCAAGGGGTATCATCAGGATCCTGCAAAGCCAACGGCTCTTTTGTACACTGTGGGGAAACAGCAATCAGGAATCCATAGAGATACAAATACATCAACGGAAACAGAGGTGGATTCGCCATACTTTGCGGAAGCCAACCAACAACTTCACCAGGCAGACATTAACATGGAACCCCCAGGGAAAGAGGAAATAGGGACATCCAAAGAACAACATGGAGGAGAGACACTGAGGCCAGAATTAGATGATGGAGTCACTCCTGGTCCATCCTCAAGAAAATGGCTCAGAATGAAAAGTCATCAATGGCTGATGCTCCACTGGGAGCTAATGGCCCAAGAAAAAGAAATCATAATATGGACCATAATATTGTTTTTACTAAATCCTTAGCACCATGTAAATATTTAAAATTTTGGAACCTTAGTCAGTTGGAGATAGGAATGAAATTGAGCTTGAGAAGGAGCGCAAAATGAGAGAAAGTGCATCAGACATGGGCAAAATACTTCACATGTTGGGCAATTGATAGAGACACAAAGTGTGTTGGATATACACAGCTGGTTGGGCGTTGTGAAGAATGAAACAGTGTTAGTCTTTCTGAGGGTGAATTGGAAGCTACTTTGCATGTTATACAATTTTCTTTTACATTGAAGTTAATCACAATATTAGAAGATTCATTGAAAGTCAAGAGTAAGGAGAAAGTCTTATGGTTACTGCCATCTTCCCCCTTCCTTCTCAGTCCTGAAGAAGGGTCTCGGGCTGAAATGCTGATTGTTTATTCATTTCCAGAGATGACCTACTGAGTTCCTCCAACATTTTGTGTGTGTTTCGTATGGTTCTGGTGATATTGTTCGATATTCATCATAGTACAGGTCAGAAGGGCAGAGAAGTAATAAGGGAACTGTGATTATAACAAACTATAGCAAGCTGTAACTGTAACTGGCTGTAGTAAAGGGACATGAGCATGTTTTCCTTTTATACTGCAAACTGGTCTGGGCCGGTTTAGATACAAAACGTATTTAGCAGGTACAGGCTGAATCACACTTCAGCTTGGCAGACAAAGGAACTACAGAAATATCGAACTAACCATATCGCAGGTTACTAAAAGTCTACAGACAAACAGGTGATTATTCAAACAGGTATAGGAAAGTGTAAGGAAAGCTAAAAATGCACAGAAAAGCACAAGAAAAACAACAAACTGGATCCAAATCGCAATATTATTCTAGAAGTACTTTCCAGATGCAAACCACTCACTAGGTAAAGATATTGTTCCTTAAAAGACTTTGGGTTCACTCCTGACCACTGGTTCTCGATGCTCTACAATTAGGCGCTACTTTTCTCGAACATGATTGTAAATACCTCCATCAGATCCCCTCAGCACAGCATCTGATCCAAAAAGGACAATCCCAGCTTCCCCAGTTATGCAAATAACTAAAGCCCATCATCTTCTCCAGAGCCTTCCAATTTTCCCTAAATTGCAGTGCCCAGAACTGGATATAATACTCCAGTTGTGGTTGGATCAGCATTTTCATCATGATTCACAACGTTGGCAATTCCTTTTCTCCCACAGATTCTGATCAATCACTGAGATGTTCCAGCAAGTTTTTTGTTGCCTCTTCATTGCTTGTTTGATTTAGATTTTCTGCCTCTACATTTAAAACTCAGGTCCAGTGTGTTTTTTAACTTCTAAATAACTTCACATCCATCCTTCTATTTTCAATGCATAATGTGCTTATCCCTCTAGATCCTTCTGCTCTGATACCCCCTTGAGAACCACGTCCTCCAGTCTATATTTTTCACTCTTCCAACTAAAATATAACACTTGCAGGCAATGAATTTCACCTGCAACCTATCTGCTCATTCCACAAGACTATCTGTCTCTTTGAAGCCTATTAATACACTTCTTGTGGTTCACAATGCCTTCATTTTTTGTGTCATCTGTATATTTGGAAAATGTGCCTTCGGGAAATCTACTGTACACCTATATCCAGAATAAAAAACAACCTTTCTCAACTACTCAGTAAGTCAGGCAGAATCTGTAAAAAATGAAAGATAATTTTTAATTCTCTTTCACTTTCCACAGGAGTGGCAGAGTATTTCCAACTTCTTTCTGTTTTTATTTCAGGTTTTCAACAGCTTTATTTTTTTTGACATCTTTTATAAACGAACTACTCTTTATTTCCTATGAAATATTTCTATTTGTCCATTTTCTATATGTGCTGCCACAGCCATTTTAATTTAATCATACCCAACCTTCAAAATGATGAACATTTTATATACCAATTTGCCAAATATTGTCTGGAAGTGCATATAAACCACATTAACTATGATTCCTACATCAAATCTCTCTGTAACTTCTTTAAAAATGTGATCAAATTATTTAGACATGATTTACCTGTAATATGGGCTTTTTCTAGTCAATCCATACTTGCCTGAGAGACTTAATTATATCTCTGATTATTGTTTTGAAATCCTTCCCCATGCTGAAATTAAACTGGCTGCTCTGCATTTGCCAAATTTGTTGGTCAAATCTTCCTTGAAACAGAAGTATAAGGTTTCAACTTTTCCAACCTCCTTTTCCACCCATGAACTCATTTGCAGTCTTCTTTCTTACTTTTCTCCACACCCAAGGATAGATTCTGCCTGAACCAGTTTAAGTTAAACCTCCATCTCTAGTACTTGCTCTTTACTGATTTTTAACCCATCCACAATCTCAGCGGCAGAGATTCCAGCAGCAAATTTTTCTTTGTTGAAGATTGATATAAAGCACATTTATTTGTTCCTCAGCCCTGTCCTTTGCCTCTTGAGTACACTTACATTTTGCTCTCTGATCGACCATTCCTCTCCTTTGAGAAAGAGTTACTTGTTCATGGCACTTATGCAATATTTTTGGATATCCTTTGATGTTCACTGCCAGCCATTCCTCGTGCTCCTTCTTTCTTCCTCTCGGTTCTCTCCTGAACTGTTTACAATCAGCCAGATTGTCACATGTTGAACACATGGCATCTGTCATATGTTCTGTTTCTTTGCTCAGTTTTCCTCATTGTTTCGTTTATCATCCATGGAGTTCTGGCTTTAATTTCCATATCTATATCCCTTATGCAATTGTACCTGGACTGTAACCGAAACACCTCCACTTCAAAGGCCACCCATTGTTCAATTACGGTTTTGCTTGCCATCCATTGATTCCATTTTACCCTGCTCTCATCCTACTGTAATTGACAGTCCTCCAAATGTATACATTTACCTTGTACACATGTATTCATTTCCATACAGTAGTTCTTCTGAATGTCGATTTTCCAGGAGTCTAATAACATCTTACCGTTGCTTATCCCTAAATAAAGGGATTCTGTCCTTGATCATTTCAGGATTTTTCCATTTCCTGGCACTGCAATATATTCCTTAACACTGCCACTCCCAAACTTTTCTTTTCTTCCCTTTTTGTTCAGGAATACCTTGTATCTAGGAATATTTAAAACTTATTCAAGCAGTTTTTAGAAGACATGTCTCTGCTATTGCAAGTTTGCACACCTGCAGTTCACCAACTTTGGTTAATGGGAATCTTTGCCTGAATGTACATGAGTTTAAAGGTGTCTTAGATCTTTTTAGAAGGTTCTCAGTCTCAGCATAGATGTTGCCTGACCTGCTGAGTTGCCCCGGCATTTTGTGTGTGTGTTGCTTTGGGTTTCCAGCATCTGTAGACTTCCTTGTGTTTAGATCTTCTTGGACACTTTTGTAGGCCAAGATTACAACCTTTGGCGTCCTGTTCTTAATGTGTTTCTTAACTGTTTAAAAGATGTCTACAGGATATCATCCTTCTTTCCACGTCAGTTATTGTCACCTGAATGGAACAAATGTTGATGCTTTTTACTCTCAACCCTCCAGAGCTTTCAGCAGAAAAGGAGATCAGGCATTGCCAAAGTTGTTGAATTGAAATCACAAATTTTGCAACACGGCACAAGAGGAACTTAACACCATAAAACTGCCACTTGCAAACCCCTCATAACCCCCCTCCCAAATCTCCCAGCCTATCCTTTTATGCTTCCCTGTATCAACATTCCCGCATTTCACGGGCAGCAGACCTTGCCAAAGTGCATGCTCCATGTTCCCTGCTGAGAGAAGTAGATTACAGGATTGTGCTGAGTGATGGTTTCCAGGGAATGACAGTTCACTGAGATGCTTTCGTCATGTGTGAAGCTGGGCAGTGTGTGTCATTAAGCTGCCTGCTCATCCTCAGGGTATATCTGCCAAATGTAGTGATGTAACTCATGCGACATCTATTCTGCAAGTGAAAAATACAAACTAAATGCAAGTTCAGCCACAGAAGGATGAGACAGATAATTGAAGATCATGGCATTAAAGTTCTCTGCCGATGGAGTGTTCAAAAACCCTAGTACAATGTAGCTAGATGGTTCAGACTGTAGGTCCTGGGCTGCTTGCTGATTCCGCACGTCCCTATAGGTAAGGGAGCAGGTAAATGAAAACATGATGAATCTGGGATTGTTGAGAGGAAATTGATGGTAAAAGGGCTGGTGTATTGTAGGTGTGTTAGAGTCTTGTGGTGGTGCAATGGGAAGATACTTCTCAGGACTCCATAGAGGGAGCTGGAGCTGTGGAAGGAGGGGTTGGAAGTGATTTAACTGGAGTTCCACTGTGGACATCTGACTTTCAATCAAATATATGGACAAAAACATGGCTTCACATGTGCTTTTAAATTGCCCGAGATCTTTGTTGAGGCTACTTGGAATCCTGTGTGTAGATCTGTTCTCCATATTATTCAGAAATGAAAATAGATTGAGATACTGAAGAAGATGCAAAAAAAAAAGGATTTGCAACGGTGATTTTAGAATTGAAGAGATCCAGTATGTTATCAAATAAGGCAGATGTGGCTGGGAATCTTTTGTATCAGAAAGGATACATTGGTTTATGCTTCAGGAGAAGAACGTAAATAGTGAGCTGAGGGTGCAGATTAGACTTTGCCTATGTTTTAATCCAGGTCTACAGTCATGTACAACAAAACCCTATTGACTTGAAAGAAGTCTGAATCCAGACAGAAATGTAAATGCACATGAATGGCTTGCTTATTTTATCTTGTTTATCATAATAAAAATAATTTGTAAATTGTAAACGTGTTCCAAAGCCTTTCTTTATTTAAAGATTTTTAAGATCTGTTACTTGAATTATGAAATTCCATTTGATGTATTTTTAAATGTCACTGATCATCAAAGCTGTCAAGATTTTCAGCATGGTGAAGTACTCAGTGGCCAGTAATCACAGAGTCTTCAGGATGGCCCATGGGTGCAGCAGTCTAACAAAGTATCTTGCATTTGTTTAAATTTATCCTACAACAAAATAAACGTGCAAAAATACATCAATTTTTCTTCCAACTATTTGAAAGTCTCACTGACTGTCAGAGGGGTGTATCGGGCGAAGATCAGTTATGGCAAGCATACAAATCCTATTAAAGTCTGCCTTTGAAAGCTATAATGAGCATGTTATAATGATGGGCTTGTTGCTGAGAATGTAAATATGTGGTTTTATGTTAATGTTCCTTAAATCAGATGCTGCAGAAAAAAAGAGACCAAATCACACTTTTCTTGAATGTTTCAATAGAAAATGAATTGCAATAAATAAATAGTTTTTATCATTTTTGGTAATCAGCAGCATTTAGTAGGGAAAGGGATTGGTTGATAGATTAATTCCTCCATTAATAGTATACAAGGGTGGCTAATGAAGCACAGCATTCACGTAACCATCCATCACCTTAAGCCTTCACCGCTGCAGAAATTGACCCATTAAAAACTGCTTGAAAGCTAATTAAAGTAAGTTATTTTCTTGATCTGACTAGTGTTCCTTTATTGCCATCAGAAGCAACTGCTGAGAAGAATTTTTTTTATTCAGTCCCCACAATTATATAATAGTATGGATTGATTATACAATATAAGATTATCTGTCCTGGTTGTGAAAAGCCTTGTATTTCCACAAACCAACAACATTATGAGGGGATGCATATCTGGACAGTTGTCTTCTGGACGGATAAATCCTTTGACTGGTTGCCTGAGGCTTCCTTTATATTTTGGCAAGCTACTTCTTCAGGATTAAAGTAAAACCCAGCGGACACTAACAAAGAACACACCATCCCTTAAAGATGCAAACTTCCCTAAAGGCTGATCCATCAGTGTATTAAACTTCAGGGACTATAGGACTGTGAATTGTTTCAACAGGGATATTATAATCATTAAAAAAGACATGATATAGGAACAAGAAATAACAATTTTCTTTAAGCAATATCTTCCACAAAATGTGATGAGATTTATTATTGCACTGCAGCTGGCGTCATGTCATTCCCCAAGTCAGGTTGGAGATTTATAAACTTGTAGAAACTGCTACTGTTTCACTCATAGATTCCCTTCTAGGTATTCTGGTCCACTCTTGCAATCAGGGACTTGGTGGCTTGGACAAGCTAATGCTTGCTGAAGGAAAACTCAACAGAACATCTTCTTGTTGAACAGAGTAGCTGTGGGCTCTCTTCCACCAGGAATTCATTAGTGGCCACCTGGGGCTGATAGCTGATAAAATAAATCTTCTTGTGCATTTAAAAAGTCACCATGTTCCCCCCAGTCCTTCAGTTCCACAGTGCTGGGGATCAGGTCTCCAGCCTCAGTCTAGTCATGGAGTTTCCCTCCACCAACCCCTGGCAGGTTGTTTGTTGCTTTTGTTGGACGAGCTGACTATAGGAGTTTGAAGAACACTGTCAACTGATCCTGGGAAAGGCCTGAGACCAATTTATGGATGACCTTGGCCCTCGCTCTTTGTGTGTTTTAACTAACTATGAGGGGTGATTGATAAGTTCATGGCCTAAGGTAGAAGGAGTCAATTTTAGAAAACCTAGCACATTTATTTTTCAACATAGTCCCCTCCTACATGTACACACTTAGTCCAGCTGTCGTGGAGCATATGGATCCCTGCTTTGTAGAAGTGGTCCACAGATGGGTGATTGAAAAGTTTGTGGCCTAAGGTAGAAGGAGATGATTTATTAACTTCAAACTTTCTCAGAGAGTTGAACTGCACGTGCATGTGACGAGAGCGTCTTAGACCACCAGGTGGTCCACAGCAGGGGTGATTGATAAGTTCGTGGCCTAAGGTAGAAGGAGATGAGTTATACAGCTCTTGTTACATGCATGCGCAGTTCAACTCTGAGTGAAAACGCAGAAAGTTTGAAGTTAATAACTCATCTCCTTCTACCTTAGGCCACAAACTTATCAATCACCCCATGCTGTGAACCACCTGAATGTCCAAAACACCGAATTCTACAAAGAAGGGATCCGTATGCTCCACGACCACTGGACTAAGTGTGTACATGTAGGAAAAATAAATGTGCTAGGTTTTCTAAAATTGACTCTTCCTACCTTAGGCCATGAACTTATCAATCACCCCTCGTATTGTCGGCCTTTCACTTGTTTTCCTGTTGATTGTATCTTCATGTAATTTTAAGTCTGAGGACAGCTGCTAGTAATTCAATGCTTAATTTAACTTACGTAGCTGCCTTTGGAAAACGTGAAAGAAGATAGTTGCATCAGGCAATTGGCAACACTTTTCTTCCCTCATAAATGGGAAATATGTTTTCTATATTTAATGAGACACAGTGCGGAATAGGCCTCTCTACCCAGCAGCTCCCGATTTAATCCTAGCCTTATCACAGGACAATTTACCATGACCAATTAACCTACCTGATAATGCTTCTGAGATACCATATTACTGATGGAGTGCTGAGTTTTGCTGTGAATTGCTGTCAGTTGTGGCTCATCAGTTGACATAAGGGTGATCACATGTTGTAGCTCTGTGATTTCCTGACCAAATACCTTCTTCATAAGAGGCCCCAGGAAATTTTCTTCCTAGTCCCTCATTTTTCAAGCAGGATAATTATAGCTTTAGGGTACTTCAAGAATTTTGATTTAGCCCCTTCGTGAAGAATGATCACTTGAGCCTAAAGCACTATTGTTTCAATAATCTGCTACTCCTTAGCTTCTCTTAGTCTTGCTAATCAACTATTACATGTACCCTGATCTACCAATGCAATAAATGCCTGATTATGGGTTATACTCAACTGATAACAGCAGTTTGTCTTTGTAACAGATACTATTTAGCACTTGGAGTCATAATAAACTTTAAGAGATATGAACGAACTTGCCTCATTCTACTAGACTCTGTTGGAACTCACTGTTCTGGAGATGAGTACAAATTGGTCAGCAGTTATAAAAGCAATGAATGCTCCCACCTTGGCTACCTTCATTCAGTTAAGGGGAACAGTCAAGGAAGGTTCCTTGGATAGCAGGTTCCAGGCTGTACTCATAATTGGCCAAGCAAGAAGATAAGTTTACTGTTAAAAAAGTGAGTAATCTACTGATATTTCTCTGTCCAGAGCACTGTGAATCCTGGGTATTGAATAACTCAAGGACTGCTCTAAACATCCTCTTATGGAGTCATGAAAGACTGCAGGTACAGGAATATGGAGTACAAACTGAGTTGCTTGAAGAACCGAATGGGTTGAGCAAAGGGAAAGTCAACATTTCCTGTTTAAGTTTAAGATTGTTTAATGTCATTTCCAGTACACAATCATAAAGGAGAATGAAATAATAGTTACTCTGGATCCGATGCACCACGAAAAAATTAAGATAAAGAACACAATAATAAAAAACATAATAATTAAAACACAATTAATATAAAAACATAAGATAACTTCTATTTGTAGACTGATTTTATGTTCATAAAGTGACTCTAGGCACAGGAGTGTCTGTAAATAAGGTGTCTAGTAGGAAATGATAAAGTAGTGGTGGTATGGGGGGGTGAAGTGGAGGGGTGGGTTGGAGGATGGAGGTGTTAATCAGCCTTACTGCTTGGGGAAAGTAGCTTTATTGGACATGGTTGTTATGTAGCCTCCTCCCTAGTGGGAATGGGACAAATATTAGAGTGGGAGCCTTCATGATGTCACAGACCCTTCTCTGGCGCCTTTCTGTATATATGTCCTTGATGGTGAGTAGGCTGGTGCTGATGAGTTGTTGGGCAGTTTGGACTACATTTTGTAGAACCTTCCTTTCTATCAGAGTGCAGTTTCTTACCACACAGTGATGCAACTTGTTCAGCTGCTCTCTACCGTGCATCTGTAGAATGACATGAGCATAGATGTGCAAAGTCCAGCTCCCTTCAGCCCCCTCAGAAAGTAGAGGCATTGATGAGCTTTCCAGACTGTGTAGAATGTGTCCTGGGAACATGAGAGTTTGTGTGAGATATGTACTGACTGAAACTGCCCACAGTTTCCACTGCTGAGCCACTGATTTCAAGAAAGGTGTGAGTGCTGTGTGTTCTCTTGAAGTCAATAGCCCTCCTGATCCAGCGTCATGAGGAGAAATGTTGACCATCACTTTGCGTTGACGTGAAGCCTTCTTCAACAAGTTTATTGTGAGCTCCTCTGATTGTCTTTCATGAAGCATTGAAGCAACTTCCCACTGAGATCAAGCAACGCAAACAATAGATCAATCTCATCATTTATCAGACCAATTAGAAGACTTGTAAGACTTTGTGCCCTCACGCTCGAGGCTCCCGAACTGTACAGTGAGAATGATTCCTGACATTGCCTCTAACTCACCTGTTCTTCTCTCTCACTCAGCTTGCCCTGACTGATAGCAAGGACTGAGCATACAAAATTCAAAGGTTGTGGGCAGCAAACAGATTGTGCCAAAATGAGACACGAGTCCAAGAGGCTGGTGGACTGGGTGCTTAAATAGCAGCAGAAACTCAATGGACAAGCGTGAGGTAGAGTGGTTATCCTTGCTCCTTGAAGAGATATTGTGATTCTTGTTATGTCTTGTAACTTCAAAACATTAATCTAATTCAAAAGAAGGCACAAGGAATCTGAAATATGGGTGTAATGTTACTTTAAGCAAGGTGTGCATGTATCAGGCAGCAGCGTGGTGACATAGGCAATTAACTTATTTTTACATATAACCAGTAATTCATTATTTAAACAAATAAGAATGCTTAATCTATAACATATTTACAAGATTATTCAACTCTTATTGTAATATTAAGCACACAACAATTCTGTTATTATCAATTCCCTTTGGTGGGTGAATAATAATGCAAATTAAAAATGGCTCCTCAAATGGAGAAGCAGATGGTGAACACTTCTGAACTGCAGGTATAGTTTTCCCTGATGTTTGCATCCCTTTGCCCAGTGTTATTAGGATAATTGGCAAAGAAGATAAAAACAAAAGTTAACGAGGTTGCTTACAGAATAAAGGTTACTTGCCTTTTAATAAATAGAACAGTACGGTTTACTGAGATCCAGCTGGAGTTCATTAATTCCATTTCTTTGTAGTTGCTTCAGTAATGCTGAAGGGTGGTAAAGTCAAGATAAGCACAACTGGCATTTTACATTCTTGTTACAGTGAGGGTGAAGATCTGAGAAGAATGGAGCATGTCTTTACAGCAAATAACACTGCAGCCTGGAAGCCCCTTTTGCTTATGTCTGTAGCTGCTGGAGAATAGAAGTATATTCAAAAAATCTTATCCCAGTGAAACCAGACGACTTGACATTTGAAGGCATAGAGATGAACAACATGTGTCACCCCTGCTAACATATTCTGGAATAAGATACTTGACAGCTGAACCAATACCAAGGTGAAACACTTCCAGATTTTGTGACAAATTTAGAATCGATTGCACAATATGAGAGAGGAAGCAATGGAATGTAGATAATTAATTGAGATTGCAATCCAAGTTTTGTAATCAAAGAGGTGCTCACTCAGAGGAAGCTGTTCAAGGAGAGGAACTGAATTTCATGCAGGCCCCTGCTTTGCCCAGGCAACGGAAATGGTGGATAAGTAAGCACAGGATTTGCAACAACAACAACAAGATTGAACAGGTCAGGGCTTCACTCCTTGGAACGTAAAAGATGAGGGGAGATTTGATAGCGGTACACAAAATTATAAGGGGATACTTAGGGTAAACGCAAGCAGGCTTTTCCACTGAGGTTGGATGGGACTAGAACTAGATGCCATGGGTTAAGGGTGAAAGGTGAAAAGAATAAGGAGAACATGAGGGGAAGCTTCTTCACTCAGAGGGTGGCAAGAGTGCGGAACGAGTTGCCTGCACAAGTAGCGCATGCAAGCTCGATTTCAATGTTTAAGAGAAGTTTGGATAGGTACTGTACATAGATGGTAGGGGTATGGAGGACCATGATCCCAGTGCAGGTCGATGGAAGTAGGCAGCTTCACTGGCACAGACTGGATGGGCTGAAGGATCTGTTTCTGTGCTGCACGTTTCTATGACTCTATGACTCTAATGTTGAAGTCTCAGAGTGTTAACCAGGCAGGACCCATAACTTTGATATGTGCTGGAAGTTATTGATGTGGAAGCAAACACATGGAGCTGGTAAGTGCACATGCAAAGAGTCTGCTTACTCTAACTATGCTATTAAGTGTGTCTGTTTGAAAGCAGGATGTGACCATGGCAGGTTTAACTAATGGTGCCATAAGTTGCTTGGGAGAAGTGTAGTGAATGGCACTCATACAGTAACTAGTTGAAGGAGGTGACCTAGATGGATTGTTCGCTGTCAAGGTTTATGATTCAGATTTATTTACCAAATGCACGTCAAAACTCTGATAAAAAATAAAACCACAATGGCCTAGTCCTCCCTTTAGAATATTTTTCTTTGGAATGAATCTATCCTTCAACTTGTGAATTGTTATTTTATGCTTTACAAGTGAATAAATACTAAGACATTAATCGTTTTCTTAAAAAAACATATTATTTGTTTACTTGATGATTAAATAAGACATAGCAGTAGACTTAGGCTATTTGGCCCATTGAGTTAATATTCCTGAATCTTTCTTGAAAATCCCTTGCTTCATGATGTTTGGATTGTGGATATTTTTGGTTCACATGCTCTTTTCCTTTTGTGGGGAAGCCCACTTACTACATTTGATACAGAAGCTTAAAAAAGTTATTGTAGAATACAAGTAGAATTTTTCAGTGTCTATTTATGTGTAACAGACCCTTTTGAATACTGTGAGCAGGTACTTAGACCCAATTTATCAGCAAGATCCACACCCACAATTTTTGGACTTGGATGGGCATTCCGTTCCTCTGGCATAAGCACTTTCAGGCCTTATAACATTATGTATTATAATCCACCTAATTATCACCACAACTTTAATCCTTTGTAAAATTTCTGAATGTTTAGAGAAGCTAGCAGATTGTTGTACTCCAAGGAAGTTTGTTGCTTTAGTTTAAATAAGAGGAATCAACAAGACAAATAGTAATCAGCAGCTGTGTGAATTTAGTGTGCACAATGTTCTCATAAAAATAGGAACCAGTACAACTTAATTGAATTCCATGCACTTTTCAACAAAAGAATGGAGAACCTGTGTTGCCTTTTCCTACTAAACTTTAATATAGCATGCCTATTCTTGATTATTTTTGTACTGGGAGTTTGCCATCTTGTCTGTGTGCAACACAGTGGAGACTGGATTTCATTCTGTGTGAAAATGAGCCTGGCTCTGGAGATCACCTTTGTGTAACATTTTCACCCTTATTAAGCCTCTCACTGCAAACTGTTTTCTGCTTTTGAAGTAGCTCAAGGAAGAAAAGAAAACAGGCGGATTTTAGATGTTTGGAGCTCTCTTGCTTTTCCCTGTGCGATGGGAATAAAGTCTGCAGCTGCTTCACCAGAGATATCGATATGGTGCTGGCTGCACAGTGGGAAAATGAGTACAACTGGGAAGGCTTATAAACTTTTAGTGATACAGATTCTGACTATTAATTGGCAACTAACGGCAGCAGAATCACAGACTCTGTGCTGTAACTCCTGATGCTCTGTATCATGTATCAGTGATTTATATGCTTTCATGAATGACAAATGAAGAAGTGGCAAGAAAAAGAAGTGAAAAAAGATTCCCAGGCTCGGTGAGGTGCAGTCCACGCATTATCTGATGAATCTCCTCACTGCAGGTGCTAATAACTCCTGGGCCCATAGTGGGTGATGAGTGATGTGGTGTAACCATTCCAGGAAAACTGGGCAATTCCCCTTTGAATCCCTCAGACAGGCACACAAACTCCAGAGTGCTATGGCCATTTATAATGCTTCATCAATCAGCCCAGGCTCCACATCACTTCTCCCCCTTAATCTCTAAAACCAGTCCCAATGCATTCACTGATAATCAGCTCCAATTGGTGCTAAATGGCTAAGAATAGGTTTAGAAGCTTTAGTTTTCTCTCTTGAATGGCTTCCAATATCTGAGCCAATAGGCTGGTCCTGGACTTATTTCCACTTGGAATAATTTACTTATTATTATTTAATTCTTTATGGTTTTACATTGCTATATTTCTACACTATTCTTGGTTGATGCAACTGTAATGAAACCCAATTTCCCTCGGGATCAATAAAGTATGTCTGACTGTCTATCTGTTAACTCTCCCAGAAGGAAAGTGTATGTTCATTACAGGTCAGAAATATGCCATCTAATATGCTGCTAATTTGCAGATGAAGTCAGGGGGTCTCGACTCAAACTTACTCTCCTAGGCTGACTGCCCTATGACAGCCAAGTACACTCAGGAAATCCAAGTATTAATGCAGACTGACAAGTGGTCCATAAAGGGACCTGCTATTTGGCTGCAACCATGAAGGTGAAAACCAACAATTAGTTCATCTGAAAGCCAAGCTGCAGGAGGATTGTTCTTCCTGATCTGCCAGATTGATCCACACTTCAAATAAGATGATCCCTTTCCCCCTTCAAGGTAATGGCCCCTACTTCCCACCCAAACGAGAGCAAGCCATGTCCATTTGATACTACTGAGATGTTGCAAAAGTTTGGACAGTAGCTGGTTTCAAGGATAGTCTTTAAGAAAGTAAAGTGGTAAAGGAGTAAATAGCTTTAAGGAGGGAATTCCAAAACCAGGAGTAAAATCATGGCATGAATTCATGGTACAAAGTAGGAGTATGCTGCCCAAATAGGTGGGGTCAAAGGAATAAATATTTTGAACAATGTAGACATGATATTTGGTGATGGGTTGTTTAGGAAATCTTAGTGAGTTGAATAGCATTGCAAAATTGTAGTGAAGCCAAATGAGTCAATGGGGACAAGTTTTTTTTATAATAATTTATTATGAAAATAATAATTTTTATATAATATTATGAAATAATTTAAATAATTTTTTCAAATTATTTATTTTGTGGTAAATGTTGAGTTTGCTCGCCTATAACTGCTGTGAAGACCTGAACCAAGGAGACAAAACTAAACTGGAGATAAATCTTTATTCAGTAAAACCACACGGCTCCAAACACCAAATAGTGCACCCCAAAGGACAACTATTTCAATGGTCTACTCCAGAACATTCAAAGTGTTGTTCGGAACAATGACCAATCAGTGGAAGTCAGCTTGGGATCGGTTTGTCAGGCAACAAATAGGCATGCGGGTGAACATAACAAATTGGTGATAAGGTGCTCTATTATATCAGCATGGCAATTTCAGCAGAAGACTTAAATACAATTCTCTAAAACAGCAGCAAGCTTAATTTAAGGTGGCCCAGCTAAAGTTAATCAAAACCTTGTCAAGCAGGTTATCAGTGAGTCCAATGACATTGGTGTCAAACACTGAACAGAACTCACGAGTCAGTTATTATGTCTATTACCAATTTCCAGTTTGATGCCACTTCAGGAGTTATGTTTGAATCCTGATTCAAATTTTATGAAGATATCTTCCGGGTTGAGTTTGCCAGTAAAGTTGGCTCAGGGACGACATGCACTTTGCTCCAGAAATTGGGTACTGCTAAACATGGGCTTTATTTCAAGTTCATTCTGCCCACGGATGCATGTGACCTATGTGTCCGACAGCTAACAAGCATTTTTAGAGAGCAGTCATTTCTCTTTAGTGTTGGCTACCATTGCCTAAAACTTGCAAAACACGATGCCAAGGCTTCATCACATATGCCAGTGTTGTCAATCACGAATGTGAAAAGCTCAAACTGCATAACATGACTGAGTCACAGTTCAAATGTCTGATTTTTATTTGCGGACGTTAGGCACCTGGTGATGCAAATATTTGCAAATGACTCCCTGCCAAATTGGAGCAAGACACTGATATGACTCTACATACTGTCACTCAATAAGGTCAACAGCTGATCAACCTGAAACATGATTCCAACCTGGTCGAACAGAACTGTGTCAAAGCAGTTTCCAGTGGCCCAGACCTCGTCATTCAGCAGAACTCCAAGCAGCCAACCACAGATTGCTGGAACGAGCTGTGCCCTGGAATAGGAGTGTGGCATTATGCAAGAAACTGGCAGTACAAGAATCACATTTGCAGTAATTGTCACAAAAAAGGCTTTTGCCATCCTTCACTGTCTTCTTGGCCAGTGAAACACAAGGACAAGAAGTTTCAAAAGCCACTAAAATCTGCAATGAGTTTAATGGTCACGTTCAAAGTTGACCTTGCCACCAGGAGAAGGTATGTCAATGTATTTATCAAGCTACAACTCGATATGGCTTCAGACATCACCATTATCTCCAAACAAACATGGCAGGCACTTTGGTCCCCACTGATCAAAGCAACTCATCAATTCACTTACAGTGCATTGGGTGGAAGCCTCCAGCTGAACAGCGAACTGTACTGCATGGTGAAACTGTGATAACCAAATCAACAGAATGTGTTACTTAACAGACCAGCCAGTACTGAATGTCCTTGGCATTGACTGGATAGACAAGTTTGACCTCTGGAGCATTCCTCTAGATAAGGTCTTTATGAGGAGATTAGACATTCAAATCATGTCAGTCAACGCCATACCACCATCAGTATGTGAGACCATACAACAATTGAAACAGCGCTATACAGCAGTGTTTCAAAATGGTTTAGGTCGCAGCACCAAACTGCAAGCAGAATTTCATTTCCATCCAGATGCAAAGACAGTCTGCTGTCTCAAATCACCAGTGCCATACACTGCCTTACCAATCGTGAAGCGAGAGCTAGATTGCCTGCAACAAAACTGGTGTGATTAAAGCTATCATCTCCTTATGTTGGGCAATTCCAGTAGTCATTATCAAGAATATAATGGTACAGTGAGGTTGTTTGCAGGCTTCTCAATTAGTTTCACTACGGCTCTGGAGACACACCAGTACCCATTACCGGTACCTGCAGACCTCTTTGTAAAATTGAACAGTGGTTGCTATTGATGGAAGCATACTACTGCTAGAAGTGTCAAAAAATTCACAGTTGCTTCTCACTATTGCAGCACATTGTTTTCCTTCCTCCATCAGCCTTTCGAGGTATAGGTAGTTCCTACAATTTTCCAACAGCTTATGGACACCATTCTGAGTGATAATGGCAGGGATATTAAGTGTTGCTGCTTACCTTGACAATAACATTGCAATGAACAGGGATCAGATAGAACTATGCAACACCTGAACCACATTTTGAACAAACTGCATGACTTTGGACTGTGAGGCCTCCTGATGTCCTCAATCAAGTATCTGGGATTCATCATAGATGAGCATGGTCATCACCCAGATTTTTAAATCATCACTGTTACCTTAAAGACGCCGCCACAATCAGATGTCTGCACCTTACAATCATTTTTGGGCATGAACAGTCGTTATTCAGCATTCCTCCCAGCAATGAACCACTGGAGCCACTCAGTGCCCAGCTCAACAAGGGTGCCACATGGAATCAGTCCAAACAATGGCAAGAGGTTTTTGATCAGGTGAAGAACTGACGTATTCCAACACAGAGCTGCCAATCACTGTCACAATGGATACATTCAACTATGGGGTGATTATCCCATATCCCATATATTCCCTGATGGATCCAAAAAGGTTGTCATGCATGCAGCAAGATCAGCTTCTGCAGCAGAAAGGAGCGGTGGGAAAATTGAAAAGGAAGCCTTGAGAATCATCTTTGCTGTGAAGAAACTCAACAAGATGCTTTACAGCAAACGTTTCACTCTCCTTACTGATCACTAGTCCATTGTTGGGTCTGAGAAAGGCATCCTGGTATATGCAGATAACTGTCTATAAAGGCTGGCAATGATGTTATTAGCCTATGATTCTGAAATCAACTACACATTAACCCAGGAACATGGTCAGACAGATGCCCTCTCCAGCCTTGTGAACCAGTAGGGTCTTGAAAATGAAAATGCACTTGTGGCTGCAAATTTAGTTGATCGCAAAGTCCACCGGGTTGTATCAGATACTGCTAAAAGTCTTCTAGTGACAGCTGACAAGATCAGAGCAAAACAGCTGCAGATCCTCTTCTTCACTGTATCTCAGATACCTCGTCCAAATATTGCTTTCCAACCCATGGTCAGCCAGGCATCAACCGAATGAAAGGTCTGGCAAGAATCTTTGTGTACAGGCCAGGCACAGATGATAATATCATATTCGTATGCAAACTGTATACTCAGTGCTCTATGGCAGCAGAGAATCCCAGTGGAACTGATCTACAACTATGGCCTCAGGCTACCAGACCTTGGAGTCGAGTACATATTGCGTATGGGTTAGGTTGAGCTGTTCTCTGATCTTGGCAATTTACTTACAAATGTTTCATCAACATACAAAAAGATATCACCAGTGCGCTGTTAATTGTGGTCTCCTCCGAATGCTTGGCCTTTATATACTTACCAATCAGCTGAAAGGCCATCATTATGGAACTGATTGATTAGTGTATAAAGGCCACGCATTTGGAGGACACCACAATCAACAGCGCACTGACGATATCTTTTTGAATGGTGATGAAATGTTTGCAAGTAAATTGCCAAGATCAGAGAACAACCCTTGATCACCATCAAGCTGCACAGTTTCCAAATTATTTCCAATGTATTGAGCAGATGTTCACATTGCTGGCTCAGTCAATGGGTTTACCACCCTTGTCTTGGTTAACACCCAATTCCAAATGGCCGGAAGTATTACCTATGAATTCAACAATGACTGAGGCTACTGTTCAACAGCTGCAGCAGATCTTCAGCTGCTTTGAGATGCCAGAAATGCTTGTGTCTGACAATAGCTTGCAATTCAGTTCACAACAGTTTGCTGCATTCTGCAGGTTTGCTGCAAGTTTGAATGTTATTCCAGTGTCGAAGTACAAATGAACCACAGTCTCTGCAATTTTAACATTAACTAGCTTTGGTTTTGTAATATAGATCTTTCTTTAATATTCCCTTCCCTATATACCCTTGATCTTCTCTCAGAATTAGAATATCAAGCATAGATTATTTAAGCTAAATCATTTGCAACCAATCAATGTCAGTATTAATCCAATCAACACTGGAGATTGCTTTGAAGGGAATTCTTTTTCAAACGTTTGGTTCCAAACTTGGGAAAATCACCAAATATTTTATTGAACATAATATGAGACACAATCTTGCTGTATTTGCAGCAATATTCAAATAGAGTTGCTTTATTTTAAAATTTAAAAAAAGATAATTCTGTAAGTACTCAGTGGGTTAGGCTTCATTTCTGGGAAGTATCATTGTCAAAACTAGGAAGAAGGTGAAAGAAGCTTTTGAAGCTGCAGAAACAGCAGGGAAGACATGTCTCTGATGAGGTAAAACTAGAGTAAACATAGAGATAAACAATAAACAATGTTATCTGGTCAATGTGCGAAGTGGAGCAGTCAAAGGTTGAGAACATGGACATAAGAATGCAGGAGATGTGAAATGCAAACCAGGAAGATGTACTCTGCAGGATAGGCCTCTGTTTGTTTTTCCTTCATCTGGGAGAAGAGCATTTGTCCAGCCTGATCTGTCAAGCGTGCTTTTCCCTCTGCGTTTTACAATTCCAACATTCTTTTATTTACGTTTTTTTGTATATGTTATGACCATGAGAAGTAGGAGCAGAATTAAGCCTTCAGTCCATCGAATCTGCTCAGTCATTTAGTCATGGCTGAATTACTTTCTCTCTTAATTACATTCTCCTGCCTTCTTCCCATAATCTTTGACTCCCTTACTAATGAAGAAAGTATCAAACTCTGCTTTAAATATACCCAGTGCCTTGGCCTCCACAGCTGCCTGTGGCAATGAATTTCCCAGATTCACCACTCACTGGCTAAAGAAATTCCTCCTCATCTCTGTTCTAAAGGACGTTCTTGTATTCTGAAGCTGTGTCCTCTGGTCCTCGATGCTCCCACTATTGAAAACATCCTCTCTCCACCTCCACTGTATCCAGGGCATCCAGGTATTGAGATCCCCTTCTGAAATCCAGTGAGTACAGCCCAAATCATCAAATGCACCTCATATGTTAATCGTTTCATTCCCGAAATCATTCTCATGATCCTCCTCTGGACCCTCTCCAATGCCAGCACATTGTTTCTGGGACCAAAAATTGCTCACAATACTTCAAGTGCACTCTGACCAATGCCTTATCAAGCCACAGTTTTACATTATTACATCCTTGCTCTTACATTTTAGTCCTCTCTAAATGAGCGCTAACAAAGCACTTGCCTTCCTTATCACTGACTCAGCCTGCTAGTTAATCTTCAGGGAATCCTACACAAGGTGCCAAGTCCCTCCCCACCTCCAATTCTGAATTCACTCCTCATTTAGCAAATAGTCTACACCTTTATTCCTTCTACTATAGTGTATGACCCTACACTCAATTCTATTTGCTGTTTATTTGCCCTTTTCCTAATCTCTCCTGGACCTTCTGCAGACTCTCTGCTTCCTCTAATCACACCTCCACCTATCTTCATATCTTCCCAGAAATTCCAACCATTGCTGTTCTGGTGTCATCCCTGCTAGTGTCTCCTTCCTATCAACTTAAGCTGGCTTATCTTTCATGTCTCTCTACACTGTAATACTAATACATGATTTTAGCTTCTTCTCAAACTGCATGGTGAGTTCTATCATACTAATATCACCACTCCTAAGGGTTTCTTTACCTTCAGCTCCCTAACTAAATCTGTGTCATTTTGCAACACCCAGTCCAGATTTTCCAACACTGTATTTCATTTGTCACTTCTTTGACCATTCCCATAAACTATCTAAGTCTCTCTGCAGGCTCTCTGTTTCCTCAACACTACCAGCTCCTTCACCTATCTTTGTATCGTCAGCAAATTTAGCCACAAATCCATTAATCCCATATTCCAAATCATTGACATACATCGTAAAAAGCAGTGGTCCCAACACCGACGCCTGTGGAACTCCACTGGTAACCTGCTGCTGGTCAGAATAGGATCCCTTTATTCCCACTCTCCGTTTTCTGCTGACCAGCCAATGCTCCACCAATGCTAATAACTTCCCTGTAATTCCATGGGCTCTTATCTTGCTAAGCAGCCTTACGTGCGGCACCTTGTCAAAGGCCTTCTGAAAATCCAAGTACACCACATCTACTACATCTCCTTTGTCTACCCTGCTTGTAATTTTCTCAAGATTTGCAGTAGGTTTGTCAGGCAGGATTTTTCTTTCAGGAAACCATGCTGGCCTTGGCCTATCTTGTTATGTGCCTCCAGGTCCTCTGTAATCTCATCCCTAACAATCAGTTCCAACAACTTCCCAACCACCGATGTCAAGCTAACAGGTCAATAGCTTCCTTTCTGCTGCCTCCCACTCTTCTTAAATAGCGGAGTAACATTTGCAATTTTCCAGTCATCTGGTACAATGCCAGAATCTATCAATTCTTCAAAGATCATTGTTAATGCCTCTGCAATCTCTCAAGCTACTTCCTTCAGAACCCAAGGATGCATTCCATCAGGTCCAGGAGATTTACCCTTCGTCAGACCATTAAGCTTCCTGAGCATCTTCTCAGTCGTAATTTTCACTGCACAAACTTCACTTCCCTGACACTCCTGAATGTCCGGTATACTATAGACGTCTTCCACTGTGAAGACTGATGCAAAATACGCATTCAGTTCCTCTGCCATCTCTGCATCTCTCATTACAATATCTCCAGTGTCATTTTCTATTGCTCCTATATCCACCCTCAACTCTCTTTTACCTCTTATATACTTAAAAAAGCTTTTAGTATCTTCTTTGATATTAGTCACCAACTTCCTCTCATAATTCATCTTTTTCTTCTGAATGACCTTGTTAGTTTCCTTCTGCAAGTTTTTAAAAGCTCCCCAGTCCTCTATCTTTTCACTAATGCTGGCTTCCTTATAGGCCCTCTTTTTTGCTTTTACTTTCGCTCTGACTTCACTTGTCACCCACAGTAGTGACTTTCTTCCCTTTGGAAATTTCTTCTTCTTTGAAATGTATCTGGCTTGCACTTCCCTCATCTTTCTCAGAAACTCCAGCCATTGCTGCTCTGCTGTCTTTCCTGCAAATGTCCCTTTCTAGTCAACTTCGGCAAGTTCCCTCTCATGCCCATTGTACTTTCCCAAGCTGTTGAACTGAGCCCCCTACTAATTAGTTTAAAGCTCTATTCACAGCCTGAGTTAAGCAATTCATGGGGACCTTGGTCCCAGCATGGTTCAGGTGGAGCCCATCCCATCCCTCTTTGCACAATACTGGTGCCAACATCCTGTGAATTACAGCCCAATTCTCATCAATCTTTGAGCCACCCATTTAGCTCTCTGATTCTGTTAACCTTTTGCCAATCTGCATGTAACAATCCAGTGATTTTTCCAGTTTGGTTCTGCGTTTTATTTTATCCCTGATCTGCTCAAATTTCCACAGCAGAACATCTTTCTTTGTTCTTAAATATGAGAATTCCTGCAGATGCTGGAAATTCAAAGCAACACACACAAAATGCTGGAGAAATTCAGTAGGTCAGGCAGCATCTATGGAAATTAATATACAGTCAATGTTGTGGTTAAAATCCTTCCTCAGGACTGAGAAGGAAGACCATAAGGTATAGGAGCCTTTATTCCACTGAAATACCGACACATTGGATTTTATTTTTTCCCTCTCAAACTTCAATGCAAACTCAATCATATTGTGATCACTGTTCCCTAAGGGTCCCTTTACCTTAAGCTTTCTTAGCACCTCCAGATCATTGCACAACACCCAATCCAGCACAGTTGATCCACTAGTGGGCTCAACAACAAGCTGTTCTGAAAAGTCCTCTCTTAGACATTCTACAAATTATCTCTCTTGAGGTCCAGTACTGATCTGGTTTCCCCAATCCATTTTCATGTTAAAATTTCCAATGACTTTGCCCTTCTGACACGCCTTTTCTATCTCCTGCTGTAATTTGTAATCCACATCCCGGCTGCTGTTTGGAGGCCTGTATACAACTGCCATTAGGGTCCTTTTACTCTTGCCATTTCTTAACTCAACCCATAAAGACTCTACACCTTCCAATCCTATGTCATCTCTTTCCAATGATTTAATATTATTTCTTATACACAGGGCTACACCACCCCATCTGCCTACAAATCTGTCTTTCCGATATACCGTATATCCTTTGACGTTCAGCTCTCAATGGCAGCCATCCTTTAGCCAAGGATACCAAAGGAGGAAGGTACCAAAATAAAAGGAAGGAGAAGGAGACTAGCTGACAGGTGATAGGTGAAGTCAGATGGGTGGGAAAGGTCAAGGAATCTGATAGGAGAGGAAAGAGAACCATAGGAGAAAGGGAAGGAAGAGAGAACCCAGGGGGACAGTAATAGACAGGTGAGAAGAGGTCAAAGGTGAGATTGGGGACTAGAGGAAGAGGCAGGTGGAGTTTGTTTATCAGAAGGAGAAATTGATATTCCTGCTGTCAGGTTGGAGGATACCCGGGTGGCATGCCATCCTTGTTCTTCCTGTGTTGTTGCTACCCACATGGACCATGACAACTGGATCTCACCCCTCCCACTCCAAGTTCCTCTGCAGATCAGATGAGGTCCCCTGAACCCTGGAAACAGGCAGGTAACACAGCCTTCGGAACTTCTTATCCTTGCAACAGAAAACTGCACCTAATCCTCTAATTGTCCCTAATAAAAACTACATCAAGTTTTTGTAGAAAATCTGGTCAAGACGGCACCAGTGATCAATGATTCCATGGGAGTATCTCCCAGATAGTCAATCATTTTAGCTTTTCTACATCTTCTACTTTTTCTTTTTGCCTTAATTTTGTTTTTGAAACGGTTAGAGCCTGTGACTTACAGTCTGTAGTTTGATCAGGTGAGCTAGTGCTGCTGCTCCTGAGAGAACACCAGGGAGAAACGGGAGCATGACCTACCACAAGGAGAAACTCACAGATGAGATGAGAGGCTGGGATTGACCACATTTCTCACCGATTAAAGCTTCGAGAAAGATTTAAATTTCCAGGCAAATGAGGAAGGGAGCAAATGGTTCTCGGAGAGGCCTCTGGTTTGAGTCGCTGCCACTGGTCCAAGTCACTTCCCTCAGAGAGGCTGCAGGTTCATGTAGCTTTCTTCCATGAGGCTGCTGGTTGGAGTTGCCTACATTGGAGAGGCCTCTTGTTCCAATCGCTGCCCTTGGAGAGGTTGCTGGTTGGAGTTGCTGCCTTTGGAGGAGCTGCTGGTTGGAGTTGCTTCCCTCGAAGAGGCTGCTGGGTCCTGATGCTCTTGAAAATGTTATTGAAACTCTGAGATGGATTGGACTTGCGGATTGATGCTTTTCTTTCAACTTTGTATGCCATACTCTGCCAGATCCTCGGCGACCACTTTTTTTTTCAAGTGGTTGTCTCGGAGGAAAGATTCTGTGAGTGGTCCCCCAAGTCCTTCTCACAGTGCAGTTGTTGTTTTTTAAGAGGTCGAGTTCTGAGCTCGACACTCAACCCGGCACAGGAGGAAGGCATGCCCGGGAGCGGCCCGACTGGATTCGAACTCGGGAACCTTCGCTCCAGAGTCCGGCGCTGATGCCACTGCGCCACCAGCCAGACACTTCTTTCAATTACTTACATGGTTTTCTGTACTCTATGGCTGCCTGGAGAAGACAAATTTCAGAACTGCAGAGCAAGCCTGTGGGCTGAGGCTCCTCCAGTACTACCTCCTGCATTCCCCCTATCAGCCTCACTGTTGTCACCTGCAAGCTTTTCCTACTTATCCCCTGACCATATATCCTTGTTTGCAGCTTATCTCTGTAGTTACCTGTCTTTACCAGATCTGTGACACCCTCACATCCCTCACCCCAATGAAGGGTCTCTGCCCAAAATATCAACTCTTTATTTCCCTCCACAGATCTGTCGAGGTCCTCCAGTATTTCATGTGTGTTGCTCAAAATTTCCAGCATCTGCAGAATTGCTTGCGTTTCACTTCCCACAGATGTAGCCTGGCCTTCCAAGTATTCCCAGCTTTTTTTCTACATTTTAGATTTTCATGTCTTTGCTCTCTTGTCGTATTGATTTTCACAAACACGAGGAAATCTGCAGATGCTGGAAATTCAAACAACACACACAATATGCTGGTGGAACACAGCAGGCCAGGCAGCATCTATAAGAAGAAGCACTGTCGACATTTCTGGCCGAGATCCTTCGTCAGGACTTTGTCAGTGTCTCGGCCCGAAATGTCGACAGTGCTTCTCCTTATAGATGCTGCCTGGCCTGCTGTGTTCCACCAGCATTTTGTGAGAGTAGATAGTTGTTTGTTGAATGACATGGACGGAGGGAAAGGTAAGTCAAAAAGTTGGAGCCAGGTGTTTCCAACTGAAATGAGAAATAACTTCCACATGCAGACAATGGTAAAGAGTCGGAATGTTTCTACAAATGGCAAGTGATGCTGCACCAATTGATAATTCAGAATGTGAAGTCAATAGATCTTTGTTAACAAAAGATATGTAGGAATGCAGGGAAGAAGCAGATATATGGAATTAATTCACAGAACTGCCACAACCTTGCTAAATCAGGAATGGGTCTGGAAGATTAAATGGCATATTTCACTCCTCTGTTTACACGTTCTACTTTGTGTTCATTAGATTGATCGAGATTTTGTTGTCATTAACATATTATTATTGAATAATCCTTAACAATCTTAATGACAGTAAAGCATACCTTATGTTTAACTTCCTTCCTTCGAATTGGCAAATTAAAATGGAAGCAGACAGAGCAAAAAGAATCCATTGCAAATCTTTATTCCCAGTTAGTTATGTACAATATAAAAGCATATCTAAATATGGAAGAAAATGTTTGCTTATGCAAAACCTTACATTATTTGCAGTTTTCGGTAAGGGGAAATAAAGCCAAAGGTGGAATCACATGCACCTAAACTACCAGAGAGCAGCCAGTGATTGCCAGCAAGCAGGGCAACCTCCATATAATTTTCACTGCCCTGTGTATCAACAGATGTCAGCAGTGTGTGAATTAGTAAGAAGGGTAGTCATCCCAGTGATGTGGCTTGATTGGCACGTGGAGTGGTCTGAAGGTCTGTCGTTTGATGACTGATGAGTGCCTCCACTGAGAAAATCTCCTCCCAGAAAAACAAGTAAATTCTGACAGTGATAGCAGTATGAGACAGCTTGTGGGGCAGACTTTCTGACCTTGTGTATGCATATACTGAAACGCCACTAATGAAACGACCCCCTTCTTGTCTTAGATGGTTAATATCATCTGAAAGGGGCTGTACAAAAAGGGGAGTTGGACTGAATCCCCAGTCCTGACTTAAGTGGTTTTGGCAAGTATGCTGAACAGACTTCTAAAATAGGTCTCAGCACCTTGCATTACATTGGGGGGGAAGGATGGTCCCTGATTACCAGACAGAATCGTGTTGGAAATGTTTATCCGTGAACATCAGGTGAAGATAAGATTAGGGTCAGTTCAAATTCTCCATTCCCTTCCTCTGATGGGTAATGTTACCAATTGGCAGCAGCTACCGAGATTTACATGCAGAGGATGATCATTTGAGTAAGGCATTAAAAGCTGACTGTGGGAATTAAAATAACTAGCCTTTCAAACACTGTTAAGTTTATTCAATACAATTTCAGCCCCCACTTAAATCCTGCAGACTGCGACAGAGGGTTCAAAAGTTGCAGCTTCAAACGAATTGGTGACCACAAAGCACGTGATGAAAATTTAAAGGATATATGGCAACTCTGTCAAATAATAACATTTATGCAACAGAGTACTACATTGTAACATTCAGAAATTCCCCACGTCATACCAAGATAAATAATTGTGCCACATACATAATATTAAATTCCCCCATTCTGATCAGCTTGAATATATCCACACTGTGCTCTTAGGACTAGTAAGGTACAATGAGATTGATAATCAGTGCAGGAACTTCACTGGTTGCTAAAGCAAAGAGTGGAAATATGCCTGGCTGGCTTCCCACAAGAGTAGAGTGCCAGTGATTGCACATGTATGGCATTCCAGCCATGAGCTAAACCAACATTTCAGCTCAAGATGACGTCTTAGTCACCTCAGAGGCGCTGAAGGGATGGTGGAATTTTATTCCCTACAACATGCATTTGATACTGGTGGCAGGGCAACTTATCAGATGTGAACAGTTTGCGCCAGAAGATCAGATATTCTAAATATATCATTCAGTACCTATTGAAGCCAGGGAGTAATTCTCAAAAGTGAGGATAAATCTCTTTTGAAATCTGCTCAACTGAAGGTTAAACAAATTTGTTAAGAGTACTGATTGTACATCAAAGGTTCATTTATTATCAAAGTATGCAACTCGGAAATTCTCCTTGTCCAGACAGCCACAAAACCAAAAAAACAGAATGGCAGTATGATCATCAATCCCCAAATTCCCTCTCCCTGCACAAAAAAAGAACAAAAATGGAACAGGCACATCAACCCCTGCACACAAAAAAAATGAGAAAGATTGGGCGAAAAACACAGAATGTAAAATAACTATAAGACTGAAAAAAAAAAATCCATAGTCCAAGTCCATATCCAAAATGCAGAAAAACCTGTGTAAAATTCTCCAGGCATAGAGGCAGCCTCTCCAACCTCCGGCAGCAGAGCAATCCCACCGGCGATCAAAAGGCAGTCTCGTCTCTCCTCTGGCAGCAGAGTGATCTCCCAGTTACCAAAAGGCAGTCTCGTCTCTCCTCTGGCAGCAGAGTGATCTCCCAGTTACCAAAAGGCAGTCTCGTCTCTCCTCTGGCAGCAGAGTGATCTCCCAGTGATCAAAAGGCAGTCTCGTCTCTCCTCTGGCAGCAGAGTGATCTCCCAGTTACCAAAAGGCAGTCTCGTCTCTCCTCTGGCAGCAGAGTGATCTCCCAGTTACCAAAAGGCAGTCTCGTCTCTCCTCTGACAGCAGAGTGATCTCCCAGTTACCAAAAGGCAGTCTCGTCTCTCCTCTGGCAGCAGAGTGATCTCCCAGTTACCAAAAGGCAGTCTCGTCTCTCCTCTGGCAGCAGAGTGATCTCCCAGTTACCAAAAGGCAGTCTCGTCTCTCCTCTGGCAGCAGAGTGATCTCCCAGTGATCAAAAGGCAGTCTCGTCTCTCCTCTGGCAGCAGAGTGATCTCCCAGTTACCAAAAGGCAGTCTCGTCTCTCCTCTGGCAGCAGAGTGATCTCCCAGTGATCAAAAGGCAGTCTCGTCTCTCCTCTGGCAGCAGAGTGATCTCCCAGTTACCAAAAGGCAGTCTCGTCTCTCCTCTGGCAGCAGAGTGATCTCCCAGTTACCAAAAGGCAGTCTCACCTCTCCGGTAGCAGAGTAATTCCACTGACGATCTGATGCACCATCAATAACTCACTCTGAGACGTAAAGGCGAGATATCGGCTTTTATTGACTGGAAGAAGGAACAAGCAGTGGTTGACCACCATACTACATCCTGGAGACAGGCTCAGACCTTATACCTCAGACCTCAGGCCGGGCTTATACCGGGGTCTGTGGGAGGAGCCACAGGAGCAGTCAGCAGGGGGCATGTCCAGACAGGGAAATGTAGTTCACCACACGATCAAAAGGCAGTCTCCTCTCTCCAGCAGCAGAGCGATCCCACCAGCGATCAAAAGGCAGTCTCCTCTCTCCAGCAGCAGAGCGATCCCACCAGCGATCAAAAGGCAGTCTCCTCTCTCTGGAAACAGAGCAATACCACTGGCGATCAAGAGTAGGCAGCTGGTGCTCACTTTCTGCATTCGCCTCGATGTTTCAATCTTCTTTGTTGCTTTAATTAGCAAACAATGGGAGCTTTAATCAGAGAATTGGAGTCGAACATCGGCTCACGCCTCGTCCTGCAGCCTTCTTGCCATGAGATTCGCATACGCTGCCCTCTGCCTCCCAGAATCCTCTCACAGACTGCTGAGATCTGAAACACCGAAATGATCTCCAAACTGCAAATCACAGGTTCTAACAGTTGCAGAAGCATGTTCAAGACAAAAAGCAAAAGAATAAGACGTAAAAGAAGTGTAATATATGGTTTCATGGTCTATCCAGATGTTGTCAACCGTGGGAGCATTGCACACAGGCAACATTGTAAATGGCAAAAACATATGATCTGTCAGCAGAACTAGGCTTAAATTCAAAAATAACATTTGTTTATTCCATGCTTTATATAATGCTTTAACTATTAATATAATTCACTTTTACATTGTGGTCATTTATTTTATCTTGGTTGTAGACATCCAGAATGAATTCTGCAGTGAAATATTCTTCTTTTATAACTTGGTGCCTTCAAGTTAAATTTGATCCATTTGCCACTGATTCCTTTACATTTCCTGTTTTTGTTCTTGGATCACATTCCATAGACAGTTGCTTCTCCTGTTCCACAGTGTTGAACTGATGGAAAGAAGTGCAACTGGCTTATAGTGGATTCGTTCTGAGATTGTTAATCTTCCAGTATGACACTGTTTCCTTGCCATTCAAACTTCAAGCAAGTGAAAGCATACAGGTGCTATCATTTTGGTCCATTGTCCCCCATGGATCAGCATTTAAAGCATGCAAGTACTGTATATGAATAAAGACTAGAATTCACTGAATCTGACAATCTCACATTGCCAGATTCCTTTTGCGAATCATCAAGTTTGCTGATGATACAACAATGGTTGGCCTCATCAACAATGATGACCAGACTGCGTACAGAGAGAAGGTAGAGCGGCTGGGATAATAGTGTGAGCACAACAACTTGAGTGTGAACATGGACAAAACTAAAGAGGTGATGGTGGACTTTAGGAAGGTGTAGGCTGACAACTCCTCACTGCACATGCATAGTTCCTCCGTGGAGAGGATTAGGAGCACTAAGTTTCTGGAAGTGCACGTAATGGACGATCTCGTCTGATCCCTCAACACTATCTCTTTGTTCAAGAAAGCATAGCTGCATCTCCACTTCCTGAAGAGATTGAGGCAAATGTGTTTCACCCCCACTTGCCCCGCTGTTCTAACCAGTTTTTATAGGAGCACCATTGCGAGTGTCCTCACCAGTTGCATTACTGTCTGGTATAGGGATTGAAAGGGATTTGACCACAAGTCCCTACAAAGGATTGCGAGGACTGCAGTATCTCTTCCATCCATCAGAGACACTTATCAGGATCAATGTATATGATGGACCCTTAGCATCGTCAATGATCCCTCCCATCTGTCCAACAGTCTTTTTGACCTCCTAAAGTCAAGTAGCATGTACCATAGCTTAGGACAAAATTTGTTAGGATGGGAAACCTCTTTATCCCCCAGGCTGTAAAACTACTCAACTCCCTGCCACCACCCAAGTCTCATCAAGCATGAAATGCCAGTAGCATTATACTCTTTACTTTATAACTTGTCTCATAAATGCACCTTATTATTTGTTAGTTTACTAATGGTAATATAACTGTATGCGTTATGTGTGTGAGTTGTATGTGTTGCGTTATGCACCTTGGTCTAGAGGAACGTTGTTTCACTTGGCAGTGTACATGTGTATGGCTGAATGACAAAACACTGAACTTGAACTTGAAATTACATACCCACTGCTGGAATTGTAGGATGTCTCTTTTACAGTGCTGTGCTACTTTGTTGATAGTCAATTAACTTTGTATTCTATAAGCACGGAAAACACAGCAGAATTTGTGAGTTGCTATGCAAGCTAATTTCCGGTTATACTTTAATCAGAATAAAGATTCATCCAATGCTCCTTAAGGTTTCATTACAATGTCCGAGTGAAGCAGCTGATAGAACTGCTGCCTCTCACCACCAGCCACCTGGGCTCAGTCAAGCTCGAGCGCAGCTTGTGTGTAGTTTGCATGTTCCCCCAGTGACTGTATGGGTTTCCTTCCATGTCTCAAAGACTTTGTGGGTTGTTGGTTGTTCACCCACTGTAAATTCTCCCTAGTATGTAGATGTGTGGTACTGTCTGGGTGTTGTTGATTAGCATGTGAGTGTTATAAATAAATGGGGTTGATGCAGGATTTGTGTAAATGGGTGAATGATGTTCAGTGCAGACTTAATGGGACGAGGTTCCTGTTTTTTTGCTGTATATCTCTCTATGACTTGAATTTCAAACACAATATAAGCCATTGAAAGAAACTAGCTGAGTAATTAGAAAAAAAACTATCAATACAGAATAGATGGTGCAACTAGAATTACTACAGAACTAAATTTATTTTTGGACACTAAACTATGAATTTCAACTCATTTTTATTGATGGTATTGTTGCAGTGCTGAATTTCTTCTGAATATGTGCACAGATTGTAGGGTGACATGCCATGCCTTCTGTATTATTGACTTACAGAAGTAAGATTTTTCTTTCTCTTACATGAAGCATAATTGCATAATTATTTATTGAGGACCAGATCGGAGCATGGATGAACATATTTAGTGAGTTCACCATCATCATCATCATCAGTGAGTTCTCATGTGGCAGCTGGTTGATGGGAAAGTTTGTGCATCCCACACATCCCAGCATTTGCAGAGTGCCAGACAAATCCAACTCCTTCAAAGTGTGCATCTGCTAGTCCTCTCCCAGTGTATCCTAATGCTGTTAGCAGCATGATAAAAACGAACTTTCCTTGATTCAATCTAACCTCAACTGAATGTTGGGCATTTGAGAACCAAAGATAGTCTATTAACTAGAATTAAAATGCTTCAAAATGATTGAAGAGAATGGATGAGGCATTGTAGGCTGATGAATTGGCCTGCACTACACTACACTCAGTGTCATCTACAACAGACTGACACCCACAAGAGTTAGTTCGATGAGGAAGCTGCAGTTTAAGAATGGTGAAGTTTAAGAAGGAATTATACCCTTGCAATTGCCTGATTTTGCACCAGACAATTTGCACTGTAATTACAGTGTCTTACAGGGCCTTGAATTAACCCTTGGATATGCACATTCTCCTTATTAGTAAAATTCTCCATTTTCACCTCCATGGCGTTGGCCAAATCTCGTCCTGGGACAGGCCCCCCTACCACTGCACTTCATAAACATGATCATTCAGAACACTTCAACCTTTGTCTGAACTCACACCATCATGTTCACCTGTCAAATGGACAAGGATATTAGACATTGCCATGACCTCATCCTTTACTCTTTCTGTAATTCCCTGTCACTACAATGTCCAGTCCTAGCCTCACAAGTATGCATCAAATGAATCATTCTATCACTATAAATTCAGTTGCTAAGACTTCAGGTTGTGAATGGCCAAGCTAGACCTTTCTACTCCTTAAAGGTTTAGTGAGGGTATTCCTAAGCTTAGAATTTGGCAGCAAAAGGCACAGCGTTGTAATGGACATTTCTTAAACTTCTTATACAACCAAACCCATAGATATTGTCCTTGTTTGATAAAACTGCCTCAGGGGGTTTTGTTATGTTAAAGCAGCTATCTCAATGTTGCTGTTGTGACCCTCATCTCTGCAGAATACAGCTTCCTGTCAGTATAGGCTGGTGGAGGTATTGCTGAGACATGCTCTCACATGTAGTGATCTGCCACAGTTGTTAAGCCATGGAGATGAAAATTGCCAGTTTACCTGAAGGAATAATTTACCACAGTAGGAGATTAATAATGGCTTGGATTTTATCGATGAAGATGAACCTCAATGTCATATAGAGTCATAGAGCACAACAACAAAAAAGCAGGTCCTTTGGCCCATCTAGTCTGTACCATTAAGTTGAGTCCCATCAAATCTCTCGTTTCATCCCACCTCAGTGAAAAAGCCTGCTTGTATTTACCCTCTCCATACCCCTCATGGTTTTGTGTACCAATATCAAATCTCCCCTCATTCTCCTACGCATCTGGGATTAAAGTCCTAACTATGGTGGATGGTTCGTGTTCTGCATGGAGTTTGGTGACCAGTGGTGTTCTGCAGGGATCTGTTCTGGGACCTTGCCTCTTGTGATTTTTATAAATGACCAGGATGAAGAAGTAGAAGGATGGGTTAGTAAGTTTGCTGATGACACAAAAGTTGGCGGTTGATGCACCATCAATAACTCACGCTGAGATGTAGGAAGCGAGGTATCGGCTTTTATTGACTGGAAGAATGAACAACACTACATCCTGGGGAATGAGGCAGGGCAACAGGCCACAGTCGCCTTTATACAGGGGTCTGTGGGAGGAGCCACAGGAGCAGTCCAGACAGGTATATCTAGTTCACCACAGCGGTGTTGTGGATAGTCTGGAGGGTTGTCAGTGGTTACAGCGGGACATCGATAGGATGCAGAACTGGGCTGAGAAGTGGCAGATGGACTTCAACCCAGATGTGTGAAGTGGTTCATTTTTGTAGATCCAAATTGAAGACAGAATATAATATAAATGGTAAGACTCTTGGCAGTGTAGAGGATCTGAGAGATATTGGGGCCCGTGTCGATAGGACAATCAAAGCTAAGCTGCTGTGTAGTTTGACAGTGTTGTTAAGAAGGTGTGTGGTGTGTTGGCATTCATCAACCATGGGACTGAGTTCAAGAGCCATGAGGTAATGTTACAGCTATACAAGACCTTGGTCAGACCCACTTGGAGTACTGTGTTCATTTCTGGTCACTTCTCTACAGGAAGATGTGGATACTATAGAGCGATGTTGCCTGAATAGGAGGGGGTACCTTATGAGAATAGGTTGAGTGTATTTGGTCTTTTCTCCTTGGAGCGACAGAGGATGAGAGGCGATCTGATAAAGGTGTATAAGATGGTGAGGGGCATTGATTGTGCGGATAGCCAGAAGCTTTTTCCCAGGGCTGAAATGGCTAACATGAGGGGGCATAGTTTTAAGGTGCTTGGAAGTAGGTACCGAGGGGATGTCAGGGGTAAGTTTTTTACTCAGAGAGTGGTGGGTGCATGGAATGCACTGCCAGTGGCTGTTGTGGAAGGGGATACAATAGAGTCTTTTAAAAGCCTCTTAGAGTAGGAATATGGAGCTTAGAAATATAGTGGGCTAGGTGCTAGGAAAATTCTAGGCAGTTTCTAGAGTACGTCTCATGATAGTCACCACCTTGTGGTATAAATTTCTATGTTCTATGCTCTATTCAACCTTTGCGTATAACTCAGGTCCTCAAGTCCCAGCAACATCCTTGTAAATTTTCTCAGCTCTCTTTCAACCTTATTGATAATTGTCATGTAGGTAGGTGAACAGAACTACACACAACTCCTGTTCTCAGAACTTTTATTTATGAAGGTTATCATGCAAAAAGCTCTCTTTAGGACCTGTGAAGCCAATTTTAAGGAATTATGGATCTATATTCCTAGATCCCTCTTCTAGCGCATTCCTCAATACCTGTACTGCTCACAGTTTAAGTACTATCCTGATTTGTCCTCCCAAAGTACAACACCTTACACTTGACCACATTAAATTCCATCTGCCTTTTTTCCAGCTTATTCAGATCCCACGGAAAGCTTTGATAGCCTTCCTTGCTGTCCACTACACCATCAAATCTCAGTGTCATCCACAAATTCGCTGATCCAGTTTACCACATATTATCCAAATGATTAATATAAATGACAAACAACAATGGGTCTAGCAACAATTCTCATGGCATGTCAAGAATCATAAGCCTTTATTTAGGGGCAACCATCTATTACCACTCTCTGGCTTCTCCCATGAAGCCAATGTCTCATCCAATTTACTACCTCATCCTGAATGCTGAGCAACTGAATCTTCTTGTCTAGCTTCCTATGTGGGATTTTGTCAAGGCCTTGCTCATGTCTTTATAGAAAATATTAATGTCTTTCCTTCATTAACTTCTTGGTACTCTCCTCACAAAACCCTACAAGATTGGTTAGACATGACCTACCATGCACAAAGCCATTTTTACTAACCAGGCTCTGTCTATCCAAATACTTACATATCCAGCTCCTTGGAATACCTTCCAATAATTTACCCACCATTTATTGTCCTATAATTTCCTGGCCTATTGCTAGAATCTTGCATGAACAAAGGAACAACATAAGCTATCATCCTGAACTTTGGCACCTCACCTGTGGCTAAGGACATTTTACATACCTCTATCATGGCCCCTGAAATTTCTGAACTAACCTCCCACAAAGTCTGATGGGGCACCATGTCAGGCCCTGGGGACTTATCTATCCTAATTTCCCTCAAGACATCAAACACCTCATCTTCTGTAATCTGTATATAGTCCATGACCTCAGTGCTGGTTTGCATCAGTTCAATAGACTCTGTATCCATTTCCCAAGTGAATACAGATTCAAAAATTATATCTCTTTTGACTCCATGCATAGATGTGGTCATAGATGATCACACTGACCCTCAAGTGGACAAATTTTGTCCTTTGCTTTTCTGTTGCTCTTAAATACTCTTGGGAAGCCCTCATATGGATCAGAACAAGTTTTGTAATAAGATATTAAAAGGCAATTATATTTAATGCATAAATAACACAGAAGACTCCGCAGATACTAGAAATCCAGAACAATACACACAACACAAAATGCTGGAGGAACTCAGCAGGCCAGGCAGCATCTATGGAAAAAAAGCACAGTTGATGTTTTAGGCTGAGACCCTTCAGCAGGACAATACACACAAGGAATTCAGCAAGTCAGGTAGCATTATATTAATTGTTGGGTTGATTAGAGAGTCAATGAGAAAGAACCATTGTTCTTTCCTTAATCGGCTTCTTGGTAATATCCTCACAAATGCCCTTGTTGACTCAGCTGTCAATGGCAGAATTTCAGATGGCAATGAGGAAGCATATAGGAGTGGAATCGATTAGCTGGCTGAGTGGTGGCACAACAACAACCTTGCACTGAACGTCAGTAAGCCCATGGAATTGACTGTGGCCTTCAGGAAGGGGAAGTCGAGGGAACACTCACCAGTCCTCATTGAAGGACCAGCAGTGGAAAGGGGAAGCAGTAACAAGTTCCTGGGTGTCAACATCTCTGATCTATCCTGGGCCCAGCATATTGATGCAATTACAAAGAAGGCATGACAGTGGCTATATTTCAATAGTAGTTTGAGGAGGCTTGGTGCGTCACCAAAAACACTCTCAAATTTACCACAGACAGCATTCTAACTGGTTGCCTCACTGACTTCTATGAAGGGGCCACTGCACAGGATTGGAAAAAGCTGCAGAAAGTTGTAAACTCAGCCAGCTCCATCATGGGCACTCGCCTCTCCAGCATTAAACATACCTCCAAAAGGCGATACCTCAAAAAGATGGCATCCATCAACAAGGACCCCAATCACCCAGGACATGCCTTCTTCTCATTGCTACCACCAGGGAGGAGGTACGAGAGCCTGAAGACACACAGTCAACATTTCAATTCATTTCAAGTTTAATTGTCATTTAAACATATATGAATACAGCCAAATGAAACAGCATTGTTATGGAGCCGAGTTGCAAAGACACAACAGTCACACACAGTAAGCACACCAAGATCACGATCTTGTGTAGAAGTCCCGAGTCCTGACGCCCACCTCCCCACAACCCCGCGACTTGATGCCCAGTCCTTGCACATAAAAGTCAAAAAACCTAAATAGAATATCAGTAAAGATATAATGATGCAGAATATGCAGGTATGTACAGTCCAGAACCCCCCAGCCCACCAGCCCATCGATATCATCTGTCGACTGGCCCCTGATGCCTAGGCAACCCTGTGGATTTGAGGCCCAGTCCTCGTATATACAAGCTGTATCAGGAACAGCTTCTTCCCTCCACCCCCCCCCCCGCTATTAGGTTAATGAACCCATGAAGACCACCTCACTCAATGTTTCCTCTCTTTTTGCGCTAGTGATTTAATTTTTAAATATATATGTATACTTCCTAATGTAATTGATAGTTTTTATTGTTATGTATTGCAATGTACTGCTGTCACAAAACAACAAATTTTACGATGTGCTGGTTGGAAATATTAAACCTGATTCTGATTTCTGAAGAAACACAGATAGTGTAAGAGGCAACACTATGCAACCATTAGTTTTCAGTGCAAAGATTTCCGCCATTGTAAACAATGGATATTGGAAACACAGAATACGGTTTTGCAGTTTGCAAGAAAATATTGGAAGTTTCTCATGCTATAGCAGACTTCCATGTTAACAATGGAATCCTGCAGTTACTCTCAGTCTGTTCACAAATATTTTTTAAGATTTTATTTGAAAAGCTAACTCTGCATGGTGAGGTACAGTTGAAACTGTCCAGCATAAGTTGTAGTTAATTTAGGTGGTTCTGAAATGTTTTGATTTAGTGACGTATTTGTAATTTATTTTTATAGATTTCTTCAAGTTCTTAATTTTAAAAGATGCATTCAAAGAAATTCAAATCTGTTGGTCAGATTTGGTAGTCAACAAAGTTAGGGATATATGTATCTTAATTGACTTTCGAAGTCTTTTGACTGTTTTTATGGGAAACATAAATTGCTATTTCCTCTTCCTCTTCCTCTGTGTGCCAGGGTTCACATGGGCACAGATCTGCCACAGCTCAGGGACTCAGTATTGACAACAATCTGACAATCTCAGGACCTCAAACTGTTGTTAACATCTATGGGAACTGAATGTGGACTTTATCCTTCTGTATGGAAAATAATTTCAATAAAAAATAATTGAAAGTAAGTTCAAAATTCTTTTTCAGATAATTTTTTTGGGTAAACTTAGTTGGTTGCCTCCTCATGCTTTCCACCATGCCTACCGTATTTGGCTCCTCTTTACCTTTGTTCTTATTCTATCCTATCATTTATAGCTCTTTGTTTTCTCTACCTGTCCCCTCCCAGCCTCTGTTACTATCTCTTCCCTTCACCCCCATGTTATTTCATCTGCCTACCACCCCTCTAGAATCCCTCCACACCAGGATCTACCCAATGCTTGCCAACTCATTCCCCAGCCCTCTGTTCATCTCTTTATACTGGAGAACTCCCTCTACCCCTTCAATTCTGATGAAGCACAGTACCTCAACTCAAAACGTACATTCCTCAGTCCAGATGAGGGGGTCTCGGATCGAAGCGTTGACTGTTTACTCTTTTCCACAGATGCTGCCTGGCCAGCTGAGTTCCTCCAGCATTTTGTGTGTTTTGCTTTGATTTGCAGCACCTGCAGGTTTTCCTGTCTCAAAGCATAGATGTCTATTTTCCACCACATATATGTGGTTAGAAGGTGGGGCACCTTCTAACCCCGACACTCTAACCCTGTTTCCTGATATTTGGTTCTCCAGGTCTGATGAAGGGATTCAGCCTGAAACGTCGACTGTACTCTTTTCCATTGATGCTGCCTGGCCTGCTGAGTTCCTCCAGCATTTTGTGTGTGTTAATGTGAAATGAAGCTCTTTTTTTTTCAGTCCCCAAACCTCACCAACCACCCTTACTTCAATTTGCCTTGCCAGTGAATTGCTGCTAAAGGAGGGAAGTCATTCTGAAGATGTATCTAATTAATTCTGATTGATAACTTGGTAGCACCAAGTCTAATTAAAAATCAATTTCAGTTGGGCCCCCTTCTACCTCAATCAGAAAATTTTCCTTTAGCTTTTGATGACCAAATATCGGTGAGTTGAGAGTTAGGTTCAATGTGATAAGTTCTATCCCTTGTCAATTTTGTAGGAACTGGGTGTCTTTCACTTAGCACATGGCTTATGTTGTACAGTTTATGTTGACATTTCTGGCCCATATAAACCCCAACGACATAACAGGTCGTTGTCACTAATCCACAGTTAATTTAATTTGACATGTGAAGCTGGGTCTTCCATGATTTCAGTGCAATAGGCAAGCCCAGCAAATGGGAAGCTGATATCTTAGAACAAATCCAATGAATAGGAAGATGGTTTTGGGTCCATCAACCCAAGTCAAGAGACAATCATTTCATCAAATCCTGAAGCTAATCACCTTGCCAGCTTATAAAATTCTAGGTAGCAAGGTGTAAATGCCAAGAACAAAAAGGGAGATCAATTGGGATGTAAGGTGTGATTGATAAAGGCAGGACATTGACTTGTACTTATTGAAATAAGTGGATAAAACTTGTTTCTCTCAACTAGTTGTATAGAAGGTACTAATTTCGTGATGGGCACTGATCTACCAAGAGGACAGTGCAGTCTGAATGGAGCAATAGGAACAGAGGAAACACCAGAGTGAACAATGAATCTGATGCAGTTGTTTGTATACAATTCTGAGAATACTAGAAGAGCTCAGCTCAGGCAGTGTCTGTGAAGAGAGAAAATAGAGTTACCATTTTAGTAAATGACCTTTTACTTCACAGTCACAGTTGTAGATAAAAGATCAGTCTTCCGAAAGTGAACCCACAGAAAGCATCTGTCCCAGATTGTGTCCCTGGCTGCGTGTGAAGATAAGCTAGCAGGGGTTTCTGCAGACATTTTAACCTTACTCTGCTACAATCTTAGGTTCTCACCTGCTTTAAGAAGACCATCATCATCCTGGTACTGAAGGAAAATCACATAAAGTGCCTTTATGATTACTGCCCAATGTTTCTAACATCTACCATTAATTATGAAGTGCTTCAAGAGGTGGGTTGCAGCACTGATTAACTCCATCCTCCTAGATGACTTTGACCGACTGCAATTTGCCTACTGTTGTAATAGATCTACTGCAGATATAATCTTCCTGGCCCTCATTGCAGAAGCATCTGGACAGTAAAGGCACATACATTAGACAATAATATATAGACTACAGCACCCCTTTCAATATGAAAATTCCAAGTAGCCTTATCTCTGAGTTCCTAGACTGACTGACCAACAGTTGTAATCAATAAGCAACACCTCTGCCACTATTATCCTCAATGCTGGTGCCCCACAGGCCTGTCTGCTCAGCTCCCTGTACTACTTATAACGATGTGGCCAGATTTTACTCTGACTCCATCTGCAAGACTGCAGATCATACACTGTGCTGGGCCAATCTTCCAATAACTATGGGTTGGTTGAAGGATGGGAATGACATAGCTTAGTGTCAATACAACAATCTCTCTCTTTTCTGGAAAATGAAAGAGCTGCTCATTAAATTCAGGAGGGGGGGCAGTGCACATGCTCTTGGGGGGACTGTTGAGAGCTTCACATTCCAACAGCCTGTCCTGCTCCAACCATGATGGTGCCACGATTAAGAAAGCTCACCAGTGCCTCTTTTTCCTCAGAAAACTAAAGTTATTTTACATGTCACCTTTGACCATCTCCAATTTTTATTGATGCACTATAGAAAACATCCTATTATTTGATACAGCAACTGCTCTACCCATGACCACATAGAGCTGTGGACACAGCTCAGCCTATCCTGGAAACCAGCCTCCCCTCTCCATGGACACTGCATTCACTTCTTGGTAAAGCAGCAAACATAATCAAAGAGCCCACCACCTCAGGCATACCCTCTTCTCCCCTCCCCTACAGGTGGAAAAAAACGTCTGAAGGCTTGTGTCACCTAGTTCACGAACATCTTCCATGCTGATACCGTAAGAAAATGGAACCTTGCACTAGTACAATGAGATTGACACTTGACTTCCTCCGTATGGCCTTACACCTCATTGGTTATCTGCACTCATGTTTCTCTGTAACTGTAACACTTGATTCTGCACTACGCCCTTGTACCCTACCCCAATACACTGTTCCAATGAAATGAGCTATAAGAGTTCTGTAAACAGGATGGGTGAAGACAAAAAGAGTAGAGAGTAGAACAGATGTCCATGAGTTTTGTCTGCCTCGGTGGGGGGGTGGGGGGGGAATCCTTCCTTTAGGGAGATATTGAAAGTACTCAATTAGAAGGTCTTAACAATGGAACTCAGTGAGCTGGTGGTGGTAGATAAAGAAAAAAACAAACTTTTTAAATAATTAAAAATGGTGAATACAAGGAAGGGAAGGGAAATGTTGCAGGAATATCTCATAAAGGTGAAAAAGTAGTTTGTATGAGGCTGGGGATTGGGAAAGTGAGGCGTGAATGCTGAAATTACATCAACTTATTGGAACTAGGATCAGGAGTAGGTCCTAAGGCTCTTTGAGCCTCGATTGTTCACCATGATCATTGCTGATCTCCAATCTGAGCACAATTGTCCTACAATATTTCCATATCTATTTATTCCCTCAATACTCTGAAAGTTATCAGTCTTTTTTTTGGATTTACTCAGTGATTGAACTAACACTGCCTTTAGAAATCCAAAGATACATCACCATCTGATTGATGAAAGTTATTTAGTTCTTAAAGACCTGCCCCTTATTATGAACCCTGGTCCTAGATTCCCTGTCCAGGGGAAATATTCTTGGAAGCATTTCATCTAAATTTTAGTTCACTATGACAGTAGGAAATGTAAGTTACCTTTCCTACTGCCAATGTTTTGCTCGAAGAGATAAGGGGAAAAGTCTTCTGGAGAATTAAAGGAAGAAATATTCCACGTGTCCCACAATAAGTCATGTCTAGCTGTGATTTCATCAGCAGCACCCTTTATTTGAAGGGAGTGAGTGGAGTTCAGCGAGAAGCTGTTGAATGTAATTCCTTTCAGGTAGAAGGTGGAGAGCCAGATGTATGATTTATGGAAAGGATTGGATTCTGAGTCTATTGTAAGTGATAGAAGTATAGAGTAGTTGAGCTTCTATGGTGTAAAGAAGCAAGTGGAGATTGTTAAACTGTTCAAGAGCATTGGAAAATGTCTGGATTTTGAAGGGAGTGAACAAATGAACAACAATAAAGAGAAGTCAAATCGTCACTTTTATTGTCATTTCGACCATAACTGCTGGTACAGAACATAGTAAAAATGAGACAACGTTTTTCAGGACTATGGTGTTACATGACACAGTACAAATACTAGACTGAACTACGTAAAAAAACAACACAGAGAAAGCTACACTAGACTACAGACCTACACAGGACTACATAAAGTGTACAAAAACAGTGCAGGCATTACAATAAATAATAAACAGGACAATAGGGCAAGGTGTCAGTCCAGGCTCTGGGTATTGAGGAGTCTGATAGCTAGGGGGAAGAAACTGTTACATAGTCTGGTCGTGAGAGCCCGAATGCTTTGGAGCCTTTTCCCAGACTGCAGGAGGGAGAAGAGATTGTATGAGGGGTGCATGGGGTCCTTCATAATGCTGTTTGCTTTGCGGATGCAGTGTGTAGTGTAAATGTCCATGATGACGGGAAGAGAGACCCCGATGATCTTCTCAGCTGACCTCACTATCCACTGCAGGGTCTTGCAATTCCAGATGGTGGAATTTCTGAACCAGGCAGTGATGCAGCTGCTCAGAATGCTCTCAATACAACCCCTGTAGAATGTGATGAGGATGGGGGATGGGAGATGGACTTTCCTCAGCCTTTGCAGAGAGTAGAGACGCTGCTGAGTTTTCTTTGCTATGGAACTGGTGTTGAGGGACCAGGTGAGATTCTCTGCCAGGTGAACACCAAGAAATTTGGTGCCCTTAACGATCTCTACCGAGGAGCTGTCGATGTTCAATGGGGAGTGGTCGCTCCATGCCCTCCTGAAGTCAACAACCATCTCTTTTGTTTTGTTCACATTCACAGACAGGTTGTTGGCTCTGCACCAGTCCGTTAACCGCTGCACCTCCTCTCTGTAAGCTGACTCGTCGTTCTTGCTGATGAGACCCACCACAGTCATGTCATCGGCGAATTTGATGATGTGGTTCGAGCTGTGTGTTGCAGTACAGTTGTGGGTCAGCAGAGTGAACATCAGTGGACTGAGCACGCAACCCTGGGGGGCCCCCGTGCTCAGTGTGATGGTGTTGGAGATGCTGTTCCCGATCTGGACTGACTGAGGTCTCCCAGTCAGGTAGTCTAGGATCCAGTTGCTGAGGGAGGTGTTCAGGCCCGGTAGGCTCAGCTTTCCAATCAGTTTCTGAGGGATGATTGTGTTGAATGCTGAACTGAAGTCTATGAACAGCATTCGAACGTATGTGTCTTTTTTGTCCAGGTGGGTTAGGGCCAGGTGGAGGGTGGTGACAATGGTGTCATCTGTTGAACAGTTGAGATGGTTTGCAAGCTGCAGGAAGTCCAGTGAGGGGGGCAGCAGGGTCTTGATATGCCTCATGACGAGCCTCTCGAAACACTTCATGATGATGAATGTGAGTGCAACGGGACGGTAGTCATTCAGGCAGGACACTGAAGACTTCTTCGGCACGGGAATGATGGTGGTGGCTTTCAAGCGCATTGGAATGGTGGCGCTGCTCAGGGAGATGTTGAAGATGTCAGTGGGAACATCTGCTAGCTGGTCTGCACATCCTCTGAGCACTCTACCAGGGATGTTGTCTGGTCCAGCAGCCTTCCATGGGTTGACCCTGCACAGGGTTCTTCTCACGTCGGCCACGGAGAGACACAGCACCTGGTCATTCATAAGAGGGGTGGACTTCCTCACCACCACGTCATTTTCCACCTCAAACTGGGCGTAGAAGTTAATCAGCACATCTGGGAGGGAGGCATCACCTGCACAGTCAGGTGATGTTGTCTTGTAATTGATGATGTCCTGGATGCCCTTCCACATGCGCCGCGTGTCACTGCTGTCCTGGAAGTGGCTGTGGATTCACTGGGCGTGCGCACGCTTTACCCCTCTGATGGCTCGGGACAGTTTGGCCCTTGTTGTTGTTAGAGAAGGTGGAAAGAAGTACATTTTGTGGAAGAGATTCAGCTGATTTTCATTCACTGGGGTAGCTAGTAGGCTCTAGGAAGAAGACAGAAATGGGCTGTGTAAAGGTTTGGTGGGGGGGGGAAGCTTTGCAATCTTTGAGGTTGAAGTTTGTGGAAGACAGGGTTGCAGAATATCTGAGATTGGTAAAAGTCTGAGAACAATTGTTCAATGTTAATGATATATTCAAGGTCCTGGAGAAGATGGGGTGAGATTTGGAAAGCTGTGATCATTATTATGTTGTTGCATTTTGAAGCCTGATCTGCAAAAATTGCCTGAACAAAAACACCACCAATGATCTCTTAGAAGTATCTCACTGGGTACAAGCTTCATGGGCAATTCCAAAAGGGATATGAAGAGTCAAATTCTTACACACATGATACATATAATAGAAATTATGCTTTTTCAAGTCTGTCTGTCAATGTCAAAAACAGTCAAAGGGAAAATCACAGAGATATCATGACAAAAAAAATCTACAGTAGATTTTGTTCTTTTGTTTATGGGCATTAGCTCTCTGATTATAGACTATGAATATCATATATCAAATGCCTTGACTGTTGCAGAGAAGTTTTTATTTGCTTTTATGACCATGTGCCTGACAATACATAGATCCAGTTACTCATTGTGAGTACTTTTCCATAGTTAAGACTGTGGTGTGAATTTTTCAGAGCAATGCCAGTTATAAACTGATCCCTGCTGCAAGCATTTTTTAAAAAGGCTTTATTGTGTTACATTTTTACATGGTGAAGTGATGTTTGCGTTACGATGGCTTAGACAGCATATGCCATGTGATGCTTTTTTTAGATGTTAAATTTCAAGAAATGGCTGTTGTCTAATGTTTCATCATGTAACACACCCTGTATATGGTTTTACAATTACAAACAGCTGGAAAATGTGCCTTTTCACCTTGAGCAGTAAAAACTGAAAGGAAATAACCATTTGCCTCCTCCTTCAAATAGTTTAAATGTAAAAGTGGGGCTCTAGCAACTGCAGGAACCAAGGGATCCTTAAGTGACTTGTGACAATAAGCTTTGTCTGCTTATTCAAAATTTCTAGACAAGTCACTTAATTGAGAAATTGTGACTCTATTGGAATCCCCTGTCTTTCAAACTTGGATAACTGAAATCCATTTTGTGTTGGTAAGTAGGAATTGGAAGGAATATTTATGCTGTATTTTGATAAAGTGAGAGTATTCAAATGGTGTCAAGGTCTTGCAAATGGATGCCTCAAGGCTTGTGTAAGATAGTTCATGAAGGCTTTCTAGTCTTGGTGTGGGTAGCCCTCCAGAAAGGAAGTACTCCTTAAATCTACAATTACTGACAGAATATTGCACACAGGTGTTAAAATACATACATTGCCTATAAACTCTTTTCAGGAACACTTTCAAAAAATCTAAAGTGGTGACATAAAAACAAATACATATGAACTATAATTTAACTTTTTGAAGAGTCTTCTCCAAAATTAGATTGGTCTGCTGTAGCATTTCCTTTTAGAAAGATTGTGGCAGTTTCCCATTTTTGCTGTTTTCCCTTCTGATCCCTCCCCATGGTTATGGCACATGCATATTTATACAATTGAAAATGCTCCCACACCTACACTGCCCACTCTACACCCAGACTCGGACAGATACAGAGGTAGCATTTTCCTAATTTTCACTTTTGTTTTTCATTAGAAAACTTCCCAATCAGCCAAAAAAATAAGGATCCTGGATCTTAATTGCAGTGTTATATGATCCATGATTTGCTATAGACCTTAAATGAAAAGAATTAAAGAGCTTTGCTCTCTGTTTATCAATGGAAATAATTCCAGAGTGAGTGGGTATGAAACTACTTCTGCCTTTTTTGGTCATGTACAATGCAGTCTTCAGGTATTATTTTTATGTGTTAATGGGGTGATTGAAGTCTATCTGCTGGCACTTTAATGTTTCCATTTCAGCCAGTGCGTGGGTGATGTTAATTTGAAGCTAGTGGAATGTCAAGCAGGGTTCCTGCAAACTGATCTAGTAGATTCTGGCTGCTTCAATTCAAGTTGGAGGTATTCAGTTTTTAAATGTTCTTTCTTAATGTATCACTGTAATGAGAATGGTGAAGAGGGAACAAGGAAACACAAAGCATGCAGCTTGAATTTCCAACAGTTAAAGTGTGCTCTTTGATTTTTTCCCCCTACCAACTGAACAAAACTTTAAAATAAAACCATTTTTATAAGTTATATTTTTGAGAATTGCTAAAAATGCTGAGGGAATTGAAAAATAGTTTTAAGCAAGACTGGAGAGATGATGTTTAAGCATCTGTCAGTACTGGCATCCCTGCCCTTCCCACTGATGATAGATCTGTGTGAAACTTAATACAGATTAAAAATGCATGTGTGATAGTCTCTCAGAAACATAAAAACAAACCTCAAAAAAGGGTTGCTGAACATCAGTAGTTTTTTTGCTTCTGAAGCTACAGCACATGAGAGAAGGACAGTGTAGCCCCTGAAGAGCTATTACATGGAGCTCTAATCGTAAGTGATTTGAGACGTTAAATTTGAGACTTGGGTTACAATAGCAGAATGCAAGAGGTAACATGATTTATACTAAGCTGTCATATTGTTTCCCAGGGACTTTGCAGAACAAATAGCCAACATTTAAAATAATTCAATTATAATCATAGAAGCAAAATAAGATAAATAGGAAATATAACTAACAGAAGGTCATGGGAAAATATTTATTTAGTGTACGATATTAATGACATCATTATCTGATTCATTACTTTGATATGCACTGATTTTGCAGTTTTACCAAAAATGCTTCAGTAATATTTTATTCATTCTTGAAAAATAAATTTATCTTCTTTTGTGATACACAAACTCAGTATCTTCTGTGAACATTTTTTACCATTACGCTAAGTCAAAAGAAAAGGCTTTCTTAATTAATCACAGGAAGCAGTCACAACACTCTTTAGATGTGGCCTATAATGAAATCAGAAACAAATCTTAAGAATACATGGCACTTGAAAAAGATTAAAGAATTGGTCTGAAATTCTTTGAAAGTGACTTTGCCTTGCTCATTTTCCAGATATTTGTTCAGTAGGAGTATGTTTGATGCCTTTATTTCGAATTTTGAGATGGTTGGAAATTGTTGAAAATTGCTGGCTTACCCAGAAACCCATGTTTTAGGCAAATCATCAGTGTTCCTCAGCTACTGATTGGGAATTTAGTCCTCCCCCTGGATTGGAGTTGCTTAACACAAAATGGAATAAAATAGCAGTAAATAAACGTAAATAGATTTTCCCGTAGAAAAGTTATTACTTCAGGAATGAAGGAGATGGGTATTGATCTTTCCTATCCTTGGCCATTTCAGTCAGGTGCACGTTAATAGCTCAGTCTCTTTAGTCTTCAGCAAACAGCCATTTCTCTGCTGACTTGGATTCCAATGAGGATTGGCTATAATAAAAGGTTTGTAAAAACAATTTTCCATCCCTTTACAGCAGCAATATATGTTATGGTAACAGTTTTTGGACAGGATTTCTTTTCTTGTTTGCCTTCTGTGATTCATACAGTCATGAATCCAGTTGCATCTTTCTTTTTGCCCGTAGTTTGCTATTGATTAAGATCTCACACAAGCTAAGCAATCCTTTGAAATTCATGCTTCTTTGTGCATTCAGAACAGAAAAAAATGTTCACCATACCTTGGTACAAGTAACAAGTACCTGTTGGCTTTTGCATAGGTGGATGTTTCAATAAATCCACGGAAAACTGAAATAATATAGAATATTAGATAATTAGAGCACCAGCTAAAAGCTCAGATGAAAGACAATAAAATGCCAGCCTTAATCCATTAGGTCCCCACAAAGTCTAGCCAATTAACTTAAGAAATTGACCTCGAGAACTCTGGCTCTTCAACCCTGTAAATTTGATTGGAGTTTTCACCTCTTAGATATATTATAGCTTTCTGCTCTAATTCTTTGTCTCTCTAGTGCCTGAAAATGGTACGACTGCTTATCATACTCAGTCTTCTCTTTCTTATACAATTTCAAGCCTCTTGAAATCTGAGGTTCATATCAACTCGGCACTAAATGATTTTTTTTCTTACCTCTGCTGCTCTGTGCAGATGTGTTATAATAAGGCAAGTGGCCATTTGTCATTGTTTTCTCTAGGAACTGCAGTCTACTTTCTTGGCAATGGGACCCTTCCAAGTCCCCTGTATTGAAACAGAGTAAAGGGTTTTAGGTGTAAAACTACTAATAATAGAATACAAATACAGTTTACGTTAGTAAATGCAACTGCTGATTAAAGTAGGTAATGCCCAGGGAGTGCTGGTATTATGTGACAGCTATATGAATGTAACACATTTGCTGATGTACAGGTCTCACTGCCGTCAATAACTTTAAAAAAAAAATTTGAGATACAGCATGGAATAAGCCCTTCAGGCCCTTCAAACTGCTCTGTCCAGCAATCCCCTAATTTAATTCTAGCCTAATTACAGGACAATTTACAATAACCAATTAATCTACTAACTGGTAAATCTTTGAACTGTGGGAGGAAACCAGAGCACCTGGAGGAAACCCTCGTGGTCGTGCAGAGAATGGACAAAATCCTGACAGGCTGCGACGGGAAACCGGGTCACCTGCACTGTAAAACGTTGTGCTGATCACCGTGCTGCCATTCCTTGATTGACTAAATGTTGAAATCATTTAGCCTCAACAAAATATATATTTTAAAGCACCGGCTTTTCAACACTGCAGACAAAAATTGGGCATAACTGTAGGTAGAAGATCCAGTGCCAATTGCAATCACTCTTCTAACGTAAGCAACAGTAACACATGATGTTGTTCTATTACAGCTCCCTGTTATTCTTCATGCTTTGTGTATTTTGTTATTTCCAGTGGGCAGTTACTCTGATGTAGTCTTTCAGTGTCAGTACTGCACAGATCAAGCCATTAAATGGATGAATATCATTCTGACCGTTGTAATTTTCAGCAAAGGTACTTGATCTGTTACTACTTTGTCACTATATTTTGACATCTCTATAACAAGATAGACCTTAATTTCTCTTGGTTCAAATCTTCTGTTACATAATACCATTAATAAAGTGTTGCATTTCTTATTTCTCAATGATTGTTGCAGCTTACGGAGTAAGCTGGAAGCATATAAGCTTAGGGATTTCCATTCGAAATATCCAATGCCATTTTCAGTGAAGTCCTTCTTCTTGTTACCAAAATATGTGGAGGCATGCATGGATTGTACTAGATTAGTAAGAGGGCCTTGTTTCCTTGGCATTAGATAGGTATCATAGCAACAGGATCATGCCAGATTCTAGCAGTGCTCTGTGGCAGTCTATGTAATATCCTGGATATAATCTGACTTTTAATTTTCTTTGGATTGTAGTAATATTAGATACATGTGTTCACTTATAGATCTTTATTTAATAAGAATGCTGTAGCTTAAGATTTGTTCTGTGCTAGAAGTGTTCATCTCCTCATAACATGGCTGCATTTAACTTTGGGTGCTGCCTCCTACCTTAGATTGACAGAGCAAAAAAAAAGCCTCCTTCATTAAAGCTTTAATTTCCAGTGCATTCCCAGTGTGAGGCAGGAAGGGAAACATAACCAGAATTCATTATCACTAAAGTGTAAATTAATACCATGCAAATTACTGGTACAATTGAAATGTCACCTAAAACATGTCACCAGATGAAATATTGCTTTGATAAAAGTCAAAGACAATAATATCAGAGATTTGGGACTATATTAATCCATCTTCATTTCCATCTTACCTTTGGGTCCTGGTAATGGATATATATAATGTTATGCTGTAGATGATTGCAAGGCTGAAATTATTTGGATTGAGCAACTAACAGGCCGAAGAGAAGAACAACATATGCTCAAAATAGATTTGCTGCCCTTTAATTATAATCAGGCCCTTTTAATAAAATCTCAGTTGAGAGTTCTTCCCTTTTTAAAACCACCTTGGTCTAGATATTTAAATTTTTTAAAAATTACTTTTCATCTGTGGTTACAGAGCCAGCTATACAGTCGTCTGGAGTCTTATTTTGTCAGCCAGCAACTACTTTGTTCAAATTCTGGTAATTATAATGAGTTGATACTTAAATGGGTGGTTTGTTCATCTTCTGGTCATTTAAAATCATTTGAGGCATTCTCAACATGTGGGAAATATTTTGGAAACAAAATAATAAGGGTAAAATAGCAAGAGTTGTGCATTTCCTTTTGATTATGGTGTTCTGAAGTTTGTAATTTTTTTATTAAGTTACAGATTAATTTGCATTGTAAAACTCATAAATGTGGGAGAGAAGTGTTCAAGAAAAATCATGAAAGGAAGCTGATAATTTTTGTATGTAATGTGACTGTTGAATTCAGTCAGTTGGCTGCACCATTCATCTTTTCTGGGAGAAAACCTCCTGTACCTAGTGTTTCACACGATCTCCCATCCAAGTACTGGCAAAGCCTTGGTTTGTTTAACTGGGTTCTCCCTGGGAGCATGATGAAAGCTCACACTGGTATAATGCTCAATGCATTGTTATGGGCAGGATTCATCCAGAATCTCTAGTTTATTTTTAATAGGGCAGTACTCAAACCTCTATCAGTGAGAAACATCTACCCCTGACCAATTCTCATGTCAGGATCCTATGCAACACTCAGTCTTACTGGAAGGATGCCCATAATACAGATTAAATAATTTCTGGATTGCTCTGACCTGTGGACTTGAGTTCAATTACAGATCGTTATTTAATACGAATGTTCCCTTAACTGAAAAAGTGGCCAGACCCCGAATAGGCAGCAGCAGCAGCTCTCAAATGGAAGAAACTTTTTGTTACAGTCTAGAGCATTATTAGCTCTTTGGTTAAAGCGTTCATTTTTGGTGTATGTTGCATGGTGTTATGCTGCAGGGATTTTGGTCTTGCTTTATAAAGTGACAATACACCAGACCTATCGACTGCGATGAACTATATGTCAAATCCCACCATGATGGCTTAAATTCAAGTGATTAAATAAAAAGAGACTAAGAAAAAGCTGTTTGTGGTCATGGTAACCTTGAACATAAAATGGCTGTCTCATTCACCACTGTCCTTCATGGAAGCAAATTCATCTTCTAATCTTCATGGAGTTGTTAAACATTCAGCAATGTGGTGGAATCTTATTTGGTATTGCCATACAAGATTTGTATTGAGAGCTTAGGTGGTAATAGGTCTATTGGATTACACATTCCCCATTACTCGATTATGAAATATTCATGGTTTGATATGTTCTGTGACACTTGAATAGTATCTCAGAAGCAATCATAGTGAACAAGGAACAGTAGATTAACACCCTCGACTCAGTACGTAGCTGTAATTATGCCGGATGCATCTGGACAATGAAGACGTTTTCCATTGCCTACAGTTTAGCATTCAACACTATCATCCCCTTAAAACTTAAGCTTCAGGATTTAGGCCTTAATACCTCCTTGTGCATTTGAATCCTCGATTTCCTCACTTGCAGACCCCAGTCAGTATGGATTGGCAACAACATCTCCTCCGTGATCAACTTCAGCACAGGTGGACCACAAGGCTGTGTGTTTAGCCCCCTGCTCTACTGACATAATACCTGCAGCTGTGTGGCTAGGTACAGCTCCAATGCCATTTTTAAGTTTGCTGACAGCACCACTGTTTTTGGCTGAATCAAAGGTGGTGACAAGTTGGCATAGATGAGGGATATTGAAAATCTAGTTGAATGGTGCCACAATAACAACTTCTCACTCAATGTCAGCAAGATCAAAGAGCTGATTATTGACTACAGGAAGAATGAACTGGAGGTCCATGAGCCAGCCCTTATCAGGGGATCAGAGGTGGAGAGGGTCGATAACTTTAAATTCCTTTGCGTTATCATATTAGAGGATTTATCCACTGACCAGCATATGAGTTGCCTTTACTTTGTAGAGAAGCTTATGCAGACTTATCTAAAACATTGACAAAATTCTACAGATGGACAGTGGAGAGTATACTGACATATTTCATCAGTGCTTTCTATGTAAACATCAAAGCTCAAGAACAAAAAAGGTCTACAGAAAGTGGTGGGCACAATCTGGTCCATGACGGGAAAAATCCCTCCCCACCATGGAGTACATCAAGGAGAACTGCCAGAAGAATGCAGCATCCATCATCAAGGTCTCCCACCATCCAGGCCATGCTCGCTTCTCACTGCTGCCATCAGATCCTTAAACTATCAGGCTCCTGAGCCAGTGGGCATGAATTCACTCACCTCAACACCGAACTGATCCCATAGTCTATGGACTCACTTTCAAGAACCCTACAGTTCATGTTTCCTGTTTCATTCTTTCATCTATCTATCTATCTACTTGTACAGATTGCCTTCTTTTGCACATTGTTTTTTTTTGTCAGTCTCTGTTTGTGTGTAGTTTTTTATTGTGTTTCTCTGTTTTACTGTGAACTGCCGCGAGAGAATGAATATCGAGGTCTATGGGACAAATACATACTGGTAATATGTTTGAAATGGAAGACCTGTATCGCTAAGCAGAATTGTGAGCTGGATGTGCTGCGGATGCGTTGTGAGTTCATGTGGAACCGTTGCTGGGAACATTGGTAGATGTTACTTTATAGGAAAGAGCTATACTAATGTAAACATAATTGAAAGATAAAATATTGCATCTTTTGATGCATTTTGTGATCTGCTTCACATTTCTTCAATGTCTCTTCTGAGCATGGAGATACGAGAGATGGCAGGTGTTGGAATCTGGAGCCACGAACAAACTGTTGCAGGAAATCAGTGAGATAGACACATCTATGGAGGGGATGGACAGTCGATATCTTGGTTTGAGATCCTTCCTCTGTCCATCTTGTCTGAATTCTGCTGAATTCCACCAGCAAATTGTTTTTTTTCTCTCTCTTCTGAGCATGTTCTTAATACCAGAAACAATTTGTCAATTATTACCAAGCACAAGCATTTCAATAAAGAACAAACAGAAGCGGGTGGTGATGTTATGGTGGTGCTAATGAAAGATTTTATTGCTGCTTCGCACCTGCATTGTTAATATTCTTCTGAGGTGACTTGGTTCAGCAGAAGACAAGCTGTGCATCAGTGCTAGACTTTTATTATGCACCTATGAAGAAGTTCAACTACTTGCTTGTGATAGTTGGTCCTTCAGGTTTGGGGGTTCAGCTCAGAGCTAGCAATCCTGACTGGCAAAACAAAATTGTTATGGAAACAGCAATGAAGAATCCTTCTACATCTGAGTGTGATGGTATTCCTGAGTCTCCAGCTGGGACTTGTGTGACTGACAGTAGTGAAAATTGAGAGGAAGCTACTGATATGATGAAGGAAGTGCTGAGCACTTCCAGAGATAGAGGACCTTAATTGCTGCCCTAAAGTCCAGCAGTGTAACGGACACTACTCTTGTGATTGTTACAAAGCAGCATAATGTATATCTTTGAATTTTAAAATGAACCCACAACCAACACATGTGAGACAGATAATCAGATAATATTACCCTGTTACTTGTGGGAACCTACTGTTAATTAATTGATTGTTACAGTCTAGTTATATCACAGTAGTGATGGTACTTGGGGTTCCATGTAAATGCATATAAAAGCTAATCCTTCTTCACCTATTTTACAATGGTTGTAAAGAGTTGATCATCTGCTCATTCCTGTTGGTGCAAGAGGATGTCACTGTGATACTGGAGAACTGCACTCCCTGCATGTGCCAGACTATGTGAAGGTTGATCTTCCTGCACATTACAGAGACTTGAGTGGGCAGTGGAGACGTGGCTGTCTGTTGATGCCGCTGTCAGAATGCTGTCAGCATAAATTGCTGAATACATTATAAAGACTGTATTACTGTTCCATTTTCTCAGAAAGGATCCAACATCATACGGTTCTTTGGAGTCATTTTAAAGTACAGTTGATTCCTTAGGCATTAAGGATGGTTTAATGATTCAGAATAGCTGTTCATTCAGGTAAGGGCAAGATTTCCAATAAAATCCAGCCCCAGAAACAAGCATTGACAATGTTAGTGTATAAATGTTTAACACCCTTGGATACTCCACTCTCTATTATTTTAATAGGCCCATTAACCTACTTTAACTAAATACCTTAATAGCACTGACATAAAACAATTGTGAAACAGAGGTTTATTATTTGAGTTAGTCTCAGATGTTAATTTGAAGAATGAAAATATAACTTTTCTCATTGTGATACTCTATCTACACAGTGCTACCTCCCTATTTTATAGGGAAGTATATAGGAAAAGAATACGTCATGTAGCTCATGAGCAGGCTTAATTATTCAAATAAATAGACTGATCTATTCTTGACCCGAAATGGAAGTCTGTTGACTTCAATCATGAATGTTAAAAATGACCCATCATCCAGAGATTTTAATTGTGACTGAATTGGAACTCTTCATGTAGAAAAGTACTTCCCAATTTTGCTGATGGATGGTCTAACTCAAATTTAAAAATTGTGCTCTTTTTTATGGATTCCCTTAATACTCACTTGGATTCATAGCTCAAATGTTCTGTGAGGCATTGATCCCTGTTCTACTGCCTTGAATAAAAAAAATTAAATCTTTTTCTCCTTTGTCATGTTTAGACCGATGATGTTTTCATTGACTTACGCAAGGAAAGTTTTCTTCCATTTATATTCCTACAGTGTACTTCATAATTTAAAAAACAGTTAAATCTCCTCTTAGCCTTCTCTATTGAGTGTATAAATAACCCTTTTTCTTCCCTGACATCATTTCCACAAGCTTCTGATGTTCATACTTCTGGGGTTCCATGTCCTTTCTATCTTCCACGTGACTGAAAAACTTCAATCTCGTAACCTATACATGTGTAGAGAATTCCAAAAGGTTTTGGCTTCTTTTGTGACTTTACCTGCATGCTCACGACAAAAAAAAAATGGTTTACACTTTCAACATTACCTATGCATTAATAGCATTTGCAGATTGGGGAAAGTGTATGATTTTCACTTTTATGGACATTACAGTTGCAAAGGTCTAATAGCATGGCTAATCCGGCATGTCAATGTGAATGAAGTCTGGATGCAAAGGTAATTAACAGTAATATTTATCCTCTATTTTTGAGTTATGCTGTATATAATTAAATAGGCAATTCCTTTTAGTATTTTCTGTTACTATTAAATAGTAATCATTTTTACAATATGATTGCACAACCAGAGAAATAACAGAGTTGATTCAGAATTATGTGAAAGGCAATATGTTGCAGACTTTCATCTCATTTTAACTGTTTTTATTCTCACCTCAGGGAGTTATATAAGGAAGATGATTCAATGCCATCTCTGTGTTTTCATAGATGACAAACTGGTCGCTGCACGTTGACAATAATAGCAACACAAAGCAGCTTTTTTTTTCTACAGCCAGTATAATAAAACATCCTGATGTCTATTTTTTAAAAACTATAATGAAAACAGCAGAAAAAGAGGGAGAAAATTATCTTTCTATTTGTAAGAGGGGTATTACTTTTTTAACCCCTTAACCTGAGAAACATAATTTTATAGGCAAGTAATTTCAGATCTTACTTTGATAGCCACAGCTCTCATTTCAACTCTGCAATGATAAAGACAAGAAAAACAGAAAAAATCCATTCCTAGCAACGTAAGCAGGCACCCATGATCACCACACAAGAGACAAAAGTGTCAGGAAAATTTCCTTAATACTATATCTAAATTCATAAATATTTAGTTCCAAGCCACATGTCATACTGTAAACCGTTGCTATATATCTAGTAAAATTAGTTTCAAAAACTGCATTAAGTTGCTTGCCAAGAAGTCACAAAATTTATTGCAGTCTTAACATTTCTGAGATGTTTCCAGCTATGTTCCAAAGCCCAAGTGATTTACGGATAACACATTTTACACAATGTATATTAGCACCATTAAATTAAATGTCTGTATACGTTAGTTAAAGAAAATTATATCAAAAGTAGCACTGCATGAAAAGTATTTCAGGTTTTGATTGATTTTCTGTTTATATTTGATAATTGGATCACAGACTTTTATGTACATTTCCTACACAAATACTGCTATAAAATTGTAATGTGTATCAGAAATATTTGGCTCATACTCCAGGACTGTGCTGAGGAAATGCAACACCATTGGAAGTACCACATTATGGACAAATGTTGTAACAGGAGAACTAATCTTCCCAGATCAGTGGATGAAAATGTTTCAGCACCATATTTGGAGTTATCAAGGAAGTTTGATAACCAATATTTGTGTCACTATCAACATCACTGAACCATCTAGTGAAACATCACCTAGAAATTACAGCATCCCTAAAAGGTTGCTCTAGAGTCTGAGGAACTCTATCATTGGTGGAGCACAATCCCTCAGGACTGAAAGACACCACCTGGTTTTCCTTTCTCAAGGTAGGCTTGGAAGGTCAACAGCTACAGACGAGTATCTGGTGCCCTTGATGTGGCCTCCTGTTTATCAGTGAGACCTGACGGAGATTGGGAGACCGCTTTGCCGAGCACCCACACTCCATCCACCAGAAGAAGCGGGATCTCTCAGTGGCCACCCATTTTAATTCCACTTCCCATTCCCATTCTGACATGTCAATCCATGGCCTCCTCTACTGTCATGATGAGACCACACTCAGGTTGGAGTAGCAACACCTTACATTGTGTTTGGGTAGCCTCCGACCAGATAGCATCAACATCGATTTCTTAAACTTCCGGTACTGTCTCCCACCACCCCCCCCCCCCCCCCCCACCACCACCTCTCCTTCACCATTCCCCATTCTTATTTCCCTCTCACCTCATCTCCTTATCTGCCCATTACCTCCTCTGGTGCACCTTCCCTCCTTTTTTTCTTCCATGGCCTTCTGTCCTCTCCTATCCGATTCTGGCCTTCTGTCCTCTCCTATCAGATTCTCTAGCCCTGTTCCTCTTTCAACAATCAACTTCCCAGCTCTCTACTTCACCACTCCCCTCCTCTGAGTTTCACCAACCACCTTATGTTTCTTCCTCCCCTCACCCACCTTCTTAATATGACTCCTCAACTTTTTTTTCTCCAGCCCTGATGAAGGGTCTCAACCCAAAATGTCAACTGTACCCTTTTTCATAGATGCTGCCTGGCCTGCTGAGTTCCTCCAGCATTTTGTGTGCGTTGCTTGGAATTATTTCCAGCATCTGAAGATTTTCTCTTGTCAGCCACCAACCTGGTTGCTTTGTGCAGTGGTTGAGTGTTGTGGCACTAGATCCAGCATTTACGATTGGGGAAAACAGGAACTGACACTGACATTTGTAGTATTTTTTGAGGTAGGGCAAAGGTACCAAGTGGTTCATTAACAGCAGTCCTTAAGAAGGGGCAGGGAGTGAAGACAAGAGCTGGTCCTTAGGTCAGGATCACCGGGAGCTGGAATAGTCCTTCACAAGAGTATTGATGTGACAGACACTGGTCCTTGAAAGCGAGATTGGTGAGAGAATACCAGCAATTGTAGAGGCAATAGAGGAGTGTAAAGCCAGGGATACTGACACCACTACTGGTGGGATGAACTCATGTTTACTGTAAGGGATTAGTGTGCGAGGACACTAGAACCAAGGAAAGTATTAAGAGGAGCATCAGTACTTGAGGAGTGGATTGTGGGGACACTTTCCCTTGTTAGGGGGATATTTAACTTGTTCCAATGTTAATGTTTCTGGATGTTGAGTTTTTGATTTTGGTTCTGGAGTGGAGGCAATGAAGATTGAGTAGTTTCCCATTTGTTCTGTAGATTAACTGGCTTTCAGTATGCGGGGAGACATAGTGGTTCAGCTATAGAGATGCTGCACCTCAGTCATGTGTCTCACCACTCCCCTTCCTCTCTTCATCTTGGCCATCTTGCCCCTCTATTCTCAGTCCTGATGCACAGTTTCAACCTGCAATGTTGACAATTCCTTTCCTCCAAAGCCTCGGAGCTCCCCCAGTCTAACACCATCGTCCTTCATTTCTTTGCCTGGTTCAAAGAAATTCCCAGCATGGGCTAGATAGATGGATGGATAGATAGCCATCCTCTTGAATATGAACACGTGTGCCCATGTGGGCCACCCCAAAGTTTACGCACTGATAGTGAAACAACAGAAAGGTTGTGCAGAAAGCAACATTTCCTGCCATGGCTTAAACAGGGAAATATAACTCCAATGTCTCTGTACCTTCCCTCCTCTAAACCACAATGCTGTAGGATATAGCCAGTAATTTAAAAGATGAGTCAGTCATACTGCTGGTTATTAGTATTGCATTTTAAAACATATTATTTACATATAAACATCTTAACAAGTAGCTCATGAATATCTTCTTTCTGACTTGGAGGGAAGGGAATCCTCACAGAGTTATCTATTTTCCAGTTGCTTGAAGCAGCAACGATTTCTCTGGGTTCATGCACTGCATGTTACTGGCAGAATGATATGCTGTGACTTATTTAATATATTGCCTCTGCTTTATAAACCATTCTGGGTCCTAGATTTCTGCTAAGGAACCTACAAGCTTTGGAGGAGAGAGCGATGCTGTGGTTAGAAATGTGACCTACCTATGACTACGTTCTAGAGCCCCAGAAAACCCGCATGCAGAGCGGGAAAGTGGCTGAAGGCAAATGAGATGGATAAATCAAACTGAAAAGTTCTTGCTTGGACAGGACAATTTCCTGAAGGCCAAGAGCTGGATATTTCATGTCCTTCACAACCCACCCTTTCCAACGAACAACCTCCATCCAGTCTCTTTGCCCAAGTTCCTTTGGGCACTAGAGACGTGGTCCTGTAGACCTGCAAGTTAAGTTGGAGTGATAAAATATATAGACTGACAAATATTATGTGATTGGACCTGTCCAAAGTTCCCCAGTGTCATCCTAATAATCTTGAGCTATGATTAAACTCTGCCCTAATTGAATGTATCTTCAAAGAAAAATTTAAATGATCCCTTTTTTTTAAACTTGGAGAAAGTTGAATTCCTGGGGTTCAATAACTTAATATTAAATTAGGGGACCACTTCGAGGAGCACCTCTGCACCATCTACTGCGGGCGGGACCTCCCAGTGCCAAACATTTTAATTCTGTTTCTCATTCCCATTCCGATATGTGGGTCCATGGCAGCCACTTGTGCCAAAATGAGGCCAGCTTCAGGGTGAAGGAGCAACACCTTACATCCTGTCTGGGTATTCTCCAACCTTTTTAGTCCTGAAGAAGGGTCTTGGCCCAAAAAGTCGACGATCTGTTCACTTTCATAGATGCTGTCTGACCTGCTGAGCTCCTCCAGCATTGTGTGTGTTGCTTTGCATTTCCAGCATCTGCAGACTTTCTCCTGTTTATATTAAGTACACGTTTTATGGATAAATTGTTAATGTGTTTATTTCAAAATAAACTTTTTACTAAGTTTAAATACTGAAATAAAATGAATGAATAATGAAATGTGCATCAGTGGAATGTAACAAGCCAGGCAAACACTGTTACTTTAACAGTTCAATCATACGTTTTGTTTGAATAGTAACCAACATCACGAGGAATATTTCAATAATCCCTTAACAAACAGATATGGTGGGTACAATGATTCTTGAGTATTTCATATGTGAAATTAAATCTGTGTGAATGTTTTCTTGTTCTGTTTCCAGTCAACCATAAGTACAGTCTTGGGTTGCTTTATGAATATGACTTATGGCTGTGTGTTTGAATATAAAACAGATTCGAATCCATTCAGTGTGCCATTTTTTTAAATGATAAGCTGATTGAGAGTAAAATATTTAGGCAGATAATTGGGAAGTAGAATGCCCTTTTTTCCGGATTATCTTTATGATTAGACTGCAGATGCTTGCGATGGTCTCCATTTCCACCTAATCTGGAAGATAAACTAATGTTCAACAGGAGTAGTATTGATGGTTAAAGAGGCTAGATACTCTCTTACAAAAAACTGCAATCCTACCTGGCAGGAACCTTTGCTGGATTGTCTATGGTTAAGACTAAGTTACTTCTTTGAAATGTATCTAAGGGAAGGTCTGAAGAATCCACCTGTCCCATATTGGAGAATTCAACAATATGCAGTTCCTGAAATGAATAAAAGCTTAAAGGAAGATAATTAAGGCTTTAAAATGGCTTGATACAAGAAAAAAATCATTAGATTCAGCTGAATTAATCTGAAGTTATTTAGTTATTAAATTAAATTATTTAGTTATTAAATTAAGTTATTTCTTATTGCTTGCTTGAGTGCTGAGTATCATGGACAGAGCTCTTGGGCACTTAACCATCCTCACTTCAACTTTCCTGGATGTCATGGGTTCTACTTTATTATCCCTCCTCATATAGTAATATTGCGATTCAATTAGTTTAGTATTGATCTCAGTTATTCAACAAGTGCCATTTAAAGAAGTTTCCAAAGATAATTTTTGTCAAATACCACACTCAATCCTCTCATCGGATCTTCTCCAGACCTTTCTCTGCATCTGTCTTAGAACTCTTCTTTCCAAGGCCTTTTCTAGCTTCAGCTTCTCCCTCTTCTTCCTCTCTCTTTTCCAGCTCTTTCCTTTTAGCATGGATTCAATGAGCATCACCTTAAAAACACTGAAATGAGTTGGTAATATGGGCAGGACATCAAAGTTACCCAATTCTCCAGAGTTTCCAGATACTATGACTCTGACCCTTATGGACCTTACACATCTCCCCCCCATTGCCATAGCAAAGTAGAATTGTACAGAAAAGAAGCCTTAGTTGACCTCTTTGCTCATCTACACTAATATATTTATGTATTCATTTATTTATTTATTGATATACAGTGCGGAATAAGCCCTTTAGGCCCTTTGAGTGATGCTGCCCAGCAACCCCCTACTTAAAGCTAGCCTCATTACTGGACAATTTACAATGACCAATTAACCTACCAGTCGGTACATCTTTGGACTGTGGCAGCAAACTGGAACATCTGGAGAAAACCGACAGAGTCACGTGGAGAACCTACAAACTCCTTACAGGCAGCAGCAGGGATTAGCTCACATTAAAACCACATACTTCTATGCTTTGTATATTTAAGTGCCTACCTAAATGCCTTTTAAAAGTAGTGATCGTATCATATTCCACCACCGTGCGTTCCAGATGCCAACCACTCTCTGTGTACCTGTTATTGGCAGTCTGATGTAAGACCGTATATAAATAACTATATATGAAGACTTCATGGGTATTCAATACACAAGAACATTCTTTTCTTCATCCCTCATATGGCTGGACAATTAAATGTAAACGTTTATAAATCTGTGCTCCAGCACTTGCTGGGAGAGCACATAGGAGTGTCATGGGCATTCAGCTTGCCATCATCAATCTCTTAAAATCAATTGAAGTGAAAAATAAGAATGAGCAGAAATTCTGGGAATGATTCTCCCTAAATGTGTTTCTGCTAAAGACCCACACAGAAAAAACACAGATGCTTTTGCTCTGGTGTGCACATCGGCATTTCCGCACAGAACAATCAGTAACTTTGGGATTTCTGTACAAATGCTGATGTTCAGTGACAGGGGTAAGCTTGTGTTTTCTTAATTACTTAATTTTCTTAATCCTCAGAGTCCATCTTGGAATGACTATTCATGCAGAGAACTTACCACAAAAACCTGCAGGAAGTTCAATCATTGCTTTTGGTGGAGGTGAATGCCGATGTGACAAAGGTTACTACAGCTAAAATATATAAGTTTAATTGTTTGAATGCCTTCAAATACTTCTAATTGTTTCAAATATTTTAAATATGGTTGACACTTAATTTGTTTATGGAAAGTTTCAAAAGTTTCAGTAGAGTTATTCATTGTTAACATATTCTGAGAGTTATCTAATGGCACAAATTTCAACAGCCCAGTCAGCCATTTAAGCCATTATGTGTGGCAGATTCAACTCTCCAGCAATTTTGCAGTGTGGTCTTCTTCTGTCCAACCTCTTACTCCTGCACGTCATTCTATTACTCAGTAGAAGGCCCAGATGTGAGGAATAGAGTAGACGATATGTATTAGTTAAGGAGGGCAGTTTTACAGAGCCCAGTGGCAAATGCATATGGCTCACCGCTGACCATGTAGTTGATCATTTGGTTAAGGGTGAAGTCAATGGAAATGGTGATCCAGCACATTGATTAGCAGATGATAACATTGAAATGATGTGCTATACACCATTCTCCAAAGTCAAAATGGCTCATTTTCCCACAGTGCTGCTAAACATTGCACTATGGGAAGGATGTGGATTATTATTTACACAAGTCAAGAGAATCTAATAAAGCTGTTGCCAGCCAACTGGAAGGTGTAGATAAACAACATTTCTGCTGGAGGAACTCAGCAGGTAGAGCAACGTCTGTGCTGGGACAGGGAACAAAGATGTTTAAGATTGAAATCAGGCACCAAGAACAAACTATCAAAAATCACATCAACTCCACAGATGCTGCTTAACTTGCTAAGTTGTTCCAGAAGATTGTTTGTCCCTTCAGATTCCAGCGTCTGCTCTCTCTTTGATGGTGGAAGGTGCGATATTCACTCTGCCAATCTGCACTCAGTGGCTATTTTGTTAGCTTATTAATGCTTACCCTTGGATCATTGGGATCTCTTCTGGCGGAGGTATGACCTGTACAAAGGGTTGCACTTGATCCTAAGGGGGACCAATATTTTCCCAGGCAGGTTTGTTAGTGCTGTGAGGAGGGTTTAAACTAATTTGGCAGGGGAGGGGGAGAACCACAGTGAAGAGACTCAATATAGGATGTACAAAAAGGCTGGATGAACTCAGCAGGTCGGGCAGCACCCATTGAAAGGAGCAGTCAACGTTTCGGGTCGAGACCCTTCGTCAGGACCAAAGAAGGAGGGGGCAGGGGCCCTATAAAGAAGGTGGGGGGAGGGTGGAAAACCAATCAGAGGAAAGATCAAGGGGTGGGGGAGGGGAAGCAGGGAGGGGATAGGCAGGAGAGGTGAAGAAGGAATCTAAGGGGAAAGCACTATGGGTAGTAGAAGAAGGTAGAGTCATGAGAGGTGATAGGCAGCTAGAAGAGGAGACAGAGTGAAGGTGGGATGGGGGAAAGGAGAGGGAGGGAGTTACCGGAAGTTGGAGAATTCGATGTTCATACCAAGGGGCTGGAGACTACCCAGATGGTATATAAGATGTTGTTCCTCCAACCGAAGTTTGGCCTCATCATGGCAGTAGAGGAGGCCATGTATGGACATATCTGAATGGGAATGTGAAGGAGAGTTGAAGTGAGTGGCAACCGGGAGATCCTGTCTGTTGTGGCGGATGGAGCGTAGGTGCTCGACGAAGCGATCCCCCAATCTGCGCCGAGTCTCGCCGATGTAGAGGAGGCCACATCGAGAGCACCGGATGCAATAGACGACTCCAGCAGACTCACAAGTGAAGTGTTGCCCCACCTGGAAGGACTGTTTGTGGCCCTGAATGGTGGTAAGAGAGGAGGTTTAGGGACAGGTGTAGCACTTACGCTTGCAGGGATAAGTGCCAGGTGGGAGATCTGTGGGGAGGGACATGTGGACCAGGCAGTCGTGGAGGGAACAAACCTTGCGAAAAGCAGAGAGGGGTAGAGAGGGAAAGATGTCCTTAGTGGTGGGGTCCTGTTGAAGGTGGCGTAAGTTGCGGAGGATAATATGCTGGATCCGGAGGCTGGTGGGGTGGTAGACTAGGCCATCTTTCCCTCTCTACCCCTCTCTGCTTTTCACAGGGATCGTTCTCTCCGTGACTGCTTGGTCCAGCATCCCTCCCCACAGATCTCCCACCTGGCACTTATCCTTGCAAGCGTAAGTGCTACACCTGTCCCTACACCTCCTCTCTTACCACCATTCAGGGCCACAAACAGTCCTTCCAGGTGGGGCAACACTTCACTTGTGAGTCTGTTGGGGTCATCTATTGCATCCGGTGCTCCCGGTGCGGCCTCCTCTACATCGGCGAGACCCAAAGCAGATTGGGGGATCGATTCGTCGAGCACCTACGCTCCGTCCGCCACAAAAGACAGGATCTCCCGGTTGCCGCTCACTTCAACTCTCCTTCACATTCCCATTCAGATATGTCCATACATGGCCTCCTCTACTGCCATGATGAGGCCAAACTTCGGTTGGAGGAACAACATCTCATATACCGTCTGGGTAGTCTCCAGCCCCTTGGTATGAACATCGAATTCTCCAACTTCCGGTAACTCCCTCCCTTTCCCTTCCCCCATCCCACCTTCACTCTGTCTCCTCTTCCAGCTGCCTATCACCTCTCATGACTCTACCTTCTTCTACTACCCATAGTGCTTTCCCCTTAGATTCCTTCTTCACCTCTCCTGCCTATCCCCTCCCTGCTTCCCCTCCCCCACCCCTTGATCTTTCCTCTGATTGGTTTTCCACCCTCCCCCCACCTTCTTTATAGGGCCCCTGCCCCCTCCTTCCTCAGTCCTGACGAAGGGTCTCGACCCGAAACGTTGACTGCTCCTTTCAATGGGTGCTGCCCGACCTGCTGATTTCATCCAGCTTTTTTGTACGTCTTGATTTGACCACAGCATCTGCAGTGCACTTTGTGTTCAATATAGGACAGATGGTTAAAAATCAAAGATAGCGTGCAGTCAGACTGTCAGGAAGAACAGGCAGATGATAGGACAGAATTGCAGCTTGCAGTGTGAGTATCAGTACATTAAGAATGCAGAATCAAAAAGAGTAGCAAACGCAGTACTCAAAATGTTATATCTCAAATACATGGAGTATAAGAAATAAGGTGAATGATCTTGTTGCACTATTACAGATTGTCAGGTATGATGTTGTGGCCATCACTGAATCATGGCTGAAGGATGGTTCTTGTTGGGAGCTGAATGTCCAAGGTTAAATGTTGTATTGGAGGGATGGGAAAGTAAGCAGAGGGGTGGTGTGGCTCTACTGATAAAGAATGGAATCAATCAGTAGAAAGATGTGACATGGGATCAAAAGAAGTTGAATCCTTGTGGGTTGAATTAAGAAACTGCAAAGGTAAAAGGACCCTGATGGCAGGCCTCCCAATAGCAGCTGTGATGTAGACCACAGGTTACAACAGGAAATAGAAAAGGTGTCTTGAGAGATAGTCTTGAGAGATTTCTACATGCAGGTTGATTGGGAAAATCAGTTCAGAAATGGATCTCAAAAGAGTGAGTTTGTTGAATGCCTATGAGATGGCTTTTTAGAGCAGTTTGTCTTGAGTCTACTAGGGGATCGGCTATACTGGATTGGCTGTTATGTAATGAACTGGAGGTGATTAGGGATCTTAGGGTAAAAGAACCCCTAGGAGGCAGTGATCACAATATGATTGAGTTCAACTTGAAATTTGATAGGGAGAAAGTAAAGTCTGATGTGGCAGTATTTCAGTGGAGTAAAGGATATTACAATGGTATGAGAGAGGAGTTGGCCAAAGTAAATTGTAAGGAGATGCTGGCAGTGATGATGGCAAAGCAGCAATGGCATGAGCTTCTGGGAAAAATGAGGAAGGTGCAGGACAGATGTGTTCCAAAAATTAAGAAATACTCAAATAGCAAAATAGTACAACTATGGCTGACGAGGGAAGTCAAAGCTAATGTAAAAGCGAAAGAGAGGGCATACAACAAAGCAAAAACTAGCAGGATGATAGAGGATTGGGAAGCTTTTAAAACTCTACAGAGAGCAACTAAAATAATTTTTAGGAGGGAAAAGATGAAATATGAAAGCAAGCTAGCAAGCAATATCAAAGTGGATAGTAACAATTTTTTTAAGTATGTAAAAAATAAAAGAAAGTTGAGCGTGGATAAAGGACCACTAGAAAATGAGGCCTGAGAAATAATAACAGGGGCCAAGGAGATGGCAGATGAACTAAATGAGTATTTTGCATCAGTCTTCACTATGGAAGACATTAGCAGTATGCCAGATGTTGAAGGGTGTGAGGGAATATGCCAGATGTTGAAGGGTGTGAGGGAAGAGAAGTGGGTGCAGTTACTATTACAAGAGAGAAGGTGCTCAAAAAGCTGAAAGACCTAAGGGTACACAAGTCATCCGGACCAGATGAACTGCATCCTAGGGTTCTGAAAGAGGTAGTGGTAGAAATTGTGGAGGCATTAGAAATGATCTTTCAAAAATCATTGGACTCTGGCATGGTGCCAGAGGACTGGAAATTTGCAAATGTTACTCCACTCTTTAAGAAAGGAGGAAGGCAGCAGAAAGGAAATTATAGACCAGTTAACCCAACCTCAGTGGTTGGGAAAATGTTGGAGTCAACTGTTAAGGATGAGGTTATGGAGTACTTGGTGACACAAGACAAGATAGGACAAATTCAGCATTGTTTCCTTAAGGGAAAATCTTGCTTGATGAACCTGTTGGAATTCTTTGAGCAGATTACAAGTTGGATGGATAAAGGAGATGTAGTGGATGTTGTAAATTTGGACCTTCAGAAGGCCTTTCACTAGGTGCCATACATGAGGCTGCTTACCAATTTAAGAGCCTATGGTATTACAGGAAAGTTACTGGCATGGTTAGAGCATTGGCTGATTGGTAAGAGGCAGTGAGTGGGAATGAAAGGATCAATTTCCTGTTGGCTGCTTATGACTAGTGGTGTTCTTTAGGGGTCGGTGTTGGGACTGCTTCTTTTTATGATGTAAATAAATGATTTAGATAATCGAATAGATGGCTTTGTTGCCAAGTTTGCAGATGATACAAAGATTGGTGGAGGGCAGGTAGCATTGAGGAAACAGATAGGATGCAGAAGGATTGGACAGATTAGGAGAATGGGCAAGAAAATGGCAAATGAAATATAATGTTGGAAAATGCATGCTCATGCACTTTGGTAGAAGAAGTGAATGTGCAGACTATTTTCTAAACAGGGAGAAAATCCAAAAATCTGAGATGCAAAGGGACTTGGTAGTCCTTGTGCAGAACACCCTAAAGGTTAACTTGCAGGTTGAGTCAGTGGTGAGGAAGACAAATGCAATGTTAGCATTCATTTCAAGAGGGCTAGAATACAACAGCAGGGTTGTGATGCTGAGGCTTTATAAGGCACTGGTGAGGCCTCACCTGGAGTACAGTGAACAGTTTTGGGCACCTTATCGAAGAAAAGATGTGCTGGCATTGGAGAGGGTTCAGAGGAGGTTCACAAGGATGATTCTGGGAATGAAAGGATTATCATATGAAGAATGTTTGATAACTCTGGGTCTGTACTTGCTGGTATTTAGAAGGATGAGGGCAGGATTTCATTGAAACCTTTTGAATGTTGAAAGGTCTAAATAGAGTCAATATGGAAAGGATGTTTCCCATGGTGGGGGAGTCTAGGATAAGAGGGCACAGCCTCAGGATAGAGAGGCATCCACTTAAGACAGAGATACAGAAAAATTACTTTAGCCAGAGGGTGGTGAATTTGTGGAGTTTGTTACCATAGGCAGTTATGGAGGCTAGGTCGTTGGATGTATTTAAGGCAGAGATTTATTGGGCATGGCATCAAAAGTTAAGGGGAGAAAGCTGGGGAGTGGGGCTCAGGAGGGGAAAAAGATCAGCTATAATTGAATGTTGGAGCAGACTCGATGGGCCAAATGGCCCAATTCTGCTTGTATGCCTTATGGTCTTATGGTTTATGGTCAAGTATCTAATCAGCCAATCATATGGCAACAACTCAATGCATAAAAGCATGCAGACATAGTCACGATGTTTAGTTTTTGTTCAGACCAAATAGCAGAATGGGAGAGAAATACAATCTAAATGACTTAGATTGTGAAATGATGTGGTGCTGAATGGGGCGGTTTGAGTATCTCAGAAACGGCTGATCTCATGGGATTTACATGCACAGCAGTCTCTAGAGTTTAGAGAGAATGATGTGAAAGACAAAACAAAATTTTAAAAATCCACTGAGCTGCAGTTCTGCGGGTGAAAACGTCTTGTTAATGTGAGAGTGCTGAGAACAATGGTCAGGCTGGTTTAATTTGACGGGAAGGCTACAGTAACTCAATAACCACGCATTACAACAGTGGTGTGCAGAAAAGCATCTCTGAATGCACAGCATGTTGAGCCTTAAAGTGGATGGGCAACAGCAGCAGATCACAAACATACTCTCAGTGGCTACGTTATTAGGTACAGACGTGTCCTTATTAAGTTGCCACTAGATGAATAAATAAATAATTGGTACTAATCTTTGATATCTGCTAAAATTGGGCCAAATAGTGTGAACTGTTCTCATCCTAAGCTGATGTCAGAATAGTTGGTGTCTACTTGAGTATAACTGGCAAGTTCTCAATATCATCTGTACCCTCTGCCTTCCCTGGAGCTAAATACTAAAATCCTTGGTCCATTTTCATAGTTGTTATCAATGATTCAGCAACTTTTGTTCTATTCTTTACGTTGACAGCTGAGGAGAACCTGGTTTAGATCTCCCCGTTACAATCTGGTTCCTACAATGAGTTTCGGATCCTAACTAATCTAGAAGCATTTCACACCTTGGCTCCTTTACCAGATTTTATCTCATGTTATCTCATTTGTCACAAACTGCATTTGGGAAATCATAGTGGATTGAATTACAATGTTTTAGGTAGCAATAAGGCTGCCCTCAGTCACTCAACCCATAGCTTTCAAATTCTGTCCACCTGTCTTTTAAGTGAGGACTGGATGACAGTAACTGATCTTGGCATGGACTTAGCTTCAATTGTATCTTCATTGTTTTTAGTTGTACAAAGCCTTGGTTCAGAATCAAAGAATTACAGCACAGAAACAGGCCCTAGTCTGTGCCAAACCATTTAAAATATGTACCTACTTCCATAAACCTGCACCAGGACCATAGCTCTACATACCCCTACCATCCATGTACCTATCCAAACTTCTCTTAAGCATTGAAATAGAGCTCACATACACTTGTGCTGTCAGCTCATTCCACATGCCACCACCCTCTGAGTGAAGAAGTTTCCCGTCATGTTCCCCTTAAACTTTGCACCTTTCACCCTTAACCCATGACCTCTAGTTGTAGTCCCACCTAACATCAATGGGAAAATCCTGCTTGCACTTACCTCTCATAATTTTTGTATACCTTTATAAAATCTCCTCTCAATCCTGTATTTTCCAAGGAAGAAAATCCTAACCTATCCAATCTTTCCTTATAACTTAGGTTCTCCAGTCCTGGCAACATCCTTGTAAATTTTCTCTGTATTCTTTAAACCTTATTCACATCTTTCCTCTCTGTTTCTCAGGGTATTGTTTAATTGTATGTATAAGTTACGTATACTTTATATTCTGTGTGCTGTCTGCATCTACTTGCCTGTGATGCTGTTGTGAGCAAGTTTTCAATTTTCCTGTACCTCACTGTACTTGTGCATATGGTAATGAACTTGACTTGGCATATGGCTGGGAGTACTTCTGTGATATCAACAACTTCCATACACTTAGCATCTTTAACAGTGAAAACAATCTCAGAGTTTTCACGCCGGTTTGTTAGCAAACTATGATTTCCTTGTGAGGCAAGGTTAGACGGGGTTGGCTGGAGTACAAATGGCACTTGATTCTAACGTGCATGACCCTGAGAAACCTTGACAAAGATAGGTTTAGGATCTATTTCCTCTGTAGGAAATATACCGTATCTCCACACCCTCTCAGAGACCTATGAGTCTTTGGAATATTTCTTCAGAGAATTGTCTTTTGAGTATTTTGAAGGCAAGAATAGATAAATACCTGATAAGCTCAGTGGTCAAATGTTACTGAGGTTAATAGCAATGCAGAGTTGAGGTTATAGCCAAATGATCCATGATCTTGTTGATAGTAGCTAGGCAGACCTCCTATAAAGGTGAATGTTCATCTGTCTATCTACAGTGATCATGGATATTTTACAGAGGTATCTTTTAAGGAGAAGTTCTGGAGAGGCAGAGCAGTTCAAAAGTTCACTTATTATCAATAGATACAACTCTGAAACTCTTCTTCTCCAGATAGTACCAGAACAAAGAAAGAAAGGAATGGCTGCATGATTATCGCGCCCCAAATCCTCCCTCCTCACACAAAAAAACAAACAAAAATGGAACAGGCACATTGATCCCCCCCACCCCCGCCCAACTCCACCTCCCAAGGACACCAAAAAAAATGAGAAAGATCAGGCGAAATGCACAAATATAAAAAACAATAAGACTGTAAAGAGTCCATAGTCCCAGTCCATATTCATATCCATATCTGGTGTAGGCAGTGAAAGCCAAGAGGTATTTTTCCATGACTTGTTACAATGATTTCCATATCTTTAGTTAAATATAAATATGCCACCTATGAAACAATTAGTAAACATGTGGAACCTTTGTAGTACCTCTGGATTTCATGACAAGAATCCCTGAAACTCATATTGAATATTTCTTTTGTATTGCAAAAGGGACAAAAGGAAAATTAGAAGAGTAAAGATTTCAAAATCAACATTCCTTGGTTATCATGGTAACTTTCCTCCATCGTCCTTAACACTGGAGGAAATCATTGCATATAGACTTCACGTGTAGACATAGGTAGTTTACATTAACAGAAAGTCTTTGCATTGCTATTTATGTTCTGCAGCTTAGTACTGTTGCATTATCAGAGAAAAAAACATTATAGTGGGTTTAATTAAATTTTAATGCATTTTTATTATTAATATTAAAAAATACACTTATTTATCACTTAAACACTTAACTGGTCAGGAAAAGCAAAAATACAACACGTTTGAGAATCCATAGATGTGAGAAAAATTGGATTCACAATTTAAAAGAAAAGAAAATTAAATTAAATGGGAACAACAGTGCAGGCAATTCTCACATAAAGCAAATCTGGTTTCAAATGAGCACACTAGGATTACGGTTATGTTGTTTTTCATTGATACTGGCATCCTTGAGAGTTACAACTGGGGATATCAGTTGTGTGAATAAAATGAATATGATGACTGTATAATAAAGAATGCTCCATTGATGCTGAGTATCTAATCCATAATGCTGTAAAATTTACTGAGAATGCAATATTAAGGGCAAATAGGGCACTACAACCTAGGAAACATGTTTATTTAAGGTGGACCCAAAGGAAAACGAGTATACATTTGTGTATAATATTTTAGTAAAACAGAATGCTTGTCAGTATTAAACAGATCAATGTAATACATCTTGGTCTCAGATTCATAAACTGGACAGAGGCTCTCTTCTAATTCTGCAAATAAAGACATTAGTTTGCATCTTAATCACCTGTTCTAAAGACATTTTACAAACATCCTGAAATGTAAAATGAGGCTTCAATGAACAGGATGTAGAAAGAATAGCAATTCAGAATTCAGAATGTGTGCTAAGATACTTAAATATAAATGATTTCTGTTAAGAACAACTTTACAGATATGTTTACTTTCTGTTAATGTTTACCAGTGCTGCAATAATTATTTTGGTTGATAGACGAAGTCTCTTTTTCTCTATGAAGTATGAACACAAATGTTGCGAACAATGGAAAGTGGACATTTGGGACACATTTATTCTGAACTCTGACTTCTACTTTCATGTTTATCTAATAAAATTCTGACAGCTGTGATTTTGGATCAAAAATGTTTCATTCACATGCCTATCTGATTGTACTGCATGGTTCCTTATATTACCTAACAGTCAATGTCAAATGTTCACTCTTCTGGGAGCCATTGAATAAATAGTTGCCATATAGTTGGGAGACAGACCATTTGTCTCAGCTAATTCATCTGAACCATGATTGCATACTGGGAGCAGTGAATTCTTGAAAGAAAACAACAGCTGATTTTGGTGATAGTATATGATGGTGGTTATCTTACGGGGCTGATGGCAATGGAAGCAGACACATGAATACCCTGGACAAAAAAATTCATGTTTAAATATAGAAACTTAGTTTCAAACTGGAATTTAAGTTTAAATATTTAATAGATATTTTGAGTTATCTTCAGCTATCTAAATGACACACATAACAAAAGTAAGTATTTTAGTTGATCTTATTATGAACCAGAATAATCTCTTTAAAAAACTGTACACGACCCTTTGCTTAAATTGTTGTTTCTGAAAAAGTAGTATCTATAATATCTGGAAAGGTTACTGTCATTGTTGTAATAAGCATGTAAAACGTGGATATATTTGAAGAAATCTGATACCTGTAAAATAATAGAATTGATTTAATCTTTGTTAAACACACAGCCTTTGTCAAAAAGCTGTTTTGATATTTACAATAGAATCTTAACCAACAAAAGATTTCTTTATTCTTGTCATGTTGAGGAGGAGCAGCACCTCTTCCTCGATTCACTATGCCGTGGTTTATTTTTCGACTAATAAAAAGGTTAATGCTTTCTTCCTATGAACTGATGTGAGAAGGTAAGATGCCAGTGGACTGGAGGATAGCTAATGTAGTTCTGCTGTTTAAGAAAGGCTCTAAATATAAGCCAGGAAATTATAAGTTGGTGATGTCGACATAAGTAGTGGGTAAGTTATTGGAAGGTATTCTAAGGGAATGGGATAATGCTACGGGATATGTATTTGGATAGACAGGGGCTGATTAGAGATAGTCAACATGGCTCTGTGCATGTAAAGTCATGTCTAACCACATCAACACACACAAAATGCTGGAGGAACTCAGCAGACGTGTCATTAAGCTCATTACTGTCTAACCAATCTTATAGAGTTTTTGAGGATGTTACCAAGAAAGCTGATGAATAAATGACAGTGAATGTTATCTACATGGATATTAGTAAGACCTTTGAGGAGGTTTTGCATGGGACGTTGGTTAAGAAAGTTCAGTTGGTTGGCATTCAGGATGAAGTAGTAAATTAGATAAAGACATTGGCTTCTTGGGAGAACTTAGAGAGGGGATACCACTAGTCACAGGCCACTTTAACTGGAGGCTTGTGACTAGTTGTGTGCCACAGGGATCGATGCTGGGTACATTGCTGTTTGTCACCTATATCAATGATCTGGATGATAATGTAGTAAACTGGATCTGCAAACTTATGGATGACACCAAGACTGAGGGTGTAGTGGACAGCGTGAAAGGCTATCAAAGCTTGTAGTATGATCTGGACCAGCTGTAGAAATGGGCTGAAAAATGACAGATGAAACTTAATGCAGACAAGTATGGGGTGCTGTATGTAGGGAGGACAAGCCAGATTAGGACTTACACAGGGAACGGTAGGGCACTGAACATAGGGATCTGGGAATACAGATAAACAATTCTGAGGTAGATTGGGTTGTAAAGAGCTTTTATGGCTCACTGGCCTTCATAATGCAAAGTATTGAGTACAGCAATTGGGATGTTATTTTGAAGTTGTATAAGACATTGGTGGAGTCAAATTTGGAGTATTGTCCAAAGTTGAAAGCCAATATCAGCTTAACTGAATGTTGATTTAATAATGTCCTACCACTAGAAGAAATAGATTTTCGTCCATAAACTCAGTCAAAAGTTTGGGATGGCAATAACTCCTCCATGATCTCCATCAGCACAGGTACACCACAAGGCTGTGTGCTTAGTCCCCTGTTCTACTCGCTTTACACTTATGACGGTGTGGCTAAGCACAGCTCCAATGCTCCAATGTCATATTCAAGTTTGCTGATGAAACCACTGTCTTAGGCGGAATCAAAGGTGGTGATGAATCTGTATATAGGAGAGAGATTTAAAATCTGGCTGAGTGGTGGCAGCAAGACCAAGGATCTGATTATTGACTTCAGGAGGAGGAAACCAGAGGTCCATGAGACGGTCCTCATCAAAGGATCAGAAGCGGAGAGGGTCAGAAAATTTATATTCCTCTGTGTTATTATTTCGGAAGACCCATCCTGGGCCCAGCACGTAAGTGCTTATGAAGGAAGCGTGGCAGCGCCTCTACTTCCTTAGGAGTTTGTTGAGATTTGGCATGCCATCTAAAACTTCGACAAACTTCTATAGATATGTAGTGGAGATTATATTGATTGGCTGGAAAACCCTACAAAAAATAGTAGATATGGCTCAGTCCATCACGATAAAGCCCAGCTATTGAGCACATCTACATCAAATGCTCTCACAGGAAAGCAGCATCTATCATCAGGGACCCCCACCACCCAGGCCATATTCTCTTCTCGCTGCTGCCATCAGGAAGAAGGTACAGGATCCTGAGAATCCACACCACCAGGTTCAAAAAGTTATTACCACTCAACCATTGGGTTCTGGAGCCAAAGGGGATAACTTCACTCAACTTCACTTGCTCCATCATTGATAAGTTCCCACAACTAATGGACTAACTTTCAAGGACTCTTCATCTCATATTCCTAATAAATACTACTTATTTATATATTATTATTATTTCTTTTTATATTTGCGCAGTTTGTTGCCTTAAAATATTAATCCCACTCATTCAGTGCCTGAGTTGGGCAGTCTTTCATTGACTCTGTTATGGCTATGATTCTATAGATTAATTGAGTATGCCCACAAGAAAATTATCTTTGATAATAAATTTACTTTGAACTTTTGAACTTTGAACTTTGAATACATCATTTCTTGGAAATCAAAACAAGAAATGCTGGGATTGTTAAGTGGCTTCATCTGCATTATACAAATGTGGGATTAATATTTTGAGTCCAAAAGCAAAATATTGCAGGTATTGGAAATAAGAATTTTAAAAAAATGAAATTCTTCAAGCGCATCAACCGAAACACAGAGTGCTATTTCTTTCCCTGTAACTGTTGCCTGAGCAGCTGAATGTTTCCAGCAGTGTTTATTTAATGTTTTAGTTTCTGTAGAAGCTTTCAAGTCTCTTCTTTTAGCAATGCCCATTTCCCCAGTCTGACCTTCCCATTCTGATGAAGGTTTCCAACTGAAATGTTATTTTCTCTCATCCTCAAGAGCTGATTGATTTTTTTTTGTGCTTCCCTGGCTGTTTCACCGGTTAATTCAATGTGAAGTAACAGTTACATTTCTCTATCAAAGATTGTTTCTTTCCCTTATGCATTCTATACGTTTCAAATGCTGCAGTCCAAATCATTGATGCCAATTTCTAAGTGAGAAAAGCAGCATATTACGAAATGCTTGTCCTTGGCACATTGAACTAAAGATCTACAATTGCAATGTTCCCATTTGTCATTTGACTCTTGTTCTGAATGTGGCTGTGAATGTGGGAAACTAGATAGATTGTTTTGCAGACTGAAACGATTTCGGTGAATCAAAATTCAAATTTGTCGATCATGAATAGATGGTACTGCTGCTCAGGGTAATATGAATTACAAGCAGGGATAATACACACATCGGCTGACTGTTCAAACTACATTCAAACTAATCTGCTATGTTATGGCTTCTAAAGCTATACTGAAGATCACATGACTTTTGAGCATAATATAGATTTTCTTCAGATTTCCCTTTAAATTTCTTATAATGTGACATCTGAGGATTATCCTTTGGGGCAATGATCTGTAAAAGAAAGGATAGTTTAGGAAAATTGACCATTTCATGCTTAGTTAGCTCAGAAAGAAATCAATTGAGAGTACAAGGTGCAACTGGTGAACTTCAGACTTCCTAAAGTGATTTCTTTTTGTACTGTAACAGACATGAAGCAGAATAGGAGACACAACTGTTAAAAGTCCTCAGGTAATAAAAATTATAATAATCCCTCTCCATAGATACCTAACATGCTGAGTTCCTCCTACATTTTCTGTGTTTATTATATTATAATCATTGGCTTTTTCTTGATTGAAATTAATTTCTCATATAGCCCACAAACTGTTACTCATTTTCTACAATAGTAACCAGAAATGACAGATAAGAATAATTATTTCTGAATGAACTGTACGAACGTCAACTGCCTACAATTCTCTTGTTTGCATTGTGATATCTGAAATAGAGGGGTCTGACAAATGTTTATCAGACAGATCGAATCAGATTGCTCATTATGAAGGTTACAAGTTTATAGGCCCTTTCAGCCTTCCAGCAATCCCCTGATTTAATCTTAGTCTCATCACGGGGCAAATTTACAATGACCAATTAGCCAACCATGTCTTTAGACTGTGGGAGGAAGTCAGAGCACCCAGAGGAAACCCATGTGTCATGCAAAGGCTAATGTTCCAAAAGCTTTCTTTATGACCCTATCTACCTGTGACACCACTTTCAAGGAATTATGGATCTGTATTCCTCTCCTCGGTGTCCTACTGCTTATCGTGTAAGCTTGATAGTCTTCCTCGATGTCCACTACATCCCCAATCTTGCTGTCATCTGCAGATCCACTGACCAGTTTAGCACATTATAATCCAGACTGTTGAAATAGATGATAAACAACAATGGAACCTGCACCGATACCTACAGCACGCCACTAATCACAGGCCTCCAGTCAGAGAGGCAGCCATATACTATCACTCTCTTTCTTCTCCTGCAAAGCCAATGTTTCATCCAATTTCCTACCTCATCTTGGATGCTAAACAACTGGAAGTTCTTGACCAGCCTCCCAAATGGACCTTGTCAAGGGCCTTGCTAAGGTCCATGTAGACAACATCCATTGCCTTGCCTTCATCTACTTTTCTGGTAACTTCCTCAAAAAACTCCAAAATGATGGTTAGACATGAGCTCCCATGCATAAAGAGATGTTGATTATCTCCAATCTATTCCTGTCTCTCCAAATCCTTATGTATCTGGTCCCTTAGAATAACCTCCAATAACTTACCCACTACTGACGTCAGGTACATTAACCTATGATTTCTTGGATTATTCTTAGTGCTTTTCTTAAACAGTAGAACAACTTTAGCTATCTTCCAATCCTCAGGCACCTCACCCATGGCTAAGGATGTTTTAAATATCTCTGCTGAGGTCCCTGCAGTTACTGCATTAGCCCCCCACAGGTCCAAGAGAACACTTTGTCAGGCTATTATCCACCATAATTTGCTCAAGACAGCAAACACCTCCTCCTTCTCTCTATTCTGCATTTGGTCCAGGGCCTCACTGCTGGTTTGCCTTACTTCTAGACAGACAGACAGACAGACAGACAGACATACTTTATTGATCCCGAGGGAAATTAGGTTTCGTTACAGCTGCACCAACCAAGAATAGTGAAGAAATATAGTGATATAAAACCATAAATAATTCAATAATAATAAGTTAATCATGCCAAGTGGAAATTAATCCAGGACCAGCCTATTGGCTCAGGGTGTCTGACACTCCTAGGGAGGAGTTGTAAAGTTTGATGGCCACAGGTAGGAATGACTTCCTATGATGTTCAGTGTTACATCTCGGGGGAATGAGTCTCTGGCTGAATGTACTCCTGTGCCTAACCAGTACATTATGGAGTGGATGAGAGTCATTGTCCAAGATGGCATGCAACTTGGACAGCATCCTCTTTTCAGACACCACTGTCAGAGAGTCCAGTTCCACCCCCACAGCATCACTGACCTTACGAATGAGTTTGTTGATTCTGTTGGTGTCTGCTACCCTCAGCCTACTGGCCCAGCACACAACAGCAGACACTGGCCACCACAGCCTCGTAGAACATCCTCAGCATCGTCTGGCAGATGTTAAAGGACCTCAGTCTCCTCAGGAAATAGAGACGGCTCTGCCCCTTGTAGACAGCCTCAGTGTTCTTTGGCCAGTCCAGTTTATTGTCAATTTGTATCCCCAGGTATTTGTAATCCTCCACTATGTCCACACTGACCCCTTGGATGGAAACAGGGGTCACCGGTGCCTTAGCCCTCCTCAGGTCCACCACCAGCTCCTTAGTCTTTTTCACATTAAGCTGCAGATAATTCTGCTTGCACCATGTGACAAAGTTTCCCACTGTAGCCCTGTACTCAGCCTCATCTCCCTTGCTGATGCATCCAACTATGGCAGAGTCATCAGAAAATTTCTGAAGATGACAAGATTCTGTGTTGTAGTTGAAGTCCGAGGTGTAGATGGTGAAGAGAAAGGGAGACAGGACAGTCCCCTGTATGTCCACTCTGTCTGACATACAGTGTTGCAAGCGCACGTACTGTGGTCTGCCAGTCAGGTAATCAATAATCCATGATACCAGGGAAGCACCCACCTGCATCACTGTCAGCTTCTCACCCAGTCTATAGACCCTGTGTCCCTCCTGAATAAATACAGAGGCAGAAAATCTATTTAAGATCTCCCAAGGTTCCCTAAACTATTATCCTTGCCTTTAATTCTGATAGGAACATACAAACACTGTCCTCTCAAAACCTCATTACTGAAGGCCTCCCGCTTATCAAGTACACCTTTGCCAGGAAACAGCCTTTCCCAGTGCAGACTTGCCAGATCCTTTCAGATACCATCAAAACTGACCTTTCTCCAATTTGGAATCTCAACCCATGGGCCAGGCATATCCCTCTCCATAATTACCTTGAAGTAGATGGCATTATGATCACTAGATGCAAAACATTCCACTACACACACTTCTGTCACCTGTCCTATCTCATTCCCTAATTGGAGATCTAGTATTGCACTCTCTCTAGTTGGAGCCACTCTATATTGATTAAGGAAACTTTCCTGAACACATTTGACAACCTCTACAAATAGGGCATGAGGTTGCTTCTTCTCTACAAATCTGCGCCTCAAAATCCCACTGCCTATTGTATGTTCTATAATATAATCCCATTTACTATTGTATGTTCTATAATATAATCCCATTTACTTGGTCCTCTTTTTTTATTCCTCAGTTGCTCCCATATAACCTCAGTAGATAACTCCTGTCTGAGTACCGCCATGATATTTTGCCTGATGAGTGATTCAACCTCTCCCCCTTTTAATCCAATGGAATGCTGGAACATTGATCTATCTGCCTGTCCTACCCCTCCTGCAACCAAGTATCACTAATGGTTACAATATCATAATTCCATGTGCAGATCCATGCACTAAGCTGATCTGCTTTATCTATAATACTCCTTGCATTTAAATTTGTGCAAGTCAGAATATTATTCCCAGCATGCTCAAGCTTTTAATTCTTCTCTTTGTATGTAGGCTTAACAATGTCTTTCCCCACAATCATTCCACTATCTGCCTTGGCACTATGGTTCCCATCCCCCAACAATTCTGGTTTAAATCCCCCAGAGATGCACTAGCAAACCTTCCCACAAGGAGATTTGTGCCATCCAGTTCAGGTGCAACTCATCTCATTTATACAGGTGGCACTTTCCCTGGAAGTGAGACCAAGGATCCAAAAATCTAGAGTTCATTCTCCTGCACCATCTTCTTAGCCATGTGTAAAACTGTATTGTCTTCCTATTTCTGGCCACACTGGCACAATCCTGAGAATACAACCATGGAGATCATGTCCTTTAATTTAGTGCCTAAATCCCAGAACTCACTTTGCAGAACCTCACCACCCTTCATGCCTGTGCCTCAGACCATGAACTCCGGGTGCTCACCCTTCCCCTGAAGGATACTATGGACTTGATTTGCGATGTCTCTGAGCCTGACACCTGGGAGGCAACATACCATCTGGAGATCTCGTTCTTATCCACAAAACCTCCTCTCTATTTCCCTAACCCATGAATCCCATATCAATTAAACTTGCCTCTTTTCTGTCCTTCCCTTCTGGGTCACAGAACCAGAGTTAGTGCCAGGGACCAGACTACTGTGGCTTTCTACTGCTAGGTCAATCCACCTAACGCTATCCAATGTAGTTTACTTGATATTGAGGGGAATGGCCACAGGGGTACTCTGCACTGTCTGCCTATTACCTTTCCCTCTCCTGTCAGTCACCTAGCTACCTGACTCCTGCAATTATCACCTCCTCATTCTCCCACATGACCAAAGGCCATCCAGTTGCAGCTCCATTTCCCTAACCGGCTCTGTAAGGCGCTGTTGCTAGATGCATTATTGCTCTCATAGATGTGGCATTCATCTAGAAATCTGGAGTTTCCAAGATAACCATATAACAATTACAGCAAGGAAACAGGCCATCTCGGCCCTTCTAGTCCGTGCCGACGCTTACACTCATCTAGTCCCACTGGCCCGCACTCAGCCCATAACCCTTCATTCCTTTCCTATCCTTATACCTATCCAATTTTACTTTAAATGACAATACCGAACCTGCCTCAACCACTTCTACTGGAAGCTCATTCCACCTGCTGGAAGATCACCTGCATCTTGCAGGAAGAACATATCGCTAACCTGGGATCCATTCTCACTCCTTTAGCCAGGCACTAATAAAGAAATAGAAACAAGAGTCAAAGTATCAAAGTGCATTTATTATTAAAATATATATGCAGTATACAACCCTGAGATTCGTCTTCCCACAGACAGTCACAAAACAAAGAAAACCATGGATCCTGTTCAAAGTAGAACACCATGCCCACCCCATGCGTGGAAAAAGCAAATCACGGAAATGGCAAAAAAATGAAAGAAAAGCAGAATACAAAACACCAACCCACAAAGTCATCATCAGACAAGTCCAAGCATATTCAGTTTAATCTAACACTGTGTCATTCATTATTTGCAGGCCGCACCTATCAAAATCACACAAAATAACAAAAAAAAGAGTGACTAGAAAGCAGAAACACATCATAACCTGAGCCACAGAGTCTAATCCACAAACCCCATCAACTAAACCTTGCCCAGGACCTGAACTCTGGCATCATCCTCTGACAGCATCGAGGAACAGAGAGACCATTTCAATGCAGGGACCTTCCTCCGGGAGCAGTGAGCAAGAGGGAGAGAGAGACCACCACCACGTGCAGACACCTCGTTCCGGCAGCAGCGAGTAATGGCACTGAACACCTGCTTGCCTTCAATACTCGCCTCAATGATTTCAAACTTCCTTGAAGCTTTAATCAGTAAGAGCAGCAAGAAATGGAATTGATGATGGGCTCACGCCTTGTCTCCAGGCTTCTTGGACTTCAGGCTGCATGCTTCATTCGAAATCTCACCAGACACCTTCGGAGACAGCAGAGTGCCAGAAAATCACTCAATCTGCCTCAAAATGCACCACCAAAATGTAGATCCCAGGCTCCGACAGTAGCACAATCACATTTGAAAGAAAAAGAAGACTTAAAACAAACTGGAAGAAGTAGTTTCATGAACTGTCTGAAGGATGTCACTCGTGGTCACCTTGTTTGTTGATGCTATCATCTTAACAGACTTCATGGAAATTTGACAGAATCTCAACCTAGCCTCTGCCTCTTCTCACTGAAGACTCCTGAGCTTAAACCTCAGCTCCCCACTGTAAATCTGGTCTGCTCACTCTTTTTATTGATCCTTGCCAAATTCCTAGTAACCCAACAATCTTAATCTCTGTAGTAAGTTCCTACTGGCCCCTGTTCACTTTTAAATCTGGTGCTAACATACACAACAAAGGCTTCCCATGTTCTCAAGCTATAGAGAAAGACCTTATAGCTCTAACTCTGAGAACTGTATTTGTCCAACTCTGGGTCCTTGTGCATTGCCCCTTCATTTGCACTATCATTGTTTGCCAGATCATCAACTGGCAAAGTCCTAAACTGTGAAATTACCTCCCTAATTCTGCCCATTTCTCATATTTCATTCCTCTAATATGCTCTTTATAGCTAATCCCTTTGCTCAAGCGTTTGGTTTCTTTCTTATTCTCTCTGTGCGGTCCTCTGAAGTGCCTGGAGATACTTCTAGAGTGAAATTGCATAAGAAATACATGGTTGATGTTATTAAACAAGTTTCTTTAATTTATTTCATAACATGCTTCGATTTCCCAGAACCGCTCCCTTTGTTTTACCAAGAATGACCATAGCAAGTGGACAATTGCACAAGAATGTCCACTTTGGAGGAAAAACAGTCAATTACAGTGGATTCTGGTTAATTGGGACGCATTTGGATCAGTACATTTTGGCTCACATAAGCGGCTGCCCTAATTGGATGAAGTTTCATGGAATTAGTTAAAAACGTGTAAAAAAGAGATACTACCATTTAACTGAGTAACAAATTATATATTTAAATGAAATACAGAGCAAATCAGAGCACCATCAATTCTACAACAATGCTATAAAGCTGTGTTCATAATAGCCACCGATAGAGGAAAACTAGTGCAGATAATGGTCTGCCTTCATACAATCCTTTCAACGGTTGCATCCTCCAAATCTTCATTTTCATTATAACATTCAAGCTGATTGCCAATATCTTCAAATTCTTCATAGATCCTAACATCGTGAAGTAGTGAAATTGTTTCATTTTCACTCCAGTCATTCCTGCAGTGAGAAAAATTGCTACTTTTAGAACACAAATACATGTTCTAACGACTGTACTCACTAAGCATGGTGTGGTGTCCAATGGCCACACTGGTGCATGCGACTGTCTCCTGCCCCAATTAAGCAGCATCATGTCCCAAATAAACAAAGGGAATCCTGGCTATTTTCTCAATTAGTTTTTGTTATTTAAAAGTTGGCCCAAATAAGCGGCTGCCTCAATTAAATGATGGCCTGATTAACCAGAATCCACTGCATTTCATTTCAATACAGGAAGAACATGAAGGTTTGACTATAGAAATGGTTACAAATTCCCTTTCTCCAGCCCTAGGTGAAAGAAAATACTTTGCCTTTATAAGTCACCAGTCACAACTTCATTCAAAACCATGTGACAGTCAATGACAAACTTTGGGAAATGTATCACAGTTGTAATATAAGGAAACAGAGCAGCTATTTTGACAAGAGCAAGATCCAACAAACAGCAACAAGGCACACGGTTGGATAATCCTTTTCATTTCTGTGTTTGAAGAATGTATGGCCTAATGTACCATTCTTAGATGGTCTCATGGGATCATTTTGTATCTTTTTAAAAGAGACAGCTGTTCAACATCTAATCTGATCGATGGCACTTCTAACAGTGATTCTCTCTCAGTACTGCACCCACCAGCAAAGGGAAATGATTACCTCCTGCAGAGCTGGGCTGAAGCATGGCAGATGGAGTTTAAGACTTTAAAGTGTGAAGTGATTCATTTTGGAAGGTCACATTTGAAGGCAGAATACAGGGTTAGTAGTGGGATTCTTAGCAGTATGGAGGAACAGAGGGATCTAGGGGCTCATAGATCCATCAAAGTTGCCACGCATGTTGGGAAGGTGGTTAAGAAGGTGTACAGCATGTTGGCCTTAATTAGTCAGGGGATTGAGCTCAAGAGCCATGAGGTAATGTTGCAGCTTTATAAAACTCTGGTTAGACCACACTTGGAATATTGTGTTCAGGTTTGATCGCCTCATTATAGGAAGGATGTGGCTTTAGAGAGGGTGCAGAGGAGACTTTCCAGGATGCTGCTTGAACTAAAGGGCATGGCTTATGAAGATACATTGCATGAGCCAGGGCTTTCCTCCTTGGAGTGATGGAGGATGAGAGATAACTTGATAGAGGTCTGCAAGATGATTGCATAGACAGAGCAAATAGCCAGAGACTTTTTCCCAGGACTGAAATGACTAATAGAAGGAGGCATAATTGTAAGGTGATTAGAGGAAAGTACAGGGGGATGTCAGAAGTAAGTTCTTCACATAAAGAGTAGTGGATGTGTGGAATACTTTGCCCAGTGTGGAGGTAGAGGCAGATTCACTCAGGACATTTAAGAAACTCTTAGATAGGCAATGGATGACAGATAAATGGAGAATTATACAGGAGGGAAGGGTTAGATTGATCTTAGAGTAAGTAAGGGTCTGTGGGCTGAAGGGCCTAAACTGTGCTGTAATGTTCTGTAATCCATGTTTTATGTTCTGAGGAGTGGAAGGTGGCAGAATGTAATTTTTTTTTAAATGAGAGTTGGTTGTTGATTGAGTGTATAAATCATGAAAGGTGCAGGTAGGGCAAAGGCACACAGCCTTTCTACCCCAAGTTGGGTTATCAAGAACAAGAGGATATAAGTTTTGGGTGAAAGGGAAGAGATTTTGTAGGAGCTCAAGGGGTACCTTTTACACACAGAAGGTGGTTGGTATGTGGAATGAGCTGCAAGGCGAAGTGGTTGAGGCAAGTACATTAACACCATTTAAGACATTGAAATAGATACATGATTAGGAAAGAGATATGGATCAAATGCAGGTGAATGGGACTAGATTGGGTAGGAAATTTGATTTGAATGAACAAGTTGAACTGAAAGGTCTGTTTCTATGCTGTGTCGCTGTATGACTCTATGAAGCTGCCAAGGCATGACTGAGTGTCTTATCCAGCAAATCCTCAGAAACAGATATGAAGATGGCATCAATGAGAATAGTTTAAGATTTTTTTGAATTTGTGATGGAATTTAAGTAAACAACCAATTATTTTAAAATCTCATATATAGTTTCATTTATTTTCCACACATTTTTAAACTTATTTTTTGCTTGACAAAGATGTAACTGAATAAGGGGTCATCAGCCTAGTATTTTCTTTGGGCTATTCTGACAAAGCACTAAAAAGTCATAAATTTAACAAATTAAGAGTTTTGAGCTGTGCAGAAGATATTTTTCAGCAGTTTCTTGAGTTTTAAACATAAAATGCCTAATGCTCAAATAAATTGAACATCTGGTTCTTCTAATTTTGTGAATGAAACAAATGTAAAAATAAATAAGCACTACAAGCTATCATTTTAATTGTGTTCTTAGGTAAATCATTATAGCTTATATCTCAAATGTCAAGAAACAATTTCAAGCTTGTTGACACATGCAGTAATCCGTTTGTTGGTCATTCTGAGAATATTATAGGTATCTTCCCACTACAGAAATGCTAACATAGATATTATTTCATCTCATTGGACCCAGCTGCAGGATTACACAGTTTTATCTACAATGTGAAATGGCAAGACAAAGAGTTTTAAACAGGTTTCCAAGGACAGCTAATCACAGATCCACCATGGTGTTGCTAGTTACTGTAAATAAACTTAATAGACCCCAGCAAATTAATAGGACTGTGATTAGTGTTCACTTAACCCTGTGGGAGCTGGTGGGAGCCTCTGTGTATTGATGTGTGTGGGCTTCTGATGCCAATAAAGCCTGTGAAAGTTTGAGATGGCTAGGAGAAAGCAGTATGATTAGTGGTGGGATCAGGACTTAGTTTGTGCTTCATGCTTCTACCTAGCCTTAAGTAGAGAGAAAATTGTCTCTGTAGGATATAAAATATACACAAAAAATCTTTGTTTTTACTCTTAACATTTCATGAAAGATAACATAATTGTCCTGACTATCTGTACCAAACCAATATATCTGTAAATAAAACAACAAAAAAGTTACAATATTTGTTCTTAAAGTGCTAGATTCACTTAGATGTTAGGGTTGTTCAGGAACATTAATAATATAGAAACAAGTTCTCCATTACCAACGTTGATCTACTGTTTTCACTGTGGTCTTCACTATTATTTGTGCCTTGGCAATATTACTCCCTTATAATTTGTAGTTTCATTCTCCACCATTAAAATTGTGGAGTTACTAAGTGGAAGAATAACTTGTAGGGACTTTTTCATCTGGTCTTAACACATGGAAATTGAAAGCTTTGTTTATCTTCTGAAGAGCCCCTATAAAGATATTTTCTACTATGGCCACTGGTCCTGAAGACAAGAACAAATTATGGGAACTAGCAAACATTTTCTGATTTGAATGAAAGTAAATTATAAGTAATTGATGAAGGGTTTCTACCATCAAACTAGCTATGACTCAAATTAGCTATCTTGCCCTGGACTACATGCTATCTGATTTTCCAGAGTAGGTCATAGAGGACCTTGTCAGGGGTCTTACTGAAGTCCATATAGACAATGTTCTCTGCTCTACCTCATCAATTCACTTCATTACCTCTTTGAAAAGCTCTCAAATTTGTCAGATATGAATTCCCATGTACAAAGCCATGCTGACCATTTTTAATTAGAACTTGCCTGCATGGCTTTGTGTGGGGAAAATCAAGAAAAACTGTGTTTTTCAAAGCGGTAACCTTGTCTATAAATCACAATGGGCAGGATTTTTTTTTTTTGGGTGGCACATTGGGCAAAGGCACTGCCTCACAGTGCCAGAGATCTGGACTCAATCTTACCCACGACTGCTGCTTGCATGTTTTTCCTGTGTAGTTGTGAATTTAGTCCAAGTGCTTTATGTTTTTTCCCATATTTTAAGGAGTTGTGCATTGTTACATTGATTTGCTAGTATGTAGTTGAATGGTGCGAGTTTATGATAAAGTGGGTAGAATATAAATTGGGATTATGGTAGGATTAATAAATGAGCAGCTCACAGTTGGTGCTGACCTAAAGGCTCTGTGTCTGTGCTGTATCTCTGTGACTCACTGATCTGGACCCTATGAACCTCTGAGCGATAACATGTAGATAGAGTAAGTAACTAGGAAAGAAAATGGCGCATTGGCCTTTTTACAACTGATTTAGAGTGCTTGAGCAAAGTCGTATTACTGCTATTATACAGGAAGGTAAGACTGCATCTGGAAAATTGTATAGAAGCTCAGCTTCCCCACCTTCAATAAGGAAGGACATACTTGTGGTAGAGGCAATGCAACAAAGGTCTACTAGATTAGGATAGAGGGATGTGTAAAGTGAAATGCTGCATTCTAAAATGAGAGTAAGGTATTGACTGGCCTCATGATCAATGGTATCTGTGAAGTTTCCGTGGTGATTCTTTTCTTCCACATGCTAATAGCCTCACCTGTGATTTATCCACAAATGCAGGTGCACAGAAACAAGTCAATAGGTTCAATAGGTACATTTAATGTCAGAGAAATGTAAACAATGTACATCCTGAAATTCTTCTTTCTTCACAAACATCCACGAAAACAGAGGAGCACTGGCATTATCCATCCTGATTACTTTGACATTTGAACACAATGAGACTAATTTTAACTCTTTCTGGAATATATAAGTAATTTGATTGTGGCCTGTAACCAGTTATGGTTTTTAGTAGTATTCTCTCTATCAACGTACTGGGCCAGATCTTGAAAGCATGGATGGAACATTCAATGTTTAGAATGGAGATATTGCTTAATATACAAATTGAAGTCCTATGAAAGGCGCAGGGCTTTGAATTCAATTTCCTGGTACAATGGTAAGTGTGAGCAAGCTAAGCAGAATACCTGATTATGATGCTGGCATGTTCTTGCATTGCATGACTAGGTAACCTCATGGTGAGCAGCTTCAATTCCCTAGTAGTCAACATCTTGGTGGATCTAGCCTGTGACCGACACATTAATGCAATCACAAAGAAGTCACGGCAGTAGCTCTACTTTATTACGAGCTTCAGGAAATTTGGTATGTCCCCAGAGGCCTACAAATCTCTATCGATGTATGGTGGAAAGCATCCTGATTGTTTGTATCAGTCTAGTATGAGTCTCCAATGCACGGAATCACGAAAGGCTACAGAGGGTTTTAGAATCAGCCAGCTCCATCACAAGCACAACCTTTTGCACAATCAATAACATTTTCAGGAGGCGGTGCCCCAAGAAGCAGCATCCATTATTAAAACCCCTCATTATCCAGGACGTGCTGTCTTCTCGTTACAGGAGCCTGAAGACACACATTCAATGCACCTTAAATCACACATTAAATGCACCCCCACAGGCGCTGTTACGCCTGTGGGAGTGGTTGTTGTCACCATGGCGAAGAGTACCATAATGACTTTGCTGGGGCATTCGTGAACTCCATGTTCCTGATTGCTGTGGATGCTCATTTGATGAGGCCGGAGGTTATATCAATGAAGTCAACCACTTCTGTGAAGACTGCCTGCTCTGAGGACTATCTTTGTCAGAAATGGCTTACCAGAACAAATTGTGAGTGGCAACAGACCACAATGCAGGTCGGAAGAATTCTGACTGTTCAAGAAGCAAAATAACATCAGACATTTCAAGTCAGCTCCTCACCACCCTGCAAAGGTTAGCTGAAAGGTTTATCCAAACCTTCAAGAAGCCCATTAAAGCTATGGAGGACATTTCTCTACAGCACAAGGTGGACTTGTGTGTCGGAACTCTGTTCGTGTGATAACAAATCAAACACTTGTAATGCTGTTCATGAGCAGGAATCTGAGATCTTGCATAAACCTCCTGAAACCAGACCTACAGAGGGAAGTACAGAATAAACAGTTCAATCAGTTGCCAGGTGAATCAGTAAGGAGCTTTGAGATTGCACAGGAAGTCCCAGCGCGTGTTTACTGAGAAGAGGAACGGACACCCGGTACCGTAGCTACAAGAACTGGAGCACTAATGTACACAGTGGTTGCTGGAGATTATACATGAAGATATCATGTCGACTAGACACTGGATGCTCAAACGAGGAGCACAACAAGACGGACACATTACAGTCACCGGACTTACCTCTCAGTGATGATCATGTCACTGATGGCATCCTGACACCAGCAACTGAGAACTTTTGTCTTAGACAAGACATCTGCCAAGCTTGATACCACTCCACAGGTCCATGTACACAACCCTGAAACAGACAGACAGCCACCAAATCTTTAGCACTGCGAAGTTCATTATGGACTGTTATAGTGAAAGCATGTTTATTTGAATATGGTTTGTGAAGGGGAAATTGAATGTTTTTTACATATACAGTTTTAGGTTACATAAATTTAAAGGGGGAGGAAATGTAATGTATAGATCTACTTCTTTTATGGCAATGACTCCCCTTAGCACTATGTACGGACTGTTGTCTACGCATGTGTATTGATCTCTCTGTCTCTCTCGCTGCAATGTGACCGAACTAGTTAAAGCCATCTCCCACATGTGTGCTTTTACTTTGATCGATACATAATTGCAAAGACACAACAGTTCAGAAATGGCTTCTTACACCTGCTGTTAGATTTCTGAGCAGTCTGCAAACCCTTGATCACAACTTACTCATTTTTTTGAAATATTGATTTATTTGGTAACTTACAATAATATTATGCCTTTGCAATGTACTACTGCCACAAAACAATGTATTTCATTTCACATTAGACAAAAAGACTGATTCTGATTCTGAAATAAAACTTAACCTTTAATGGTTGCACCCTAAAAGAGTTGCATTGGTTCACGAGTCTAGGTTTCTTGAAATTTAAAGGCGGAAGTAAATAGCTATTATTTTGTCATGGAAGTTGTCTATAAAAATTAGAATTGGAATCATCTCAAATATGATTCATTGTAATTTAAGCACAACTGGTGATCTAGTTGAAACTATTTTACAACTATGGCCATGGAGTCTAAGACCAGAGGAAACAGCCTCGAAGTAGAGGGGCTTCCTTTTAGAAAGGAGATGAGGATTCATTTCTTTAGCCAGAGAGTGGTGAATCTATAGAATTTGTTGCCACAGACGACTGTGGAGGCCAAGTCACTGCATATATTTAAGGCAGAGGTTGATAGAATCTTGATTCGTCAGGGCATGAAGGGCAGGGAGAAGGCAGGAGACTGGGGCTGAGAGAGAAAATGGATCAGCCATGATGAAATGGCAGAGTAGACTTGACAGGCCAAATAGACTAATTCTGCTCCAATATCTTGTGGTCTTATGGTCTAACTATCTAATACAAATTTGGATCATTGCTATGGCAAGAGCAATGAACCACAGTAAAGACAAATGTCCAATCTTTGGCATATTTTCTTTAGTTTGCACGGAGAGTCTTGAGACCTGTGAAAATGAATTCTCTTAGAAAGAACATACTGTATTACTCAACCTGGACATATTACGAATGGCCTTCAACCCTGCCTAGCACATTTAACTGTATTGCAATTTGTGAATCTGACAGAATGAAACTGAAGGAAGCTAATATAAAATCTATTGGAAGAGCTGTTTCTTTTTTTCTGTACCATTCCTGACATTCTTCACATGAATTACTGGCGTTTTGCAATTTATTTTTTGAAGCACAAAGTAAAGAGCTTTTGCAGATTTGCTACATTAACCTACTGGCTCTGAGAATGGGTTTCTGAGCTTGCTGCAGGTCATCCATTCAATTCCCTGTGGAGGCATTTTTTGACAACAAAGCATGTCAATGAAGGACATTTTATGGCTTTTCATAAAGAATAAAGTTATCAGTCCATTTTTACCAGAAACCATTGGTGGGGGGGGTCCAACAATACATATCTGCAATTATTTATATAGTAGAGGTCCCCAAGGATTAACTCTGCAGAAAACAATTACTAAATGGTTCATGGCCATTTTTATACCAAGGTTTCAATAACATCTATGACATGCACTCAACCGGTGGTCAGGTACATGTTGCTATTAACTCAGAAAAAGTAGACTGAGTATGAAGTGAATTACATAAAATAATTTCTGTCCAAATGCTCATCAGGAGAAACTTCTTTAGCAAGATCTAAGAAACTCATTTTGTAGAGTTAAATTGACCTCCAGTTTCATGCACAGTAGCAATGTAGGTATCATAGCCATGGAACTAAGCTTGAGATAGCAAAGCAAAAGAATTTCAAATATATGAGAAAAATATTTGGAAATTGATTGTAGTGAGCTGTAAAGATGTAAAACTTCAAAGTATCTTTATCATAGATAATCAAATTCAAATTAGTTGCCAATGAAGTCTGCCCATGACTTTTACTGGATATGTAATAAAGAGATAGATGATTAAATTGGGACATACGGAACCAAAGAGGTATCAAAACATTTGCGGACACCCTTTTATAAATCAATCAACTGTTTAGACATCTTGGGAATACCTCTTGGAAAAATCCAAAATTAAGCACTTGCAACAAAAAAAAGCAACTTCAAAAGATACATTTATTTGGTTTATAAGAAAGCAAGCCAAATGTAGTTTTACCAATATTGAACTATGGATTACCAATTTAATCTAGTTTAAAAAAAGGTTTTTAAAAATCCTGGAATCCCTTAAGAAATAAATTAAAGGTACTAGTGAAAGATGCTTACTGTCAGAGTGGATACATTCATTAAATTGGATAGAATCACTTTCCAAATCAGTAAGGACCTTGTCATCTTTTGGATAGTAGACCTAATATGTCCGAATACCCATTTCAGAAGATCAGTATTTATTTTGATGTTATTTCTTTTTCTATTTCCTGTTCTTCTTAAATTAATTTTCTAAAATCGATGCTTACAATATCAAGAAGAGCAAAAACAAAACAAAAATATTGTGAATGGCTTCAAATTAACTATAGTGTTATAAATTAAATGATACACATGTTTCTTGAGTGCAAATAGAACGAGGAATGCTCATTTCTCATTTTTTTCTGTCCTATGATGCATGTCCATAAATAATTTCTAGATTATTGGAAATGTTGAAATTATTATCCATTTTATGATGTAAAATCAGTGTGTTTAAAAGCAAGTGTTTTAAAAAGACTGAATCAAATGGATTAGTTAACAAATCCCAACAGCTACTGTGGTACTGACCCCTGGGATGCAATTTATGCTGCAATTTGTGCAAATTCAAAGTCATTTCTACTGCAGTGCTATTGACCCTTTGACTCAATAGCTTCCAACAACACTTTCACTGCAAAATTGCACAGGCCTGAAGAATGATATAATTTAAGTATAATAACAATTTGACAGAATTGATATCATGAAAACATTAAGGTGCTTCAAATGAAAGAAGAAATATTTAGAAGACTAAGTGGCATCTGTGAAGAGAAAAGCAGTTCATTTTTCATGTCCATTATTTTTCATCAGAATTGCAAAAGTAAGAGAGCAGTCTTTCTTTTCTTGTGCTGAAGACAAGGTTGCAGGTGTTATTCTGGCTTGTGTCAGGTTGCCTGTTCTCATCCAGGAAATCTGGGTACACTATAGCTTCTTTCCCATTGTAAGAAAGGGTTGGAGAAAGCTACACCTCTGCTGCATCTTTCTCATTCCATTCTGCAAACCATTGGGTGGCTCTCCTGTCGTAACACTTGAAAATATTAAATCACTGATGCAAAATGAATACAAGAAAGACAGCTGGGCTTCCCTTTAGTAGGAGCTCCTCCTTGATAGCTATTTCAGAATTTACTCTTTGCAAACAATCAGATTGCTCAAATACTGTTTGCATATGAGAATGTTGGTGATAAAAAGCATTAGATCCACATATTTTCTCCATACAGTTGATACTGTTAATGCATCAGCTATGCTCAATATTAATTAAATAACCCCTTGACCTAATACAATTGGAAGAAAGGATTAAATTAGTAAGTGAAAGTGAATTTAGCATAAATATACAAACTACTTTGGCATATTGGGGTAAATTTTCAAATGGTATAAAACTGGTGTTGTAAGCAAGCAAAAGGAATCAAAGGAAATTAAAATTGTATCTTTTTAATAGCTAAACCATAAGGACAGTTTTGTTCTGCCAGAATAACAATCAGAATCTACTGGGTCACAAAGCGCATCCTGAGTTTTTAATGATACTGTTGCCCATTAATGTAGATTGGATTGGCAGTAATGTGATGAAGCATAACTGTGATGGTAGAATTATGAAATGACAATAGAATTTAAGAGTTATTTTTGATTCGGTAACAGGGGCACTTCACACTAAAGTTAGATTATTCATTTGGTTAACAGGCTTCTTTCACAAAGAGGAATGTCAATTAATATTGAATTCACACTATTAAAATGACCTTAAAAGAGGAAGCTCTACCTAGATTTACAATTTGGTTCCAAATTGTACAGTATTTATCTGAAAATCATAAATCATAAATAATTATTTTTCTTCATAAATTGTATGATTTTTCATATTCAAAAGGATATTTGAATAGCAATTTTGTACATTTGATGCGTTGTACACAGATATATTTTCTAAGCATGAAGTCCTTCAAGTAATTACCACTGTCTATCTGAGGTGTAATGAAATAGGGTAAAATGTAGATTTTATTTGCTTAAATGCCATCTTTAAATTTGCTGATGACACAACTATTGTTGACAGAATTTCAAATGGTGATGAGAGGATGTACAAAAGTGAGATATATCAGCCTAGTTGAATGGCATTGCAGTAACAAACTTGCACTCAGTGTCAGAAAGATCAAAGAATGATAATGGACTTCAGAAAGGGTAAGACAATAGAACACACACCAGACCCCATAGGTGGATCAGAAGTAGAAAGAGCAAACAATTTCGAGCTCCTCCGTGTCAACATCTCTGAGGATCTATCCTGGACCCAACGTATCAGTGCAGCTACAAAGGAGGCACAACAGCAGCTACGTATATTTCATTAGGAGTTTGAGGAGATTTGGTATGTCAGCAAAGAGTCTCGCAAACTTCTACAGATATATGTGGAGAGCATTCTGACTGGCTACATTGCTGTTTGGTATTGTGGCAGGGTGAGGGGGGGGATGGTGCTACTGCACAGGATCGAAATACATTGCAAAGACTTGTAAACTTAGCTCCATCGTGGGCACTAGCCTCCATAGTTTCCAGAACACCTTCAAGGAGCAATGCCTCAAAAAGGTGGCATCCATCATTAAGAACCCCCATCACCCAGGACATGCCCTCTTCTCATCGCTACCATCAGAAAGGAGGTACAGGACCCTGAAGGCACATACTCAATGATTCAGGAACAGCTTCTTCTGTTCTGTCATCTGATTTCTGAATGGACATTGGACCTATAAACACTACTTCACTATTTTTTTGAAATGTGTATTTTAACTCTCTAAAATAGACTCCTTCTACCTTAGGCCACGAACATATCAATCACCCCTTGTTCCTTTTCATTGGGATCCTGCCCACAAGCAGTTGGACTGTCAGACTGAGGGGCTGTGGATAAGCTGCTTGGTTGACAAGATCAATATGAGCAGGAGATCTGAGTGGAAGCCGGGTGAGGTTCAGAATAGAGGCATCCTTTTATCATTGAAATGGACTCCCCATGGACTTCAGTTCAGAATGCTATTTGCTTGCATTTATTGTCTTTTTTCCCTCAGCACATTGGGTGCTTATTGGCCTTCATTTTTATGGGTTTTTTGGGTCTCTGTTGTTTTGTGGCTGCCTGTAAGGAGACAAATCTCAAGGCTGTAAAATGTATACATATTTTGATAATAAATGTGAAGTCTTTTGAATGTTTGAGATAGTTAGGAGTAGGTAATGTAAGGATAAGAGTGGTCAGCAATGATGAAGGGCCCTAGATTATATAAAATGAGAAAATGGTGCTCAACAAATGGCCAGTGGTGCTTGGAGATCTGTTGAGCTGATAGGACCATTTGATTACTGAGGAGTGTGTTGACCAGAGAGTGGTTGGAAGCAGATTCGGTCATACCAAACACACTTAAGGGTATGCGTAGATAATAGATAACAAAGGCCAAGATGATTTTCCCCTGTTTATTTACCAATGATTTTTGGGGGGAAATATGTGACTTTATCTTCAAGCCCTGCATACGGTATATTAAATATTGAACAGCAACCTTTGCTTATTTGCTTTAATTTTATATCTGTAATGCGGTCACATTGCTTGATAGGAAACCTGTCTCCATCCGTGCTGAGTGATAATGTACACTGAGCAGTTCACATTGGCTCTCACATCCACAGGGAAAAGAAACATCCAGCCAATGGGTTCAATATCAGGTGAGGGATGACAGGATATGCTGTGAACTGGAGACAGAAGAGCCTGCAGATGCAGTCATCTAGAGTGAAACAGAAACAAACTACCAGAAAACTCAGTGGGTCAGCCAGCATGTGTGGAGGCAGAGAGAGGGTGGATATGTCAGGTCAAGAACCTGCATTAAGGGTGAAAGGTTGGAGGGGAGATAGCTGATGAAAAGAAGTGATAGGGATGGGTGAAGCATGGACTGATAGGTGGACCCAGATGGTGAAGGGTGTGGTGGGTAGAAGGGATCTGATGGGGGAGGAGCAGGGTGGAGTCTTGGACTTGCAGCATTCAAATCAGCTGACACTGACTTTTACAGGAAATCAAGATGTAATATCAGTAAAGATAGCAGGGATGCCAAGAGGTAATACCAGTTCACAAGTCAAACCCATACTAGTGATCAGTTGTGGCAGGGTTTAAACTCAGAAGACCATTGAGTCAGTTGCACCATTTCATCATGGCTGATCCATTTCTATCACAAGCCCATTCTTCGGCCTTTGCCCCATAACTTTTCACGTCCTGACTCATCAAGAACCTATCAACCTCACCTTAAATACATCCAATAATCTGGCCTCTACAGCCTCCTGTGGCAACAAATTGCACAGATTCAGCACCCTCTGGCTAAAGAAATTCCTCTTCATCTTTGTTCATATGGACGTTCCTCTATTCTGAGGCTGTGTCCTCTGGTTCAAGGCTCCCCTACCATAGGAAACATCCTCTCCATATCCATTCTATGAAGGCCTTTCAACATAGGATAGGCTTCAATAAGATCCCCTTTCATTCTGCAAAATTCCAGGAAGTAAAGGCCCAGAACCATCAATCGCTTCTCATCTGATAAGCCTCTCATTCCTGGAATCATTCTTGTGAGCCTTCTCAGAACCCTTTGCAATATCAGCACATTGCTTCATAGGTAAAGGGCCAAAACTGCTCACAAAACTCCAAGTGAGGCCTCACCAGTAGCTTATAAAGACTCAGCACTATATCCTTGCTTATATATTCTAGTCCTCTCAAGATGAATGTTAACATTGGTGGTGTATAGGTGGTGCTTTCCTCATCACCTATACAACCTGGAAGTTGACCTTTAGAAAATCCTGCACCAAGGATCCCAAGTCCCTTTGCACCTTGGTTTTTTTGAAGTTTCTTCCCATCTATGCTTTTATTCCTCCTACCAAAGTGCATGACCAGACACTTCTCAATATTGTATTCCATTTCCCATTTCTTTGCCTAACCTCCTAATCTGTCTAAGTCCTTTTGCTGCCTCCCTGTTTCCTCAACACTACCAGCCCTTCCATTTATCTTCGTATTGTCAACAAACTTGGCTACAAAACTAGCAATTCCATCAAGCAAATCATTGACATACCACATAAAAAGAAAGGGTCCCAACATTATCCCCTGTGGAACACTACCAGTCTTGGGCAGCCAATCAGAAAATTCTCCTTTTATTTCCATTCTTTGCCTCCTGCCAATGAGCTAATACTCTATCAATGCCAGTATCTCTCTCGTAATACCATGGGCTCTTATCTTGTTAAGCAGCCTCATCTGTGGCAACTTGTCAAAGGCTTTCTGAAAATCCAAGTAAATAACACCCACTGATTCTACTTTGTTTAGCCTACTTGTTAATTCACCAAACAACTCCAATGGATTTGTCAGGCAAGGTTTTCCCTTAAGGAAACTATGCTGACTTTGACCTATTTTATCATGAGCCTCTGTCATAAGGGGACATTGATGGCAGACCCAAATGCAAGACAAGACACTGAAGTACTAGGACCAGGACTAGGTGTGGCAAGAAAGCAAGGGAAGTGGGGACGAAACGATGCTGGACATTGACACACAGGCCCTGGACGAGACTAGAATACAGGGCCAGGGCTGGGACTAAGACTAGGAAAGCAAGACCAGGACAAGGAACTAGGAACTAGGTGCCTGGGCTTGGACTCTGAGCCAGAGAATGGACAGGGACCTGGAACCTGGGTCTTGACTCGGGCTTGGAACCCAGATCCAGGCAAGGACACAGGACTAGGATCTTGGCAAGGACACGACATGGCTACCAGACAGGATGAGGTACCCCAGCACAGGACAAGGAATCTCCAGCATCCGGCTGGGTGAGGAACTCCTGGGCTGGGTGAGGACACGGAACTCAAATTCGGACAGGGAACATGGTACTCCAGAACAGAGCCTGGACAAGGACCCAGAACCTAGGTCTTGGTTGGATTAGGAACCTGAGCATGACTCAGAACCGGAACCCAGGTCTAGGCTAGGACAAGACAGGGCTACATGACTGGACATGGCTGGGCTACAGGACAGGACAAGACACACGGACAGGACAAGAACACAAAGCCTTGACTAGGTCTTGGGAGACTGGAAACAAAGCCTCGGCCTGGGCAGGATGCAGCCCTTGGATTCAGCTTGGCTCGGCTCTTGGGTACAGAGCCAGGACTCCTCCTTGGAGCGCAGGGCCAGGACTTTTTCTAGGACACAGGGCCAGGACCCTTCCTTGGACGCAGGGCTGGGATGCTTGCCGAGGATACTTGTCAAAGGAACTGCCCAGGTAAACTGCCAAGGATTCAGATGGGAACAATCCAGCACTGGGCTGAGCGAGGCACATGGAGTTTGCAGGCAAGGCTTCAGAAGGAAGGGGAAGGGAACAAAGAATAAACAGTTAATGTTTTGGGCCGAGACCCTTCATCAGGACTTCACCAGTCCCAGCCCTAATAGTTGATTGTTTACTCTTTTCCATAGATGCTGCCTGACCTGCTCAGTCCCTTCGGAATTTTATGTGTATTACTTTGATTTCAAAGATTTAAAGAAGTTTAAATCTTCCCTTTGACAGGAGTTCAGTAAAACCCACTCTCACTTCTCCCCCTCCGTGATCTCTGCTGCCCTTTAACAAAGCTTCACAACCAATCCAGAGTTTCCTTTCCCTTAGTGGGCTCATCCACAATTTGCTCCAAAAAGCCATTTTGTAGGAATTCTACAAATACTCTCTCAGGATCCAACACCAACCCAAGTTTCCCAATCTATCTGCAAATTGACATCCCTCCCCATGACTATTGTAGCATTGTCCTATCCTCATGCCTTTTCTGTCTCCCACTGTCGCTCTCATCCTGGCTGCTGTGTATAACTCCCACCTGGGTCGTATTAGCCTTACAGTTTCTTAACTCTACCCAGAAAGTTTCAACATCTTCTGGTTTTATGTCATCTCCTTGTAAGGACTTATTTCATTTTTTATTAACAGAGCCACACCACTCCCTCTGCCTACCCACCTGCCCTTTCAATACAATGTGTATCCTTGGATGTTAAGCTCCCAACTATAATTTCTTTCAATTATGACACAGTGATACCCACAACATCATACCTGCCAATCTCTAACTGTGCTACAAGATCATCTACCTTATTCTGTATACTGCATGCATTCAAATATAACACTTACAGTCCTGCATTTGTCACCCTTTTTGATTTTATCTCCATGTTAGAAGGCAACACATCCCACTGAATGTAATTTTATCCTGTCATCAGCTTGTCCTTCCAGACTGTCTCACTGGACACTGTCTCTGCTTGCAAACGAACAGCCCAATCCTCCTGCCTCCTGCAACTTAGAGGTGACTACCTTCCTATAACTCCTCCACTTCCCACAGGAGCCAAAGGTCATCAAGCTGCAGCTCCAGCTCCTTAACGTGTTCTCTGAGAAGCTGCAGCTCGGTGTACCTGCTGCAGATGTGGTTATCCAGGAGGCTGGAGGTTTCCCAGACTTCCCATATCTCACACAAAGAACAACCCCTGGAGCTATTCTCACTGCTCTAACTATTCACTAACAGATGAGGAATGAACAATGAAGAAGAAGAAACTAGCCAAACACTTTCCTCGTTAAACCCCGTTCTCAGTAAAGCAGGATTATTCAAAGCCTGGTCCACTCATACATTGGCCACTCCAAAATATGGCCACTCTGCTTGTCCCTACCTTATTTTGATTTGCCCCTTGCTAATGAATCATGACTGTGCTGCCAAAGAAAAGGGCAAAATCTTGTGAAAGCTCCTTTTTTAATTTTCATTCCAATTTGACTGTGACTGCGCTGCCGAAAAAAGCCAAAATCCCACAAAAGCTCCTTTTACAAATCTCTTGCTCTCAAACCTGCGTGAGGCCTCTTGTGCCAATTCAATGTTACATGATCTAACAATCGACAAAATGAAGTCAGGTAGCATCACCAAAAACAGCGCATCCCTCCTCGATCCAGTTAATGCTTCCTATAAGGTGTAATGTCCTGGTTCCTATTTTTACTGTTATGCTGAATGTATTTCACCTTGGCAGTTCTGTGAGAGCAGTCTGTTCAGTTTTCAGGCTTGTTTGGGTTACTGTTAAAGATAAGAGAGAGGAGAAAATGTGTGCCATCCAATTAGGATGGTCGATTTGAAGGGGTGGTTTTTCTAGCAATAAGGTTGGGCTTGGAGCTCTTGTTCGAGAGGAGATGAAGAGAGAAGATGCTGGGAAGAAGCAGTCAAAGCATACGATCCGGTGGGAGACCCGTTTGTTTGAGATGGATTGCAGGCGACGTTCGGGAGGTGATGAGGGCTTTCACGTTGACCGAGGGCCCAGCACGTGAGTGACAGAAGTTCAAGATGAGTTCCAACTTGTGCACATTTAACTGTTTAATTAGAATGGGTCCTTTTCTTTTTGTTATTCTTTACTAACCCGTTAGTTAAGATTCATAAATATAATTCCTTTAATCGTATGCAGTGTACTGTCTGTTATTTCGTAGCATTAATTTGTAACAGGGTAGCAAATGTCACTGCATCCACACAGACTGGGGTTTGGGGTGGGATCAAGCACACCTCAATCTCACGAGTTTGGCAGGGCTGGAGGTTGTCCTCCTAGACTGACGCAGACAAGGAAACCAGGGTGCTTCACACATTTGGAACAGACGTGGATTGGAATGTTACCACCCACCCACCTGACAACCTTCTGTCCACCTGAACCCATAGTTACCTTTACACGTCAGTCTTTCAGCATGTGAACCCACAGAAAGCATCTGGCCTGGATGGCATAACTGGTTGTGTCTTTAGATCATGGGCAGATCCACTGGTGGGGGTACTTGGAAACATCTTTAACCACTCCCAGCTTCAATATGAGATTCCCACTTGCTTTAAGAGGACTACAATCATCCTATGACCTAAGAAAAGCAAGGTAAAGTGTCTTAATGATGACTGTTCAGTGGCTCTGACATTCACCACATTGGAGTGATTTGAGAGGCTGGTCATGGCATACGTTAAGTGCAGCCTCTTAGATTACCTTAATCCATTGCAATTTGCCTACTGCCTAAACAGGTCTACAGTGGACAGCATCTCCCTGGCCTTATACTCATCTCTGGAGCATTTAGATAGTAAAGCCACTTACATTAGACTCCAGCTCTACCTTCAATGCTATAATTCTAAGCAAGCTCATCACGGAACTCTGAAACCTGGGAGTCAAGGTAAATGGATCCAGTAAAGTAGCAGTATCTCTGCCATGATTACTCTCAATGGTGATGTTCCACAAGGCTATGTCCTTAGCTCTTCTCCTTGTACACTCATAACGGTGTGGGCAGATTCTACTCTAATTCCATCTACAGGCTTGCAGGTGAAACCACCACAGTGGACCGTATCTCCAATGGCAATGAGTCAGAGTACAGGAAGAAACTAGAGCTTAGTAACATGGCATCATGACAGAGGGCTGGTGACCTGAGCCAGACAGTCCTGCTGCATCTACTCTGGCTTTTACAAAAAGCCTAAAGTGAAAACGATTGGATCTTTCAAAAAGGAGAGCCATTCCGTTTACCCACTGCAGGCGGACAGATGTGGCCAACAGATCTGCAGTGGTGTTAGGAGCCACCATCCCTTCCAAGCTACATGTTCTCCCCTGGGTTTCACCAGCTACCGTTTGGTCAATGCTGGCAGGTGCAGTAAGGTTGCCTCTGGGTTACAAACAGATTCCTTTTTTAAAGACCAACATGAGGAAATAATCAAATGCTGGAAATTCAAGCAACATGCACAAAGTGCTGGTGGAACGCAGTAGGCCAGGCAGCATCAATAAGGAGAAGCGCTGTCGACGTTTCAGGTCGAGACCCTTTGTCAGGACTAACTGAAAGGAAAGATAGTAAGAGATTTGAAAGTAGGAGGGGGAGGGGAAAATGTGAAATCATAGGAGCAGACCGGAGGGGGTGGGGTGAAGCTGAGAGCCAGAAAGGTGATTGGCAAAAGGGATACAGAACTAGAGAAGGGAAAGGATCATGGGAAAGGATCATGGGACGGGAGGAAAGATCATTGTGTCCCAATTTGGTCAATATTTTTCTGCAACCAAACCTCCACCATATTGTAATGAATTGCTTAGTTGCAATGGTACAAAATCAAGTTGCCACTCACCAAATAGTTGGTTTCAATGGCTTGAAGTTTCAGATCTTACATAGTTTTAGTGGAACATCAATGCATTAATATCAGTTGAAGCAATTGCTTATCAGTTTCCAAATCAACTCATGTAGGTGAACTCCTGTAGTGAAATAGGTGGCCTTTCTCCTTGAGAGACACTGGTGACTGATTATTGTGGGGAGGTTACTTGAAAACATGTTTTTCTATAAGCTGGTTTTCATTTGAACTTAATAATATTTATGGGAGCTTTTTCACGTGTAAGGGTGTCCGTAAGTCAAGGGTTCATAACCTGGGAAAGAACTGTAACCACCTGAAGTTTTCATAGCTGGATATTCTTTGATCTTAAGCTATGGTTAGATTACTATTGTCATTATTTTTGTTATTGTAGCACATCAGGTAATTTCATGACAGAATTTTTTTTTTCTCAAAATTAGAAACATACACACAGGGAAGCACGTTTCATTTTGAAGTTGCAGATTTAAAGAGTATAATTCAATGTAAAATTAAGTCAATGGCCTAAGCATGAGGAGTTGTCTCGGATTTCTGACAAGGAGCCTGAAAACCAGTTGATTCAATTTAAATTCAAGGTCAGTATAATGCCTACATTACTGCTAAACAAAATCTAGATTAAATCATACAACAGAGCTCATCTTGAACTGTTGATCGCAACAACTTAAAACAAGTGCCTTTTTCAATGAGTTTGAAAACAAAACGTTTATGTTAATTCCATTACTTAAAAATAATGCGGCTAATCTGATTGTAACCCAAAACTGGGCAATCCCAGTTCCCTCTGATACCCTTCCATCACCTTGCCACCAGGAAGCCTGATACGAGCAGTGCTCAGTTCGAGTCTGGCTTTGTGTACACAGCGCTGCTTCTTGTTTGTTCCGTTAATGTAGATTTTCCAATCACATCAACTAGATGCCACTTCAGAGTTAAACCATTCCCCTGATTATCCAGTTTCTTCATGCTAAGTCTATGAAATATGATTAACCCACTACTAAATTTTGTTCAGAAGTAGCATTTGTTAGAAATGTAATTATATTTGCATAATTGCTATTTATCTTAAGTGCTTTCTGCAGTAAGGTGATTAAAGAATCATGGTGCATGAATTATCTTCCCAGTATACCATCAAATCCTTTAGTCAGTTATGACTCCTTTTCCCAGTTCTTAAATACATGCATTACAATACTCAAAATTAGTTGGAGAAATAGGAACGGGGCTGGGCCACTTGGATCTTCAAACCTGTTCCACCATTCAATTAATACATTGATAATCTTACAACTCCACATTCTTAACAACCTCTGGTTACCATCCACCCTTTGTTATCAATGATCTATCCAGAAATTTCAAAAACTCTACCTCCACAACTCTTTGAAAAATGGAGTTCCAGAGATTCATAACCATCTGAGAGAAAATATTGTACCTCATCTTTGTCTTAACTGGGAATTACCTATGTTTAAACATTTATCCCCAGATCTAGGTTCTCCCACAAGAGCTTCCAGTTTAAGATGGCTCTGCTGAAAGCAGGTGACAATGTGTCGGGCCGAGAACCTTCGTCAGGACTGCAGAGGAAGAGGCCGGGGACCCTATAAAGAAAGTGGGGGGAGGATGGGAAGGAGAAGGCTGGTAGGTGTAATATGAAAAACCAGTAAGGGGAAACAGGGAGGGGATAGGCAGGAAAGGTGAAGAAGGAATGTAAGGGGAAAGCACTATGGGTAGTAGAAAAAGGCAGAAACATGAGAGAGGTGATAGGCAACTGGAGGAGGAGGCAGAGTGAAGCTGGGATAGAGGCAGGGAAAGGGAGGGAATTACTGGAAGTTGGAGAATTCCCGTCCCCCACGATCTTTCCTTTTACTGGTTTTTCACCTGGTACCACCAGCCTTCTCCTTCCCACCCTGCCCCCCACCTTCTTTATAGGGCTCCTGCCCCCTCCCTCTTCAGTCCTGATGAAAGGTCTCAGCCCGAAACGTTGACTGCTCGTTTCCACGGATGCTGCCCGACCTGCTGAGTTCCTCCAGCGTGTTGTATGTGTTGCTTTGACCCCAACATCTGCAGTGTACTTTGTGTTTATTAATAACACTTTCTCTGTAAAAACAGACTCTGGTAAATGATCACCACAAACAAGGAAGAGGCGACTGAAGGTGAGGCAGAGTCGGGAGTCAAAGCGTGTGGGTGGAAGACGAAGTTGGAGGCATTTCTGAGACTGAGTCGGAGTATGCGGAGCAGGGAAAAGTTGGAGAAAAGGAGGAGAGGTAGATTTGGAACCTCTCTACCTGAACCAAGAGCGAGGTTTGATTGATCTTAGCATGGGCTGATTTGGGAAGTTTGGGTATGGCGAAACATGGCGGCGGGGTACAGGCCCAGAGCTTATTGTTGTGACAGGGCCTGGGTCTTAGTGCAAGGAATGATCTGATGTTTGGGTGATTTAAATGCCAAGCCAAACACATTGGAAAGGCAGGGTGCTGAGACCAGAGGCAAGGGTCAGGCTGGTTCTGCTTGCAGATCCACAACTTTTACTCCACTCTGCGCTACACTGAGGCTGAGGCTGTGGGCCTGCACTGGCTGCTCTGGGCTTCATGCCTGAGGACTCACTCTCACACTAAATGCTATTTGCTTAATTTTATTGTTTGCAGGATTTTTTTTCTCCCTCTCTCTCTGCATATTGGGTGTTTGTCAGTTCTTTTACGGGCTCTTCTGGGTTTCATGTTTTGTGGTTGCCTGTAAGACGAATCTCAAGTCCGTATAATGTATATATACTTTGATGATAAATGTGCATTGAACTTTGAAGAGAAAAAAATTCCTCTCCAGATTGACTCTGTCAGGATCCCTCAAGATCTTATGTGCTTCAATTAAGTCACTTCTCACTCTTTTAGGTTTCAATAGACAATAGGTGCAGAAGTAGACCATTCGGCCCTTTAATAGATATGAAAAAGGATCTAGTGCTTTCCTGGCGTATATGATGCATAAACTCTTTTTGGGCTTCCAGCCGGGTCCATTTGTTGAATTTAACCAAAGTTTCAATGACAAGCTCTGCCATCTTCATCAGGGATGTTGCCTAGGCATGTACAGTCCAATGGTATTTATACTCAATTCCCATTGTCCATCCCTCTTGATTGGTTAGTCCTCAACCAATCAGGTTTCCTCTGTCACACCTTGTTTAAAATTATATTCTAGTTCTTACTTAGAGTGAGACCTTCATCTTTATTGAAATTCTTATTCTCTACCTATATTTCAATTGCTTCCTTCACCAGCTGGTGTCCCAAAAGGCATTGGCGTGGCACAGTAGTTCTGTGCCGTTGAAGTCAATCCTGCGGTCAAAGTGTATTCAATAGATATCATCCTAACCTGTCCAAACGTTTATCTGTATGACAGCTCACATATTCCAGGTATTTATAGACTTTAACCTATGCACAGGTGTCAATTTACTGCAAATCAGAAACTGATGAATCTCACATCAGTTGTAGGGAAGTTACCGGAGATGATTCTTAGGATTTGCAAACATTTGGAAAACCATTGCCTAATTAGTGACAGTCAGCATGGTTTTGTGTGGGGCAAGTCATGCCTTACCAACTTGACTGAATTTTTCAAGGAGGTAATGGAGGAGATGATGAAGGAAGAGCTGTGGCTGTTGTCTACATGGATTTTAGTAAGGATTTGACAAGGACTCCCATGGGGAAGCTCATCCTAAAGATTAAGATACATAGTGCCCATGGCGAATTGTCTGTCTGAATTCAGAATTGGCTTACTCATAGAAAGCAGAGTGCAGTGATCTACAGGGATCCACACTGGGATCTTTAATTTTGCATATACCCTCAGTGGCCACTTTATTAGGTACACCTGCTCGTTAATGCAAATATCTAATCAACCAATTATATGGCAGCAACTCAATGTATAAAAGCATGCAGACATGGTCAAGAGCTTCAGTTGTTGTTCAGACCAAACATCAGAATGGGGAAGAAATGTGATCTACGTGACTTTGACCGTGGAATGACTGTAGGTGGCAGACGAGTTGGTTTGAGTATCTCAGAAACTGCATGATCTCCTAGGATTTTCACACACAACAGTCTCTAGAGTTTACAGACAAATGGAGTGGGCAGAAATGTCTTATTAACAAGAGAAGTTGGGGGGAAAGGCTAGACTGATTCAAGCTCACAGGAAGTCGACAGTAACCACAAGTTCCAACAGTGGTGTGCAGAAGAGCATCTCTGAATGCACAATGCATCAAATCTTGAAGTAGATCAGCTAGACCAGAAGAAGACCAAAAGCATACACTCAGTGGCCAGTTTATTAGATACAAGAGGTATCTAATTAAGAGTATATAAATGAACAGCATGAAAACATAGCTAGGTGGGTTAGTAAGTCTGCACTCAATACTAAGATTAGTGGTGTTGCGGATTCGAGATTTCTGATTTGAAGTTCATGTTTATTTGTCACATGTACACCAAGATATGTAGTGAAATCCATTATTTGCATTCTCAACCAACAAAAGGGTGTGCTGGTGGCAGTACATAAGTGTCCCTACACATTCCAGTGCCAACATAGCATGCCCATAATGTTAGGCAGAACACAGAACACAGCAAGCAATAAAACAACAAAAGCAAAACAAGCCCTGTTCCTCCCTCTCACACACATGTACATGCACAGTCCTCTAATCCCAGGACAGTCCTCCAACCTTCAGCAGACTTGGCCCTATTGACAGCGGGCTCTGACCTCCTTCAGTGGAGTCACCAACAGACCCTCAGCTCTGCACCAGCGACTCAATTTTATAAACCTCAATCAGATCTCCCCTCAGCCTCCGCCAGTCCAGAAAAACAACCCAAGTCTGTGCAACATCTCCCGAGAGCAGATGCACTCTAAACCAGGGAGCATCCTAGTAAACCTCTTTTGCCCCCTCTCCTTATGCTTGACATCCTTCTGATAATAGGGCGACTGGAAACAAATGAAATTCTCCAGATGCAACTTTTATAAAGCTGCAACATAACTTTCTGTCTCTTGTACTCTATTCCTTGATTATTAAGGCAGGCATGTCATCCCCCTATCAACATGTGTCCCACTTTCAGGAGGCTGTGTACTTGAACCCCAAGACCCTTCACCTCAACACTGTTAAGGATCTTGTGCCTAGCAGTTTACTGACCCTTTACGTTTGATCTCCCAAAGTGTAACACCTCGCATTTGTTTGGGTTAAACTCCATCTTCCATTTTCCCACCCAGATCTGCAACAGTTCTATACCCCGTTGTAATCCTTTGGCTGTCTTCTATGTTATCCAAGATCTTGCTGAGCTGCAACCTCTATTGAGTCACAGCTCAGATTTAGTTATGGTTTTAGGTTCATGAGGAAGGCTTTGGGGACAGAGAGCAGAGATATGGATCAGATTAGGAAATAGAAGAGGGATGTGGGGAAACTGGAGGTCAGGCTATGGTCTAACTCTCCACTCTGCATTTGAAGACCAGTGGCACGGCTGTTGGTCATCCATGGTAAGGTGTCGGACGTGTGACCGGCAAAGACTGGATCAGCAACCTCCCCACCCCCTCAGGTCAGTGAATTGACGGTGGGTTCTGGAGTCAGAGTTCTATGCGGCCAAGAAGGAACAAGTTCTAATGACCCCCTGGATTTACAAATTAGTGAAAGTGGAGTTCAATGTCTAAAGTTCGGGGTTCTGTCATTGGCAAGTCCAGAGTTAGAGGCCGAGTACTCGGAGATCAGTGTGTCCTGAGATCGATTAGTTCAGTCCCACATAGTGGGCCAAAGAGCCTGTTCCTATGCTAATGTTCCTGTACCAATCAGGAAACTATCTACTTTCGCTTTAAATATACCCACGGACTTGGCCTCCACTGCAGTCTGTGGCAGAGCATTCCACAGATTCACCACTCTTCAGCTATAAAAAAAAAGGTCTTCCTTACTTCTGTTCTAAAAGGTCACCCCTCAGTTTTGAAGCTGTGTCCTCCAGTTCTGAATACACTCACCAGAGGAAACATCTTTTCCACATCTATCTGATCTCGTCCTTTCAACATTTGGTAAATTTCAATGACATCCCTGTGGTAAACTATGTGTATACCTGTCTGGACACGCCCCTCTGCTGACTGCTCCTGTGACTCCTCCCACAGACCCCTGTATAAAGGCGATTGGAGGCACTGCTCCTCCCTCAGTCTCCAAGATGTCATGGTCACGTTTGCAGCTAATAAAAGCCTATCTTTTGCCTCCCGTCTCCGAGAGTTATTGATGATGCATCAATCCCCATGCATTCTTCTAAGTTCCAATGAATATAGGCCCAAAGCTGCCAAATGCTCCTCATATGGTAAACCCTTCATTCCCAGAATCATCCTTGTGAACCTCCTCAGAAATTCTCTCCAATGACAATACATCCTTTCTGAGAAAGGGGCCCAAAACTATTGACAATACTCAACGTCTGGCCTGACTAATATCTTATAAAGCTTCAGCATTTTCACCTTGTTTTTATATTCTGTTTCACTTGAAATGAATGCCAATATTGCATTTGCCTTCTTTTACCAGACTCAACCTGTGAATTAACCATCTGGGAATCTTGCATGAGGACGCCTAAGTCTTTTTGTACCTCTGAAGTTTGAATTTTCTCCTCATTTAGATGATAGTCCACACTATTGTTCCTTTTACCAAAATACACTATCATAAATTTTCCAACACTGTATTCTATCTGCCACGTTTTTGCCTATTCTTTGAATTTGTCTGTCCTGCTGCAATCGCATTGCTTCCCCAGCACTACCTACCACTCCACCTATCTATGTATCATCCGCAAACTTTGCCACAAAGCCATCAAATCCATTATCGTTATCATTGACGAACAATGTGAAGAGTAACAATCCCAATACTGACCCCTGAGGAACACCACTAGACACTGGCTAGAAAAGGCCCCTTTATTCCCACTCACTGCCTACTGCCTGTTAGCCACTCTTCTATCCATGCCAGTATATTGCTTGTAATTTGAATCAAATTGTTCTTGAAAGATCATGACCAATGTATCCATTATTTCTTCAGCAAACTCTCTCAGGACTCTGGGATGTAGTCCATCTGGTCCACCTTAAGACCTTTGAGTTTGCCTTGCACTTTTTCCTTTGTAATAGCAATAGTACTCACTCATGGACCGCTGGCATACAGCTAGTGCCTTCCAAAGTAAAGAATGAAGCAAAGTACATATTAAGTTCATCTGCCACTGCTTTGTCCCCCATTACTACCTCACCAGTGTCATTTTCCAGTGGTCCAATATCAACTCTCACCTCAGTTTTATTCTTTATATAACTGTAAAAAAAAACTTCTGGTATCCTGCTTTATATTATGAGCTAGTTTGCCCTCATATTTCATCTTTTCCCTTCTTGGAGCTTTTTTAGTTGCCTTTTGCTGGATTTTAAAAGCTTCCGAATAATCTAACTTTCCACTCACTTTTGCTACCTTATATGCCCTTTCCTTGGCTTTTATGCAGTCCTTAACTTCCCTTGCCGTTTTGAGGGCCTGCCCCTGCCATTTGAAAACTTCTTCCTCTTTGGGACATATCTATCCTGCGCCTTCTGAACTATTCCTAGAAATTCAGCCACCTCTGTTGTGCTGTCATCCTCGCTAGTATCGCTCTCTGATCCACTTGGGCAAACTCCTCTCTCATGCCTCTGTAGAACCTGAATCAGGATCAGGTTGATTATCACCGGCATGTGTCATGAAATTTATTAACTTAGCAGCAGCAGTTCAATGTAATGCATAATCTAGAAAAAGAAAAAAAAGGAAAATAATGATAATCAATCAATCAATCAATCAATGACAGTATACGTATGTTGAATAGATTAAAAATCATGCTAAAAACAGAAATAATATATATTAAAAAAGTGAGGTAGTGTTCACAGGTTCAATGTCCATTTAGGAATCAGATGGCAGAGAGGAAGAAGCTGTTCCTGAATCGCTGAGTGTGTGCCTTCAGGCTTCTGTTCCGCCTACCTGATGTAATTCCTTTTATTCCTTTGCGATACTGATACATGTGACTTATGCTTCTCCTCTCAAATTGCAGTATGAATTCAATCATATTATGATCATTGCCTCCTAAGGGTTCCCTACGTTAAGCTGACTAATAAGATCTGGATTATTGCACAACACCCAATCTAAGAAAGCCTTTCCCTGAGTAGGATCAAGCACAAGCTGCTCAAGAAAAAACAATCTCATAAGCATTCAACAAATTCCCTCTCTTGTGATCCAACACCAACCTGATGTTCCCAATCCCTTTGCATATAATAGTCACCATCACAATCGTGACATTACCCTTATTACATGCCCTTTCCAACTCTACATCTTGGCTATTATTTGTGGGTCTATATATGATTGCCATATGTTTTTTTTAACCTTTGCAGTGTCTTAACTCCACCCACAAAGATGGAGATGGAGGACCTTCATTGATGCTCTGAACGCCAGTGGCATAATGGACAATTATAGGATCAAACTGTATTTTGGAAAGCTGTCTAACCTGTTGATTATTTACAGCAAATACTGATCAGCTCCAAAATTATATCTCTACTTTCCAGTTCAATGTCCAAAAGCAGACTGGTTTGAGGTGATGATGACTGTGCCCTAAACTTACATTATGGACTTATGTACCCATGCTAACATCTTATGGATTGCAATCACTCTGAAGTACATCTTAGTTACTTCAGGGTAACTTGACTTTTTTAATGTAACTGTCCTTATTTGCAGCTGAATGCACACGACTTGTTGGAATTAACTTGCAGTTGTAACCCCTGTTATCCACGCTCATTTATTACAACTGTGTTGTACATCTGCAGAAGCATTTGTCATGCTGCGATTGATTTTATTTCAGTTTCATGATGTGAAGGAAGACGGGGCAGTGCACTGGTATGTAAAGAACAGCATTAAAGGGCAAAACACACTTCAAAGGGGGGAGCACATATGGTTCCTTTTCAAAGACAGCAAGCAAACTGAGAAAAGGCTTGATTTCAAATTTATTTTCACTTTACCATACACTATTGTAAAGCAAATGAGTATCAGAATGATTAATTCCAAATTTAGACTTCATAATAACTGGTCCAGGCTGGTTGTTTTACAACTTCCTGATGTGGATTGCCAGAATTAGGAATTTATATAAATCAAACCAAACAAAAACAGTTGACAAGTTAATGGAGTATCCAAATATATTGAACCATGCTTCTATGCCACAAGGTAATAGCCCAAAAAATAAATTACAACTATCTGGTGCACTAAAATAAATTCTGTATTTAGTGCCAAGTTGAAAGAAAGCTTAAGGTTTCCCACAATGGGCAAATTTAACTTGAATACCATTTTTTTTACTCCTATGGAGCGAGCAATTTCACACAAAATTTTATGCTGCTCATTATTTTATGAGCTACATGAATAATGCGGCATCATGAAATAATGAGATGTTATAGAAGACATTGGGATAGTTGGAGCAGGATTTCATCCATTCTCATGGTACATTCAGTAAAAGCGGGTGAACAACCAGGATGATGCACGGGGATTTGGTGCACCTTCTGGCCTCTTTTAGCAGGAACTCTTTTAGTGCTAAAGATAGTGACGTAAGGGAGTCACGTGATTTTCAATGGGAAATTTTAGTTTCAGAATTCTGAGAGTGAAAATGCATTGCTCGTGAGGGAGTTCTAGTAGGATGTGGTGCACCTGAAGACTCTGTGGGAGTCAAAGTGTCATTGAAGTCTTTGTCTCTTGTCCTGAGTTCTTAATCCAAGCAGAATTGCCGCTCAGTTACATGATGACACTTCCATCGATGAAAAGTTTTTGGTGGTGTCACAGTTAGGGCATTAAGTTAGGAAGCGCCACAGCAGTGGATTGTGGACACAAACAATGACACTATTTGAGGAGTCGTGACATCAGATATGATGGGTATCTGTTTCACTGTCTGCAAAGCCCTAGACTCAAAAGATGATTTTAAGCTCGATCCAATATAGGTATCTACGGGTACCCTTACTATAAAGAGATTACACTGTGTTAACCAACTCCTCAAAGGTGAGATTACTTCCCTTTCTAGTTTCTGAGGCAAGGTCTAGCTGTCAATATCCATTACTTGAGTGGTAGGTACCCCCCTTCCAACCAAGGAGGAGATATTTCCAACTAACAAAGTAGTTTAAACAGTTTAGTTTATTCTTAATGATACACAACTATTAGATAAATAGTTCTTAACACACATGTAAAGCTCACAGATGATTTCTGTTTTATAAAATATTTCCAAATTACAAAAGATCTATAATCTACAAAGGATTTTGAAACACAGGTTCTACTCTTATGAACTAAAAGAGCATACCAATGAGTTACAGACAAGCAAGTTGCCCAGTACAGAAACTAAACACTGAGGAACAAATTCTAGTTCTTCTTTCCGTCATTTTGTCTTTCTGTCATTCTTCTTGTTATTCCTAACATTCCCCAATTCCTAACAGCTGAAATGAGTAATCTGTTGTTGGCAACACTCATTTTATCAATTTTAAAAACAGTTTCCTTGCAGTCGAAGATGCAACTCAATCAGCTTTTCTGGAGTGGTTAGTGGTGTTGAGAATAAGGAAGTGATACAGACAATGTTAGGAATAGGCAGAAGCAAATGGAAGGAGGAACGGGAGATCATGATATAGGAAGGAACATTTCCTATGGTGCAAGTTTATCAAGGAGAAAAGGTAAAATGTTTGCCTTGCCATGGAGCCTAACACTAACCTGTTACACCAGTGCTGAAACTTGAAGCAGGTTGGCAGTGCTCAAGCTGCCGTTCACCAGGCTCTTCAACTCCTCTGAGGCTGCAAAAGAAAGCATCAGCAGTATCCCACAGTACGGTGTCCTTTGCTGTAGGTTTTGCAACAGAAGTGCAAAACTCCCCCCAATGAGCAGTGACATTTAGAGAAGCAATCAGGAGATTTAGTCAGATTTCAGTATTTCCCAGTGTAGTGACTCATACTTGCATTTCATCAACCCCCTTACTGGCCAAGTGAGATTTGCTGGAGGCATTCAAAGTCATAAATGATGTTGATGGAGCAAATGAAAAGAAACCAATTGTTGTTTATTTAATATTTCAATAATAGTTGAATAATCTTGTACATGTATTGGCAGCATCTGTGCAAGAAGATTTAATGCTTCAGGTCAAAGACCTTTTGTCAGAACAGAAGAGCTAAGCTGGCAGAAACATAATTACCTCCACTTGATGAGAGCAGCCACTGAAAAGAAACAATTTTTTTTTTTGCAATTCTAGAAGGCATATTTACTTCAGCTTTAAAAAGGGTCACTTTAAGTACTAGAATGAAAAGAGTTACCAAGTGTAAATTTAAGAATGCAGTGTAAGATGTTATAAGAATTGAATCATCACAAAATAGAGTTTGGTAAAATATGTTACAGTAATTCCAGTTATAGACATGATACCACAATACTATTAAACGAGGATGATTAAATTGATTCCTTTAAGAAGAAGAAAGGAATAGAAGATTATGCTAATGGGTTGAGACAAAAAAGTATGAAGGTTGTGCTAAGCCTATGTCCTGCCTTTGATCTGAACGTTTGATGTAATAGGAGTAAAGCCTGAGTGAAGATATCAAGAAATAATGTCTCATTACTTGATCAATGGTTTTAAACCTATAAAATCGATCAAGCTAAATAAAGTAGAGGAAAATGTTACTTATTTATCAATTTAGAAAAGTCAGCTTATCCTCTGGTCTGTCTCTCTATAAAAGTCAAGTGTTAATATGCATTAAAAATCTGATAATAAAGCACTCTAATTGGCCAAATCCTATAAATGTTATGGCATGCTGATTAACTCTTACAAAAAGGAAATGGTAAAGCTCTAGCAAAGATGCATCAAAAATGTTTGTGAGCTATCAGTTTAAGCTCAACCCTGCTGAAATTTCACAAATATGAAACGCTTTTTCAATGCCTCAAAAGCACAGTGTCCATCATTAAGAACCCCCATCACCCAGGGCATGCCCTCTTCTCATTGATACAATCAGGAAGGAGGTAGAGAAGCCTGAAGGCACACACTCAATGATTTAGGGACAGCTTCTTCCCCTCTGCCATCTGATTTCTGAATGGACATTGAACCCATGAACACTACCTCACTACTTTCTAAATTTCTTTTTACATGACTCATTTAACTTAGCTATTGTATATATATATTATGCATTACATTGTACTGCTGCCACAAAGACAACAAACTTCATGGCATATGTTGGTGATTTTAAACCTGATTCTGATTCTGAAGCCTGAGAAAGTTCATTTTCTGGTTAACTGTGACCCAAACACTGAATGCAGTCCCTTAGAATTCATGAAGCACTCTGGATTCTCAAACCATCATAGCCTGAAGCTTACTGAAGCCTGCAACACTGGCAAATTCAGTGAGCTACAAACTGAGCTCTGGCACTGAACAGTCTCAGCTAGCAGGTAAAAAAATAAATAATGTTAGAAAGTTGGGGTGACTATGATCTTGACCTCAACTTTGAATGCATTGTCAACATATACAGAAATCTAGAGCTGAGGCTGCAGAGAGCTGAAGATCTCTGCAGTGTCATCTTGATAACTTCCTCTGGACACTCTTCTTTGAGTGGTACATGAATATTGATATCAGTAGTTGAGTGTTTGACACTGGAAGCACTGACTGAGGTCATGTGGTGGTGAAATTATTGGAAAAATTTCAGAGAGACAAGATTAATCTGCACTTGGAAAGGCAGGGAGTAATTAAAGGAAGGAAGTCAGCATGTCTTTATTCGGGACACATCCTGTTTGACTAATTTGACTGAATTTTTCAAGAAGTTAACAAAATTTGTTGATGAGGGCAATGCAATTGACATAGTCGACATGGACTTCAGTCAGGCATTTGGCATGGGAGATTGGTCCAAACGTTTAGTCCAATATTAGTTGGTAAGCAGAGGCAGAAGGTGATGGCAGTGAGTTGTTTTTACAATTGGAAGCCTGTAAGCTGCAGCAATCAGAACTGAAACTCTTACTCTTCGTTGTATGCACCAATGATCAGGAAATTGAAGTATGCGTAGGAGATATGATGAGTGACTTTAGACAGAGTACAATTTGATGGCAGGATTCTTAGCAGTGTGGACCAACAGAGGGGTCTTGGGGTCCACATCCATAGATTCCATAAATTTGCCATATAGGCTCATAGGGTGGTTAAAATGGTGTAAGGTGTGTTGGCCTTCATTAGTTGGGGGATTTAGTTCAAAAGCCAAAAAGGCAATGTTGCATCTCGATAAACCTCTGGTTAGACCTCACTTGGAATATTGTGCTCCATTCTGGCACAGTTTTATAAGGAGCATGTGGAAGCTTTAGAGAGAGTGTTGAGGAGATTTACCAGGATGCTGCTTGGATTAGAGAGCATTTTTAATGATGAAAGGTTAAGCTAGCTTTGGATTTTCTCTTTGGAGTGAAGGAAGATCAGGAGTGTATAAGATGATTGAGGTGTATGAAATGATAAGAGGCACAGACAGAGTGGACAGATAGCATACATCAGGGACATTTAGGAGACTCTTACAGGAGTGAACAAAAATGGAGGACTACTTGGAAAGAAAGGATTAGATTGATCATCGAGTAGGTTAAAGGGTCGACACAACACCATAGGCCAAATGGTCTGTACTATGCTGTACTAGATTCTATGTTTTATTTTCTAAGATTGAATATTGCTGGTGCTGTTAATAAAACCATAAGACTATAAGACTTAGGAGCCAAATTAGGGCATATGGATCATCAGTTCTGCTCCACTGTTTCATCATGGCTGATCCATTTCCCTGTCAGCCTCAACCTCTAGCCTTCTCCCCATATCCCTTCATGCCCTGACTAATCAAGAATCTATCAACCTCTGCCTTAAATGCACCCAATGACTCGGCCTCTACAGCCTCCTGTGGCCAACAAATTCTGCATCCACCACTCTCTAGCTAAAGAAATTCCTCCTCATCTCCATTCTAAATGGATGTCCTTCTATTCTGAGGCTGTGCTCTTTGGTCTAGACTCCCCCAACAAAGCAAATATCCTCTCTATTGAGTACTCTCAACATTCAATATATTTCAAAGAGGACACCCCTTATTCTTCTGAATTTCAGCAAATAAAGGCCCAGAGCCATCAAAAGCTCCGCATATGACAAACGTTTCAATCCCAGAATCATTTTTGTGAACCTCCTTTGAGCTTTCTCCAATGTCAGCACATCCTTTCTTCAATAAGTGCCCCAAACTGCTCCCAATACTCCAAGTGAGGCCTCACCAGTGCTTCACAAAGCCTCAACATTACATTCTTGCTTTTATATTCTGGTCTGCTTGAAATGAATGCTAATGTTGAATTTGCCTTCCTCACCACAGACTCAACCTATAAATTAACCTTTAGGGAACCCTGCACAAAGTCTCTTTGCCCCTCAGTTGTTTGAATTTTATTTCCATTTAGAAAATAGTCTAGGCTTTTATGTATTCCACCAAAGTGCATCACCATATACTTTCTAACACTGTATTACATTTGCCAGTTCTTTGGCCATCTTCCTATTCTGTCTAAGTCCTTCCATATCCACTCTGCTTCCTCAAAACTACCTGCTCTCCACCTATCTTCATATCATCCACGAATATGGCCACAAAGCCATCAATTCCATCATTCAGACCATTAAAATATAACATAAAAAGAAGCAGTCCCAATACAAACCCCTGGGCAACACCACTAGACACCAACCAGAAAAAACTCTCTTCATTCCCACTATTTGTTTCGTACCAATCAGCCAATGCCCTATCTTTCCTGTAATAACTTGGTAAGCAGCTTTATATATGACATCTTGTCAAAGGCCTTCTGAAAATCCATACACAACATCCGCTGAGCCTCCCTTGTCTATCTTGCTTTTTATTTCTTCAAAGACTTCCAGCAGATTTGTCAGGCAAGATTTTCCTCTAAGGAAACCATACTGTCTATGGTTTATCATGTGCCTCCAAGTACCACATCCCACATCCTTAACAATCAAATCCAACACCTTTCCAACCACTGAAGTCAGACTAAGTGGTCTATAATTTCCTTTCTTATGTCTCTCTCCCTTCTTGAAGAATAGAGTGATATTTGCAATTTTTCAGTCCTCCAGAACCATGCCAGAATTATTAATTCTTGAAAAATCATTACTAATGCCTCCATGATCTCTTCAGCCATTTCTTTCATAACCCTGGCTATATACCACCTGGTCCAGGTGACTTATCTACCATCAGACCTTTCAGTTTACCAAGAACCTTCTCTCTAGTAATGGTAACTTCACCTATTTCTCCCCCGTGACATTTTTGAACTTTGGGTGTACTACTAGTGTCTTCCACAGTGAAGGCTGATGAAAAATGCTAATTATATTCAGCTACTATTTCCTTGTCCCCCATTACTATCTCTCCAGCATCATTTTCCAGTGGTCTAATATCTATTCTTGCCTCTCTTTTACACTTTATGTATTTTTGCATTCTATCTTTACCTTCTTAATAACTTTATTGGTTGCCTTCTGTTGGTTTTAAAAGCTTCCCAACGTCACGATTCCAACCATTAATTCCCCATATTCTCCTAATTCCCTTTGATTGTGGCACACCTGATTCTCATCTAAACCGGTAGCATAAATACCCTGTCTTTAGATTCATTCATCGCCAGATCGTTGTTTTAGCCAGAGTGGTAATTCACATTCCTGGCCGCCTAGGATGGTGTCTTCTAAGTTTTACTTCAGTACCGAGGTTTACTAGTGTAACTCTGTCTCTCAGTGTCAATATAAGTATTGCCTGCCGCTTGCCTTTCCTGTTTGCCGGTTAGCCCCAGCAACGTTCCATGTCAAGATAAGAATTGCCTGCCGCTTATCTCCTGTTTGCTGTTCAGCTCCAGCCACGCTCACGCCCTCGCCTGCATCCTAACTCAGTCTCCGTGCCAGTGCCCTGCGTTTGGGTTTGCCTGTTCCGTGCAACACCCAACACTCTAACTTCCCATTAATTTTTGCTCTATTATATTCCCTCTGTGGCTTTTATGTTGCCTTTGACTTCTCTTGTTAGCCACAGTTTCTTTCTCTTTGGGATGCATAAGTCTTGCGCCTTCCAACGTTTTCCAGAAATTCCAGCCATTGCTAATCCGCCAACATCCCTGCTAGTGTTCTTTTCCAATCAATTTTGACCAGCTCCTCTCTTATGCCTCTGTAATTCCCTTTAGTCCACTGTAATACTGATACATCTTACTTCAACTTCTGAAATTTCAGGGTGAATTCTATCATATTATGATCACATTCCCTTAAGGGTTCTTTTACCTTAAGCTCTCTAACCAGTTCTGGTTCATTGCACAACATCCAATTCAGAATAGCCGATCCCATACTGGGCTCAATCATGATCTGCTCTAAAAAGCCATCTCATAGGCATTCTAGAAATTCCCCCTCCTGGAAGCCAGCAACAATCTGATTATCCCAATCTACCTGCATATTGAAATCCCCTATGACTATTGTAACATTTTCCTTTGGCATGAAATTTCAATCTCCCATTGTAATTTGTAGGCCACATCCTTGCTACTGTTTGGGGGCCTGCATACCACTCCCATCAGGGTCTTTTCTCCCTTGCAGTTCCTTAGCTCTATCCACAATGACTCAACACCTTCTGACCATAGGTCACCTCTCTCTAATGATTTGATTTGATTTTTTACCACCAGAACAATGCCTCTCTCTCTGCCTTCCTGACTGTCCTTTCGATACAATGTGTATCCTTGGACATTAAGTTCCCAGCTATAATCTTTCAACCATGATTCAGTGATGCCTACAATATCATACCTGCCAATCTGCAATTGTGCTACAAGTCCATCTACCTTAATCCGTAAGCTGCATGTATTCAAATATAACACCTTTAGTCCTGTAATCACCCTTTTCAGTTTTGTCTGCCTTTTACGTTGCAACTTATCCTGTCGACTGAAATTTTGCCTTAACAACAGCCTCTCCTCACTACACATTGCCTCTGTTTGTAAACCAGCTACCTCATCTTCAGCACTGTCATCCACCTTTCTTACAATACTTCTTGCACTGAAATATACACAGCTCAGGCCACTAGTTGCATCATACTCAACTTTTTGATTCCTGACTTTGTCTGATGTCTTACCAACATCTGCCTCCACAACCTCTCCATTAACTGTTCTGGCACTCTAGTTCCCATCCCCTTGCAACTCACTTAAATCCCACTGTGCAGCATTAACAAACCTTCCCACTAGGATATTAGTCCTCCTTCAGTTCAGGTCCAAACCGGGTGGTTAGAGATCTCCAGGTCTCCCAGAATTCCCATATCTCAGACACAGAACATAGCACTGCTCCGGATCCGTTCTCACTCCAGTAACTGTGCTCAGGAAGGGAAAAATAAAGAGGAAGAAGAAACTTACCAGATACTTAACTCGCCGAAGCCAGAAGAACCAAAGCCTCTCCAACACAGGCCCACACACACAATGGTCGCTCTGCTTGTGCCTATTATTTTTATTTGCCCTTTCTAATGAATCTTGTTCACTGATTGGGCACAGTCCAACTCCAAAAACTCCTGTGAAGTGTTGCCTTTTCTTAACTTCAGCTGCTTCCGGTTGTGCTCCAACATGAGCTGTTTCTTATAGGCAGAATGACACTGATCAGGTGGCAAGATGGGCAGAACTATGACAGGAGGTAGTTTATTAATTAGTGCAAGATGATGAATTGAAGCAAAACCATTACAGGTTTGACATAAACTCTGGCAGCTAGGGACCTAAGGTGCATTGAGGAACAGAGGACCTCGACACACATCTGAGGATCCCAAGGGAAAACAGCACAGAAACATAAAATGTAAAGAAGGAAGAGAGGATACATGCAGGTAGTCATTAAGCAACATCGTAAGATATTGCTTTGGCCACTGAAGTGATTGCACTGCAGAGAGTGCAGAGGAAATTCACCTAGATATCGCTTGGAATGGTGTACTTCAGTTATGAAGAGAGACTGGGTTCATATTGAATGAATACACCACGGTTGTCACTGACTTTATAAAAGCAGTCATAGATGGGAGTATCCCCACAAAATCATTTTGACTCTTCCCCATTTAGAAACCCTGGAATAATCGTGAGATCCACAATTTGCAAACAGCCAGATCAGTGGCATTTAAGTATGGCGATCAAATAAGGTACAAGAGGTATCTCTGGAAAGTCATCTCACGGGTGAAGTGGCAATCTGGACCAAACTTGAATCATTGAGTGATGCTAAGTCGTGGCAGGGTTTCAACGCTCTCACCTCCTACAAAGTGAAACCAAGCAACCGATAGCAGGTGACAACAAGGCTTCATTGACTGTCAGAATATGGAAGGATTTTCACAACTCCCACAGCCTGCTGATGAGCCTGTGATTTCAGTCTCTGAGGCTGACGTGAGCACATCTTTCAGGAGGGTGAAATCACAGAAAGCATCTGGCCTGGGTGGGGTACTTGGCAGAGTATTAAATACTTGTGCTGACTAACTGGCTGGAGTGTTCAATCTTATTTTCAACCTCTCAGTTCAGCAGTCTGAGTTAACCACCTGTTTTGAACAGGCTTCAATTATACCGGTGCCTAAGAAGAATGTGGTAACCAGCCTCAGACTATCGCCCAGTAACAACAACTGTGATGAAGTGCCTTCAGAGGTTGGTGATGAAACATATCAACTCCTGCCTGAGAAGTGATGTGGATCAGCTCCAAATTGACTAATGCCACAATCGGGCCACAACAGATGCCATTTCTTTGGCTCTTCATTAAAGCGTGGAACATCTGGACAGAAAAGATGCATACATTGCGATGTACTTTACCGGCCAAAACTTGGCCCTCTATACCATCATCACCTCAAATCCAATCAATGTGCACCAGAACCTGGGCCTCAATGCCTCCTTGTGCAATTGGATCTTCGATTTCCTCACTTGCAGACCCCAGTCAGTTTGGATTGGCAACAACATCTCCTCCACAATCTCTATCAGCACAGGTGCACCACAAGTCTGTGTGCTTAGACCCCTGCTCTATTTGTTTTACACTTATGACTGTGAGGCCAAGCACAGCTCCAATGCCATATTCAAGTTTGCTGATGACACCACTGTTGTGGGGTGAATCAGCATAGAGGACTGAGATTGAAAACCTGGTTGAGTGATGCCACAACAACCTCTTACTCAATGTCAGCAAGACCAAGGAACTGATTATTGACTTCAGGAGGAGGAAACCAGAGGTCCATGAGCCAGTCCTCATTGGGGGATCAGAGGTGGGGGGGGGGGATCAGAGGTGGACAGGGTCAGCAACCTTAAGTTCCTTGGTGTTACCATTTTGGGTGATCTGTCCTGGACCCCATACATAAGTGCAATTACAAAGAAAACATGGCAGTGTCTCTACATTCTTAGAAGTTTGTGAAGAATTGGCATGACATCAAAAACTTTGACAAACAACTATAGATTGTTAGATTGTGATAGAGTAGAGTAGGTGTAGAGTATATTGACTGGCTATATCGCAGCCTGATATGGAAGCGCAATGTCCTTGAATGAAAACTCCTGCAATAAGTAGTGGATACAGCCCAGTCCATCATGAGTAAAGCCTTCCCCACCATTGAATCTACATGGAGTGCTGTCGTAAGAAAGCAGCATTCATCATCAAGGTCCCCCACCAGCCCAGTCTATGTTCTCCTCTTGCTGCTGTCATCAGGAAGAAGGTACAGGTGCCTCAGGACTCACACCACTAGGTTGAGGAACAGTTATTTCCTCTCAACCATCCAGGTCTTTTTAAAAAATTTATTCATTTACGGGATGTGGGCATCATCAGCTAAGCCAGCATTTATTGCCCATCCCTTGTTGCCCTTGAGAAGATGGTGATGAGCTGCCTTCTTGAACCACTGCAATCCCTGAGGTGTAGCTACACACACAGTGCTGTTAGGGAGAGAATTCCATGATTTTGACTCAGCGATAACAAAGATATGGAGATATGTTTCCAAGTCAGGAATGACTTGGAGGGGGATTTCCAAGTGGTGATGTTCCCAGCTGTCTGCTGTTCTCGTCCTTCTAGATGGTAGTGGTCGTGGGTCTGGAAGGACCTGCCTTAGGAACTTTGGTGTGTTGTTGCAGTGCATCTTGTAGATAGTACACCCTGCTGCAACTGTTTGTCAATGGTGGAGGGAGAATCAGTGGGGATAATTTCACTCAACATCTCTCGCCCTATCACTGAACTGTTACCGCAACCTATAGACTCACTTTCAAGGACTCTTCAATTCTTGTCCTCAATATTTTTCTTGCTTATCAATTTATTAATATTATTATTTCTTTTTCCTGTTGTGCTTACACGGTTTGTTGTCATTTGCACATTGGTTGTTTCTTCATCCTTTGGGTGTGGTCTTTCATTGGATCTATTATGCTACTTGGATTTACTGCGTATTTCCACAAGAAAATAGATCTCAGAGCTGATTGTGGTGTCATATATGTACTTTGATAATAAATAGCCCTTGAACTTTGATATTCTGTGGGGTTGATGGAGTTGAGGGGGGTCAGAGAGTGGTATACAAAATTAGGCTTGAAAGTAGGAAACTTTTCCCTGTAACATGGGTATCTATGTTTAGTACATAGGATAAGAGTTTTTGGAGATATCTGTGGAAAAAACTCTTTCACACAGAGGGTGGCTGGATTCTGCAACAGGCTGCCTGTGGGGGTAGTGGAGGTAGGGATTCTCATAGTATCTGGAACGTACCTAGACAACAACTTGAGTTAGCAATGCATAGAAGGCCATGAACCAAGTAATGGTACATGGGATTAATAAAGATTGGTATTTGACAGCTGGCAAGGCATGAAGGGCTGAAGGACTTGTTTTTGAGCTGTTTATTTTAACTAACTTTATGGCTTTCTGACCAATTCACCTATTGTCTGTGAAAACTGAATTTTCAATTGCATTTCATAATGAAAGTTCTCAATCTGTTTACTTCCTTAAAAGAAGGAAGTGGAGCAGAGCAGTTTCTGTACTATGCAATGATGCAGCATGTTAGGATGCTCTCCACTGCACCTCTGTCAAAGGATGTGGGTCTAGATGTGCATGGTCTAGCTCTCTTCATCCTCCTCACAGGAGCATTCAGTATTCTAGGATTAACATTATGAAGGTCAAGATGAGGGCATGGTATGGCTTTATAGATACTGCGTTTGTACAAACATGGTCCAGTCTGTTTGTTCCCCTAGCTGCCATGGTCTCATGTTGATGGTATTTGGGTAAGAAGTCCTGCAGGTTAACATGATTGAAGCCTCCTGTAATTACAAAGAGACTGTCCAGATGCTTGTTTTAGAAAGATTTGGAGGGACAAGTTCCTCACATTTAGTATGGTAGCCATATAAGTGAATTGTTGGATACAATTACAATGGTTAAAATGCATTTGGACAGGTACATGGATAGGAAAGATTTAGAGGGATATGGGTAAATGCAGGGAGAAGGGATTAGCTTCGGTTGACATCTTTGTCAGCATGGATAAATTGGGCTGATGGCCATGTTCCATGCTGTGTGACTCTTATGATCATAACACATTGTCAGTCATTCAAATGTACAGACCAATTTTAGATAACATCCTGTCTTACAGGAAACAACAAACTCAAGAAATCGATGGTAATTGATCAGCGACGGTAGGACATGGTGAACAAAACTGTGTGTGTGTGTGTGTGTGTGTGTGTGTGTGTGTGTGTGTGTGTGTGTGTGTGTGTGTGTGTGTGTGTGTGTGTGTGTGTGTGTGTGTGTGTGTGTGTGTGTTTGTCCTTTCTGGTATATTGTCCAGAAATCCATTGATCATCTGAATGCAAACGATGGCTGAGCTTACAATTCCCTCCAAGTTAGTGAATTATCTTTGAGGCAAGAACTGTCTCCTCTGAAGTGACCTGCACCTTAACATGAGATTATGTCCCTCGGTCCTGGACTTACTATCCAGGGAAAGCCTCTCTATAATGACCCTGTTCAATATGTTTTCAAGATGGAATGCTGGGTACTTGAGAAGGAATGTATAAGTGACAACATATCATAATTTTGCCACCCGCGTTCTTCATGATGGGAGAATTTGTGGCTTTTGGACCAAATGTCATAGAAGCCTTGACAAGTTCAAGCAAAGTAATTTTTTTTTTAACAGTGAACATTACTGCAATGCCGTATTGACAAAAGGGAGGCTGATTGCTGGGGTGGTGAATGAGAGGCTTTATCACAGATGATAGAGAGCTTCTGTTTTGTGTTATTACATATGGAGGCAGAATGTTTTTGGTTTGAGCCCGATAAGAGTTATTTTCTCTATTCTGATTACCTAGAACTTCCTTTAAAAAAGAGGTTGCTGGCTGAGTAAGAATAGGTAGAAACTAGGTTCTGAAAAATGCAAATTTCTTTGCCTTTTCTTGTAAATCTACTTGATATTCAGGATGTTTATGGATATTAGCGAATGTGACTCAGCTTTATTGAATTTTTGAATGAATAAAAGCTATCACTTTCAAACTAACTCAAAATTATTTTCTCCTTAAAAGGATTTTGCAGATCTTAAAAAAGCAAATGTCAGATGGTATGCAGATTAACTGTTATCCATTGACTAAAACATAGCCTGATTCAATAATTTTCTTACATTATAGTGAAGAGTGGAGGTGTTAGGGACAAAATTAATTAGGGGGTGTGTGTGTGTGTGTGTGTGTGTGTGTGTGTGTGTGTGTGTGTGTGTGTGTGTGTGTGTGTGTGTGTGTGTGTGTGTGTGTGTGTGTGTGTGTGTGTGTGTGTGTGTGTGTGTGTGTGTGTGTGTGTCTCACCTGATAAAGCTAATTTATTAAAGCATTTTAAGTTAGAAATTTTAAGGGTCATTTGACAGTTGAATGTACAGAAAGGTAAAAGCATTTCCTTTCCAGTTGTTTGGATTTATTCCCCTTGATTAAGCTGTCCTTGCTGTCAGTTATGTTCTTATAAGCCTCCTTGGATCTATTTCATGCTGCAAAAAGCTCAGATAAATCCAGAAAAGCTTAATGTTTATCCAATGTGAAAATAATTACTCAAAAGTGTTATTCTTAATCCAGCTAATTAGACCAAGGAAAGAAAGATCAGTGTCATTGTGAATTATGCCCTGGCGATTGACTGTTGGTCCTTGTAAGTTTCAGGTGGAGATGTGAACGGATAAAGGTTAGATTAAATATAATCCAAAGTAGCTGCAACCTTAATCTTTTATGATACAAGGATGATCACTTAAAAAGTGCTGGATTGTGGGATTGTTTCTGGTTGGATAAGATGCAACTCGACTGGGACCAGTCTTAAAACATGCTTAGCACCATGTCACAGCAGCTGCAAGCACTTGTGCATGGCTAGAGACTGCTGCGATGAACAGCTTGTTTGCTCTGCGGTCAGCCTCAGGACCATCTTATTTTATATTTCTCCCAGAGAAACTGCATTCACGCTCTCTAATTTTAGTCTGTGACGTACTGAAGCAGCAAAGCCATTGTCATTCAATCTATAAATAAATATAAAGAGTCAATTTCACTAGAACTCCGACAGCACAGAGGAGAGTTGTTCAGGCACAGTACTATTCATAAGAAAACAAAATCATTAATTTTAGTGTTCCAAGCCAGCAATTATCCAATGCACACATATCATTTAGGCTTTGGTTTTGCTTTCTTTATTGTTATTATTCAGTTTCTTGAATTAATATTTGCAAAGAATATCTCCAGCAGTAAAACTATATATAGCCTATCTACCTGAATGCAAATGATGTACAAATTTACTGGCATGTAAAATCATGCTCTATGAATTGCAGGTGGTACTTCTGCTTTGGTGCATAAAACATGAAGTTTTGCAAGTAGTTTAGCTAGTGAGATTGCTGAGTTCCTAGACAAAACAAAGTGAGCCCCCTATACTGAAAATCAGAAATATTAATACAGGATAATGAATCAGAAAGTAAAACAATTTCTGTGAAAATACAGCTTTCAGAACACTTTGATTTATTCTTCACAATATTGGAGTTTTAGGACGTGTAGTTTGTCTTGCAATTTCCTACTCAAGGTAAAGAAAACTAAATTTGCAGAGAACATTAAAATTGGTGGAATTGTGGACCGTGAGGAAAGTTATCTGATGACGTAGCACGACATAGATCAGTTAGCAATTTGGGCAGAGAAATGGCAAATGAAGTTTAATTGGGACAAGTGTAAGGTGTTGAATTCTGGGAGATAAAGAATTCATCAAATGGCAGGATACATACAAAGACTGAAGTACAGAGGGTTCTTGTTTGAAAGTCCTTCATTTCCCGAAAGGAGGCAACAATAATGGAAAGTGTAGTAAAAAAGGGTTGCGGCTTGCTTGCTTATATATATTGGGGCATGAATACTAAAGTCAGAAAGTCATATTACTGTCATAGTTTGGCCAAATTTAGAGTATTATGTGCAGTTTGAGTCACTACATTATAAGAAAGATGTAGAGGCTTTAGAGTTAGTGAAGAGAAGTTCATCAGCCTGTTAACCGGATTGGAATGCATTAGTTAGGACAAACTAAAATTGTTTTCTCTTGAGTATCGGAGGCTGACAGGCAACCTGATAGAAGTATTGAAATGAATGAGAGCTATAGATAATGTAGATATTCAGAGAATTCTTTCCCAGGGTGGAAATGTCAAATACTAAAGGATACAGGTTATAAATTTTAAAGAAGGTTTACAAAGCCAGACAGAAACTGGGAAGTGCTATCAGGGAAGGTGGCATTTAGATAGACAGGATGAAATAAAATTACTTTTTAATCTTTGATATAAAAATTCTATGAAGATGAAATTTTAGTGACGACTGATAACTATTTTAGTTTCTTTTAGCGTGTCGCATCAGACAGTCAGCCATTCTTGTCTGGCGTGTGGTGTCAGGATTGGTCTCCTTTCAGATTAACCAGGTCACGATATGAACATTCCTGACTCAACCCTTGTACTTTTTACGAGGCCGAGTGGCTAGCTCGACGCTCAACCCGGCACAAATTGAAAGCACGCTTGGGGGTGGCCCGACTTGGATTCGAACTCGGGAGCTTTCGCAGTATACATACATTAAATTTATATTTAGAAAAAACATTTATAATTTTATTAAAACAGCGTATAAATAAAAATATTCTGTATGGAGTGGGTGGAATGGGATTGCAGAATTTGTAAATAATGAATACATTGCATTTATGCTGAGCATGCTAAAGAATTTCTAACCCATTGTAATTAATATTGATTTATTTTGTTATATGATAGCAAATCAAGATTGTATTCTGTGGTGCTTTTGGCTTCAGTTGAAGAAGGTGAGAATAAGAATTGGAAGAGGCTGGAACCTGCTGGGATGGAAGGCTGAATCCGATCGTGCTGCAGGTCATGAAGCATTGTGTAACTCTGGTGGGGCGGAGAGAACCACGTTTCAAAACCATGGGATCTACGATACTTTTTCTCAGCAGTTCTCTTAAGGAACGATAAAGAATGCAGTGATGACCAAGCATGAGTCACAACAAAAAGTGCTTCGCTACATTCCCAAAGTAGTACTGGCCAATCTAGAAACTATGTTCCTCTTTGGTAAAGATTTTTCTTCATACATTTAGAGATGAAAAAAGTATTGCACCATCAAACAACTATGTCATCATCTCTTTTAAAGAAAACAAGGAGAAATATTGCAAACATGTTTCCATTTATTTCTTTTATTGTGATTAATAACTGCAGAATGGAAATTGCTAAGAGTACTGGGTTTGACCTAATATCATGTAAAGTTGTTGCTCTAGTGTTGCAGACAACTCCAGCCGCTGCCTGTATACTCTTCCCGTGACTTTATGGGTTTCCTCCGAGTGCTCCAGTTTCCTCCCACAATCCAAGGACGTACAAGTTAGCAGGTTAATTGCTCATTGTAAATGATCCCATGATTAGGCTAGGGTTAAATCAGGGGTTGCCGGGCAGCATGGCTCGAAAGGGCTAGAAAGGCCTGTTCAGCACTGTATCTCTATAAATAAATAAATAAAATTACATTGAAAAGGTTAGGAAATTTCAATTGTAGCATCTGTGTTTTGTATTTTCTCAGCTTTTCCACAGCACATTTAGTGTTATATGTTCATCATTCTAGTAATTGTTTTCTTTTGAGAATCAGTCATTGGAAATCCCATTCAAATAGGCTGGGCCAGGGAGCAGAATCTTCATTGGACAAACAGCAACCGTCTGAAGCCTGATTGATACTAACATTTTTGTAACAAGTAAATCAACAGCATATCTAACTAGCATCAAAGCTGGGATTGGCCTGGAGATATCAGTCCATTTTTGATATTCATGGTCTAACACCATACATTCTATTTATACTATGATATTGCTTCACAATAATGGAGCTGTGAAGTCTTGTTTTTAAATAGATTTACTCGTGGAGTTATAATTTTATTTGGTGGATGTTCTTGGTTGCAAGAGAGTCCCATTTGATTTGAAATGGAAGCAGTTTACAGTATCAAGATGTCACTAAACTCAAAAAGGTACAAATGTTTTTCCAGCTCTAAACAAACGTGCATTTTTTTTTCTTTGAGAAAACAAGAGCTGAACAAATAAATTTTCACTATAGTGTATTGAATAAAATTCTAGTTTCACTTCTTTTCAATAATTAGTGCAGTATCCTTTTGTAGATGATGACCTGTTAGGTTTAATTTCTAGCCGCTGGTTGCCCCTTTTCCAGATATTATTTCAAGAGGTAGGTGTAGGTGCTCCTCAACTACTGTTTAAGGTATGCCTGATGTCATTTACAAGTGTATAAGTTGCACAGCTATGTTTCTCTGTTGGGATACCGCTCACAGAAGATAGTCATGGGACATATGTATAAACTTCTGGATATAAGTGTGTACTAGTTTGGTTGCATCTGTGGTGAACAATCAAACCTCTGGCTTCTCTGTAAAGGCATTGTTGGGCTTTATTCTATTAAAATTCCCTTTTTTTATTGGGATGTGGAATCAGGAAAAATGTTTTTTTTTAATTGTAGTATTTTTTTCAATACGATTTTTTGACTTTCCACCAGGCCTGATCACATCTGCGCCTTAGTGAATAAGCCAACCTATCACCTTTTCTAGGGCATTTGTGTTACTGGAGTTTTTATGGATGCAATCCAGTGAGGACTGAATCTGGAAAACAGACAGGAAAATCACAGCATCTCCACGAACTTTGCATCACTGTGAAATGTAATGTTTCACTTACTGCAGTCCCGGCAGGCTTCAGACAAGGAGAGCTGTCAATCAATCATCGCTGCCTATTTCTAGAAGACATATGATCAGACTCCCATCTGATAAATGGTGAACACCCAAGGATGTGTTTAGGATAGAATACACAGGAGAATTCTGGCTGAATAGAAAGGAGTAAACTATCTTAATCCTCACTTCCATTGACATCAAAACTACCTCTTCATAAAGATATCGGGTAAAATATAGACAACATTTTATCTGTATCTTGTGGAAAGAAGATTTTCTAGCACTCTGGGCATCCCTGCTGATACCTCTTTACCTGACTGTGCCTGTAATCAGAACCATCCATTGACTTGCAGGTTAGATGACTGCATGATAAATATATTCACAGTTTATTACCAAATAAATCGGTGCATGCCATTCCTTAGTGAATGTACAACAAGTTATGCAAGTTTTTAAACATTTGATAGTGGAAGGGAAGGTATCAGATCCTCTCAAATGGAGCCCTTGGTCTGATTTAATATTATTTTTTAAGGATTATAAATTTTTGCTCCCGAAAAGAGTGTTTAGATGACCCGAGTGTTATCATTGTTTGATAACAAGGTCATATATGTTTGAAAAATAATGTAGGAATAATTTTGCTTCAACCTGCTTGGACTTTCCTGCAACGTGTTTTTTAAAGGCATGTGATGACAATGATGCCGAGTTACTTCTAAAGGAGCTGTTGAAAAATGAACAAGGGTTTAAGCAAAGCAGCCATGAGCTCCAGTGTCTGGAGGTTGTGTGAATAACAGTTCTATTCATCTTCAATTCGTCACACAGCTATTCATATCAATGTAATGTAATTGCTGGTTGTGACTACAAACGCGCACAGTTGGAAGCCATTTGCACATAATGCTTAACTGTTTGCTGTCATTGTTATGGGAAAGGGCTGTGCATAAGGTTCTTATTGTGCAGATAGACGAGAGAAATAGAGTCAATTTCCTCTTTTATATATTGATAAACAGCTCCAGATATAATGAGAGAGAAAAAAACTTGATTTACCTTCTCTTGACCTGCTGAGGAATGTTAGAAAAAATTAATTCCAGAATATTTTGCCGACATTCCCTGAAGTTGCGGAGGTGATTTACATAGCAGCTCTTCTGCAGCCGTTGGACCTCTTTCATCTCGATACTGTAAATTGCTTTCATTTTTTTTGCCCTGATTTGTATGCTTGAGGGATGGTTGTGATAAATTATGGAGGTACAGAACTAAGAATGGTGTGTAGATTGTCTAAGAAATTGAGTGCAGTCAGCCTTAAAAGTAGTGGATGATGTGATAAAAAAGCTACCTTATACTGGTCATGTCACATATGTCCTCAATGAGAAGCCACTTTTAACTTTCTTTGCCCAAAGCTGGGAAAGTGAGTGGCTTTATTAAATTAAATGTTAATGTTTTGTGTGTTTAGTTTTGCTGTGACCATGAAATTCTGTCATATTAGTAAAATGTGTGACCTATTTTAGGCTGATTAACTGCTTTTATCCAAACGTCAAAGTGAAATACAATTATTATTCAATCATTTAATTAATATTTGTCTCAATAATGACTGTTTAGGTTACTGTTGCAAATTAACAGTGACTTGAGACAACTATTTATTGAGGATATCCTGTAGAAATCTGGTTATGGTGCAATTTAGTTCACAAAACAAAATAGTTTCTTCAGCAAAGCGTATTGATAAAAATGAAAATGGGACGACATTCTTAAATCAAATCTGAAATTAATTGATCTGCACAGCATTCTCAGGCAAAAGTGATTAAAGCTTTGTTGTAATCTTCCATAGAAGAATTTTCCTTTGTACTTTGAAATTATTGATTGTTATAGAATTTCAATGTTTACAATTCCATCACTCTCACTCAGATACATTGTAGTTTTGTTCCTTCACATATTACATCTTAACAGGCCTTGGTAAATACATGTGAAGAAACCAAAAACTAATGTTTATCATTATTTTGAACTTATGAATTAATATTGAATATTTCATTGCCAATGGAAAGAAGAAGTGAGATTGAACAGAGAGACTCAGTTTTTATTAAACTGAATGTTTGGTGAAAAAGCATTTAGCTTGTACTAAAGAAATTGAACTGGAATAGAAACTGTCTGATTGAACCGATAATTGCTCAGCCTTGTTATGTCAAACCTCAAATTTCTGTTTAAGACATCTTCTTATTTCATGTAATAAACTGTATGAAACTAATTGGATCAGTCTAATATTTTGTTTACAATAAACATGTCTGAAGCTGTTAAATTAACAAAGGATTGATATGGGTAATAATTGCATTAACAGCTGGTTGTTACTGTGGGTAAATTTAGCATATTGAATGTATTTTGTAATATAATTTGTTGCCAGTTAATTAAAACATTATTCTTATGCACAGGGATCTCTAGTGTCAAGTGTAGAAAGTTTATTGCACTTACAGCTTGATTTTTTTTGAAAGAAGGAGAATAGATTCCCTGGTTTTGATGTGTTGATTGGGAAGGAGGAAAGGACAGCTGCAATCAGATCTCCAGGGACTAAGCTCGATAGCTAAATGAAGACCTCTAGTGCTTTCTTGTTAGCCAAGATAGATCTATGTCCAGATGAACCGCAATTAGTCAATGGTGAAGGCTCTAGGTGGATGCGATCAGAAGCCACAAATCAGTTTTCTCTGGGACTTAGTTATTGGCAGATTTGGCCCCAGGCTCTGTCCTAGTGCTGCTGGCCTGGCTGTATTTTTCCCATACTGAAGTGTTTGTAAGTCTGGAACTGAGAGAGAGTGATGATCCCTCAGTAACAGTCGTGTCATGAGCCTGTCAGATAGCTATCAATCAATCACCAAGTGATTTGCCTGATTGTATGTAACCAGGTACATCTCATTAGCAATAATGCTGACTGCTAATGTGATGCATGTATTATGTTTTCTGCCTTAGAGAGCTGGGCATCAAGACTACTTTAGATGCAAATATTTCAGTCTGATTCATTGTGAATAGTTAAGACATTTGAATTTGTTGGCTTGGGATGATGCATAAACTTATAGGCCCAATATCAGTCAATTTTGGTTAATTATTTTATTACCAAAATATTCTTTGTGTATCCCATGATAATTATGCGCTTCATTAACTGGACAACTTACCTCTACCTTCTTCAATAGTACACATTTTTTCCTTAGGGAACTACAACACTATATTTTATTTTCAGAAGAATTGATTAATTAACTATTTATTAAAGCTACTTACAATAGTACTAATTTCAATTTACCCTTAAATTTCACTTGTATTTTCAATGCTAAATTACTCCTTCATAATTAAAAAAAAAACTATTTGAATCTTATTTTTCATGTATAAATAATTACCTGATTACTGTGACAGATGTTTAGAAGACATTATTATTCAACAAGGTTTAAAATATAGGCTAAAATTATCAACTTATAAAATATGTCAATTAAGTTCTGATAAAGGTAATACTAGACAAGGCTTTATAATAATAAATAATGTTTTCTTAAAATCAAGAAATCTTCTAAAATAGATAATTTCTGAAGTGTTGCAGCTTCCAGTAACTAAGCAACAGAAATTATACTTTAAGTCTTTAATTACATGAAAACATTGCATATTCAAAACATATGCGCTTACATTTCAAAACCATATTCAACAGTGACAAACTGATGCTTAATATTGTTAATTTTGCAAGTATGTTGCTGATGCTTTTTCCTCCATTTTCTGACTTTTGTTGGCTAGTTGCTATTTTCTTTGCCTGCTTTAGTCATTGCCAATGTAATTCTAAAACAAAATCAAGACTTTAAACCAAATCTATACACTTAGAGGTCTATTTGTTACAATGTTCTGCAAAACATCGACACAAGTGATTCTGCAGATGCAGATGCAGTGAAAATTTAATTTGTTTTTATATCTTGTGTATCTAAGTATTGGAGGAAACAGCACGTTTAATGTTCGCTTTTATTACCAAAATTACTAATTTTGTGCTGTATGCTAGCTTTGACCTCTCAAATAGTAGCTGCAACACTTCTCTATATCTTCTTGCCACTAGGACTGGGAGTTATGGTGCTTGTGCTGTTGTGCTCTTGTGCTATTGTATGATGAAGCATTCTATTTATATTAAAATTAGGACATTCCTATGGGGGACATCGCTGAGAATGAAACAGCAAACATTAAGCTGTTGAAACTGCACACCTATAGGGACAATAACAGGAAGATGACAGTTCTTCACTAAGATGGGCCCTAAGGAATGAGAACTTCAATTGGGAGCTCCATTTCACAGCTCCATTGCCACTTAGGTTCGTGCTAAGTGTCAGCACTGCTCTGATTGAAAAATAGCAAGGATAAGCTAACAAGACCTCTGACTTAGGATCACATCGTTTATAATGCATCACAGTGAAACATATAAACATTGAAAAATGTAGGATTTGTCACATTTGAAAAACAACCAAGTCTTTATATTTCACTTAATACAGACAAAACTTCTGTGCTTTTTTCCATTTAGAACAGAACACATTTGTGATATTTCTAACATTTTAGATATACAAGAAATAAGATTATATTGGTCTCAAGTGGCTGGTTGGTGACAAGAATTGAATTGTGTTGACAACCTAAATGGAGTGGCAAAAGCTTTTGTCTAATGCAGATTAATTTTGATTGCTCAGTGTATGTTTGAATCTGTGCTAGAACAGAGAGGCACTACAGGGAGCTTGAATGTTGTAGATAAGAGTATGGCTGAGCCAAGAAATACAATGTAAAGATGTCTATGACTCACAAATGTACTGGCTGTGTATCCCAGCGTCTAAATTATCGGATAGAATTCCAGCCTTGTAACATATCCCTCACATTTCTGGGTATAACATTTGCATTAATTTGGAAAAAAGAACTCCCTTAGCTTAGATATTCTTACATTTGCAGTCTATTTCCATCTGTTTCTCCCTTACTTTGTCCATATTTCCAAAATTTCATCTTAGAATTTGTCTGTCCCATTTTCTTCCTCAGTTAAGCTGAACTGTTTCTATTTCCCATCTTCATCCCTGCAGTTTACGTTGATGCCTATCACCATTGTGCCCCTGGTGCAGTGTGGCAGTGCAAACGATTGGAGAATTCATGGCATTCAGTTGGGAAGTTTGCCCACTGAAACAGCACAAAACCTGGCACAAGGGCATTTGTTTCCACTCAAATCATTGGGAAAATCTGACTGCCAGAAGAAATTGTTTTCTAATATTTAATTATTTTGGCTTAAATGTTTTAAATGGTCTCACTGTGGATGTATAAAGAAGTAAAAAAAGATAATATTTACTTATTTAGAAATATAGCACGGTAGGTCCTTCCAGCCCTTCGAGACGTGCCACCCAGCAATTCCCCGATTTAATCCTAGCCTAATCACAGAACAATTTACCTGCCGATAGTTATGTCCTTGGACAGTGAGAGGAAACCGGAGCACCTGGAGGAAACACATGCGGTCACGGGGAGAACGTACAAACTCCTTACAGGCAGCGGCGGGATTTTAACATTATTTTTAATTTGTTCACATGTTCCAAGTGTGTTTGAATGTTTGTGAGTACAGGACATCAAGGCATCCAAGGGAGGACCAAATAGACAGTTATGTTTGGAGAGGCTTTGTCCTGCAGGTGGAATGAGCTGCCAGCGCAAGTGGTGCATACAAGCTCAATTTCAACATTTGGAGAAGCTTGGATTGGTACATGGATGGTAGGGTATGGAGCAGGTCAATAGGAGTAGGCAGTTTAAATGGTTCAGCATGGACTAGATGGGCTGAACTGCCTGCTTCTGTGGTGTACTTTTCTAAGATTATGATCTGTTTCCATGTTAGATATCCCTATGACTCCATCAAATAAAACACATTGCTGCCACTTGCTTCCTTGCCACTCTGAAAAGACCTGGGGATTTTAGAAATGGCAGAAGAGTAGCTTCCTGAAACTATTGGCCACTCATCAGAATTTGGTAGCCAATCATTTATGATCCAGTCTACGGCTCAAACAGTGCCCTATATTTCTTGCTGGAGCATAGTATCTGTTGATGGGAACAATACAGGAAGAAGAAGAGGGAAAACAGTCAAAAAGCATTTTTATATCTGCCCTATAAATTCATGTCCACACTGAGTTCTTCAAATAAATATTCAGCACTGTTGAATATATATGTGGAATGTTCTGAGCTCTGTCATGACGAGCTAGTATCTGTATGCTAGGATATTTGAATGTGTCTATTTTCATGTTCATAGTTTCTGGGACAGCTAATTCCAAGTAATGATATTTACTACCATTATTTAACTGGATAAAATGAGTTACTCATTTATCAGTTTCTAAGTTATTTAAGTGTTTGATGTGGAGAAACAACATGTGTGGTATTCTTCTTGCATGGGAATGTTTATATAAATAGCAAACAATTAACGTGTGCAATATTATTTTATTCAATAATAATAAGTAACGTTAATGAAAAGCCACAACGTGCATAATTTTATAGACAGAAAATCAATTTTTGGAAGGAAATCAGGAAATGATCAGACAGTAGCTTTTAGCACGGTTGATAGCATTTGGTTTGGAAGTGAAAATTTGCTTAAACTGATGCAGGTTAGCCCAAACTGAATCAGGGTTACTGTAATAAACCTATTGTCAGAAGAAGTAGTCTAGTAAAGAATGAAGCCAAACCATTTTTATTATCCCAGGCCATCTGAATGTAGTTATGGAAGGAAAGCTCTGTGTTAGGTTGATGTCACAACTCAGCAAAACTGTCAGCTTTTTTTCTCTTTATAGATGCTACATGACTTGCAATTTGAAACATAGAAACATAGAAGACCTACAGCACAATACAAGCCCTTCGGCCCACAAGGCTGTGCTGAACATGTACTTACCTTGGAAATTTCTTCCTTTTTTTCAACACCAGCAATATTTTGCTTTCATTAATTATCTGACTTTGCTTGTAACAATGCAGCTGTATGGATCAAATCCTTATTTAATGGCATTTTTTTTCCAATTGTGATTTATCACTTGGTTTTGCTGCAGAAAGGTTTTGTTTAGATTCCTGACATGTGCATTGTGTTGCTTTTATATTATGCTTGATATACAAATTAAATTGCTGGTAACACTATATTATTGAGCTGCAGTTTGTCAACTAATCTTAATCTCTGTTTATTCATAATTAGGACATTGAATCCAATAGCATATGTATAATGAGTTACCAGTGAATGCTTGAATGCAAAGATGGACAGAATTCCACAGTAATCTCATTGCGGTTTGAAAAATAAATCAAACCATGCTCTTGAGATCATGGTTACAACTGGAATCTGCTTTCAAAATTTATAATTAGTTGAAAACACAGTGAAACAAACATAGACTTTAAACTGGATCCATAAACAGAATTTAAACCTATGCTGGGAGTACTCATGAATAGCCAGATGAAGAGTTTTAGCTGTTGTAAGGAATACAGTTCTCTGAAACTGGAGCATGGGGTTACAGACTGTTCCAGCCAGTTACTGCGCAACATTAGCTTCACAGAGATTCATTTCAAGAATGGAATTAAGTATTCAGCACATTATTTATTTTGAAGCTGTTTTTAGTGATTCAATGACTTTGATTTTTATTGGCATATATATAATCTTGCTTCAAAATATTTTCTTTTGTTTTATGTAACTAATTACAATTTGGATCTCTCCATATTTAAGGAAGGTTATCCTAGCCGGAGGAGCTGAATGGTTATCATAATCTTACATTGCTGCATCTAAGTTGGGAGCACTTTCATAAAGGGCATTATGCTTTATAATTGACTAAGTATTTTCAAGCCCCTGGAAGTCTGAGCTTCTTGGCTCACGTCAGTTCAGAACCAGTTCCTCTTCAGACTGGAATATAAACGTAAGCTGCATCAGATTCAGGAAAGCAAACAATCCTATATCACAAGCTGAAAAGAAAATCTATCCTGATCAACATTCTCTCATTAACCTTAAACGATAAACCAGAGCAGATTACCTGGCCATTCATTTATTTGTTCACTGTATTCATATTGACTGCTATGTTTGCTTTTTAAAGAAGGATTGCAACTTGAAAGCAGTGTACTGGTTGCATAGCACTACGGGATGCAGTTCTTTACAGATAATACTTTACATTTCAGGTGCCCCACTTTTCTTCTGGAGTCACCGTTTGTTAAAGAGTATGCATTGTCAGCCTCTGCTGGAAGTGGATGGAAAGACCGCGTATCGGAACCTGCCCATATTGGCTGATATTGCCAAATAAAGTGAAACATCACTGCCCCTTCATGATCTGAAATGTTCACTCCTTTCACCAACAGCCATACACTTCCCCAGTTCTTGTAAGGCCAAGTGAGCAAGGAAGACGAGGACATGCACACATTTTAAAAGGTTCTACATACTTTCAGAGGATTGAATGTGAAAGAGAATTGTCTCCCATTACCCTCTGTCAAATCAGGTAAAAATTTGGCAGAGAATTATACACAATTGGAGGATAGGGGTATACTGATGCATCATTGCCTTGTTCAGAATGTTCCTTTCTCTTGTCTAGTAGGAGAACCATCCCTAACCTACCCACTTATGTCAATAGTAATGGAAAAAAGACTCAAAATCCTAGAAAATCTCCCTTCCATTTCTCCCATAGATGTACTGATGTTTTTATTGAAAATAGACTCATTTCTATATTCTGTCTGAGTCAACATAAAATTTGCCAAGATAGTTCTGACAGAAAACATCACTTACAAAGACAAAAGCAAAGCCAAATGGCATCTTTGGAACAACATCCCAAGGGGTACTGACAACAGAATTAAAATCTCAAGTGCCTAATAAGGAATTTAGGGCAAATTAAAAACTTGGTAAAAAAGATAGGTCTTAAGCAGTAGAAGATGGTGATGTAGAAGTGTATTGATATGGGGAAGGAATTATCAAACATTGAATCTTAACAATTGCCAAAAGGGAAACAATTATATTTGGAATGATTAAGTGGCTAGAACTCAGAGGATTATTGGATTATTGGATTGGTGGATATGATGGAGACTGGGAGAATCAAAAACATAGAGGGACCTGACGAGGTGTACCCCAGGCTACTGTGGGAGGTGAGGGAGGAGATTGCTGAGCCTCTGACGATGATCTTTGTGTCATCAATGAGGACGGGAGAGTTTCCGGAGGATTGGATGGTTGAAATTATAGACCAGTAAGTTTACTTCAGTGGTTGTTAAGTTGATGGAGAAGATCCTGAGAGGCAGGATTTATGAGCATTTGGAGAGGTATAATATGATTAGGAATGGTCAGCATGGCTTTGTCAAAGGCAGGTCATGCTTTACGAGCCTGATTGAATTTTTTGAGGATGTGACTAAACCCATTAATGAAGGTAGAGAGTATATGGATTTCAGCAAGGCATTTGACAAGGTACCCCATGCAAGACTTATTGAAAAAGTAAGGAGGCATGGGATCCAAGGGGACCTTGCTTTGTGGATCCAGAATTGACTTGCTCACAGAAGGCAAAGAGTGGTTGTAGATGGGTCATATTCTGCATGAAGGTCGGTCACCAATGGTGTGCCTCAGGGATCTGTTCTGGGACCCCTTCTCTTTGTGATTTTTATAAGTGACCTGGATGAGAAAGTGGAGGAATGGGTTAGTAAATTTGCTGATGACGCAAAGGTTGGGGGTGTTGTGGATCGTGTGGAGGGCTGTCATAGGTTACAGCGGGACATCGATAGGATGCAAAACTGGGCTGAGAAGTGGCAGATCAGGGTTCAACCCAGATAAGTGTGAGATGGTTCATTTTGGTAGGTCAAATATGATAGCAGAATATTGTATTAATGGTAAGATTCTTGGCAGTGTGGAGGATCAGAGGGATCTTGGGGTCCGAGTCTATAGGACACTCAAAGCTGCTGCGAAGGTTGACTCTGTGGTTAAGAAGGCTACAGTGCATTGGCCTTCATCAACCATGGAATTGAGTTTAAGAGCCGAGAGGTAATGTTACAGCTATATAGGACCCTGGTCAGACCCCGCTTGGAGTACTGTGCTTAGTTCTGGTCACCTCACTACAGGAAGGATGTGGAAACTATAGAAATGGTGCAGAAGAGATTTACAAGGATATTGCATGGATTGGGCAGCATGCCTTATGAAAATAGGTTGAGTGAACACGGCCTTTTTTCCTTGAAGTGAAGGAGGATGAGAGTAACCTGATAGAGATGTATAAGATGATGAGAGGCATTGATCGTGTGGATAGTCAAAGGTTTGTCCCAGGGCTGAAATAGCTAGCAGGAGAGGGCACAGTTTTAAGGTGCTTGGAAGCTGTCAGGAGATGTCAGGAGTAAGTTTTTTCCTCAGAGAGTGGTGACTGTGTGGAATGGGCCGTCGGCAACGGTGGTGGAGGTGGAAACGATAGGGTCTTTTAAGAGACTCCTGGATAAGTACATGGATCTTAGAAAAATAGAGGACCATGGGTAACCCAGGTAATTTCTAAAGTAAGGACATGTTCAACACAGCATTGTGGGCCAAAAGGCCTGTATTGTCCTGTAGGTTTTCCATGTTTCTATGGAACTGAAAACAGGGAACGAAATTCTACTCAATGGGGAGTCAGCTCAGATTAGGTTGAAATGGAAGGCAGGAGAAAAGGAGCTGCTACAAATGTGAAGAAAAGCAACAGTCCTTTGGATCATCTGAAGTTTATGGAAAGGAAATGTAGAATAATCTCAGAAGTGCCTTCAAGTAGTGCTTAGTCAACAAAGGCGGGTTTGGAAATTACAGAATTTTGATTCTTAGCAGCTCTAGGCAGTATAAAAGGAGGTAAAAATAGATGATTCTCGGCTGTTTTTTGGGTCAGAAAGGCTCCAAACTGGTTGAGTTTCAGACAATTTACAGGGAAAACTATTAATGCTGGTGGTTTGCAAATGAGTTTGTGGCAAGAACTGATGATGGTTTTGGTCATCCTAATTTTTTTTTGAAGGCAACTTTTGATCATCCAGTATGAATTGTTGGACAAGCATAGGACAATTTATGGATTCTATGAGAAGGAAGAGAGGTAGTGGTGAGCTAGATCTGTGTATCACGTGCTAGCTAATGCTGTCTTCTCTGAGGAAAAGCATGTAAATGAGAAAGAGAAGGAAGATAAAGATAGATCCTTCAGGAGCAACAGAGGGGAAACTGCAAGGATAAGGAACTCAATGCTAATATTCTCCAGCTATTATTATATAAATACAAATAGAATCAGATGAGCACAATCATCCTAAATAGCTGGCCATAGGTGGAGAGATATTGGGAGAAAATGGTATGGTTAACTACATCAAAGGCAGTGAGGAAGGACAAGGAAGGCAAACTTATGATGTTTTGTTTGATGAGAACAATTACTTCAAATTTTGCCTATAATGCATTTAGATTATTCAGTCTGGTTTGTTATACTGTAACTTCATCATTTTGACATGATGACAATGGCAATACATTGTTGTAGAGTTGCAGTCTATTCCATAGAAGCTCTGGGGAGCTCTTGGTAACTGTTGCTCACCTAAAAGTTAAAACTTACAATACATTCAGGAATTACCTTTGAGAGAAATTTTTGATTTTCTTTTGGTTTAAGAGGAGCCTCTAAAAATCAAGAGAGAGAACTTTTAGTATTTTTTTTCTTTAAGTAAAGAACAATCTGTGGAGGATTTCAGTAGGTCAAACAGGAAAGGAATTGACACTTCAGATCAATATCCTTCATTAGGGCTGAGAGTGGAGATGAAATGACCAGTATAAAGAGGAGAAGAGAGTGCTGGGAAAGAACTTGGTTGATGTTATTCACTTGGATTGTCAGAATACCTTTGACAAACTGTCACACATGACACTTTTAAACCAGTCCGCATGCTGCTCGATGCAATGTTCTAGCCGGTATAGAGGACTGGCTGACTGGCAAGAGTGGGGATAAAGGGGTCATTTTTTGGATGGCCTCTTATGACTAGTGGAGCTGTGCAGGGGTCAATGTTAGGACAACAACTTTAATGATCTGGAAGAAGTAATTGATGGCATTGTGGTCAAGTTTTCCGACAGTACCAAGATGGGTGAAGATATAGGTGGTAAGCAGGGACAGGATGTCTGCAGCAGGACTTGGACAGGTTGGGAAACTGGGCAAAGATCTGGCAATTACACATTTTGGTAGGAAGAATAAATGTGAAGAAATAGGGAGAGAGTTTAGAAATTGGAGGTACAAAGGGAATTGGGAGTCCCAGTCAAGTTCCATTTCCACTGGGACTTATCCTGGCAGGAGAAAAGGCTAAGAATGGACAGGTTGATGTGGGAATGGCAAGAGGAATGGAAATGGCATCCACTTCCTTTTTCTTTCATCTGATGTTTGATTTGGGGAATCTCACAGAGGTGGGTACATGATGGCATGGCAAACTTTAAAGCTTGATGAACATTCAGTCTTAAGTAGACCATCCAGATTTTATTAGCATAAATAATGAACATATCACCACTACTTTGACAGAGGGAGAGCCTAAGGATTGCATAGCATGGGTCAGACCCCATCCTTGGCTGTGTACCTTGCTAAACAATGTAGTAGTAATGATGGACCTTTTGGGCAATGTAGATAAAAGCATATCACCAGATGATAATTGTTCACATTGAAATATTTCATCACATTCAATATAATTTGTGGAGACAGAAGTAACTGTGGTTCATTATGAAAATAAGACAGGAAAGGAGAGTTGAAGTAAGTGATCTGCCATGCTCTTATTGAATGGTAGAGCAAGTTCTGGAGCTGGAATGGACTTTTCCTTCCATTACTTTTTTGAAAGAACTTCTAGTGAGTTCAAATAATGGTCATAGTGACCTAGAGTCATAGAAAATTGCAGCACAGAAACAGAACTTTTGGCCCATCTAGTCCATACTGAAACCATTTACTAGTGGGCAATGCACAACGGGATTGCTGCAAAGGCTGTGTCCCTGAAGGTCACCCAGAAATTTGTGTGAATAAATTTCACTTGTAAAACATTTAAAGAAAAGATTGCTCTAAGTTATTATTCTGAAAGATGACACTTTGCAAATCCTTCAGTGACATATGTTCATTGGCAAATGTCAGCTGAAAAGGTCAGGAACAGGAGAATGAAGTACAATGGTTAGCACAATGCATTACAGTACAGGTGACTCGGGTTCCACCGCCGCCTGTAAGGAGTTTGTATGGTCTTCCCGTGACCACGCCGGTTTTCTCTGGGTGCTCCAGTTTCCACCCACAGTCCAAAGATGTAACCGTCGGTTGTTTAATTGGTCATTGTAAATTGTCCTGTGATTAGACCGGAATTAAATCGAGGGGTTGCTGGGCGGTGTGGCTCGAAGGGCCAGAAGGACCTATTCTGTGCTGTGTCTCAATAATAAATAAATAAAGGGAACGCAAAACCAAATAATAAGGAGTAACTGGAAATACATTGACATCATGAATCAAACATGAAAACAGGGAAAGGAAAACTTTTGAATCAGTTAAATGTCTCCAAATAATTTTCTGCAAATCCATTTGGACAGAAGATTGGACTCTTCTCTATCTTAACAACTACAACTAGATAAATGTTTATAACAAAAGGTCAAGATACACTGTAAACGAGTGATTGCAAAATATAGTGTCATCTTCCAAAGAGCGTTTTAGGCTACTGGAATGTCTTTTTTTTTTCCTTTGCTATTCTTTAGAGATTGCTGTCATGAACTCTGAAGTTTAATCATGTTCCCTTGCACAACACTAAGTGGAGGAGAGTCATGGACACAAATTGGAACATGTAATTGTATTCATACCTTTCAAAACAACTTAGTTGGGAAAAATGACTAGTTCTTCATCAAACTGTTGGAAATTCAAACTAAGTGAATGCAGACATCCCCTACTTACTGGATCCATACTCTAGCTTTGCTCTCTTTCTGGACAGCCGTTGAAGTTTCAAGGTGGAGCTGAACTTTTATGAGACTTCTGAGTGGTTGGTTATACTGGGGATTACATCTTGCATCCCATTGCCTTGAATAACATCTGTAAGTAGAGAGAATTATAAAGTTCAAAGTCCAAGGAAAAATTTATTGTCGGAGTACATACTGTATGTGTCACCACATATGACCCCGAAATTCTTTATCTGCGTTTATACTTAGCAAATCTATAGAACAGTAACTGTAAGCTGTAAACATCAGGAACTGTTAACTATAAACAAACAGTGCAAATGCAGATATAAATAAATAGAAATAAATAACAAGCATTAAATAACAATATAACAAAGTCCTTAAATGAATCCTTAACTGAGTGTAGCTATCCACTTTTGTTCAAGAGCCTGATGATTGAGGGATAGTAAATGTTCTTGAACAGTTATACATTTATTTATAAATAAATTTACAATTATTTAGGATCCATTTAATGTTTGTAATTATTTACAAATGGCCTTATGTGTTTTTAGTTTCAATAACATTTCATTTCATTTATTTTTAATTTTAAACTTTTCTTGTTATGCATCTCAAATTTTAAGATGGTTAAATATTTCTGAATGTCAAAAAAATACATGTGTTTCTCAAAGCACTTTCCAACATCCCCAATATTTTTCAATGAAGTAGATAAGACCTTAAATAACTCCATCTATCATACATTGTGAATGGACGATATGTAGTCAATTATTGACTTGGATTTTTCTGCCACTGACCTAATGCCTGTGCTCTGGCACATATTATTGCTTATCCAGACTTATTTCAACTGTATACTGAAGGCTGTTCATATTTGGTGAGGTGGTCCTAGAACTGAGCTACAAGTGTAAGGCCTTGACTGGACAGAATGGAGTTATCCAGATGGCCCAGAACAGACACCACTCTTAAAACTCCTCTAGAAGTTTCCATGAAATAGAATACCAGGAGAAAATAAAACAAAATGTAACTACTTGTCCAGACTTGCCCATATTCTTCTCTTCTGTCATGTTGAGGCCACTCTCAGGTTGGGGGAGCAAAGACTCATATTCCATACAGGAAGCCTCAAACCTAATGGCATGAATATCAATTTCTCCAGACTGCTGGTAATTTTCCCCTCCCTCTTCCCTCTTCTTTAATTACCAACTCTTACCTGCTCTCCTCACCTGCCTATCACTTACCCCTGGTGCCCCTCCTCCTTCCTTTTCTCCCATGGTCCACTCTTCTTGCCAATCACATTCTTTCTTCTCTAGCCCTTTGCCATTTCCAACTATCACACCTCACCCCCATCTTCTTTCTTCATCACCTCCTCCTCGTCAACCTGGCTTCATCTATCCCCTTCGAGTTTCCCTTCCCAATACCCCTTCTTATTCTGGCATCTTCCTCTTCCTCTCCAGCCTTGATGAAGGATCTTGACCCTGAAACATTGGCTGTTTATTCATTTCCATAGATGCTGCCTGACCTGCTGAGTTCCTCCAACATTCTGTGTGTGTTCTTTAATTTGGCATCACGTTTGGCATAGACCTCGTGGGTTGAAGGACTTGTTCCTGTTTTACTGTTTTATGTTGTTTAAAAAAATAGTCCATTTTAGTTTATCTAATGGGCTTTAAAAATAGTCCATTTCAAAAAGAGTCCATTTTAGTGTATCTTAATGGGCTTTTCTTTGAAACTGTTAGTGTTTCTTTGATGCCTCTGAGCTTGTTTTGCAAGTTTACCTAGAGACAGGAAAGAAAACATGGTAGAGGTTCCAATTTTCCCTCCCAAGCAGATCTGAGATGTCCAGTTAGCAGCATAAAGCAGCAGGTCTGGCCTCTCTGGAGAAGAGCACTGTCCAACACTGTGAGAGTGGGTCCCAGTGGCAACCTCTGGATCTTCATAGCATCAATAGATTCAAACCAGCCAGAGTAGGCTCATTTGATTGGAGGAGGCAGTAAATGGATGATGTCACAGCAGAAGCAACCTCAGATGACTTTGTGACCATAAGGAATCATTCTGTACTTTCAGGCCCAAAAAATATAAAGTGATTCTTACTACAGGGCTCTCCTTGGGAATTATAATCAACAAGTAAGGGGGAGAAAGTGCATTCATTTTCAGCTACACAGAAGGCATCAAAGATGAATTTACTTTCTAGAAGCCCACTAAGATATCTGAATTAATTGGAGCAGCTATCAGAATGGAGAAGACCACAGAGGAAAAATGAGGAGCCATAAGATTTTGGATAATGTTTCCCATAGTGCCATTCCCTTGTTTTTCCCATTTGGGAAACTTCAGAATCTCTGGAGCTCTTCTTCATCCTGTTGTAGAGCTGAAACCAAGTGGTGGCCATGTAAGTTTTTTACTCAGAGAGCGGTGACTGCGTGGAATGGGCTGCCGGCAATGGTGGTGGAGGCAGAAACGATAGGATCTTTTAAGAGATTTTTGGATAGGTACATGGAGCTTAGAAAAATAGAGGGCTATGGGTAAGCCTAGTAATTTCTAAGGTAGAGACATGTACAGCACAAATTTGTGGGCCGAAGGGCCTGTATTGTGCTGTAGGTTTTCTGTGTTTCTATGTTTCTATGTTAATGTCCAGCTGTCCAGCCGATGCTTTCAAATGATCTTGAGATGTGTCTTGAAGAATTAGATGCAACACAAAAAAGTACTTTTCATAGCTCCTAGAAGTGGCATTGGTGTAGTAATCAGCTTTGATATTTAAAGGAATAACAGATTTTCTAAAAATATGGAATATGTTAACAATGAATGTGCAATGAATATTTTTGCGAACCATTAAATGCAGACTTTGTGTGGCTAGACCAAAAGTATGTGGTGTCCTTTCTTATTTGTCTATGGTACATGGATGTGTATTTTATTGCACAGTTCTGATGATCAAAAATGCATGATGAAAAAAGATAAAAAGAAATGTGTGGTTCCATTTCACTTGAAAAGAATGATCACAGCATTCTCCACAGACAAAAGCCTCCCGCGCTCTCAAGAATTTACTTTGATTGAAGCATTATTTCCCAGCAGTTGCCATGGGGAGTAAAATTACACACAGCGCACATACAGATTATGCTTTCGGATAGGAATGGCATGGTAGCATCGTGCTTAGCCCAGCGCTTTACAGTACCAGCAAACAGGGCTCAATTCCCACCACTGCTCGTGACTGTGTGGGTTTCCTCAGGCTGCTCCAGTTTCCTCCCACAGTCCGAAGACATACTGGTTAGTAGGTAAATGGGTTATTGTACATTGTCCCGTGATTAGGCCAGGAATAAATCAGAGAATTTCTGGGAAGCACGGTTCGAAGGGCCAGAAGGATCTATTGTATGCTGTATCTCAATAAATAAATAAATAAGGAGTCAGGCACATGTATAAATGACCAACATCTTTTCACAAAATCAAACTATTATTTGTGAAGTTTTATTCTCACCTTGTTGTCATATTTCACTGCAATTGTGCATCAGTTTTATAATCTGCAGACTGTTATCATAACTATTTGCCTTTGCATCATGAACAGCGACTCATAAATATACTGCTATTAGTCTTTGACAGTTTTTTGCTGTTCTAAAGCTGGATACTTTATTGAATATATCTATGTTCTATGACTGACTAAAGCCAGGTACTGTATCTCTTTATGGGATTTATTTGAGTTTTATAACTGACTATTTTACATTGCTCTGAATAGAAGTATTTAGATGAAAACCTTATTTCTGTACTGACGGTTATGGCAAAAAATCCATTACTAAGTAAGATTATTAAGTAGTTCCAATTTATTCATTACCTTTAAAGCCAGACGTATTGTCAATGGCAAGTGTAATTACTGAACATGTAATTTATTTCGTAAACATTTTCACTGATCAAAGTCATTGAGTTGCGTGTCACATATCATTTTGCACTTTTATCATATCAGTGGGACTGACAGGTCCCTAATCTCAGTCTCAGTGCTTTCACCCTTCTTGAACTTTGCCACCACGCAGGTCATTTTCTAATCATCTGGGACCAGCGGCTGGTCCAGTTAAATCCTAGTGAGTCGATAGATGCGATAATAGCTGTAGGCACATTTCTTCAAAACTCTGGGGAGGACACCGTACGAGTCAAAAGATTTGTTTGGGTCGGGTTTCAATATATGAAACACAATATTCTCCACAGACTACATAAGGTACTGCAAAATCAAGTAAAAGTTATCACTGGCTTTAAAAAGAGGAAGTTAAAATAATAGTAAACTAAAAGAACTGGTGAAAACCTTTTGAATTTAATTTACTGTCAATTGAGTATATGTGCATAGTCATTCATTGTAGTAAATGGAAACAATAATGAGCAGGATAAGATTTTTAAGCTTTATCTGGCTTATCAACCACATTTATGTATGTTGCTTAATACAATATCACCTCTCTATAGATGAATACATGTGATTGACCTCTTCATAGTGGAGAAAAGATGTTAAGTCACCCATACTTTATCACTGTACATACTTTATACAAAACTAAGTGAAAGAACTGACCAGCTCTGTAGAATGAACATATTAAATAAAGGTCAGGATTGATTTCTATCCTACAGTAGATAATGGCTACAATTTATATTTTTCAGAGAACTTCCATTTCTAGAGCACTTATCATATCACCCCTGAGGTGTCCTGAAGCACGATAGCAAATGCAGCACTGATTTTCTGAAGAAAATGCGGCAGTCAGTCTACTATCGCAGTTTCCGATTAACAAAAGTGTGACAACAACAAAATAACTTGCTTTAGCATTTTTGCATAAAGGTCAAATAGGAGCCAGGGCACCAAATATAACTCATCTATTAAACTTCAAAATACTGAAATGGGAATTCTAAATCCACAAGTTAAAGCAGAGAAGGCCTTGAGACACCATTTGAATAACAAACAACACCTTTGAAAGTGAAGCACTCAGTCTATAATACACTGAACTAGGAGCTTAAGTAATCGTTTCTCAACTTTCTGGCATGGAACGGGAAACAGGAGCTTTCTGACTTTAAGTGTTACCAAATAAGCAACTTGTAGGATAATCATTTGCTTTAATGCAGATGACATAGTGAACTGATTAAATTGGGCTTTTGGAAAAATCATCAAAGGCTTCTCACATTTCAGCACACCTGAAACCCTAATTATGTAAAACTTTCATTTTGTCATCTTATAGACATAAAGAATACAAAAGGAGGAAATCTATCATCTTATCAATTCTATATTGCTGGCACTGAAGTGTAAGTCTGCAAATTAATGAAAGCAAAGAGATGTAGATGAGGTGGAACAGTGATGAAGTTCTCTGAGAGGAATCTTTACAATATTTTTATGTGCAGATGGTCATAATGTGCAAATAGTTTAAAACTTAATGTTGCAATAAGTTAATTTATTCCTCTACTTGCTTTTGTTTTATTGATTGCCATTTCTGCAAATGTAGTTTGAGCTAAAAACATTTTGTACTACAGCACATTATTTTTATTTTCTATAAAAATGCAATAATGCAGATAAAAAAAACCTATGGCAAGTAGATGAGAGTACTTTAGGCATGTAAATGTACTTTCTGGGCTCAGAGAAGCAAAATTGCTTTGGTTGAATGTGTTTGCATTTAAAAAAAATATTGCTTTTAATTTTCAACTTCTTCAATTCTCTCACAATTTTGTTCTCTTAGACAAACATAAAATTAACAGTTAAAGAAAATTAAACCTACACAATGTGAGTCTGAGTTTGTCCCTGAAGTTGTGTAATAAAACCTGACACAATACTTAACCTCACTTTGCACTTCCATTAGAATTGTATGGTTTGCTTTGTGTTCAATGGCGTTCACGTAAGACTCATTTTCAGTTGGAAGTTTAGCATTGGGAAGGGATGATGCAGGACTGGAATGTAATTGGGATAGGCCTCTTGGTTCATGGTGCTGTGCTGAGTTAATGAAGCTAATGTTACCTAATCACTTCTTCTTGCAGATAGATCATGGCCCACCATTCTCTTCATGTACCTATCTAAGAGTCCCTCAAATGCTTCTGTTCTATCCACCTCTGTCAGGCAGCACATTCCAGGCACCTACAACCTGTGTGTGAAAATAAAAACTTCCCAGCACATCTTCTTGGAACTGTCACCTTAAATACCTGCCCTCCAGTATTACACAGTTTACCCATGGGTAAAATATACTGGCTGTGTACTCTACTTATGCCTCAAGATTTTATAAATATCTACCATGTCTACCCTCAGCTTGTATAACCTTTCCTTCAATCGCAATCTCTCTGATCCAGGCAGCATCCTGGTGAATCTCTTCTGTACCTTCTCCATTCTATTTTCTATAATGAGGTGACCAGAACTGAATGCAATGCTCCAGATACAGCCTAACTAGAGTTTCATTAAGCTGCAACATAACTTCCTGACTTGTGAACTGAATTCATTGACTAATAAAGACAAGCCATAAGCATTCTTTTCCATCCCATTGGCTTGTGCAGCCACTTTCACTGGGTTATGGACCTGAACCCCAAGATCCCTCTCTCCATCAATGCTGTTCAGGCTCATGTCATACGAAATTGCTAATTTATAATATAAAAACAATGGGTAAAATGAGGAGATGTTCAATAAATTTTGGTAAAATGGCTGTTTATAATATTGATATATATCTGGGTATTGATCGACACTGATGATGAATTTTTGTTTAATTTGTTGAAGATGAAGTTTTACAGTGCACCACAAACAAGAGGCACCTCAGGCAAAACCTCAAATTAGAAGAGTGACATTTACACAATGGCAGAGAATGTTTTGCATTTGTTTACTATGATATCTTTCCATTGCCTCAATACGAGCATATGGCCTAGTATGAAATTGATTGCCCTCGAGCCATTTTAACAATCCAGTTTGTGTCACAGTTTTTGATGTGGTTGCTATGCTGAGTAGGGAACCAGATGTTTGAACTTGTACAACTAAAAGCACCAGTCACCTAAGACATGATTCTGATATTGGCACCTGAAAGGCAAAGCTTCCATCACAATCCTGCCCCACCCCTTTAAAAACTCAGTTGAAGTGCTCAGGACTGGCAGTATGTGGGTAGTACATCAGCTGTACATGAATTTATGCAGGGCTGATCCTTTGATTACATCACTGAGTTCATCACAGTCACCTAGATTTCTCTGTAGTAGCTATGATCTTCCTGTTGTAATTTGTAGCATGACTGATTGGAGGAATCACTGGGACGGGGGGGGGGGGATGGGGGGGATGTGTGTGTGTGTGTGTGTGTATTGCAGGAGAAGGGGAAGATTTGGTGGGGTAGGAGAGCTGAGAACTAAACCTATGCATAGCTTAAACATAGTTGACATCAGCTGAGGAACTTTGTAATTCAGTGTAATTTTCAATGACCAAACTCCAAGAAGACTTCAGAACTGTGCATTTCTAACTTGTCTCTTCTCAACATCTTAATTGGAGTGAAAGCAGATCAGGCAATGTAGCAGGCCAAAGAATTTGAATTAAATTCCTCTATTAATTTAGTTCCTCTGTTAATTTAGTGATGCTAACTCATTTGGGTAATTTAAAATTCCTTTACTCATTTAGAGAAACATTGAATATTCTATTAGTATATTTTATGAATCATTATGATCATTTAGTTTGATTTCACTTTTTTGTATCCTTAATTAATGCACATTTCCTTAATGAAATACAATATACTTCTCAGTGAAAGAAAAGACAAGCAGAATTCAGGCAGCAAAACCTTCATATTTGCTGTGTGGCAAGGTGCAAATTTTTAATTGTGCTTTGTTATTATAAGCTACTAATTTTTAGCAGTGCGTGAGGAAATAGAAAGTAAGACAGCATATTTCTCACGTAGAAGGAGAACAGTATACGTGCAGTAAGAATTACCTTGCACATTTCAGGGGTCAGTGAGGCACAGACTAATCATTTATCAGGCAAGAAATGCATGCTTTAAGAACTCTGCAAGAAAAACAAGAGCGCTAAACTTTGGAGGTGCTACCAAATTGTTTCTTTGCATGTCCAAAAAATTTCAGTTTTATTGGTATGAATTCATACATAAACTGAAAGCAGAGATATCTGACAGCACTGCAAGAGAGTGATTAAATCCTGTATTGTCTAAGGTAGCAATAAAATTCATGCAAGTCCAGTTAATTTATGTTAGTAGAGTTAGGTGAAGAAAAAGAACGTTTTTGATCAGCTTGACTGAGTTGGGAGCGGTTGGAATTTTCAGACTAATTTGACCTGTGCTGACCCAAGCACATTGAACTTGATCCCAGATCAAATCACTGAAATTGTGAGGCTGCCACCTATTGTATCGAAGAAAAAATAGCTCAGCCCTAAGTTTTTCATCAGAAGTTGATTTGTATTTTTTGCTGAACGTTTTCAACTGCTGATACTCAGACGGGAGAATTTGGTAATTGAGAGATGTAGCCTGGTGCAGCCATATCAGCACATTTTCAATCTTTAATTTTTTGGACTATGTGCAATGTCTTTGTGGCTGAATAATGAAGTCATGATCCATATACGTTTTTCATTATAGAATATCATCACATATTCTCAAGCTGAATTTGTTATATGCGCTAATTTTTTTGAAAAATGTCAGATGTTTATTGAGGTCACAATATCTGATTATCTTGTGCACTGTACATCTTGTTTACAACTAATATATTAGCTTGAGAAGAGAAAACATTTTTATTTAGATCAAGTGTCTGCAGTGTTGTAAATATGAAGAGGGCTGCAGAATACTGCCAGAGAGAATATTAATTGTCGGCCTTTTTCAGAAAGTTGACAAAAAGACAAGTTATTAGCATGATGCCCAAATACAGTGAATTCCAGTTAATTGGGCCATTGACTAATTGGGGCAGCTGCTTACTTGGGACAACTCCTAAAGAACAAAACTGAATCAAGAAAATAGGATTCCCTTTGTTTATTTGGGAAACTGTGCCGCTTACTTGGGGCAGGAGACTATTGCCAAACAGTTTCTAACTAAAGTCAGGCATATGCACTTGTGCGGCTGTTAAACACTACACAGTGCTTAAAGCAAACAATTTTTAAAGATTGTCAGTTGCTTGTGCTTGTGTTCAAAAACATGTGAAATTTATCACTCAAACACGAGGAAATCTGCAGATGCTGGAAATTCAAGCAACACACACAAAATGCTGGTTGAACGCAGCAGTCCAGGCAGCGTCAATAGGAAGAAGTATGGTCGACGTTTCGGGCTGAGACCCTTCATCAGGATCACTGATGGTTGGCGAGAAGTAAGCAGTAAGACAATTCAGAATTGTTTTGCTCACTGCAGTTTCAAGCATTCAGGCGTGGAGATGCCAGAAATGACTGGGAGCGAAAATGAAACAATTCCACTACTTCAAAAGTTAGGGACTATGAAGAATTTGAAGGTATTGACAGCAGCTTGAATGTTACAATGAAATGAAGATTTGGAGGATGCATTTGTCAAAAGCAATGTATGAAGGCAGTCCATTATCTGACTGATTCTGTTCATTTCTGAATCTGAATCAGATTTCATTTAATCACCAGCTTAAGTTATGAAACTTGTTGTTATGTGGCAGCATTACATTGCAAAACATAATATTAAAAATTGTGAATTATGGTAAATATAATATATACATATATCTGTGTATAAATATTAAGAACAAATACAGTTTTCTAGTATTATAATAGTATTGATAGTGTTGAACTTCATTCTGAATTTCATTTAAATACTGTACATAATTTGTTACTCAGTTAAATGGCAGTCTTTTTTATACCTTTTTAACAATTTCCATGAAATTTCTGCTAATTGGGGCAACCAGTTGATTGGACCAGAATATACTGGTCCCATTGTCTAATTTACAGGAATCCACTGTATTTAAATGGAGTTCTGCTGTTGCTTTGGGCTCATTAAGGACTCGGTAAATCCATGGAATATCAGGGATATTACATTTACTTCTTAAACAATGCCCTGATAAACATACTGCATGCTTTTTTTAATGAGTTCATCAATTAAAGAGAATATTGTTCATTTGAGAGAAACTTGAAAAAATCTGCTGAAAATTTGCAATTTATTCAAACACTAACCGGAGAAACAGTTACACCCTTTTGTGCATTCCTTTTTTTCCTTTCTTTTTTATAATGCTCACTGATCTTCTGCAATTTCAGAACACTTTCTTTCCTTTTCTTAAAAGCAAAAATGAGATATTTCAGATGAACAAATGTCAAATAGCACTGAATGATCAGTAGTTTATTAGAAGTATAAATGTAATAATCCAAGTTATCATCCTGTCACAGCTGTGAGAATTTCTTAGCCTGTCTCACAAACTTCGTACATGTATACATTTGATTTCTTTGATTTTTTTTCTCTGTCTCACTGTTTCACTTTCCTTGATGTGTTTGCAAAGCACGGAATAGGTCTTGAAAGGAAAGTAACCCCTCCAGGCAAAATATTTTCCTCAGATTGCCTTTGAGATGTCTGCTGCGGGGGAAAAGATTTTGGAACTGTTTCAAATTCAATAGACTGGGAGATTTTCTTCAAACAATCTTGGCAAATTTAACACTTCAATGGTCACTGGCAGCCACTAATTAATGTTGCAGACAGAACCTGCAAAGCATGAATTAAACAGATTTCCTTCAAGGCTATTACATTCTTATATTTATTCCAACACAGTTTGCATGCAATTAGCTGTTTGATTATGGGTGAAGTGTTTGTGAGAAAGGGGCTGTTCCAGGACAAGTTGTTGGTGGGATGAGAAAGGGGCACAGACATGATTCAGGAGTCTGCTTCCTACTTGCTAATACTTGCTGGTAGCTTACAACTCCCCACACTGCCTGCTTTTGTGTCATATTGCTTTCAGTGATATGAATTGTCTGTGGTCCCTCTGCAATCCGAGCTGGATTGTATGTCCGCCCCAGTTACTGATATTGGCCTCCCTGTGCTGTGATAATGGTTTTGGTGGGCAATCAGTTGCGATGCCTTTTCGACTTATCTCCCATAATAGATTGTCCTCCTCAGGCAAAATTGAATAACCTGAGACACGGCCTGAAGGCAGGCGATGAGAATTCAATAAGTCTATGGGGTCAATGTCTTGTCATTTTGCCAAGCAAGTAATTATTCTGTACTAACATTCTGTAATAGAAGCAGGAAACTGCTGGTTACACCTTCATCCCGGGAAGTCACCTCAGCACAAATACTCACAAACAAGCTCTTTCTCCTCTCCTTCAAATGCCCCCTTGTGCACTTTTGCACTTCCCTTCATGTTTTGAAATTGACAGAGAGATTTTTGCAAGAAGCAATATACTGTGATGCGGCTGGACTTCGCAATTTCCACTAATTGCTAAATTTAAATTGTGTGTGTTTTTTTGGAAGGAACCCGTTCACTTCAGTCAAAGCTAGAGGAGGGGCAAAAAAAAAGAGATGTTTTTCTCTTGAGGTCAATGTGCAAAAGAGTAATGAAGAAGCTGAGCTAAGAGCAGAATAAGCACTTTCCATGACTGATTGTCGATTGATTAGAAAAGGGATGTCTCTGGACAGTCACCCTTCAGTATTCTTTTTGACAAGTGAGCGCCGCTCCTGACAAGAAAAAGTGTTTTAATCTGCATCAATTTGGTTTGTTAACTGTGACAAAACTCAAGTTAATACTGATCATGTCCAGCTGTCAATGTTGATTCACATCCCTGATATTAGAAAATCCAACTCTTCTAATGCACTTCATTCTTCAGGAGATCGTATCAATTATTGAAGACAAGCTTGTATTTAATGATTTCTGTGTCCTCTGCATATGTTAATGCAATTTCTTAACAAATAATCAAAAACATATTTTGGTCCTTTAACCTTTTCTATTTCCATTGTGAAGCTGATAGTTTCTTACCGAATTCGTCTTCATTTGTATTGTATCCTATTAAGCTTTATAATGTATATCATATCACCTTTGACCCTGGGAGGATTTGTGGGAAATCCTGTTACACTTCTTATAGTCCAGGGTAATTACCTTTCCTAATGATTCTGCCAGACACAAGCAATGTCTCTACTGATTAGGTCCACCAGGATTTTGCTGAAGATGTCATGCCATATATACATGGTTCCATTAATACTATTTTAAAAACAGGATAAGACACTTTAAGCAATAATCAGCCAAAATGCTATAAAACATATCGAATGCAATATCAAGAGATAAGATGGAATGGTGGTCTGCTGCACAATATAACCAGGAATACCTATTTATATTCTAATTTGCTATAAATGTGTTGTGTAACATTTGACCTACAATGTAAGAACCTATTTCCTGTTAGCTGCTGCACCATTTTGAGTTGGTATATATCTAGCTCCAGTTAACTCTGTTGATCCTTCATGGTCTGTTAGCTGACCTTCGGGACAAGGGCCCCAAAAGTCTGTGAGGTAGCCACTTCAGCAGAAGCATTGGGGACCAGCCTATTGGTGTTGGCCCTGCCAAATTTTGCCAGATGAGGGAGATGAATCAAATTCTGTAAGTATGATCCCGGTTGCAGGCGCCTTGAGGAGCCTGTTTGTTTGAGGATTTGACCTCAGACAGAGTTATACTGGGGCTAAATTCTGAGGTGACAATTTTTAATCAGGGAGTGCATGAGCATGTAATATTTTAATTAAATATTTAATAACTCCTTACAGGCCAGCTAACTGGTAGTACACATGTACCTTTAAGAACTGAGAATGTTCTATGCTTTGGACTACCGTTGAGTTTCAGATTGGCTGCCTTCAATAAAACATGTTCTGTGAAGCTTTTCATTAACCAAAAATATTAACTCACAAACAAGAGAACATCTGCAGATGCTGGAAATCCAAGCAACACACACAAGATGCTGGAGGAACTCAGCTGGCCAGGCAGCATCTATGGAAAAATATACAGTCGACGTTTCGGGCCGAGACCCTTCGGCAGAACTAATGTTAACTCTGTTTTTCTCTCCACTGATGCTGTTTGCCCTGTTAGGGTTTCTGCTATGGTTGAGCTGTTCCATTGCCCACTTGGTATGAGCAATAGTGTTTGCTGCACCAGCAAAGGGAGCCTCAAATACTTCACTGAGGCAGGGGGTTGGGCTGTGAGGGTAACGGGAGACAGAAATTAAACATGGTGGGACAAAAGAAACAGGTGTTCTGAGTATGAGCTTGTCTGGTGAAGTTGGCAGGAGGTAGTCACGTGAAAATGGGCAGGCTCACTCATATGGAATGTGACCAGTTGTTTCTGAAGGTGACCGATACCATGCGTACAGTGCCTGCACAGCAGTTAACTTACCAAGAGATCTTGCCTGCCAAACCACATTTCAAATCCCACCACAGCAGCTGTGAAATTTAGATTCCGTTAATAATCAGGAATTTGGCTGCATGGTCACATAATGGTTAGCGAAACCATATTCCAGAGATAGTGACCCTGAGTTTATTTCCTGCCATAGTCTGTAAGGAGTCTGTATGTTCTCCCCATGACTGTATGGGTTTCCTGCAGGTGCTCTGATTTCCACCCAAATTACATAAGACCAAAATTCACACTCCCCTGTCCCCCACCATGTTCCACTTGCTTCTCACTTTTCTTCTACAGTATCTCTCTCCTTTGTCTTCCACTATCTATCATTCACCCGCCAGTATCTCCTAACTCCATCCCAACTCCCTTCCAACCAACACACACAAAATACTGATGAACTCAGCAGGCCAGGCAGCATCTATGGGAAAGAGTACAGTCAATGCTTCAGGCTGAGACCCATCGGCAGGACCCTTAGGCTCCCTTCCCCTACCAGGGTCCACCGTTTCAAAGATGTAGGGGTTGGTACATTAATTGGTCACATGGATGTAATTGAACTGTTGGGCTGGAAGAGCCTGTAACTGTGCAGTATCTCTAAAACAAAAGTATTGCCTAAAGAAATGGTCACAACATTGTCAGGTTATCATTTTCAAACAGAATAGAATCAGAATCAGGTTTATTATCACCGGCATGTAATGTGAAATTTATTAACTTAGCAGCAGCAGTTCAATGCAATTCATAATATAGAAGAACATAAATAAATAAATAGATCACAGTATGTATGTTTAATGGTGATTAAAAATTGTGCAAAAACAGAAATAATATATATTAAAGAAAGTGAAGTACTGTTCAAGGGTTCCATGTCCATTTAGGAATTGGATGGCAGAGGGGAAGAAGCTGTTCTTGAATCACTGAGTATGTGTCTTCAGGCTTCTGTGTCTCCTACCTGATGGTAACAGTGAGAAAAGGGCATGCCCTGGGTGCTGGAGGTCCTTAATAATGGATGCTGCCTTTCTGAGACACCGCTCCCTGAAGATGTCCTGAGTACTTTGTAGGCTAGTGCCCAAGATGGAGCCGACTAAATTTATGACTCTCTTGCAGCTTCTTTCGGTCTTGTGCAGTAGCCTCCCCCCATACCAGTCAGTGATGAAGTCTGTCAGAATGTTCTCCACGGTACATCTATAGAAGTTTTTGAGTGCCTTCTGGTTCAGTAAAGTTCTATGGGAAAGAACTCTGCCACCCTTAATCGATCTGGTGACTCAAACCCACTTGATGTGATTGACATTGATTCCTTTTGGATTGGCCAGGCAGGCCGCTCGGTTGTTCCATTATAGCTGTACTTAAGCAGAGAATAGAACTGGATGAACCAGCTGGCATTGACATCCGCACTAAATTCAGACACAGCAATGACATTTCCAGCCCAACTGACCTTGTCAGTGTCCTTCCCGCAATCATCCAGGGACTGGGAGAGTCCCAAACTCTAGTTAGCCAACCGTCTGACATAGGAATCCTTGCAGAATAACATCTGATGGACAACATGCCAAGCCCTTTCATCACAATCAATCTGCTGGATGAACTCAGCAGGATGAACATTTGTGGGAGGAAAGGAATTATTGACATTTCAGGTGGAAACCCTGGAGACTGAGAGCGGAGGAGCCAGATGACCAGTGTAACGAGGAGAATGGGAGTGATGGAAAGGAGTCCGAGGTGATTGGTGGACTGAGGAAGGGTGTAAGATGACAGGCAGGTTGACACAGTGAAGGGAAGGGAGTGGGTGGAGTTAGGAGTTACTGCCAAGTGCTCCTGTCACATTTTGTCACCCTGTAACCTTATCCTTCAATCTCTCTGAATTATGGAGGACAGCATGTGTATAAATGTCTCTCTCCAGCAGACTTCATCATGATCATCATGACTCCAGTATTTCTACTATTTTTTAAAGTTTCTTAATTGTACATATGATTTTTTTATGTTCTGTCACCGAGCAGCAGTGAACCAGCAGTCGGGAAGTGGCCTGGTCGAGGGAAGTGCCTGGTGTGAAAAGTGCTAGTCTTTGGCTCGAGAGTCTTCGGCGAGCAGACTACGCCAGGCACAATTGCAGAGGGTGAAGACATGACCGCTAAGCTGATTCAGTGTGCTACGTGCATGATGTGGGAGGTCAGGGACACTGATGGTGCCCCCGGCTGCTACAGCTGTGGAAAGTGTGTCCAGATTCAGCTTCTGAAGGAGCATGTTGCAGCACTGAAGAAAGAACTGGATGACCTCAGGTTTATCCACAAAAACGAGCGTTTTCTGGACAGGACCTACAGTGAGGTCATTACACAGAGGATACCGAAAGAGAGAAAGGGGGCGATGATGAGGAAAGAAAGGATGCTTGAAGTACAGGAGACCCCAGGGGATGTACCTCTCGTAAACAGGTGTACCCTCTTGGAAGCTGTCAGGACAGAAGATACTGCCAGTCTGAGAGGTGGACAGGTCTGTGAGCCGAAAATTGGTGCAGAAGCAGAGCCGAGGAGTCAGACATCAGGAAAAGCCATGGTAGTGGGGGACTCCATAGTAAAAGGTACGGAAAGGGGTTTCTGTGGCAACAGGCGAGGTTAGAGAGACTGGGCTTGTACACGCTGGAATTAAGGAGATTGAGAGGGGATCTGATTGCAACATATAAGATTATTAAGGGATTGGACAAGATAGAGGCAGGAAATATGTTCCAGATGCTGGGAGAGTCCAGTCCCAGAGGGCATGGTTTGAGAATAAGGGGAAGGTCATTTAGGACAGATTTAAAGAAAAACTTCTTCTCCCAGAGAGTTGTGGGGGTCTGGAATGCACTGCCTTGGAAGGCAGTGGAGGCCAATTCTCTGGATGCTTTCAAGAAGGAGCTAGATAGGTATCTTATGGATAGGGGAATCAAGGGATATGGGGACAAGGCAGGAACCGGGTATTGATAGTAGATGATCAGCTATGATCTCAGAATGGCGGTGCAGGCTCGAAGGGCCGAATGGTCTACTTCTGCACCTATTGTCTATCGTCTATTGTCTATTTAAGGATGGTGTGTTGCCTCCCTGGTGCTAGGATCCAGAACATCACGGACCGATTGCAGGGAATCCTCAAGGGTGAAGGTGAACAGCTGGAAGTGGTAGTGCATGTCGGCACAAATGACATCGGGAAGAAGAGAAAGGACATTCTGCAGCAGGACTTCAGAGAACTCAGAAGAAGGCTGAAAAGCAGGACTTCCAGGGTGGTTATCTCTGGTTTGCTTCCAGTTCCTCATGCTGGAGAGGGCAGGAACAGGGAGATAATGGATCTGAATGTGTGGCTGAGGAACTAGTGCAGGAAGCAAGGATTTACATTCTTGGACCACTGGGATCTGTTTTGGGGTAGGGATGAATTGTACAAAAGGGACAGGTTGCACCTTAATAGGCGAGGGACCAGCATTCTGGCAGACAGGTTTGCCACTGCAACACGGATGTGTTTAAACTAAGTAGTGGGGGGGAGGGAATGAACTGGAAATATAAGGATGGAGTTAAAGGGGAAGTGAAAATAAGAAAATTTAAAAAGGACAACAGAATCAATGGAGTAGAAAGCTCAAGAAGAGATCATACAGTATGGCCAAGTGAAATAGGAATTGATATGAAAGGAGAGGGAAGTACCGAATTAAAAGTATTATATATGAATGCACGAAGTATAAGGAATAAAGTAGATGAGCTTGAGGCTCAGTTGGAAATTGGGTAGTATGATCTTGTGGGAATAACAGAGACATGGCTTCAAGCTGACAGGGCCTGGGAAATAAATATTCAAGGATATACATCTTATCGAAAGGACAGACTGACTGGCAGAGGGGGTGGGGTGGCTCTGTTGGTGAGGAATGATATTCAGTCCCTTGCAAGGGGGGGGACATAGAATCTGGGGATGTAAAGTCAGTATGGATAGAACTGAGAAATTCTAAGGGTAGAAAGACCCTAATGGGAGTTATCTACAGGCCCCCAAACAGCAGTCTGGATGTAGGGTGTAATTTGAATGAAGAGTTAAAATTGGCATGTTGCAAAGGTAATGATACAGTTGTCATGGGGGATTTCAACATGCAGGTAGACTGGGAGAATCAAAATGGTACTGGACCCCAAGAAAGGGAGTTTGTGGAGTGCCTCCGAGATGGATTCTTAGAACAGCTTGTACTGGCGCGTACCAGGGAGAAGGCAATTCTAGATTTAGTGTTGTGCAATGAACCGGATTTGATCAGGGACCTCGAGGTAAAGGAACCATTAGGAGGTAGTGACCATAATATGATATGTTTTAACCTATAATTTGAGAAGGAGAAGGGAAAATAGGATGTGTCAGTATTACAGTTGAACAAAGGGAACTATGGAGCTATGAGGGAGGAGCTGGCCAAAGTTCAATGGAACAATACCCTAGCAGGGAAGACAGTGGAACAAAAATGGCAGGTATTTCTCTGAATAATGCAGAAGGTGCAGGATCAGTTCATTCCAAAGCGGAAGAAAGATCCTAAGGGGAGTAAGGCCTTGGCTGACGAGGGAAGTAAAGGGCAGTATAAAAATAAAAGAGAAGTATAACATGGCAAAGATGAGCGAGAAACCGGAAGACTGGGAAGGTTTTAAAGAGCAACAGAAGATAACAAAAAAGGCAATACACAAAGAAAAAATGAGGTACGAAGGTAAACTAGCCAAGAATATAAAGGAGGATAGTAAAAGCTTCTTTAGGTATGTGAATAGCAAAAAAATAGTTAAGACCAAAATTGGGCCATTGAAGACAGAAACGGGTGAATTTATTATGGGGAACAAGGAAATGGCAGACGAGTTGAACAGGTACTTTGGATCTGTCTTCACTAGGGAAGACACAAACAATCTCCCAGATGTAATAGTGGCCAAAGGAACTAGGGTAAAGGATGAACTGAAGGAAATTTATATTAGGCAAGAAATGGTGTTGGATAGGCTGTTGAGTCTGAAGGCTGATAAGTCCCCGGGACCTGATGGTCTGCATCCCAGGGTACTTAAAGAGGTGGCTCTAGAAATCGTGGATGCATTGGTAATCATTTTCCAATGTTCTATAGATTCAGGAACAGTTCCTGCTGATTGGAGGGTGGCTAATATTGTCCCACTTTTCAAGAAAGGAGGGAGAGAGAAAACAGGGAATTATAGACCAGTTAGCCTGACGTCAGTGGTGGGAAGGTTGCTGGAGTCAATTATAAAAGAGGAAATTACGACTCATTTGGATAGCAGAAGAAGGATCAGTCCGAGTCAGCATGGATTTATGAAGGGAAAATCATGCTTGACTAATCTTCTGGAGTTTTTTGAGGATGTAACTATGAAAATGGACAAGGGAGAGCCAGTGGATGTAGTGTACCTGGACTTCCAAAAAGCTTTTGATAAAGTCCCACATAGGAGATTAGTGGGCAAAATTAGGGCACATGGTATTGGGGGCAGAGTACTGACATGGATTGAAAACTGGCTGACTGACAGGAAACAAAGAGTAGCGATTAATGGGTCCCTTTCGGAATGGCAGGCTGTGACCAGTGGGGTACCGCAAGGTTCGGTGCTGGGTCTGCAGCTGTTTACAATATACATTAATGATTTAGATGAAGGGATTAAAAGTAACATTAGCAGATTTGCTGATGACACAAAGCTGGGTGGCAGTGTGAAATGTCAGGAGGATATTATGAGAATGCAGGGTGACTTGGACAGGTTGGGTGAGTGGGCAAATGTATGGCAGATGCAGTTTAATGTGGATAAATGTGAGTTTATCCACTTTGGTGGCAAGAACAGGAAGGCAGATTACTATCTAAATGGAGTCAAGTTAGGAAAAGGGGAAGTACAATGAGATCTAGGTGTTCTTGTACATCAGTCAATGAAAGCAAGCATGCAGGTACAGCAGGCAGTGAAGAAAGCTAATGGCATGCTGGCTTTTATAACAAGAGGAATTGAGTATAGGAGTAAAGAGGTCCTTCTGCAGCTGTACAGGGCCCTGGTGAGACCCCACCTGGAGTACTGTGTGCAGTTTTGGTCTCCAAATTTGAGGAAGGACATTCTTGCTATTGAGGGAGTGCAGCGTAGGTTCACAAGGTTAATTTCTGGAATGGTGGGACTGTCATATGTTGAAAGATTGGAGCGACTGGGCTTGTATACACTGGAATTTAGCAGGATGAGAGGGGATCTGATTGAAACATATAAGATTATTAAGGGATTGGACACACTGGAGGCAGGAAGCATGTTCCTGCTGATGGGTGAGTCCAGAACTAGAGGCCACAATTTAAGAATAAGGGAAAGGCCATTTAGAACAGAAATGCGGAAAAACTTTTTCACCCAGAGAGTGGTGGATATGTGGAATGCTCTGCCCCAGAAGGCAGTGGAGGCCAAGTCTCTGGATGCATTCAAGAGAGAGTTAGATAGAGCTCTTATAGATAGCGGGTTCAAGGGATATGGGGAGAGGGCAGGAACGGGGTACTGATTGTGTATGATCAGGCATGATCACAGTGAATGGCGGTGCTGGCTAGAAGGGCCGAATGGCCTACTCATGCACCTACTGTCTATAACCATCTGATTGGCCTATAAGAGTTCTCTTTGCGAACTAGTTGACTTGATCAGCATTTCTGATCTGGCTATTGTTCACGATCACACTTAATTTAAAAAAGAATACAAAGATGGGCCTAGAAGAAAATGATAGACCCTTAATCAGGATTGGAAAGGGAGGGGGAATGAAGTCAGAATAAGAAGGTGGGGGAGGGGAAGGAGTACAAGCTAGAAGGTGAGGGGGAGGGTAGGTTGGTGGGTCAGGGTTGATGAAGTGAGAAACTGAGAGGTGCGACTCATTTCATCCACCTAGTCCCACGCACCTACCTTCCCCCTCACCTTTTAGCTTGTCCTGCCTCGCCTCCCATAGAGTCAGGTGGAGCCTGGTGGTGGGAGGGGAGCATGATAGTTAGAGACAGCTGTTGGAGGAAGATAAGCAGGAACACAGAGCACTGCTAGAATTGGACTTAAAGGAGGTGATAATGGAAAGAATTAGGGGAGAGGTGAAAGACACATGGAACCAGAACCAGATAGGGGAGGGAGACACGGGAAAGCCTGTTCCTCCAGCATATTGTTTGATGCCCCAGATAATACCATCAGCAGTTCCTTGTATCTCCTTCCATTATGATGCCTGGATATGGCTTCCCCTCCAGGTAGACAGACCCATCAACATTGACTTTAGGAGCTTAGAAGAAGAGTTACACCTCTTCCCTCATCACTGTTCAGCAACAGTATTGTATCTGGTGCTGCCAGTGTGGCCTCCACTGCGCCAGTGAAACCCAACGGAGGTTGGAGGACCACTTTGTCAAGCACCTTCTCTCCGTTTGTAGCAAGCAGGATTTTCTAGTGACCCGACATTTCAATTCCACTGCCCATGCCCATTCCAACAAGTCTGTCCATGACCTCCCCTACTGCCATGATGAGGAGGAGCAACACCTCATATTCTGTCTGGGTAGCTCCACCCATGAATGAAACTAGCCAGATAGGCTAAATGGGCCTATATCTTATGGTCTTCCAATCTAATCACATGAAGGCATGACAACTATCGAACCATAGAACCATAGAACACTACAGCACAGTACAGGCCCTTCAGCCCTCCATATTGTGCCGACCCATATAATCATTAAAAAAAGTACTAATCCCACACTACCCCATAACCCTCCATTTTTCTTTCATTCATGTGCCTGTCCAAGAGGCTCTTAAATACCCCTAATGTTTTAGCCTCCACCACCATCCCTGGCAAATTATTCCAGGCACTCACAACCCTCTGTGTAAAAAAAACTTATCCCTGATGTCTCCCCTAAACTTCCCTCCCTTAATTTTGTACATATGCCCTCTGGTGTTTGCTATTGGTGCCCTGGGAAACAGGTTCTGACTATCCACCCTATCTATGCCTCTCATAATCTTGTAGACCTCTATCAAGTCCCCTCTTATTCTTCTACACTCCAAAGAGAAAAGTCCCAGCTCTGCTAACCTTGCTTCATTTGACTTGTTCTCCAATCCAGGAAACATCCTGGTAAATCTCCTCTGCACCCTCTCCATAGTTTCCACATCCTTCCTATAATGAGGTGACCAGAATTGAACACAATACTCTAAGGGCGGTCTCACCAGAGATTTGTAGAGTTTCAACATGACCTCTCTACTCTTGAATTCAGTCCCCCTGTTAATGAAGCCTAGCATCCCATAGGCCTTCTTAACTATCCTATCAACCTGTGCAGCAACCTTGAGGGATGTATGGATTTGAACTCCAAGGTCCCTTTGTTCATCCACATTCTTAAGTAATTGACCATTATTCCTGTACTCAGTCTTCTGGTTTGTCCTTCCAAACTGCATCACCTCACACTTGTCCGGATTGAACTCCATCTGCTATTTTTCTGCCCAAATCTGCAGCCTGTTTATATCCTCTTGTAACCTTTGACCACCTACAGCTCCATCCACAACTCCTCCAATTTTCGTGTCATCCGCAAACTTACCCATACTTCCACCTCTACATCCAGGTCATTTATAAAAATCACAAATAGCAGGGATCCCAGGACAGATTCCTGCAGCACTCCACTAGTCACCGACCTCCAGGCAGAATACTTTCCTTCCACAACTACCCTCCGCTTTCTTCCCTTAAGCCAATTTTTTATCCAAACAGCCAAGGTTCCACTTATCCCATGCCTCATGACTTTCTGGATGAGTCTCTCATGAGGGACCTTGTCAAGTGCTTTGCTAAAGTCCATGTAGACCACATCCACTGCCTTACCCTCATCAATTTCTTTTGTTATCTCTTCAAAAAACTCAATCAGGCTCGTGAGGCACGATCTTCCCTTCACAAAGCCATGTTGACTATCCATGAGTAGACTACTTCTCCAAATGTTCATAGATCCTATCCTTAAGAATCCTTTCCAGTAGTTTGCATACCACTAACGTAAGACTCACCGGTCTATAGTTCCCAGATTTCTCCCTATTACCTTTTTTAAACAAGGGAACTACATTTGCCATTCTCCAGTCCTCCGGCACTTCCCCTGCAGCCAAAGGGGATTCAAAGATCATGGCTAATGCTCCTGCGATCTCTTCTCTCAATTCCCACAACAACCTGGGGTGTATCATATCCGGCCCTGGGGATTTATCAAACTTAATGTTTTTAAGAAGATCCAACACTTCTTCTTCCTTAATCTCCACATTGTCCAGCACACAGGCCTGCTCTACTTCAACCTCATCCTGATCAAGATCCTTTTCACTTGTGAATACTGAAGCAAAGTATTCATTTAGGACCTCCCCAACCTCCTCTGCACATGTTGCCCTCTTTATCCTTTAGCTTCGTTCTCGTCATCCTCCTATTCGTCACATATGCATAGAACGCCTTGGGGTTCTCCTTAATCCTACATGCCAATGCCTTCTCATGCCCCCTTCGAGCTCTCCTAAGTCCCTTCTTTAGCTCCTTCCTGGCTACCCTATATTTCTCATAAGCCTCTCCTACTTCCTGCTTCTTATATCTAACATATGCTTCCTTTTTCCTCTTGACGAGTTGCCTCAGGTGTTTCATCAGCCATGGTTCCCTTTTTACTGCCATTTTTTCCTTGCCTCAGTGGGACAAACCTATCCTGAACCCAGCTCAAGTGGTCCCTAAACTTCTCCCACATTACTTCTGTGCTTTCCCCTTTGAACATCTGTTTCCAATTTACTCTCGCTAGTTCCTGCCTCATCCCTTCAAAGTTAGCCCTTCCCCAGTTAAGCACTTAACCATTTTGTCTGACTTTATCCCTTTCCATAGCTATGCTGAAGCTAAGGGAATTGTGGTCACTCTCACCAAAATGCTCTCCCACCAAGAGGTCTGTCACCTGACCAGGTTCATTACCCAGACCTAGATCCAGTATAGCCTCTCCTCTCGTCGGCCCGTCCACATACTGTGTCAGGAATTCTTCTTGAACACACCTGACAAATTCAGCCCCATCTATCCCCCTTGCACTCAGGAGGTGCCAGTCAATATGAGGGAAGTTGAAATCACCCATAACTACTACCCTGTATTTCCTGCACCATTCTAAAATCTGCCTGCTTATCTGCTCCTCGGTGCCCCGAGGGCTATTTGGGGGCCTATAGACAACTCCCAACACAGTGATTGATCCCCTCCTATTTCTGACTTCCACCCAGACCGACTCCGTGGACACTCCTTCTGCAGTCTCCTCCCTTTCTATAGCCGTGATAAAATCCCTGGCCAGAAATGCCACCTACACCGCCCCCACTTTTCTACCTCCCATCCTATTCCTTTTAAAACACCTGAACCCCGGGACCTACATCATCCAATCCTGCCCTTCCTCGAACCATGTTTCAGTAATGGCTACAACATTGTAGTTCCAAGTACTAATCCATGCTTGGCATCAAGCTAATCCAAGTTCATCCTCCTTGTTCCTAATACTCCTAGCATTGAAATAGACACATTTCAACCCCTTTAACTGGCTATAATTATGTTCTGTCCCCTGCCTTTCCTTCCTCATCAACTCAAAACTCTTAGCATCATGCCCTTGTCCTTCCACCTTAATCCCTGCACTCACATTCTGATTCCCACCCCCCTGCCAAACTCTATCTTCTGGTAATTTCTTCCCCTCCTCCTCCTCTCTTTTTCTATTCCCCTCATTCTGGTTCTTCTCCTATCCCTTTTTCTCCTCACCTCACTCTGGTGCCCCTCCTCCTTCCCTTCCTCCAATCGTCCATTCTCTTCTCCCATCAGTTTCTTCTTGCTTCAGCTCTTTACCTTTTCCATCTATCACCTCCCAGTTTTTCACTTCATCCACCCTGCCCCCTCACCTTCTAGCATGTACTCCTTCCCCTCCTCCCATCTTATTAATCTGCCTTCTTCCCCCTTCCTTTCCAGTCCTCATTAAGAGTTCCAGCCAGAAATTTCGACTCCTTGTTCCTCTCCATGGTTGCTGCCTGGCCTCCAGTGTTCTGCGGCTGTAACATTGACTATAGACCCAACAAAGTCTCCTGGCATCAAGCAAAACGTGTACAAGGAAACGCTCTCCTCACTACCACCTACCACTCTCCATCAGCTAATTAATCATGGTGAATGAAACAACGAAGAGACCCAGAAAGTAACAATGGCACTCAATTTCCTCCAGGTGGGGGGGACTTCAGTGTCCATCACCGGGGATGGTTTGATAGCATTGCCATTGACCAGGCTGGCTGCGTTCTGAATGACATGGGTGTCCATCTCTATCTAGAGCAGGTAGCAGGTAACATTTGATCTCATCCTCATGAATCTGTCTGGTAGAAGTGACCACCACGCATTCCTTGTGGAGACAAAGTCTGAGCTTTACTCTAAGGATATTTTCCATCATATTGTAGGCTCTGATAATCATGGTAAATGCGAACGAACAGTTCCAACAGTTCAAATATGTGGACCATCAGTAATGACAATAATGTAGACAACCACAATGTGTAACACGTGACCTCATTCTGCCATGGTAATCAGACCATGGCATCAAACCTAATTCAACGAGAACTTTAGAATGCCAGGAGCAGCACCAGCATATCTAAAATTATTGAAGGTGCAACATGAACATGATTGCTAAAACACTGAAAACAGATATTCATATTCAAAGGAGCGGTGTCTCAGGAAGGCAGCATCCATTATTAAGGACCTCCAGCACCCAGGGCATACCCTTTTCTCACTGTTACCATCAGGTAGGAGGTACAGAAGCCTGAAGGCACACACTCATCAATTCAGGAACGGCTTCTTCCCCTCTGCAATCTGAATTCCTAAATAAACATCGAACCCATGAACAGTACCTGACTTTTTTAATATACAAGGGGTGATTGATAAGTTCGGGGCCTAAGGTAGAAGGAGATGAGTTATTAACTTCAAACTTTCTGCGTAATCACTCAAAGAGTTGACATGCATGTGCATGTAACGAGAGCTGTATAACTTATCTCCTTCTACCTTAGGACACAAACTTATCAATCTCCCATCTGTGGACACTTTCTGGAGATCCAAGATCTGTACGCTCCACGACCGCTGGACTAAGTGTGTACATGTAGGAGGGGACTATGTTGAAAAATAAATGTGCTAGGTTTTCTAAAATTGACTCCTCCTACCTTAGGCCATGAACATATAAATCACCCCTTGTATATTATTTCTGTTTTTGCATTTTTTAATCTATTTGATATAGTTATACTGTAATTTGTTTACTTATTTATTTATTTTCTTCTATATTATGTATTGCATTGAACTGTTGCTTCTAAGTTAACAAATTTCACCACACATCGGTGATGATAAACCTGATTCAGATTCAGATTCTGATATATTCTACTGGTTGTTGTGATGGTGGAGTGGGCAGTGCTTGTCACTCTCACTTTCAGCTTCCACTGCTAGCTAGCAGTCTTGCACAAAGGACAGCTGAGTGTGTAAGTCTCTCCCGGCCAGTCCATAGCCTCTCCAACAGCAAAGCTGATGTGGTGCCTCCTCGCTGGCGACACACGGAAACTGAACTCCTTTCAGACTTGGGCTGAATGACAGAGGACGGTGAGGAGATCTGGCCCCTGTACAAGTAGCATGCAGGCCCATTGGTGTGTGGATACGTTCTGGTGGTTGTGAACTGGATCCCTAGCTAGTAAATAGCCCCAGTGCATTGTGGGCAGCCTCAGGGGAGACGAAGGCTACGGGAGTAAACCAAGACAGCAAATCCAGACTGGAGCCCCTGAGGTGGCTGGATGTCATTGAACATCCTTCCGGCAGCTCCTGCAGCCAGGCTGGTGCCAAATGTATTGCTTCATAAACTTTCCGTTGGTCTACACTGGTAAGGCCAAGAGAGGGGGATCTTGACAACTGGGCATCTCAGGATCTAAATACCTTCCACCCAGGCTTGTGATGATGGTGATCATCACCCATTGTCCTTCGAGACAGATGGATGCCAACCAACCATACTTCTACTTCCTTGGGAGTCTGTGGAGATTCGAAATGATATCGAAAACTTTGACAAACTTCTGTAGATATATAATGGAGATTGTATTGAGTGGCCTGGTATGGAAATACCAATACCTTTGAGGGTAAAATCCTACAAAGAGTAGTGGATTCATCTCAGTACATTACTGCTAAACCTCTCCCAACCACTGAGCACATCTACATGAAACATTGTCGTAGGAAAGCAGCATCTATAATCAGATATCCTCACCACCCAGGCCATGCTCTTTTCTTGCTGCAGATATAAGGCACAAAAGTCTCAGGATTCATACCAGGTTCAGTAACAGTTACTGCCACTCAACCATCAGGTTCTTGAACAAAAGGTGGTAACTACACTCTCTTGCCCATCCACTGAGATGTTCCCATAACCAATGATCTCTCACTTTAAGGACTCTTTATCTTTTTATTTCATGTTGTCATTATTTATTACTATTTATTTATGTCTGCATTTACACAGTTTGTTGTCTTCTACACTCTGGTTGATCTTTCACAGATCCTGTTTAGTTTTGCTGAGTGTGCCCATAGGAAAATGAATCTCAGGGTTGTATATGGTGACATATATGTACTCTGGTAATAAAAGTTACTTTGAACTTTGAGAATACATACAGTTTGTACATAGAACATTGAAAACTACAGCACATTACAGGCTCTTTAGCCCACAGTGTTGTGCTGACCATGTGACCTACTCTAGAGCTGCCTAGAATTTCCCTACCGCATAGCCCTCTATTTTTCTAAGCTCCATGTACCTATATACGAGTCTCTTAAAAGACCCCTATTGTATCTGCCTCCATTACCTTCACTGGCAGTGCATTCTACACACCCACTACTCTCCGCATGAAAAACCTACTTCTGATGTCTCCCTTGTGCCTACTTCCAAGCACCTTAAAACTATGACCCCTTGTGTTAGCCATTTCAGCCCTGGGTCAAAGCTTCTGGCTATCCACTCGATCAATGCCTCTCATCATCAGGTCACATCTCATCCTCCGTCGCTCCAAGGAGAAAAGGCCAATTTCATTCAACCTATCCTCATAAGGCACGCTCTCCAATCCAGGCAACATCCTAGTACATCTCCTCTGCACTCTCTTTGTGTTATCCACATCCTTCCTGCAATGAGGTGACAAGAATTGAACACAGTGGGGTCTATCTAAGGACTTACGTAGTTGTAACATTACCGCATGGCTCATGGTTGATGAAGGCCATCACACCATATGCCTTTTTAACAACACTGCGCAGCAGCTTTGAACGTCCTATAGACATGGACCCCAAGATCTTGCTGATCCTCCACACTGCCAAGAATTTTTCCATTAATATTATATTCTGTCTTCAAAGTTGGCCTACTGAAATGAACCACTTTACACTTATCTGATTTGAACTCCATCTGCTACTTCTCAGCCCAGTTCAATGTCCCACTGTAACCTCTGACAACCCTCCAGACTATCCACAACCCCTCAACTTTTGTGTCATCAGCAAACTTACTAACCTACCCTTCTACTTCCTCATCCAGGTCATTTATTAAAAAAATCACAAAGAGGGTCCCAGAACAGATCCCTGTGGAACACCACTGGTCACTGTCCTCCATGCAGAATATGAACCATCCACAACCATCCTTTGCTTCTGTGGTCAAACCAATTCTGGATCCACAAAGCAAGGTCTCCTTGGATCCCATGTCTCATTACTTTCTGAATGACCCTCACGTGGGAAGCCTTATAAAATTCTTATAAAGCCTTATAAAAGCCTTAGTAAAATTCATATACACTACATCTACTGCTCTACCTTTATCAAACTGCTTTGTTACATCCTCAAAGAATTCAATCAGGTTTGTAAGGCATGACCTAACCTTGACAAAGCCCTGCAGACTATCCCTGATCAGATTATGTCTCTCCAAGTGCTCATAAACCCTACCTCTCAGGATCTTAGACAATAGACAATAGACAATAGGTGCAGAAGTAGACCATTCGGCCCTTCGAGCCTGCACCGCCATTTTGAGATCATGGCTGATCAACTACTATCAATACCCGGTTCCTGCCTTGTCCCCATATCCCTTGATTCCCCTATCCATAAGATACCTATCTAGCTCCTTCTTGAAAACATCCAGAGAATTGGCCTCCACTACCTTCCGAGGCAGTGCATTCCAGACCCCCACTTCTCCAGCAACTAGTCCACCAGTGAGGTAAGACTCACAGTCTATAATTTCCTGGGTAATCTCTACTGTTACATGGTGGGGGCAAAGATGCTCGAGGAGAACCCAAAAGCAGGACACAAACACGTCTTTCTTAGGTTCAATAAAATAGTGTTTATTACTCTACATGGAAAACCGGAAGATCAAGGAGGGCAAAGAGGAACACGAACCTTGGACTTGGACACCGGGAACTTGGACCGCTGCTGCCAGGACTTGGACACTTGGGTTGCCACAGCCAGAACATGGACATTTGGACATGAAACACCGAGCCGGGACTCCGCCTTCAGGTCAGGCATCAAGCCGGGACTCTTCTTCTTCAAAAGACAGATGTAGACACAGGACATGAAACACCGGACCCAAGTTCGTTCAAAGCTGCGGGAGCTCTTAACTCACCCCTGGCGGTTTGAACTTATCCGGACCCACTCTGGCAAGGAAAGGCGAATTGCTGGCACTCCGCTGCAGGAAGGGACCTGGCTTGCTTCCGCAAGAAACATGGTCGGCTCCGGCTGGATGACTCTGGCTTGTAGTAGCGACGGTGACTTTGCCAATGCTCGTTATCACTCTCGCCCGGAACGGCTAAAGCCAGGGGCTTATAAACTGCCGGTTTGGTCGAGAGTAGATTACCTTAATGGCCAAGCTCGAGGGACACGTGAAACAGAAAATTGGAAGGGAACAATGAGTCAATGGTCCGGATCATAACGCAACCTAACTAAATTTAAAGGGGAACCGATCCGGACCATGACATCTACTCCCTTTCTTGAACAATGTTTGCAACTTTCCAGTCCTCTGCTACTTCTCCCGTACCTATTAATGATGCAAAGATCATTGCCAGAGGCTCAACAATCTCCTCCCTCACTTCCCACAGTAGCCTGGGGTATACCTTGTCCAGTCCCAGCGACTTATCTAATTTAATACCTTCCAGAAGCTCCAGCAAATCATCTTTTTTAACATCTACAGTATACATTCAAGCTTATCAGTTCACTTTAAGTCATCCCCACAACTGCCAAGGTCCTTTTCACTGATGAGTGTATCTAAGATCTATGCAATCTTATGACCAAAGTTTTAGATCAAAATTCTGCAGAGCTACCATGCCTAGATAATGAATGGTGGTGGACAATTAAATAACTCACAGGTGGAGGGGACTCCAAGGATATCCAACCTTAATGGTGGCAGACTGCAGCATATGAAGGCTAAAGGCAAGCTTACAGTCACAATCATGTTCAGCCAGTGCACATTTGATCATCCATCACCGCTTCTTGCTGAGATCCCCAATATTGGAGACATCAATCTCCAGTCACTTTGATTTACTTCACATGATATCACAAAACTGCTGAGAGCACTGGAAACAGCAAAGACAATTGAACCTGACCAAGTCTCCTGACTTTTGTACTAAAATTCTGCACTTCAGTGAGAGCTGTCTGCAGACAAACAGTCCCAGTGTCATTACAGCTTCAACCTCTGCCTGGAAAAGTTCTGAATTGTTCAGGTATGTCCTATTGGCACTCAGAACAGTTCAGATTCAACTTATTACAACCCAGTCAGTCTACTCTCAGTCATTAGCAAGGTGATCAAAATGTCATTGATGCTTCTATCAATCAACATTCTACCAATAACCTACATGCCCATGCCTTGTTTGAATTTTGTCAAGAACACTGTGGTCATAGACACCATGGTATCAGAGTGGGTCAGAGACTGGATATTCTGTGATCATAGTTACCATGGTATCAGAGTGGGTCAGAGAATGGGTATTCTGTGACCATAGTTACCGTGGTATCAGAGTGGGTCAGAGAATGGATATTCTGTGATCATAGTTACTGTGGTATCAGAGTGGGTCAGAGAATGGGTACTCTGTGACCATAGTTACCGTGGTATCAGAGTGGGTCAGAGAATGGCTATTCTGTGACCATAGTTACCGTGGTATCAGAGTGGGTCAGAGAATGGGTATTCTGTGACCATAGTTACCGTGGTATCAGAGTGGGTCAGAGAATGGGTACTCTGTGACCATAGTTACCGTGGTATCAGAGTGGGTCAGAGAATGGATATTCTGTGGGGAAGTGATTCATCTCCTCACACTCAATACTTTCTCAGCATCTACAAAAATATGTCAGGGACATACAGAAATGCTCAGAAACTGTTGAAAAATTCAAATGCTCCGAGTTAATACAGAAAACTTATTATTCAAGGAAGCATATTGGATTGGAACTATGAAGGAGATAATTCACCAGGGAACAAGCTAGCTTTGTCCGAGGCAGGCTTCTGAGGTGTAAAGAAAGAACACCTATGCAGAGACGTAAGAAAGGCTGCGGATCTCTTTATCCTTTGATCTCCTCTCTTTCTTTCCAGTACTGATGAAGCGCCTTGATTCAAAACATTGGCTGTCCACTTCCATTCGTGGATGCTTCCTGACCCATTGAGCTCCCCCCAGCATTTTGCACATTGTTACACATCTACAGAATTGACGTAAGCATTGTGGTCTTCTTTATCAAGGTTGAGCCACAGAAACACCATCAGGAGGCTTGTTAGGGAAAGGTGAGAGTGGGAAGGCTATGAATCTTATGGGTGGAAAAGTGTGGAGGCTTTATAACATTCGTCTTGGAAGATACCCATCCATACAATGTTCTTTTAAGGTTATCCGGTGATGAAATAGTCACAAGATAGGGTACATTGCACAAAGGAGCAGAGATACCGACCTATGAAATGGAGTCACTGGAGTCCAGAGAATGAGGAAACGGAAATAGAAATATTCAATGATATTTATTTCATATCTGAATTGACCAATAAAAATACCTATAAAACCAATATGTTAATTAAGGGAGCTACTAGAAATGTAGCAATGGACTGGATAGGGTCAGTGGGATTGAAAAATATCTCAGCTTTGGACAGTGAGGAGATCCTGATAACCACACTTTTCAATGGACTGGTCAGTTGCGCTCAGGAGACACTAGGGAGCCTCCAACTGAGCAGGCATGGGTTAATTGCTGCAGCTTGTATGAGTTAGCCAGAGAAAACAATTAGTCAATGGCTATAGTGAAACTGAGGAAGGGTTTCAACTGTAACTTTGCAGAGAAGCTATAGCAAATATGGCTGACAACCTGACCTCTTCAGAAGAAGAAAAGCATTCCCCCTGTAACAATTGCAAGGAAACTTAATTGTGTGATCAAGTGAAACAAGAAGGTAGATAAAGACAGATTATTGATCTTCTGGAGATGTCAGTGGAATCATCACGCTGAACAGAATAAAGATTTTCCATCTGTACTGGGTGGTACAAGAACGGAAATCTGAAAATGAAGTTGTAACAGTTGGGTGAGGCATTAGAAACTATAAACCTGATGAACGTATACAACAGAAAAGCACCCAGTGAGTGGTTGCAGAATGGTATTTGTTAAGAATCTTCAGCATAAAATTATACGGACAAATATTTCAATCTAAGTGAGCTCTGTTTGCCTTTCCTTGACCCATATCTAGACATGTATCTGTCCAAGTACCTTTTAAATGCAATCGATGTACCTGCCTCAACAACTACCTCCAGCAGCTCATTTAATACACTGACCACTCTGTGGGTGGAGAAGTTACCCGTCAGGTTACTATAAATCTCTGCTCTCTCAGCTTAAACCTTTGCTCTTTAGTTCCTGAGTGCCTTACGCTGAGAAATAGACTGTGCACACTTACCCTATTGACACCCCTTATAATTTTATAGCTCTCTGTTAGATCACCTTTTTGTAGATCTTGATAACCATCTTCACTGTCACCTTCACCATCAACTTTAGTGTCACCTGCAAACTTATTAATCATGCCTAGTACAAACACATCCCACAAAAATTATATAGATGACCAATGGCAATGAGCCTAGCACCAAGCAAGGTTGAACACCCTCAGCATCTGTCTCTAGGGCTTGTCTGCTGGGCTTACTTTAGCCTCTCGAGCCTTGTCAAAGTCCTCTGCAGTCAGGCCGCTGGTGGAACGCTGATCTTGGTGGAAGGACCGTATCTGGGCCATGAATGAGAAAGGACAGCTCGGATGCCCAAAATGCTGACTTCCCTTCCCAGGGGAGTAGAGGTCAAAGACCGCAGGGTCACCCATCACCTAGCATTGCTGAGCATCCATATAACCATATAACAATGACAGCACAGAAACAAGCCATCTCGGCCCTTCTAGTCCGTGCTGAACGCTTACTCTCACCTAGTCCCACCGACCTGCACTCAGCCCATAACCCTCCATTCCTTTCCTGTCCATATACCTATCCAATTTTACTTTAAATGACAATATCGAAGCTGCCTCTACCACTTCTACTGGAAGCTCGTTCCACACAGCTACCACTCTCTGAGTAAAGAAGGTCCCCCTCGTGTTACCCCTAAACTTTTGCCCCCTAAGTCTCAACTCATGTCCTCTTGTTTGAATCTCCCCTACTCTCAATGGAAAAAGCCTACCCACGTCAACTCTATCTATCCCCCTCATAATTTTAAAATACCACTATCAAGTCCCCCCTCAACCTTCTATGCTCCAAACAATAAAGACCTAACTTGTTCAACCTTTCTCTGTAAATTAGGTGCTGAAACCCAGGTAACATTCTAGTAAATCTTCTCTGTACTCTCACTATTTTGTTGACATCTTTCCTATAACTTGGTGACCAGAACTGTACACAATGCTCCAAATTTGGCCTCACCAATGCCTTGTACAATTTTAACATTACATCTCAACTCCTATACTCAATGCTCTGATTTATAAAGGCCAGCCTACCAAAAGCTTTCTTCACCACCCTATCCACATGAGATTTCACCTTCAGGGAACTATGCACCATTATTCCTAGATCACTCTGTTCTACTGCATTCTTCAAATCACCTGCAGAGGTGATAGGGGAAGGTACAATTACAAAGCTTAAAAGGCATTTGGACAGAGACTTGGAAAGGAAGGGCATAGAGGGATATAGGTAAATGCTGGCAAATTGGATTAGCATGGATAGGCTCACCTCACTAACACAGTGAGGAGAGTTGCAAAGGTTTTTTCTGTGCTGTATGGTTCTATGATGCTGTGGTGAACTAGATATACCTGTCTGACTGCTCCTGTGGCTCCTCCCACAGACCCTGCTGACTGCTCCTGTGGCTCCTCCCACAGACCCCTGTATAAAGGCGACTGTGGGCTGCTGCTCTCCCTCATTTTCCCCAGGATGTAGTGCTGTTTATTCTTCCAGTCAATAAAAGCCGATATCTCTCTTCCTAAGTCTCAGCGTGAGTTATTGATGGTGCATCAATTGCTGCCCGTGTCAAACAGGCAGCTAGTCCTGTGCCCCTCCACCAGGATGTCCATCATCAACCTTGCGAGCTGGTGCGGAGCGCTTTGATCGAGGGTCACGGTAGCCAGCGTCGAACGGGGCGAGTCGGGGGCGGGGCCTGGTGACACCGGCAAAGATGGCCGCTCACATCCGGGCATGCAAGATGGCGAGTCGGGGGCGGGGCCTGGTGACGCCAGCAAAGATGGCCGCTCACATCCGGGCATGCAAGATGGCGGCTCCCAGGTCGCACACGGGTAGGTAGGGGCGGGATATGGTGACGCCGGCAAAGATGGTTGTCCACATCCGGGCATGCAAAATGGCGGCCCCCAGGTCTCAGACGCAGCGCTGCTCGACCCCGGGCGCGGTTTAGATTTACAGACCTTGGCGAAATGGCCCTTCTTCCCGCAGCTGGAACAAGTCGCTTCGCGAGCCGGACAGCTGTTTCTGGAATGTTTCTGAAGCCCACAAAAGTAACAGAGTTTTATACTCGGCGAATTCGAGGAGTTTGTGATACTGCGACTGGCAGCGGCGTTGGCGAATTCGCTCGGAACCGGGGAATCGCGCGGCTGGACCGCTTCGGCGTACAGCTGCGCAGCCTCCAACGTATCGGCCATCTCTATCGCTGAGCGTAAGGTAAGATCAGCTTTTTCCAGCAGCCGCTGGCGTAAATACACTGACCGGACTCCAGTCACAAAAGCGTCTCGGACCAAGAGTTCCGTATGCTGTTCCGCTATGAGCGCTTGGCAGTCACAAGTCCACACGAGTGACTGTAGAGCTCGGAGAAATTCAGCAGTCGACTCCGTAGGCCGCTGTTTTTGTGTTGCCAAGCGGTGCCGGGCATAAACTGCGTTTACCGGCTGCAGGTACTGTCTTTTGAGGGCGGCAAGTGCCCCCTCGTAGGTGGAGAGGTCCCTGATGAATGAATAAACTTTTGGGGCGACCCTCGAGAGGGTCTGAGCCGAACAGCTGAGTCGGTGGCACGAACCTCCTCCAAGTACGATTGGAAGCACACAAGCCAGTGTTCAAAGGCAAGAGCTGCTTCAGGGTCTTGGGGGTCCAAATCTAAGCGTTCTGGGCGTAAAACGGTTTCCATGTTGTAACTTCCAGTCAATAAAATTGATGCACCATCAATAACTCACGCTGAGACTTAGGAAGTGAGATATCGGCTTTTATTGACTGGAAGAATAAACAGCACTACATCCTGGGGAAAATGAGGGAGAGCAGCAACCCTTTTGACTCAAGGGCTAAAAGTGTGGCCTTCCACACTGTGGCAGATGCTATGCTGGAGTTCCAGCACAGCTGAAGTATGCTTTGCTGGAAGCAGAGCCCAAGATACCTGCACAATAAAAGCCAAAACCTAAAGAGTAGAAGAAGAGAAGCAGAGTTTAGGAATTGAAAGATAAGAAAAGGGAAGTCCGGATGTCAGCCAGCATGAGAACAGTGGCAAGAAGAGGGGCAGCGTAGTAGCATACAGTTAGCACAACACTTCATCGCAGAGCGATAAGGGTTCAATTCCCGGAACTGTCTGTAAGGAGATAATATGTTCACCCTGTGACTATGTAGGTTTCCTCCGGGTTCTCCTTCAATCTAAAGCTGTACCGATTGGTAGGTTAATTGGTCATTGTAAATTGTCCCATGATTAGGCTGGCATTAAATCGGGGGGGGGGGGGTGTTGCTGGGCAGCGCAGCTCAAAGGGCAGTAAGGGTCTATTCCACACTGTATCTTACTAAATAAATAAATAATAGAAGTAGGAGAATGATAAAAAGAAAAGAAAATCGAGAAAGTTACAGTGAGTTCATGATATTTTGTGAAGTACCAGATACGTTGAATAATTGTATTGGTTAATTAGAGTAATTGGATATTTAATGGCACGAGATAACTGATATACTATAGGTGGCATTTAGACAGCAGAGATCAAGAGTAAGTAAAATAATGGATTCACAGACATGGAGATAATTACTTCGATACAGCAATTATAGAAAAATAGAACACTACAGCACAGTGCAGACCCTTTGCCCCTAATATTGTGCTGATCTCATAACTTTTTATGCTTCCTTCCGATAATACACTCTATTTTTTGATTATCCATTTGCCTATGGAAGGGTTTATTTAAATGCCCCTAATGTATCTGCATCTATCACCACCCCTGGCATGGCATTTCACACACTCTCTGCTCTCTGTGTAAACAAAGTACCTGCGACATGGCCCGTATATTTTCGTTCATTCATCTTAATATTATGCCCCCTTATATTTCCTTGGGAAAAATCTCTTTGGCTATCCACTCCGTCTCTGCCTGTTATCATCTTGAATACCTTTACAATTCACCTCTCATCTTCCTTTGCTTCAAAGAGAAAAGTCCCAGCTCGACAAAGATGTGCTCTCTAATCCAGGCAGCATGCTGCTAAATTTCCACTGCACCCTCAGTAGAGCTTGCTATAATGAGGTGACCAGAAATTAACGCAATATGCCAAGTGTGGCCTAACCAAGGATTTTATAGAGCCGCAACATTACGTCATGACTCTTGAATTCAATCCTCCAAGTCCTGAAGGCCAACACACACCATATTCCTTCTTAACAACCCATATCAACTTGCACGGAAACATTGAATAATCTATGGACGTGGATCCCTCTGTTCCTCTACACTGCTAAGAATCCTGCCATTAACCCTGTATTCTGTCTTCAAATTCAACCTTCCCAAGTAAATCCCTTCATACTGGAACTCCATCTGCCACTTCTCCGGCCAGCTCTGTATCCTGTCAATGTCCTGTTGTAACCTGCAGCAACCTTCTACACTATACACAATTCCACCGACCTCCTGCAGACTTTCTAACCCACCTTTTCACATCCTGATCCAAGTCATTTATAAAAATCATGAAGAGCAAGGGTCCCAGATCAGATCCCTGTAGAACACTGTTGGTCACTGACCTCCAGGCAAAAAGTTCTCCATCTACAACTACCCTTTGCCTTTAACAGGCAAGCCAATTCTGAATCCACACAGCCAAATTTCCCTGGATCCCATGTCTTTTGATTTTCTGAATGATTCAACCATAGGGAATCTTATCAAATGTCTTAATAAAATCCAGTACATCACGTTAACTGCTCTACCATCATCAAAGTGCTTCGTCACGTCCCCAAAGAAATTAATCAGGTTCGTGAGGCATGACCTACTCCTCACAAGGCCAAGCTGACTATCTCTAATCAGACTATGATTTATAGAAAGTGATTCCATTGGAAAGATACATCAGACTTTCTTGAGAAGGTAATTTTACTGTGATTATGGTGCCTAAGTCAGATCATTCAGGGTTATTAATAAAGTTTATAGTGAGGAGTTCTGTAGATGAGACCAACGGACAAAGTGAAATATAATTAATCAAATTTATATCTATGCACATCCATTTGTATAAATGAGTCATTATTTATGTAATTTTTACACATGTAAATTGTTATTTAATTGTATCAGGCTTATTTTCCTTTTAAAGGTATCTTAACTATAAGGCCCTCCCAACCATTGATCACATCTACATTAATTTTGTTGCAGGAAAGCAGCATCCATCATCAGAGACCCCCACCACCCAGGTCATGCTCTCCTCTCACTGCCTCCATCAGGAAGAAGGCACAGGAGCCTCAGTACTTGCACCACCAGGTTCAGAAACAGTTGCTACTCCTCAACTATCAGGCTCTTGAACCAAAGTGGATAACTTCACTCAACTTCACGTGCCACATCACTGAAATGTTCCCACAGCCAATGGACTCACTTTCAAGCACCCTTTGTCTCATGTTCTCGATATTCCTTGTTGATTTATTTATTACTGTTTCTTCTTTTGCGTTTGCACAGTTTAATGTCTTCTGCACTCTGGTTGAACACCCTAGTTGTGTGGCCTTTCATTGATTCTGTTACAGTTATTATTCCACAGATTGCCCACAAGAAAATGAATGTCAGGGTTGTATATGGTGATATATGTACTCTGATATTTAGATATTTACTCTAAATTTACCTTGAGCTTTGAACTTTTGCAAGCTGAACAGCAGTGTCTGATATAACGTGGCATTGAGCGCAGTGTCCCTTTACAGTCTGCATGTCCCACATGATCTGCCCTCGATGCCATGTTATACCAGTCTCCGCTGTTCAGCTTGCGAAAGGCATCTGCTCAGTTAAGAATTTTCCTCTTTAGTCTGGATAATAAAACGTGCAGCAACACCAAAGAAATTTGTAGACACCGCATCAACTAATCATTGCCACGTACACTCAGTGGTTGCTTTAGTGGGTACGTCCTGTGCCTATTAGACACTTGGTGGTCTTCTGCTGTTGTAGCCCATCCACTTCAACTTTCAACATGTTATGCATTCAGAGAAGCTCTTCTGCACACCACTGTTGTATCAGGTGGTCATTTGAGTTACTGCCACCTTCCTGTCAGCTTGAACCAGTCTGGACATTCTTCTCTGATCTCTCTCATTAACAGGGCATTTTTACCCACAGAACTATTTCTCACTGGATTTTTACTTTTATTTTCAAAGATTCAAAAATTCAAAGTACATGTATCAACAAAGCATGTATGCAGTATACAACCCTGAGATTCGTCTTCCCACAGACAGCCACGAAACAAAGAACCTGGAACTGGTTCAAGGAATAAATATCACCCCTCCCCCACATGCAAAAAAGCCACACCATGCCAATGGCAACAAAAAAGGAGTGAAAAACAGAATATAAATGTGTCCAGGCATATTCAGTTCTGCTCAGAGTCCGTTATCTGCAGGCCGTCCCGATTCAAAATACAGTATACTCTAAATACTCTCTATACACACATGACTGTGTGGCTAGGCATAGCTCAAATACCATCTATAAATTTGCTGACAATAAAACCATTGTCGGTAGAATCTCAGGTGGTGACGAGAGGGCGTACAGGAGTGAGATATGCCAACTACTTGAATGGTGCCGCAGCAACAACTTGGCACTCAATGTCAGTAAGACGAAAGAGCTGATTGTGGACTTCAGGAAGGGTAAGATGAAGGAGCACATACCAATCCTCATAGAGGGATCAGAAGTGGAGAGAGTGAGCAGCTTCAAGTTCCTGGGTGTCAAGATCTCTGAGGATCTAACCTGGTCCCAACATATCACTGCAGTCATAAAGAAGGCAAGACAGCGGCTATACTTTATTAGGAGTTTGAAGAAATTTGGCATGTCAACAAATATACTCAAAAACTTCTATAGTTATTCCTGGAGAGGATTCTGACAGGCTGCATCACTGTCTGGTATGGCGATGGGGGGAGGCTAATGCACAGGACTGAAAGAAGCTGCAGAGGGTTGTAAATCTAGTCAGCTCCATCTTGGGTACTAGTCTACAAAGTACCCAGGATATCTTCAGGAAGCAGTGTCTCAGAAAGGCAGCATCCATTATTAAGGATCTCCAGCACCCAGGGCATGCCCTTTTTTACTGTTACCATCAGGTAGGAGGGACAGAAGCCTGAAGGCACACACTCAGTGATTCAGGAACAGCTTCTGTCCTTCCACCATCTGATTCCTAAATGGTCATTGAACCTGTGAACATTACCTCACCTTTTTAATACACAGTATTTCTGTTTTTTGACTTTTTAATCTATTCAATATACATATACTGTAATTGATTTACTTTTTTTTTTCCTCTTCTAGATTATGTATTGCATTGAACTGCTGTTGCTAAGTTATCAAATTTCAAGTCACGTGCCGGTGATGATAAACCTGATTCTGATTCTGAAATCGCCCAAAATAGCAACAAAAAAGGAACTACCTGAAACCAGAAGCACATCATAATGTGAACCACAGAGTCCATTCTCTGTAAACTCTAGAGATTGCTGTGCATGAAAATCCCAGGAGATCAGCAGTTTCTGTGATACTCAAACCACCCCATCAGACACCAACAACCATTCCATGGTCAAAGCCAGTTAGATAACATTTCTTCCCCATTCTGATGTTTGGTCTGAACAGCAACAATTCAATGCTTCAAAGCATGTAGACATGGTCAGCCATTGAGATGATGCACGAAGTGCTGCTACAAGAATGGCTGATTAGATATTTATATTAATGAGCAGACGCACCCAATAAAGTGACCACTGAGAGTGTTCTATTCTCTTTTGTAATACGTGCCAGTGACAGTAAAGACCAAAATTTCAGCTTTGGTTGGGATGATATCAAATATTTATTAATGCCCAAAAGGCTAAATACTAGCTAGCTCATGCCATACTCCCTATAAGGGAAAATATAGGCAGCATATTTGACAGTGATGGTTGTCTTCCTGAGGAGATCAAAGCCTTTCCTGTATGCTTTGAGAGGAAGAGTAACATTACACCCGTACGAATCCCCAGAGCATCTCATAACCTTGTGATGGTATCTGTCTTGGAGGCCAATGCAGAACATCATTCAAGAGGGTGAATCTTCACAAGGCATCATTGTACTTGGCTGGCTACTGAAAATCTGTGCTGATAAACTAGTTGGAGCATTCAATTATATCCCCAGTCTCTGACTAATGTCGTCTGAGATTCCTACCCACTTCGAAAGGGCAGCAATCACACTGGTGCCCAAGAGCAGGGTGATCTATCACAATATCACTGTCACCAGACAGCGCTCATATCTACTGTGATGAAGTGCTTTCAGAGGCTGGTGGTGGCTTGAATTAACTTCTGCCTGAGCTAAGAGCAGAAACCATTACAATTTGCCTACCACCACAACAGGTCTACAGTGGACACAATTTCACTGGGCTATCCACTCAGCTTTGGAGAACATACAGCAGATAACAGCAAAATATATCTCAGTCTGCAGTTTATCAATTACAGCTCGGCATTCACAACATCATTCCCTCAGTACTAGTCAGTAAGCTTCAAAACCTGGGCATCTGTATCTCCTTCAACAACTGGAACTTCAACTTCCCTATTGGGAGACCAACAGTCTGTGTGAATCAGTAATGTCACCTCCTCCCTGTGAGGTTCTGTGGAGAGCATTCTGATTGGTTGCATCATCTCCTGCTTTGGACGCTCCAAGGGGCAGCATCGAAAGAGGATGCAGTGTTGTAGATTCAGCCAGCTCCATCACAGACACAACTTCCCCCAGCACTGACATCATCTTCAACACAATGCTTCAAAAAGGTGGCATTCATCATTACGAACTCTACCATCTGGACCATACTCTTTTCTCATCACTACCATCGGCGGCGATGCACAGGAGCCTGAAGACCCACACTCAATGTTTTAGGAACAGCTTCTTCCCCTCTGCCATTGGATTTCTGAACAGTCTATGAATTGACGAGCACTACATCAGTATTCCTCTGCAACACACACAAAATGCTGGAGGAACTCAGCAGACCAAGCAGGATCTATCGAAAAGAGTAAATTGTCAATGTTTTGGAGTGAGGCCCTTCCTATTTTATACAATCTATTTATTTTGTAACTTAGTGATTTTTATGTTTGGCACTGTACTGCTGCCACAAAGCAACAAATCTTATGATATGTATCAATGAAAATAAACCTATTCTGATCTGATTCTGAAAAGCTGCCAAAGAATTATGAATGTAGGCATGTTTCATCCTGAATGTCAATTCTCATTTATTAAATACCAATTACATTCAATTAGCCTTAAAGACTTAAGCTCTTCCAGCAGGTATCTAAAAGGACCCGCTTAGAAGGTTAGGCCATTGAATCAGTCTTAGACACTTTCTAGAATTTTGATATGTCCCAGAACAGAGAACAGTATAGCACAGTACAACCTTTAGACTCGCAATGTTGTGACAAACTTTTAACGCACTGCAAGATCAATCTGACCCTTCCCTCCTACATAGCTCTCCATTTTTTTCACCCATGTGCCTATCTAAGGACTTCTTAAAAATCCCTAATGTATCCACCACCCTGACAGTGCTTTCCAAGGACTTACCACTCTGTGTAAGTACCCTCTGATTTCCCCTCTCACTTCCCTCCAATTACCTTAAATGTTTGCCCTCTTGTCCTAGCCCTGGATAAAAGGTGCTGGCTGTCCACTTGGTCTATGCCTGTTATCATCTTACCAAGTCACCCCTCTTCCTCCTTCTCTCCAAAGAAAAAAGCCCTAACTTGCTCAACCTTTCTACATAACAAAGTTCTCTGATCCAGGCAGCATCCTCTAAATTTCCTCTGTATCATCTCTAAAGCTTCCACATCCTTCCTATAAAAAGGTGACAAGAACTGAACTCAGTACTCTATGTGGTCTAACCAGAATTTTATAGAGCTGCAAAATTACCTCATTGTTCTTGACCTATGAGCAATGAAGAAGGAGCTAAAGGTAACGTTAATGTCAACTTCCCTCGGTCCATCTGCAAAACACTTCACAAAATTCTTCTCTCTAATGTCTCTTCTTTCCTTTTCAAGGTGGCTGGGGTCCTGTTGGAATCTGTGATCTACAGCTGCATTCAAACTGTGGTTCTTCACGGCAATGGGTTCCTGGTCTTGGAGTTGCCAAGCAGCCTAACATTTTCAATGATTCGAGGAATGGCCTGGAAGACAGGCGATTTGGTGTGCGGCCCTGTGGCCCTGTGTTTGGATTGACTCCTCAACGGTGTTGTCAACAGAAACGTTTTGGGAGATTAGAACATCGTGACTGCTGTGTACGCTGCTGTCAAAATAAGCGATGCTGCAGAATGCAACATCGAAACAGTGCGCTGTTGGCCTCCACTCTCACTGTGGCAGGAGCGATATGCCTCTCTCCCTTGTTAAGAAGAGACAGGGCCTGTGGCATGTCGAAACGTTGGGTTGAACAGTAGCTTTTGATGGACTTTAGATTATGGAATCTTTGGGAGCTTTGCATGGTGGGTAGTGGTGGGGGGGTGGACCTGATGCTTTTTGCTGAGGGACAAGGGAAGGGGCAGGGTTGATACTTTTGCTGCTGCTTGTGTGTGGGAGGGTGTTGGGGTTTTAACATTTTCGTCTCATTCATTCTTTGGGGTGTTTCTTCTATTTCCATGGATGCCTGTGAAGAGTGAGAGTTTCAGGTTGTATATTGTACACATTCTCTATTATTAAATTGAACCATTGAACCAATCCCCCGACTAATAAAGCCCTACGCACCATATGCCTTCTTAAACACCTTATCAACTCATGCAGAAACTTTGAGGGACATATGTATGTGGACCCCAAAATCCCACTACTCCTTCACACTGCTCAGAATCCTGATATTAACCTTGTACTCTGTCTTTATGTTTGACCTTCGAAAATGTATCACTTCACACTTTTCCGGATTGAACTCCACCCCCACTTCTTCAGTCAGCTCTACATTGTATCAAGTCAAGTCAAGTCAAATCAAGTTTATTGTCATTTAACTATATTCATGTATATAATGTATATAGAAATGAGACAACGTTTCTTTGAACCAGGGTGTAAAGTGAAGTACTACACATAACTCACAATAACTTATGAAGGTAAGGATAAAATCTGCAGATGTATCATGCATAAATAACAAACTAAAGTGCATTAATATTAAATACTGTAAGGTATGGAACAGATTAGCCAGTGACATTTCGAATACGATGCTGCCAGGAGCTCAGAAGCTTAATGGTCTGGGGGAAGAAACTGTTTCTCATTCTAACCATTCTTGGTTTTTACACATCATTGTCTCCTGCCTGATGGTAGAAAGTCAAAGAAGATACTGGATGGATGGGTGGGATTCTTAATAATACTAAAAGCCCTGTATATGCAGTGATCCTGATAAATGTCCCCAGTGGATGATAGGGAGACCCCTATGATCCTCTCAGCTGTTCTCACAGTCCTTTGTAGGGACTTCTGGTCCAATGCTCAACTGCTCCAAACCAGATGGAGATGCAGCTTGTCAGGATGCTCTCAATGGTGCTCTTGAAAAATAGAGTTAAGATGGGGGTGCGGGTAGGCAGCCTCGCTTGCCCCAATCTTTTTTAGGAAGTGGAGGCGCTGCTGTGCCTTCTTGTTCAGTGAGGTGATATGAAGGGACCAGGTGAGGTCATTCGTGATGTGAACTCCCAAGAACTTGGTGCATTTAACTCTCTCTATGGAGGAGCCATGTATGTGTAGAGGGGGATAATTTGACTGCACCTTCCTGAAGTCCACAATGATTTCCTTGGTCTTCTCCACATTTAGGCTTAGGCTGTACACCTTCTACACTATCCACAACATTCCAAATGTTCTGTCACCTTCAAAATTACAAACTTACTCTTCTATTTCCTCATTTAAGTCTACTGTAAAAACCACAAAGAGCGGGTGGGCCCAGGACAGATTCTTGCAGAATACCACTAGTCACGAATCGCCAGGCAGAATACGCTCCATCTTCTACCACCCTCTAAATTGCCGTGCAGGTTGATAGAGTGTTTAAGAAGGCATGTGGTGTGATGGCCTTTATTAGTCAGGGGTTTATTCAATGGTTCAATGTTTCCATTTAATATCAGAAAATGTATACAGTATACAGTACTTCTGTGGGCAAGCAGCCAAGCTTCCCTGGATCTCATGCCTCCTGACATTATGACCATGGGAAACCTTGTTGAATGCCTAACTAAAATGAATATACACCACATCTACTGCTCTAAACTAATCAATGTGTTTGGTCATTTTTTTGAAGAATTCAGTCAGGCTTGTGAGGCATGACCTGCTCCCCACAAAGCTATGATTTCAATCCCTAATCAGACAATGCTTCTCCAAGTACTCGCAAATCCTGTCTCTAAGAATCCTGTCCAATAGTTTGCCCACCACTAAAGTATGACGTCCTGTTCTATAATTCTTATGATTATCCTTATTCTCATTTTTGAACATCCTCCAATCTTCTGGTACTATTCCTGTGAACACTGTGGATGCAAAGAACATCACCACAGACACAGCAATCTCTTCCCTTGCTCTGCATAGTAACGTGGGCTATATCCCTTCCAACTCCAGGGTCTTATCTACCCTTAAGTTTTTCAAAAGTTCCAGCAAATCTTTTTTCTTAATATCAACATGTTCCTGCATATTCACCTGCTCTACACTGACCTCACATTCATCAAGGCTCCTCGTATTGCTCAATATGGAAGCAAAGTATTTATTAAGGCTTCCTGTACCTCCTCTGAATTCCGTTATATGCTTTGTCTTTTATCCCTGATCAGCCCTATCCTCATACCAGTGTTCCTCTTGTTCTTCACATGCTTAGAATGCCTTGGGATTTTCTTTAATCCTTTTCACCAGGGCCTTCTCATGGCCCCTTCAAGCTCTCCTAAGAACTCTCTTGATCTCTTTTCTGGCTTCCTCATAACTCTCAAGAGTCCTATTTAATCCTTCCTTCTTCCTGTTGACTAGTTGTTACACTTCTCTTGTCAACTACCATCCTTTGTCATGTCTCAATGTGACAAACCTATCCAGAATCCCATGCACGTGCTCCCCAAGCAACCTGCACAATTCCATTGTACATTTCTATGAGTACATCTCTTCTCAATTTACACTTGCAAGTTCCTGCTTAATAGAATGTAATTTACCCGTACCCAAATAAATGTTTTCCCATATTGTCTGCTCTTACGTCTCTTCAAATCTAAGGCAAGTATAAGGGAGCTCTGGTCATTGTCCCCAGAATGCTCATTCTCTGGGAGATCTATCTTGTAACCAGGTGTCAGGCCTACAAAGTCAGCCTCTTCCCAGTCTCTAAACAGCCAATGGAAGTCACCTGACACTAGTTATCAACTCATCAACTGCAGCCTATTTAAACCCAGTTCTCATCCACAACTCTTCTTCACCCATTGACTCAGCTAGTCTCAACCCATTGTTCCTAGCCTTCAGTTACCTTGATGCCTTGTCAAGTTAAGTATCTGTCATATTAAAGATCTGGAGTACCTTGTACTGCTGTGTAGACCTTTCTGGCTGCCTAAGGAGTATCACAGCAGTGTTTATTCTGCTGCAGGCCGATACTGACCTGGCTGTCAAGGAACTGCACGAGACCATCAGCACCCTAGAGACTCTACACCCAGAGGCTGCCTTCATTGTCACCGGAGACTTCAATAAAGCACTGCTGTCTAAGTTTCTCCAAAGCTTAGTCAACACATCCAGGTGGGCACACAGGGAGATAGCATACTCGACTACTGCTACTCTCCCTTTCACAACACTTACAAAGCGCTCCTCTGTCTGCCATTTGGGAAGTCGGATTACTCCTCCATCTTGCTTCTGCCCATATACAGGCAGAATCTGAACCAAGAAGCAGCCATAGTTAAAACCGTCCACTGATGGTCCAATCAATCGGTCTCCATGCTACAGGACTGCTTTGATGATGTCAACCGGAATGTCTTTTGTGATGAGGATGCCTCCAGGTTCATGGAAGGGGTCATGATATTCATCCAGAAGTGCATCGAGGATGTTGTACTCCAAAAGTCGGTCAGTGTCCATCCAAACCAGAAGCCCTGGATCAGCAGTTCTGTGCGTGCTGCACTTAGCAGGCAACGTAGAGCTTACACCGCTGGTAGCCAACAGGAACTCAAGAAATGCAGCTGTGATCTACATAAAGTCATCAAGGCAGTGAAACAACAATCCAGGGACAAGATCCAGACACAACTCTCCACCAACAACACACGCAGCTTAAGGCAAGGCCTGCACACTGGCGCAGACTTCAAAGCCAAGTGTACCAGTGCTGCCAACATCATTGCCTCTCCCCCAGATGAGCTAAATCTTCTTACGCTCAGTTCAATGTCGCCAACACTGAGCCCCCAAGGAGAGCTGCCGAAGTGGCCTGAACTTGGTCGTCTCTGAGAATGAAGTATGCAGGTTTTTCCAATGAGTAGACAGTCTCAAGGCTGCGGGACTGGATGGCATCCCAGGGCGAGTACTCAGGATGTGCACGGCACAACTGCCAGGTGGGTTTACAGACCTTTTTAATCTCTCCCTCTTCCAGTGTAGAGTGCCCCCCGCTTCAAAACATCCACTGTTGTCCCTGTACCTAAAAAGACCAAGGTGACATGTCTGAATGACTAGCATCCTGTTGCACTTACCTCAATAATAAGCAAATGCTTTGAGAAGCTGGTCAAGGACAACTTCTGCAGCATGCTACCACCCACATTGGATCCCCAGCAATTCACCTACTGACACAACCAATCCACAGCTCTACACACCGTCCTTACACATCTGGAGAAGAAGGATGCTTATGTGAGAATGCCGTTTTTGGACTACAGTTCAGCACCCAACACCATAATTCCCTCCAGGCTCGACAAGAATCTCAGAGACCTCAGCCTTCACCCTGCCTTGTGTAGCTGGATCCTTCACTTCCTGTCAGATCTCCAGCAGGTGGAAAGGGTGACTCCCTCACCTCTGCCCCACTGACCCTCAGCATAGGTGTCCCTCAGTGCTGTGTCCTAAACCCCCTCCTTTACTCTCTGCATACCCATAACTGTGTTGCCGCCGAGAGCTCCCATCTGCTAATTAAATTTGCTGACTGTACTACATTGATTAGTCTTATCTTAAAAAATAATGAGGCAACCTACAGAGAAGAAGTCATCGCCCTGACACAGTGGTGTCAAGAAAACAACCTCTCCCTCTATGTTGCAAAAACAAAGGAGCTGGTTGTGGACTACAGGAGGAATGGAAATAGTCTAACCCCTATTGACATCAATGGATCTGGGGTTGAGAGGGTGAACAGCTTTAAGTTCCTTGGCATACACATCACCAAGGATCTCATGTAGTCTGTACGTACCGGCTGTGTGGTATAAGAAGCATAACAGTGTCTCTTTCACCTCAGACATTTGAAGAAGTTTGGCATGAGTCCCCAGATCCTAAGTACTTTCTACAGGGGCACAATTGAGAGCATCCTGACTGGCTGCATCACTAACTGGCATGGGAACTGTACTTCCCTAAATTGTAGGACTCTGCACAGAGTGGTGTGGACATCTGTGGATGTGAACTTCTGACTATTCAGGATATTTACAGTGACAAGTGTGTAAAAAGGGCCTGAAAGATCATTGGGAGCCTGAGTCACCCCAACCACAACCTGCTCCAGCTGCTACCATCTGGGAAATGGTACCTCAGCATTAAAGCCAGGACCAACAATCTCCAGGACAGCTTCTTCCAACAAGCCATCAGTCTGAATAATTACGCCAATACAATTGCATTTCTATGCTATATTGACTGTCCTGTTGATCATACTATTTATTATAAATTACTCTAAATTGCACATTGCACATTTAGACAGAGACGTAATCTAAAGATTTTTACTCCTCATATATGTGAAGGATGTAAGAAATAAAGTCAATAAAGTCAATTCAATAAAGTTAATTAAGTGTTCTCTTTTGTTTTGTGTCCCCTCGTAGCTTCTTATTCTGAAATTTATCATTAAAGTCATTGCTCACCACTAAATCATCTCCACTGCTTTGCTTTTGGAGGTGTAATGGTGGCAATTATTGTTGAGGTATGAGTCCGTGTCTGAGGTTACCATCCGGTGTCCGTCATATCAGAATGTCCAAGAACGGGAGGCAATCATTCCTCTCCATGTCCATCATAAATTAAATGTTTGGATGTGTACTGTTCAGAGGATCATGGAACTGCTGAAGTGCCTGAAGTCCATGAGGCCTTTTAGGGAATGACCCTCCGGATCATCAGTCAGACCCCTGTTACATTCCCAGAACCATTTCAGGCTGCAGGACCCACCTCAGCAATTCCTCCAGAACCTAGGCAGCTGGGGAGAGCTCCTTTAAAGCCCCAAGAGAGCGAGCATCAGGGGGAGCAACAATTTGCGTGCCTATTCTGGAGCAGCCGACACCAACGCATCAAATGCCCACCGCATCTGAGAAACAGCACCATCAGGTAGAGATGACTGGCCTTCTAGCTGGTTAGTTCTCTATAGCTCCTTTTTCCAGCATCATTGCCCGACTCACTGTCTCGGTTCTCCTCCACTCTCTGACAGCTCTACACGCACAGGAGGCTCTGGTAGATTCTGGCCCAGCAGGAAACTTTTTGTGTGTGCAGACAGAGACTATCTCTCATCCTACTGCATCACAACCAATGATGGATGTTCCTTGGGGTCTAGGATGGCCAGAGTGTGCACATGGCCTGTGCCCATGAACACAGGAAAGCACCATGAGTCTGTCCAATTCCTCTTTATTGACTCACCAAACATTCCTTTCAGCTTAGCTTACCCCTGGCTCTCCACTCCCGACCTTCACTGTGCCTGGTCATCCAGTTCACTGCTGAGTTGGGGACCCACCTGACAGACCACTTGCCAACAACGTCAGTTGACTTCACCCCAACTCTCAACCTCACCAAACTCTCAGAGGAATACCATAACCCTGCCATCACCCTCAGTAAGAGGGAAGCCAGCTCCCTGCTACCTCACAGACGGCGCAATCAACCTCCTCCCGGGCACTAACACTCCCTGAGATTGTCTATTCGCCCTCTCTCCTCCGGAGACCCAAACTGTGTATGGCTACATTGCTGAAGTACGCTGGCATGGTTTTATTGACCATCCCAGTCCCCAGCCAGTGCAGGATTCTTCATTTGTCAAAAGGAAAGATGGGGTCTTTACCCTGCATTGGCTACTGTGGACTCAACAAAATCGCCACTGAGAACATCTGCTCTCTCCCCTTGATAGATAGTGCATTTGAAACTCTCCACAGGATCCAGATCTTCACCACATGGATCGTGTACAACCTGATAGACAGATGGGTGGAAGGCAGCGTTTATACCACCCACTGGCTACTACGAATGTTCGGTGATGCCATTCGGACTTCCGCACAGTCCAGCTGTTTTCAAAGCTGTCATTAACAAAGTGGTCTGAGACATGTGATACAGATATGTGTTCATCTACCTCAACGACATCCTCATCTTCACCACGGACAGCAAAACCACAAGTATCATGCCTGTTCAATCGCTTCGAAACCAATTGTATTACCAGTTGGAAAATTGCAAATTCCACACCATAGGTAATTCCCTCCTAAGTTATGTCTGCTCAGCCTAAGGCATAACAACGGACTCAGAGAAAGTCTTAGAATGGCTCCGACCGCACTCCCCCAAACAGCTACAGTACGTCTTGGGCATCTCCAACTTCTACCACTGGTTTATCAGAATATACTACCAAATTCCTGCTCCTCTCACCTACCTCACCTCACTGATAACCTGGGATGCTGCTGCAGACCACGCTTTTGAAGAGCTCAAGAGACCCTGCCACCGCTCCTGTTCTCCAGCATCCGAACACCTCCGGACCACTTGTGCCAGAGGTGGAAGGATCTGATGTGGGAGCTGGGGCCATGTCCTTCCAGTGGAAAGCAGATGGGAAGACGCACCTTCGTGCCTTCTTCTTGCACAAGTTCAGCTCTACAGAATGTCATTATAGAGTTGGAGACAGGGAGTCACTCACCATCAGGTGGGCCTTGGAAGAACGTAGACATTGGCTGATGGGGAACACCAAGTCCTTCCTGATCTGGATTGACCACCAGAACCTCAGATCAACCCACCAACCCACCAACTCAGCCAGGCTTGCTGAGCCCTCTTCATTGAGCAACTTAACTTCACTATCTCCCACCGACCTGGTTCAAAGAATGCTAGGATGGAACATGCTATCATGACAGTTCGACCCTGTTGAAAAGGACATCGACACTCAGGCCATCAGTCCATCTTCCCAGATCCCCGGCTGATATTCCTGACAACCACATGTATTTGAAGGTGTCCAAGCATTCTGAGGCACTCCAGTGGGCCCACTCCTTACCCCTCTCTGGTCATCCAGGTGGATGACGGACTCTGTGATTTTCTGTGACAATGGTTCTGATGTCCCACCAAGATTGCAGATGTACATCAGTTCTTCACTGCCAGTCCTCAATGTGCCCAGTCCAATTCTCCCAACCAGTGGCACACTGGTCTCCTGTGGCCCTAATGGTCACCCCCTGCTCTACTCGCTCTACATTTATGACTGTGTGGCTAAGCACAGCTCCAATGCCATATTCAAGTTTGCTGATGACACCATTGCCATAGGCTGAATCAAAGGTTGTGGTGAATCAGCAAATAGGAGGGAGATTGAAACTTCTACTGTTGAACTTTTATTTCCAGTGTATAGGCAGAGACTAAAGACTGCAGCACCAGTGATGATATGGTCAAGGGAGGTGGAGGAGAGTTTACAGGACTGCTTTGAGTTTCTGAACGGAACAATATTCAGGGATTCATCTTCGAATCTGAATGAATATGACACAGTTGTCATCAACTTCATCAAGACTAGTGTGGATGTGTATGTGCCTTCAAGAACATATCAGACATACACAAACTAAAATCCATGGATGAACCAGGAAATTTGCAGTCTGCTGAGGGCTAGTTCTGTGGCATTTAAGATGGGTGTTACAGAACTATATAAGAAATCCAGGTATGACCTACGGACGCCTACTTTAAGAGCAAAAGAACAATTCTGATTGAGGTTAGAGACAGAATTGGATATGTCAGCTCTGGCAAGGTTTACAGGCCAGTACCTCCTACAAGGTTAAATTGAACATCATGAAGGGTTGTGATGCTTCACCTGTGCAAACCCTTGCAGCACATGGTGACCTTGTGACCTCTGTCTCAGAAGCTGATGTCAGAACATCTCTCAAGAGGGTGGACCCACACAAGTTGTGAAGCCCTGATGGTGTTGTTGGCAGGGCTCTGAAAACCGGTGCAAACCAACTGACAAGAGTATTCAAGGACATCTTCAAACTCTCACTGCTGCAGTCGGAGGTTTCCACCTGCTTCGAAACAGTGACAATCGTACCAGTGCCCAACAAGAGCTGCCTCAGTGACTACCACCCAGTGGCAATCACATCCACTGTGATGAAGTGCTTTGAGAGGTAGGGCATGGCTAATATCAACTCCTGCCTAAGCAAGGACTTGAACCTGCTGCAATTTGCCTGTCGTCACAATAGGTCTACAGTGGATGCAATCTCACTGGCTCTCAACTTGGCCCTGGATCACCTGGAACATAGTAAAACCCACACCAGGCTGCTGTTTATATCGATTACAACTCAACGTTCAACGTAATCGTACCCTCAGTTCAAATCAATAAGCTCCAAAATCTGGGCCTCTGTGCTTCCCTCTACAACTGGATCCTGGATGTCCTCACTGGGAGACCACAGTCTGTGCAAATCAGAAATAACTTCTCCTCACTGACAATTAATACTGGTGCACTTCAGGGATACACACTTTGCCCTCTGCGCTACTCTCTGTACACCCATGACTGTGTGGCTAAGCACAGCTCTAATGCCATCTATAAAGTTGCCAACAACACAATGATTGTTGGCAGAACTGCAGGAGGTGATGAGGAGGTGTACAGGAGTGAGACAGATCAGCTAGTTGAGTGGTGTCCCAACAACAACCTCGCACTCAATGTCAGTAAAACTGAATTGGTGGTGGACTTCAGGAAGGGAAAGTCAAGCGAACACAGGCCACTCGTTATTACGCAATCAAGAGAGGACAAGGTGAGTAGTTCTGATTTCTGGGTGTCAAAGTCTCTGAAGGTTTAACCTGGGCTCAACGTATTGAAGCAATTACAAAGAAGCCATTGCAGTTGCTATATTTCATTAGGAGACTTGGTTTGTCACCAAAGACTCACAAATTTCTACAGATATATCGTGGAGAGCATTTTACTGGTTGCATCACCACCTGGTATGGAGGGGCCACTGCACAGGTTCAAAAAAAAGCTGCAGAAAGACGTAAACTCAGCCAGCTCCATCATGGTCACAACCTTCACCAGGATTGAGGATACCTTCAAAAGACAATGCCTCAGAAAGGTGACATCCATCATAAAGGACCCCCATCACCCAGGGTCTGCCCTTTTCCCATTGCTACCATCAAGATGGAGGTACAGGAGCCTGAGTGTGTGTTCTCAGGAACAGGTTCTTCCCCTCCACCATCAGATTTCTGAAATGACAATGAACCGTGAACACTACCTCACTTGTAATCCATCAGGTGTAATCCATCCCTGTTCTTATAAGTCTCTAATTGCTCCATAAGGGCCAGTGGTGTGATTAATATCATGGTCAAGTTGGGGCATTCATTAATTAGGAATTCACTTGATCCTGATCTGGTGAGATACTGGCAAATCATTAGACCACAATGAGCCCACCGATTAGTGTACTTGTGTTAACTTTGGGAACCTTTTCCTTGACACCTTTCTGTAGTTCTTCCCTTTCTAATGCTACAGATCTCCTGATTGCTGTTGAGACATTTCTGTGATGTTTCTGTACACGATCTTGCTCAGTGAAATACTGAGCAGTTCTACTATCCGTCAGAAAGATAGCCAAGAAATTGATGCATACAACATTTTTGAGTACTGCATAGAGTAATATTATTAACAATGTGATGTCATGTAATTCACGATTCTGTCTATAATGTTTGCACCAGGATCTCTGGTTATCCAATCTATTGAAACATTGAGATTAAACTGCCTGCTCAGTCTCACCTTTCTGCATGTTCCATGTAGCGGTGAATCCTGCTTAACTTAAGGAGAAACTAGATGTTAGGGTCAATGAGCTGGGTTCTTTTCACTCAGCTCACCCACACACTCGCCCAAGCTCTCCACTGACCTGAACAAAACCACACCCTATAATGCACAACCCTTGGTCAAATCTCCATCCACTGAGCTGCCAAGTCAATCACATCTTTCTAATTGGTGGTCAACCCTATTCTCATTGGAGCACTTATAAACCTCCAACATTAACAACCATTACACTTCATTATCAATCGCACTCCTCAACTTCTACACTTACCTCCCCACCCCCATCAACTAACATAATCACTATCTGCGGAGGCTAATCTCCAAATGCAATCCTACCGCCATCAGCCTCCCAATCAAAGCCCTCTTCCCTCTGACCCCCACCAACCAGCTGCAGGCAAATTGATCATTCTTTTTTACTCTATCTTGGTACATGTGACAATAATAAGCTACTTTTTCTAATTTTACCTTCTTATCTGCTTTGGAAATATTGTTGCCTATAGTTACAAACAAATGGTTCTAAAATAATGGCAGGCAGTCTCATTAAGAAGGAGGTGGAAGCTTTAGAAAGGATTCAGCAGAAATGTATCGGGATGCTGCCTGGTTTAAAGAATGTGTCTTATGTGGAAGGGATGAGCAAGTTAGGGCTCTTCTGTTTGACTCTTCTCTTAGATGATAGAGGTGAATAAGATGAAGAGGCATTGGTAGAGTGGACATCCAGCACTCCTTCTCTGGACAGAAATTGCAAGAGTATACACAAGAGTATATTTTAAAGTGTTACTGCCTGTTATGCCTCCGGCGTTTAGGTCAGCAATGAATGTCCTCCATCTCTGGTGGTGTTCTGGACTTCCTTCATCATATCAGTAGCTTCCGCTCAGTGTTCGCTACTGTTAGTCATACAGTCCTGGGTGGAGACTTAGGGATACCATCGCACTCAGATGTAGAAGGATTCTTCAGTGCTTCTGTAACAATTTTGTTTTACCAGTCAGGGGTAGGGTTTTTAGCTCCGAACTAAACCCCTGAACCGGGAGGATTAGTGGACCACCCCCCTTAGCCTGTCCTCTACGCTTCGACCTGTTTGGCATGAGTGTCCATATCAACAGCCAAAACATAATGCCTTAACTGTAGCCAACATAGCTCTTGGATCTTTGAGGCACAGAAGCCTCCATACCATTAAAAAAGGTTGTGGTCCTCTTGCAGGACATTTTAAGATGATTGGAGGGAAGTATAGATGGGAAATCAGGTAGGTTATTTACACAGAGTGGTATGTGCATGTAAAGCACTGACAAGGGTGCTGATAGAGGCAGATACACTACGGATAGGCACATGGATGAAAGGAAAATGGAGGCTATGTGGGAGGGAAGGGTTAGATTGATCTTGGAATAGGTTGAAAGGTTGGCACAATATTGTGGGCTGGAGAGCCTGTACTGAGCTGTACTGCTCTGCCTTCCATGTTCTATTATATTTATTGATCAAAGTTCAAAGTAGGTTTATTATTAAAGTACATATATATCATATATACCACCCTGAGATTTATTCTCTTGCAGATATTCACAGTAAGTACAAAGAAGCACAATAGAATCAATTAAAATCTGACCGAATGGTGCCACAGCAACAAGCTTTCACTCAACATCAGCAAAACGATACAAAGATATGTGGAGAGGCAGGTAGATTGGAGGAAGTAGAGAGGCTACAGAAGGATTTAGATAGATTACGAGAACGTGCAAAGACGTGGCAGATGGAATACAGTGTCGGGAAGTGTATGGTCATGCACTTTGGTAGAAGAAACAAAGGCAAAGGCAATTTTTTAAATGGAGGGAAAATTCAAAAATCTGAGATGCAAAGTCATTACTGTCCTTACTAATGCACCATCAATAACTCTCGGAGATGGGAGGTGAACGATAGGCTTTTATTAGCAGCAAAAGGGAGCACAGCATCTCGGAGACTGAGGGAGGAGCAGTGCCTCCAATCGCCTTTATACAGGGGTCTGTGGGAGGAGCCACAGGAGCAGTCAGCAGAGGGGTGCATCCAGACAGGCTTACATAGTTTACCACACTTACAAAAAGTCCTTGTGCAGGATTCCCTTAAGGTTAACTTGCAGGTTGAGTCTGTGATGAGGAAGGCAAATTCAATGTTAGCATTCATTTGGGGAGGACTAGAATATAAAAGCAAGGATGTAATGATGAGGCTTTATAAGGCGCTGTAAGGCCTCACTTGGAGTATATTGAGCAGTTTTGGGACCCCTTATTTAGAAAGGATATGCTGACATTGGAAAGGGGGTCAAAGGAGTTTCACAAAAGTGATTCCGGGATTGAAAGGCTTATCATATGAGAAGAGTTTGATATAGCTCTGAGCCTGTACTCATCAAAATTCAGAATAATGAGGGGGTGTCTCATTGAAACCTGTCAGATGTTGAAAGGCTCGATAGGGTGCATGTGGAGGGTATGCTTCTTATGGAAGAGTCTGAGACTAGAGGACACAGCCCCAGAAAGGAGGGATATCCATTTAGAATGGAGGTGTGGAGGAATTCCTTTAGTCAGAGAGCGGTGAATCTTCAGAATTTGTTGCCACAGTGCACTGTGGAGGCCAAGTCATTTGGTATATTTAAGGCAGAGGTTGATAGGTTCTTGATTAGTCAGGACATGAAGGAAAATGAGGAGAATGCAGGAAATTGAGGAGATTGAGGCTAAGAAGGAAATGGATCAACCATGATGAAATGGCGGAGTAGACTTGATGGGCTAAATGGTCTAATTCTGCTCCTATATCTTATGGAGTAAGAAGTCGATGTTTCAGACTAAGACACTTCATCAGGACCCTCCAGCATTTTGTGTGTGTTGCTTTCGATTTCCAGCATCAGCAGATTTTCTCATGTTTGAGTGAGAGGTTGTTGTTGTGGCACCGTTCAGCTATATTTTCAATCTCCCTCCAAATGCTGATTTGGCCAACAACATTCATGTCATCAGCAAACTTGAATATGGCACTGGAGCTGTACTTAACCACACAGTCATAAATATAAAGCGAATAGGGCAGAAGCCTTCTGGTCCCCTGTGCTGATGGTTATTGTGGAGATTTTGGTGCAAATTTGAACTGACTGAGGTCTGGTAATGAGGAAATTGATGATCCATTTGCATCGTATGAGTGGATTTGCCTTCTCTCCCTTTTCCTGTCTTCTCTAACAAAAGACCAGTACAATGTTGGGGATTGACTAGGTTCCGTTTTCAGATTTTGTGAAGGCAGAACAAATTGATAAAACCATAAGCAGACAGAATGGGAATGACTGGGCAATTCTCCTGCCAGTCAAATTGGTGAGCACACTGCAGTAAGCTATTGAGTTTGACCTTAAATTTGTAACTCATATGTAACTCTTCTCATTCACCACATGGTTATCAAGAAATAGCCCTGCCTTTACTGTTATAGTTCGTTTTCTTCTCTCAAAATCAACTTTGTGTTTTTAGATTACTGATTTTGCCAGCTATGACTCATAAGCATTGTGCGATGCTGAACTTCCAATAAATATTCTACTTCTTGATTTATAATCTCCATCTGAGAGTTTAACATCCAGTCCTATGTGCGTGTGATGGAGAGGTTTTTCATTAAATTGTCTAACATTCAAGGAGTAGAGGTGTCTTGCTCCAATTATATTGGGATTTGGTGGAAGAATACTTGTAAAACAATGGCAGGGTTTGTCATATAAAATATTAGGTAGAGTGGGCCTGTATTCTTATGACTTTAGAGGAATGATCGATGATCTCAGTGAAGCATATGGAATTCTTATGAGCCTTTGTAATGTAGACAGAAGCAAGATGTTTTCCTTGGCTGAGATGTTTAGAATGAAGGGTTGCAGTTTTAAGAATGATGGGTCAGTTATACAGGGCAGAAATTGGAAAAAATGTCTTCACTCAGACCATTGGAATTTTCTCCCCAAGAGGTCTGTGATTATCATTCAGTACATAGAAGACAGAGATCATTATGTTAAAATCTCAATAGATATCAAGGGATATAGGGGTGGTGCAAAAACGTTACACAGAACTCAGCAATTATGTTACTAAACAATGGACCAGGCACAAGGTACAAAATGAGCCACCACTGTTCCTATATTTTACGTTTGTGGGGAATTGTTGTTTCCATCCAGTTCTACCGTATCCCCAGTTTCTCAATGGCAATCCACTTGCACACTTGCATTGTTGGGAGTAAAGCCAGCAAAAGTGAATAAGTGTAGCCCAGTGATGTTGAAGGGGTGGAGATGCACATCCACTCCACACATTCTGTACTGGGAGGTATCTCAACACATGGAAGGTGAAGGTGAGGGCATTGTAAATGAGATATGCTTTGTACAGTGTATTCTGATACAGATGATGTTCCCATTAGTTAGAAAGTCTAGGATCCAAGGCCACAGACTCAGAATAAAGGGACATCCCTTCCAAACTGAGATGAGGAGGAATTTCTTCAGCCAGTGGGTGGTGAATTTGTGGAATTCGTTGCTAAGAGGGCTGTAGAGGCTGTGTGTATTCAGGACAGAAATTGATAACTTCTTGATTGACAAGGGAGTTAAGGGTTATGGGGAGAAGGTAGGAGACTAAGGTTGAAAAAAATTGGGTACGCTTGAATGGGGGAACAGACTCGATGGGGCAAATGGTCTAATTCTGCTCCTACATCTTATGGTCTTATGATCACTTTCCTTACCTGATTCAGTTAGATCATTTTTTTTTCTGCTCTTGGCAGATTTCATTTGGTGCCCTGACCACCAACCTCTACAGAGAGATTGCTTCTTGAATGTTATCATTTCTCCAAACTGCACTGAATATTCTTTGTCTATGATGAACGTATCACTGAAAATCTCAGGAAACTTTTTCTAGCATATTTCCTTCTTTCTCAAAGCAGACATTTGTCCTCACTTGCACTGGGAGATGGGCACTGAAAGAAGCTGAGAGCACTTTCTTTCCATTCTTCTACTGGAGCAGCTCAGCACAGTTTCAAATATTGTACAAGATTTCCTCACATCCTTTTTACTGTTTCCTGTCTGCTTCAACCTAATCAATTTATTTCAGCAGTTCCACCTCCACCTTAGTTTTGCTCAAAAAGACCTGTCTACCTACCCTTCTCTCACTCTAAAAGGAGTGTTAAGACATTCAACCACATTTTCTCCAGTTGGAGACAGTTGGTTTCAGGAGAGAAATATATTAAATTTTGATGATGATGCCTGACTGTCCTTTAATGATTCTGCGTAATTTAGTAGAATAGGTTTTTGCTGAGCTTCTGTATGGTGTTTGTTCAACAATTTGTAATCCCTACCATTCATGTACCAATCCAAACTTCTTTTAAATTGAGAGAAGTTTATGTATACCTATCCATATGTTAATACTGTATAAGGAAATATAACCTCCATTCTCCATTCAAGGGTTGGATTGGTTTTGCTGCTTCAGCTGCAGTGAGTTATAGGTGTTATATTTTCTAACTCCAAAACATAAAACTAATTGGAAGAAAAGCACAGAGTCATGAATAACTCATGCATGTTAAGTTTTACTTTAAGCGGGGCAACCACGTATCACATGATAGGGTCATAACATTTGCATTTCAGGTACTTTTACATATAACCCATAATGAATTAATCACTACATATGCACAGTACACTATATAATACATCTACTATATACATATCCACAGCATAGTAATTTTAAAATTGTCCCATTCAGGCCGAAAGATTTAATCACTGTGAAGGATTTCTTACTCCTGTGAATAACGTATTTCCTGACAGGGGCGGTCATTCTGCTTGGCATGACCATGCATTTTCCAGGACTATATTTATTTGCCACGTTCTTGCCCATTCTCCTAATTTTTCTAAGTCCTTCTGCAGCCTACCTGTTTCCTCAACACTGCCTGCTCCTCCACTAATCTTCATTATTATCTGCAAACTTGGCAGCAGGGTCTGGGTCTATAGGCACTAGAATTTAGAAGGATGAGGGAGAATCTGATTGAAACCTTTTAAATGTTGAAAGGCCTAGCAGAGTAGATTGGAATCATTTAGATATTCCATCATCTAAATGATTGATATATAGCATAAAAAAGTGGTCCTAACACTGACCTCTGCGCAACACCACTAGTCACTGGCAACCAAAAGGACAAGGATCATTTTATTCCCACTCACTGCCTCCTACCAATCAGCCAATGTTCTAGTCATGCAGTCCTGTAATACCATGGGCTTGTAACTTGGAAAGCAGCCTCATTTGTGGCACCTTCTCAAAGGCCTTCTGAAAGTCCAAATATTTCATCCTCTGCATCCCCTTTATCTATCCTACTTGTAAGTTTCTCAAAGTATTCCAATACATTCATCAGTCAAGGTTTTCCCTTAAGGAAACCATGATGACTTTGTCTAATCTTGTTCTGTGTCACCAAGTACTCCATAACCTCATCCTTAACAATTGACTCCAACATCTTGCCAGTCACTGAGGTCAGGCTAACTGGTCTATAATTTCCTTTCTGCTGCCTTCCTCCTTTCTTGAAGAGTAAAGTGACATTTTCAATTTTCCAGACCTCTGGCACCATGCCAGAGTCCAATGATTTTTTGAAAGATCATCTAAACTGCCCACAAGTATATTGGTTTTCCTTGGATTCAGGTGCAACGCGTCCCTTTTGTACAGGTTATACCTTCCCCCAGAAGGGATCCCAATGACTCAAGAACCTGAATCCCTGCCCCCTGCACCACCTTCTCAGCCATGCATTTATTTGCCACATCATCCTCTTACTACCCTCACTGGCACGTGTCACTGACAGCAGTCCAGAAATTACTACTTGGGAGGTCCTGCTTCTCAGCTTTCTACCTAGTTCTCTAAGTTCCCTTTTCAGGACCTCTTTACTTTTTTTCCCTATGTCATTGGTACCAATATGTACCAAGACATCTGACTGTTCTCCCTCCTTGTCCAGAATGCTGCGGACATGATCTGAGATGACCCTGACCCTGGCACCTGGGAGGTAACATACCATCCGGCTGTTCCGTTCACATCCACAGAATCTTCTGTTTGTTCCCCTGACAATCGAGTCCCCTATCACTACCACTCCCCTCTTCTCCCTCCTTCCCTTCTGCACCATGGACCTATGCTCATTCCCCTGGGAGGTTATCCATGGCATTCCCATGACCACAACAGTATCCAAAATTGTATACTTGTGTTCACTTCCAGTGTAAGACATATTTCTTGTCTATTGCTAGTTTTCACACTGTAAATCTCAAGGCTACTCAGACCCGTATCATTCTCATCATTATCAGATTTTTCATGAACAGCATGCAGATTAGTGCTCTTTTTGATACTGCAACTTAATTTTTTATCTTTTTCTCTTCCCTTTACAGTCCATTTCTTTTTGTCTGCCCGATATACCCTTTGTGTGTCCTACTTAGTTGTATTTTCTGCAAGTTTCTCCTTTAAGTTAGCATGGTTTGATTTCTGTTTAGACAGTTCAATTTTGCTCATGGTCATTTGCTGTCTTGACAGCTGCACAATTGTGTCTTTGCTTGCTGTTTCCATTGATGCAGCTACTTCAACTGCTCTTTAAAACGTAAGTTGTGCTTCAGTTAGGAGCCATTTTTGAATGCTTTCTTATAAGATTCCACAAGATAACCAATCTCTCAATGCATCATTAAACCTACCACTGAACTGACAATCTCTTCAGTTCGGCCACATATGCTGAAATGGACTCCCCTTCCTTTTGATTCCACTTATGAAACCTAAAGAGGTGTATAAGATAATGAGAAGCATTTATTGTGTGGCTAGCCAGAGGCTTTTTCCCAGGGTTGAAATGGCTAACACAAGGAGGTATCATAGTTTTAAGGTGTTTGGAAGCAAGTAGAATGGGGACATTGGAAGTAAGTTTTTCACACGGAGAGTGATGGGTGTGTGGAACGCACTGCTAGTGAAGATGGAAGAGGTGAATGCAATAGGGTCTTTTAAGAGACTCTTATATAGGTACATGAAGTTTAGAAAAATAGAGGACTATGCGGTAGGGAAATTCTAGGCAGCTCCTAGAGTAGGTTACAAGGTCAGCACAACATTGTGAGCCAACGGGCCTGTAATGTGCTGTAGATTTTCTATGTTTCTATGTTACTAAAGTGTTCTGCAATCAACAATGATTTTGGTTCTAAGTACTCCCACATTACCTTCAAGATATCAGCAAAGCTTATCTCAGCTGGTTTGGTTGAAGCAGTAAAATTTTTAACCAAACTGTATGCTTTTCCACCCAATGCACTCAGCAAAACTGGTACTTGTTTCTCATTGGCTATTACATTTACTTTAAAATACTGCTCAATTCACTCGGTATTTATATTCAGTTATCCCTTGTGAAATTGACCACATCTATCTTTCAGCTGCACTTCTTTAAAAACTTGACTGTCTCGCTGTGCTTCAATAGTTAGGTAGTCATCTTGGGTGTATTTTAAAAATACCATGTTATGTTCTGTAACTCCAAGACATAAAACTAATTGGATGAAAAACACAGAATTCGGAATAACTTGTATATGTTAAATTTTACTTTAGCGAGGGGCCCATCTATCACATGATACCATCATGACAAATGCAATTCACGTATTTTTACATATAACCCATAATGAATTATTTAAATTAAGAATGCTTAATCAACAGCATATTTACAATATTACTCAAATATTATTTGAAATATTGAAGACACAACAATAGATATCAGAGGTTATGTTCTAAGTAGGGGTAGATGGCACAAATGAAACTACATTAAAACCTGTTTCTATAGTAGCAGTATTCTGCTTTCACTGACACTGATCTCTGATCAACAATGATTGTATCAATCGCAATGTGAGCACAAAATTATCTGTTTGTGTACATTTTTATGAATTTTTATTTAGATTTCTTGAGAGTAGTAATCTCATTTTGGCCTCATTTTTGCATTTCACCAATGAAAAAATGGTCAATTTCTGTGAACAACTTTGTAAGTTTGGGATTTCCTGCTAGCAATAGTGCTCCATCCTAATGGAGCTGTGATGTTCCGGAAAACTTTCATTCATTAGTTGCAGTCTAATTCTGAGTTTCTTTAATAGTCTAGTGCAAAGACGGCAGTAGCAGGTTTAATATCATAGTATTTAATGTGCTTGGCAGATATTCTAAAAGTCTTGGTATTAATATGGTGATGAAGTGCTGAACTACATTTTTTTCTGTGAAATGATGTGAACATGATATAAATTATCTATAACCTGAATGCTGAAATTGTTTGCTTGCCATGATTCTAACTGTGATAATGCCTTGATTTCCCCCGGCCGTTGAGAATAAAAATGTTGAACTCATATATTTTACCAGACTATGTGGTGCAGTTTTACATGATGTACAAAGCTGTGGATTATACCATTTATAAACTAGGCAGTTTGACTTTATGTATCTCTTTATTCTTTTGACATTGTGGAATTTGTCATTGACTGCTACACAATGCATCAGTTTTGGATGAAGGACCAAGTGACATGTGAAGTATCTCAGGCTTAGAACTGAGATTTACTGCCTGTGAACACTGTAAAAAGAGTTTTTGACAGCTAATCAACCTTCACAATTATTCTGTTAAAGGTCCATTGATTGCTGGGCCAGCTGCATTAAACTTTGAAGAGAAGGACATCTCATAGGGCCACCACTTACAAAAATGTAGGTAGAAGCAATTAATAGAGCAATAATGATGTGGACAGGTCACTTAGCTGAGAGTGACTGATTGGTGGCAAAATGTTGAGGAGACCATAAGAATAAAGCAAGTCTATATTACAATTGAGGAGTAAAATATCCTTTATCTACAGCTGATGCCAAATTTCATGAATTGCCTTTTTGAAGATTTGATTCAAGACTGTGTTAATATATGCCACTTATCGGTATACCTTTCAAGATGACAAGAGATTGCAGAAGCCTGCTGATCCTTGGTCATAAAAATTTGTGACTAATTGGTAGTTTGATGTGACAGGGGCTGAGTGCCTAGGGAAATCGAAACATCTTCAGGCTCAATACCCTTTGTTTCTTGTTCTTTATAGGTTACCGTAGGATGGTCTCTGTGGGTTTCTCCTTACAGTTTATATTCAGAGACGATCTGTGATCAGCAGCAGCCCTGGAATATAAGAGCATCTTTTTACAATAGTTATTGATTCGTCTTTCTTTGAAGCTAATTTGCTCATTAGCATTTAAGAACATAAATTGTCATAGATTTTTTTCTCATTTTGAAGTACTTGTACAACTGGAAACAAAAATTCCTGATATTTCACATGATTGATTCTCATCAATTGGATATTGTGATTGTTGAGCTATTAGCAATATCACTGATCACAAAATAGATAATTTATTATAAATGATAAGGAATACAACCTAAATTGAAACTAGTATAAAATATATGGTTAGTTCCCAATCTCAACCCCAGTTCATCCCAAATCCTACCTTACAACTACACATAAGGTTGCATTTTAATTTCATTTTATGGTGATTATACTAAGTTATCAAATTGCGGTGTGCAACCATTCCCACCCCAAACTCTCAGAGCATTATTATAGATTAAAGATAATCTATGGAGCTTTACTGATATTAAGGTACAGTATTACTGTGAAAAAGTTCATAAAAAGTCAAAATAAAGAAAAATACATCTCAGCATATTAGCTGCCCTGGCCATAGGGTGCTAACTACCCCGGGAATGCAAATTGTCCCAGCTTCTTAAAATGAGTGGCTCATGATTTTATATGATTCAGTATCACAAGGGGAGAAAATATGGTAGGTGTAAGTATGAGCAAGTGATGTATTCATTCAGAAAGGTTGAGAACCACTGCCCCAGTGAATTATTGTCACTGATTTAAACAAAAACCACCTAAGCAGCAAGAATCTGAATGATTCCAATTGTATGGATTGTAAGTTTTAAGGAAGGTTACATTGGATATCAATATCATTACCAAAGGTCAAAGGTTAAATGATCATAGCAATGGTTTGACTCCCCTCATTGCTCAATAAGTTTATTCATTGATTAGCCACAGAACATAAACATGCCAAGTTCTGTCCTTAGTTTGTGCTGAACTTCCTAACCTTGGTCAGAGTAGCAGCAGTGGCATAACAGTTGCTTTCATGATCCTGCTGTTCGGGAGGGAAAGGTCAACACAAAGTGTATCATCTTCTCATCAACCAGTGACCCCTGCTGAGCATGCGTGTAGAGGGATCAGATTAACTCACCTGAGTTGCTTCCCTATCCGAATACCTTCTGATACTCATTGCTAAGATGCAGGAGTTACGCACATAGCTGCTGAACCAATGACCAACACCACGGAACCAGACTCCACAAAACAATCAACACATTCAACATTCGAGTAGAAGGAAATAAAATAGGCTATATATGCAGATGGTAATAGAAATCTGATACAATAATTATTGCACTGAAATAAATAGTTGATAGGACTAAATCATGACATTTGAACCACATTGATATTTTTGTCAGGATTACTGTTTTGTGAAGCAGAGTTCATCCAAACCCATACCAGATTTTTCATGTCAGAATGCTTCTGATATTAAATATGTCATAATTATTCTGAAATAACTTTGGGTCTCTTTAATCCAGCTGAACCAGTAGCGGTAGATTTAGGCATCTATTTGTCTTCTTCGGGACTCAATTGGAAAACAACTCCCTGAGCTGTTATGTTGATGAATCTTGTTATGTAACATTGTTGTTCAGTTGTAGAGTGTCTCCTACAGCTTACTCAGTTAGTTAAGTGTAAAACAATCACAAATAATGCAACATGTATGTGAAGCACTATTTGTCTTTGAGCAGCTCATGAAAAAGCAAGTCTTTGTTTATCTTTGCTCTGATATAAAATTCTGATCTGCTTATTACTGTGAGTACAGACTTTGAAAGTACCTGGCTGATTCAACCCATGTCGTCTTCAGTTTGCAGGGCAATTCAGCATATTGCCCTATGCTAATCCAGCATTTCCATGCCAATCCAGTTCTTATGCAGCTTCACATTAGTTCAGGCCAAGTTTAGCTTCCCTACGTGGCACATGAGATTTAAAAGGTAGCGACTGACAGACCGTCTGTGGGAAGCGGTGGAGTCAAAGCTCTGTAATTTTTTTTACTTTGTTGGAGGGATACCATTGCTGATATTTTTGCTGTTTTACACTCTTTTCACTTTGACATAGTGTCTATTCTCACAGCATGACTTTGGCACATGAAGTTCCCTTCACATTATTTGATATTTCCCAGCCTTCTGCTTCAGTATTGGGTTTCCTGAAGCTACCACTTGTTTTAGTCAAAGTAGCTCCTTCAATCTCTGTTCCTCTGTTTTTATGCTGCACTAAGAGATAGGTAGAGCTTTTTTTTTCATTTAGTCTAAAATGATATTTTACTTTTGGTTGTAATGCCCTTTAACTTTGGAAGTTTTCAAAGGCTTCCCTAGGCACTCTGTAACAAAGGTGATCAATTTCTAAATAGCAGCTGAAAGCAGAAGAATGGATGTCAGATGCACAATTTTAAACAAAGTAAAACAACATTTCATGCCCTCTCGTTTATTATCCTTTTCCATTCCATTGGCACTTGTCCCGATCACTTTCTGTCTTTAATCACCTTAAAATCACATTTTTTTTGTACTCATCCTTTTTAATCTTTTCTCTCTTTTTAAAAGTGCAGTTCCTCTTCCTTCAGGCTTCTTGTTCCAAAAGGAATGTTAGGCAGCCAAAAGCTATCTTCAGAAGCTGTTCCATTAGCCAGTGAAATGACACAGATTTCAAAGATTGGCTTGGCTGCATCAAAAATATGAAGAAATTAATCTTAACTGTGGATTTTCCCCTGAGTAAACTTGTCTGTGCCTTGTTAAGAACAATTAATCCTTTAAAGTGCTACTGCCTTCAGACAAAAGTATTTGGCAAGCTTTTCATTTTACAAGAAAGAGAAGAACATGTATTAGTTTTTTCCATAATAACTTGAAGCTGTATTGGAATGTGGCTTTTATTACTGAGATGAGTGTTGGTAAAGGAACAAAAAATAAGCAGCAGCATTTTAACGTGAAACAAACTGGTTTGATTTTGATCATGCAGCATAGTGTAACAATGGTGAGTGGGAGCTATCCTGATTTTTGAGCTGAGTGGAAGTAGATGAAACGTAAAACAGACTGCCACCTCTTAGGCCCAATGCCCTTCAAGCAAATTTCTAAATTCTAGACAAGAACTGCACTTTAAAATTATTTTTAAATGAATGTAAAATAAATTTGAAACCAAAATTATTCTTTTTTTCCCAATTTTTTGTTCTTGCACCGACACATTTTGTAATGCAAGCCAAGCAAAATGTTGAGGTGGAATTGATGAAATGTTATTATATTTGTAGCTTTCAGATATAATGTTCAGGAAGTCTTGTCTAAATATTACACCAAATGTTGCCAACTGGCTGAAGATATACTTTGTAGCTTAAAGTTTGAATATCGACACGTGTGCTGTGGATTGTTGGTGTTTGTTCAAGTAGATATACTAATTGAATATAACCATCCACAGTTATCCAATAGTCTTGTGGATTGCAGTCTTGAGTTAAAGCTTTGATATGTATGACTGTACAACTTTTTGTTTCCCTTAAAAGCCTGTTGCCTTTAAATTGTGATTCATAAATACAAAATATACAGTGTATCATTCATTTCAGATCCTCCAAGAACAAGGTTGCTTTGAACTCTACAAAAGTGAATGAGACAAAAGTCCAGACTGGGATGGCTCAAACCAGGAAAACAAGCCATCATGAACAAAAGAGTTTCTGCAGATGCCTTAAATCCAGAATAACACATAGAAAATGATGGAGGAACTCAGCAGATCAGGTAGCATCTATGGAGAGGAATAAAGAGTCGATGTTTCGGATTGAGACTTGATGGTGCCTAACCTGCAGAATTCCTCCAGTTTTTTTTTTGTATGTGTTACAAGCCATCATGCTTTTCCTTTTGACAGCAGTGAATTATTGCACCATATGAATGGTGAGGGTATGGGGAGTTGAAGGAGCAATGAAGTTGTCTAATATAAACATCTGAATCCATATACATACTTTAACTATAGCATAAATAGAAAGGCTAAACTCTGCATCACTTGTTCTCTTACTTTGTTCCAACTATCTGTCAACAATGCTGGAAACCTCTGTGAGTATCTCTATTCCATCAACATATTGTTTAAATTTTTCACTACATTTACCCCTTCACTTCTTAGAGAGAGATTGCCAATTTGCTGCACATCTGTCCTGCTCAGTGGATATTTTGACCATTGTTTAATGTCCCAGAGGGTAAGCATTCAAATAAATTCAAATTAATTTCACTTTAACACATCTGAAAGAATTTGTAAGAAATTTATACTGGAGCACATTTGCACTGATACAAGGTAGATTGAGCTTCAAAATTATACCCAAGCCAGAGGACAACCAAATTTTGCAGAGATTTCTTGGCTAGGTTTGACAGCCAATCTATATGGAAGTGCCAATATTTCTCCAAGTACACTTTGGGCTTGGTGCTTAAATATGGAAATCTCAAACTTCTGGCTGAGATCCAGAGGCCATTTCCAGGCAACACTCCATCACTGGAGCCATTCTTTTGAATAAGGGCCGTAGAGCTGCAGAGGAGAATGAGAACTCTATGATGCAATATAATTTTTCATTGCTTTCATTGAGTTTAAAGCTGTTAGTTATTTAGAAGTGCTTGGTGCTTTAGAGGATTGAATCTTTCAAGCAATAATTTTATATAATTTTTATTTATTTTCTTTTGAACAATTTTAATTATTTCTGAAAGTCAGAAACATTGGAAAACCTTGATATAGAGATAGTGAGAGCAGTATCGTTATAAATTAATTTGCAGCACCAATAAATATGGCTTAGAAATCATTGGATAATTCCACTGAATTCACTCTTTTCTGATGTATTTAACAGGAATTAGTTAAGAATAATTATCCAGCAGATATCCATACCCCACATACTATCCTTTACCATTTCTGCCTGCTCCAACATGACCTTACCACGAGTCACAAATTCTCTCACATATACTCTGAGGCATTCAGCATCAACCATATATGGGATAAAATCATTTAAGGCAACACAGAATGAACTATACTAAGTCATCTGAACAGTGTTCATCCTTAAAATCTCCTATAATAACAATGTTTACCAACAACACAGTTGCTGACTTGCAGTTAAAAATTAATGATGACCCTTCAGATACACCCCACCCAAGAAGTGATAAGAGACTGCTAAAAAGAATAGGCATTCCCGTACTGTGTCTGCTGGAGAACCTGTGGAGAGAAATTAAGCTTAATGACATTGGTTATTAGATAATATTATTCCCAAATGCTGTCTGTGACAAGCAAGTTCTCATCTTATGCAATGTTGACTGCAGTGGTAATGAATAACATCTGCCAAAATACATGGATAAGGAAGATCATAATCTGGAATCATTTGACAATAATCTTGCTATTTTGTCCTAAATTCCAGGAAGTGATGGCTAGCCAGATCCTCAATGCCAATGGCCAGAGACTTGAACACTTTCTAAAATCAAGATGCATTTTCATTCTGCTTTGCGTGTGGTCAGTGATTGTCCATTTATTGGTCCATAATTGGGTAGCTCAGGGTTAGTTACCAATAACATAAATTTATACAATGCCCACTATGACAAAAGGCACTAGGAAACTACATTGATACATCAGAGGGAACAGTGTACAGTGTTGTTTTTAGCCAATGGCTTAGCTATCCAATTCCAAGTCCCTATAAAATTGCAACACCTGATCACTCAACGCCACAGCAGTGTCTCTGCTTCCTGAGATGAGAAAAATATCTTCAGTTAGAGAGTCGTGAATCTTTGGAATTCACTACACAAGAGGTTTGTAAAGGCTCAGTCAATGGGTATATTCAGACAGTCTGGAGGATTATTAGAATCCAGGAAATTAAGGGATATGCAGATAATAAAGAAAAGTGGCAGTGGGGTAAGAGATAGCCAAACCCAAATAGTTGGAGTAACTCAGCAGGTTAATCCCTATGAAAGGTCTCAACTTGAAACATTAACTGTTCATTTCCCTTCAGAGATTCTGCCTGACCTGCTCAGTACCTCCAGCAGTTTGCTTGTTGCTACTGCTTCTAGCATCTCCAGTGTCTTTGTTTCCAGGTAAAAGATTAGCGCTGATCATACAATCATGGAGTCACACAGCACTGTTAGGGAGAATATAGCAGATATTAATTCAAACAAGAACCAGGTTTCATTTTTTTGTGTCTGAAAGGATCTTGGTCCAAAACATTGACTGTCTATTCACTTCCATGGATGCTGCCTGTCTGGATGAGTTCCTCTAGAATTGTATGGTGTTGCTTCATATCTTATTGTAAATGTAAATAAGTTTATGAAGCTTGCAGTTACCTTTCTGTTTTTGTTTTTAAAATTGCAAATAGTAAATTAGAATTAAAAGTTCAGGCTGCTTCACAGACTAAGAGATTGCATATAGAAGAGCCAAATGTTAAGTCAATGGGGATGTGTTAATTGGCTGGCACTGGTCACTCATCACTTCTCCCCCCACTGAAGAAATTCCTTCTCATCTCAGCTCTAAGTGGAAGTCACTCTACTCTGAGGCTGTGCCCGTTGGTCCTAGACTCCAACACCACTGGAAATGTCCATTTCACAGCCACTCTATCTAGACCATTCAACATTTGATATGTTTCAATGAGATTTCCTCCCCTCCCCCATTCTTCTAAATTCTAACAAGTACAGGCACAGAGCCATTAATGGCTCCACACATGATAAGCCTTTCATTCCTGGAACCTTTCTCATGAACCTCCTCTGAAACCTCTCCAATATCAGCATATCCTTTCTTAAATAAAGGGCTCAAAATTGCTCACAATACTTGAAGGGAGACTTTGCTTGTGCCTTACAGTGCTTTAGCATTACAACTTTGCTTTTATATTCTAGTGTTCTCAAAATGAGTGCTAACATTGCATTTGACTTCCTCACCAACACCTCAATCTGCAAATTAACCTTCAGGGAATCCTGCATGAAGACTCCCAAGTCCCTTTGCACCTCAGAGTTTTGAATTTTCTTCCCACTTAGAAAATAGTCTACTCTTTTATTCTGCATGACCATACACTTCCCAACACTATATTCCATCTACCAATTCTTTGCCCATTCTCCGAACCTGTCTAAGCCCTTCTGCAACCTTCCTGTTTCCTCAACACCGATCTTCATTTCATCTGCAAACTTGGCCACAAAGCCATCAATTCCATCATCCAAAGCACTGATACAAAACCTAAAAAGAAGTGATCCCAACACTAGTCACCAGCAGCCAATCAGAAAAAGCTCCCCTTATTTCCACTCTTTGCCTCCTGCCAATCAGCCAATGCTCTATCCATGCTAGTATCTTCCCCAGAAGGGATCCCGATGATCCAGAAATCTTAAATCCTTCCCAACTGCATCAATTCCTCTGTTATGCATTCACCTGCCAAATCACCCTATTCTTACCCTCACTGGCCTGTAGCACAGGCAACAATCCAAAGATTGCTACCCTGGAGCTCCTGCTTTTCAGCTTTCTTCCAAGCTCCCCAAATGATCTTCTCAGGACCACCTCACTTTTCCTATGTCATTTTTGCTCTTATGTACTAAAACTTCTGGCTCCTCGTCCTTCCGCTTTAGAGTGTCATGGACCTGAACCGAGACATCCCTGGTTCTGGCACCTGGAAGGCAGCATTCGATTAATGTGTCTATCATGTCTACAGACTCCTGTGCCTACTCTTCGAACTATGGAATCCCTATCACTACTACAGTCCTCTACTCTCAAGAGGGATATTCTAGCAACATAGAAAATTATGAAAGAGACAGATAAGAAAGAGGCAGTAAAGTTATTTGTCAGTGTTTCTCCATGTATAGTTTTCATAAATTCTATTGTATTTCTTTATTTTCCTGTAAATGCCTGCAAGAAAATGAATCCCAAATATTAGGAAAACATATACACTCAGTGGCCATTAAATTAGGTACATCTGTACAGCTGCTCATTAATGCCAATATCTAATTAGCCAATCATATGGCAGCAACTCAATGCATAAAAGCATGCAGACATGGTCGAGAGGTTCAGTTGTTCAAACCAAACATTGGAATGAGGAAGAGATGCGATCTAAGTGACTTCAGCTGTGGAGTGATTGTTGGTGCCAGACATGGTGGTTTAACTATCTCAGAAACTGCTGAACTGGGATTTTCATGCACAACAGTCTCTAGAGTTTACAGAGAATGGTGTGAAAAACAAAAAGAAAACATCCAGTGAGCAGCAGTTCTCTGGATGAAATCACTTAGCTAATGAGAGAGGTCAGAGGAGAATGGCCAGACTGGTTCAAGTTGACAGGAAGGTGACAGTAACTCAGATAGCCATGCAGGAGATGCAGGTATGCAGGAGAGCATCTCTGAATGCAAAACACATTGAACCTTGAAGTGGATGGGCTACAGCGGCAGAAGATCATGAACACACACTCAGTGGCCACTTCATTAGATACAGGGGGAACTTAATATTGGGTCCACTGAGTGGACTTACTTTGGTAGTAAATTCTACTTTGACTTTACTCTGTTTCTACTTGCAAGTGAGACCAGAACTAAAAGATATAGCCTCAAGATTCAGGAGAATTCATTTAGGGTAAAGTTGAGGCAAAACTGCTTTTCCCATAAAGTAGTGAATCAGTTAAATTCTCTGCTCAAGGCAGCACTGGAGGCTACCTCTCTATATATATATTTATATATTTAAGACATGGTTAGATAGATTTTTTGCATGGCAAGGGAATTAACAGTAATGGGGGAAAGGGAGCTAAGTCCACAGCTAGAGCACCCATGACCTTATTGAATGGTGGAGCAGGCTCAATGGGCCAGGTGGCCTACTCCTGCTCCTATATCCTATGTTCTATGTTCTTATGTTCTCAAGACAGAGTACAAAGTATTGAGGTAGATTGATACGGAAAATGAAGTTCTATCAATAGGACAGAAGACTCTACTCATGATTATTTGAATGGAAGAGGATGCACTGATCATTATTGTAGAGGGCACCAATTGTCTTGAAAGCTGAGTTAAGAAACTGGAGATAACAAAACAACAGAATTGATCCTTTTGGGGGAACTTTAAATAAGAATTTCCCATGTCAGATTAAAGAATCATTGGGGTAAATGAGAATAGCCTGGTGGGTCAGGGGATACAACGTATGGGATGGATGCATTGCAATTTTGGATGATGTGAAGCTTCTAAGGGCAAGCGTGGGTGTAGAGTGAGGAGAAAGTTGGAGATGTTCAGACTAGATGTAGCAGAAGTATAGATAAAAGTTTAATGCAGTGGGAATGAATTAAGGCAACAGACAGTTGAAAGCAGGGAGTCTTGGGGAAAGATGAAATAAAAAGAACTAATTTAAGATGATAAAGTTCTATATAGGAGGAATGGTGCTATGTTATAGTATGATTATTTTACATAACCCCAGGAATTTAGAATTCTCAAAAAGCTTGCAAATTAGAAACTACAAATTTTTATAGAGTAATACAGCATAGAAACAGGTCCACTCAGTCCACAGAGTCCATGATGATCATCAGGCAAACATTTGCCCTAATTCTATACTTACCCCTTATCTTGGTTTCTCCCATGTACGGCTCAAAGTTGCCACTCTCCCCTCCCTGACTCCCTACTGCCTCTGATATTCTAACATTCATCTGCACTCTACTAACTTACTGCCCATTACACTGCTGGCATTTAGGGCAGCAATGAAAGTCCTCCATCTCTGGTGGTGTTCAGGGCTTCCTTTATGTCAATGGCTCCCTCTTGGTTTTCACTTCTGTCAGTCATGTAAGTCCCAGGTGGAGACGCTGGAATACCTTCATACTCAAATATAGAAGGATTCTTCATTCCTGTTTCCATAACAATTTTGTTTTACCAGTCAGGGTTATTAGCCCTGAGCTGAACCCCTGAACCTGGAACATCCACGGACCACTCTTAGTCTGTCCTCTAACCTTTGACCATTTGGCATGGGCCAAGAGCCAAAGCACAAGGCCCTAACTCCAGCTTGCATAACCCTCCAGGTCACTGAAGCACGCAAATCTCCAAACCATGACGAGGCTGTGGTCCTATTGGAGGTTCTACACTCTATGAGCAAGTTAAAAAGGCCAATTAATCCACCAACCCATGTGTTCTTTGGATGGGGAAAGAAACAATCTGTATTCACAGAGAGAATTTGTAAACTCCACACAGCCAACACTGGAAGTCAGGGTTGAATTTGTGCCACTGTAGAGGTGAAGCTGGCAGCTCTACTACTTGTGCCTATCGTGCTGGAAATGAAATGCAAATACTTCATAAATCAAATTCAACCTTTATATTATTGGACTTTATCCAAAATCTCTAAAGAAAAAATATGGTGCAAAGTAGGTTGCAGAAGTTGTCATTTAAAGTATTAATGTAGACAATAACTCAATGCTTATGTCATTTAGGTTTGCTAAAAGTCATCCAGCTTTTGTGAATCAGAAGTTTAGGTTCAGACACAAATTTGATCTGGAAGACGAGAGTTTAAGATGTTGTTATTGAAAGTACTCTACTTTGTATAAGATAGAGAATTATTTAAGAGCTTCTGCAGATGCTGGAAATCCAAAGCAACGCACACAGAATGCTGGAGGAACTCAGCGAGACAGACAGCATCTATGGAAATTATTTTTTTAAATATCGATGTTTCAGGCCAAGACCTTTGATCAGGACTGAGAAGGAAGGGGGAAAACACCAAAATAAAAAGTTGGATGGAGGGGAAGGAGGCTAGCTAGGAGGTGATAGGTGAAGCCAAGTGGGCGGGAAAGGTAAAAGGCTAGAGAAGAAAGAATCTGATAGGCTGGGTGAATACATGGTTGAAGACTTGGAGAACAGCAGAGATTCTGGAGGGGGAGCAGTGAGAGAGGGTCTCACTGAACTCCCATCAAAGAGAAGATTTAAACATCTTCAGGGTAGGCATACCTCAAGGAGACTTCACAGTGGAGCAGCAAATCATAAACACAAGGAAGATTGCAGATGCTGGAAATCCAGAGCAATGCACACGAAATGTTGGAGGAAATCAGCAGGTCAGGCAGCATCAATTGAAAAGAGTAAACAGTTGATGTTTTGAACTGAGACTCTTCTTCAGGTCTGAAATGGTTCATTTCCATAAATGTTCCTGACCTGTTGAGTTCCTCCAGCACTTTGTGTGTGCTGTTGAGAAGTATTTATGTTTAATGCCTAATGCCCTGAGAAAGAGTGCAGATCCATTTTCCTGAATTGATGTCATCCTTGCAGTGAAGCTACCACTACAGAATGTGAGGTAGGAAGTATTTTGGTGTTGTGGTTGACAGAATCAAGCGGCTTATTCAACAAGCTCAAGGGTGCTAAATATCAACCACAATTCTGTGGGTTGGAATCTTCTACAGGTCAGGCTGGAAGAGATGGCAGATTTCCATCTCTCAAGAACATTAATATTTCAGATGTGTTTTATGGCAATTCAGTACTTTTGAGATTGCCATTAATCATACTAACAATGATAATGCACATTGACTTTGAAAGGAAAATTACATATTTTAGGAAGGGCAAAACGATCACTTGGCATTCTGCCCTATGTTTCTCACTGCAGAGATGAATTAAGAATCAACTGCATTAGAAGGAAATATTTTTTGGTCTTTCAGATAAAGATCCTGATGGCACTATATTGCAAATATAGAAGAGTAACAACCTGGCAGATGTTTATTTATTTAAATCAGAGTGTCTAGTCACTGTACTTTGAGGACCTGCTGCATACAAATTGACTGCCACATTTCCTACCTTAATGAAGTGATTGCATTTCAACAATATTCATTAGTTGTGAAAGAGGACATTCAGTGATTGTGAGAGACACTTATAAATGCATGTCTTTTTTTCAACTGCCTGAATGAATGAAGTTTTAAGAATGCTAAAGAAGTTTCACTACATCCAAGAAAATCCACTCAGCAAATTATCTGAATATTCCACCATTGGCATAACATAGCTAACAGAAATGTACTGTATGTTCAACAGTGTCTCACAGGCCTGTGATTTCTACCAGCTAGCAAGGCAGAGAGGTGTTTGGAATGCCATAATCTTTGTACTCCTTTAATTTTCCTGAAGTTGTAAAAGACACAATATTACTGCAAGTTGTTTTGGTACCAAGAATGTGGAATCTTCTTGTAATAATCTCTAGTGATTCTAATATTAAATCCAGCTGTGCAATAAAGTGTTTGAACTGATATAGTTCAATGCATCGAGAGTTCCACCATCTGGCAATGTAATTACAGTTGTACAGCAGAGAGTAAAGTGAACAAGAGGCTGATATTGTTAATATCCAATGACAATGATTTCCCATGAACAAAATCTTTAACATGCTAGAGGTTTCTGTTGATGTACAATGCAAGATCAATGCTAGTTTTGTGGGAGGGTCATGTAAATGTTGTGAAATGCAGCTCGGTAGGAAACGCCCAGAAAATCACACTGTCGTTCTGGAAACAACCGGGAAGACTGGGAGCAAATTGTTCAGATTGAGATATACTGCTGAAATAAAGGTGTTTGGAAATTCTTGAAAAGACAAAAAAAACTCCACGAAGAATACATGGGAATAACTGGAAAGCTCTTCCACTAAGCCATCATCAGGTCCCATCGGCTACACGACTTCCTTGTTAATTCATTATCCACTGGAATGCATATCTTGTATGTTATAACTTGACTGTGAGTACTGCATCCCGCTCAGCTAATCAGCCAAAGGAAAAATGCAAAATCTAAGATATGAGTAAACTAACTTCCAAGGCAAGAATGAATGGTAGCAGGACAGAGATTGTTGTGGGATTGACATCACACAGCAAGAAACAGTTAAATGTACAAATCATTACTCCAGGATTTGACAAGAAATAGCAGAGTATATATAGTTCTGGCAGACACATCTCTGTACAGAATGGCTTAGTATGCTAGAGGGAGAGCAAAACAATATCAGCTAGATACTTAGAGTAAAGCAATTTTGTATGCAAGTCCATCACAATGTAAACTTCATTGACGGTGACAAGAATCTCTCATTGTAAGTCTGCAAACAGCAACCATGCATACCTTCTTTCAGGGAATCAACCACTATTTTCTCTTCTTCCACATTCCATTGGGCAGAAGATACAATGCTAGAAAACATGCACTTTCAGGCTTAGGGATAGCTTCTATATCACTGTTTTTAAGACTCTTGAATGGACCTCTTGCCCAATAAAGATGAACTCTTGATCTCTCAATCTATCCCATTGAGGCCCCAATTGTCCATCTGCTCTGCACTTTCTCCATAACTCAAACTGCAACATTTTGCATTCTGCTATGGCTTTTTGCATTGTACTACCTCAATGAAATTGTATTTGAAATGACCTGTATGGATGTTATGCAAAACAAACGTTTTCACTATATTTCAGGACATGTGACAATAATAAACAAATTGCCAATTAGCAATACATTCAACATTTATGTTAGTCTTTAACATTCTTAAGACTATTATCCTAATATATGTTCATCCTTTGGTTACTATTCCTTTTAAAATAATTTCTATTGACCCTTTCTTTGACCTATTTATCACACTGAATTTTCATGGTGTTTCTCACATGCCATCACCATAACCTTGGGGAAATTGGGTTTCTGTCAAATCTCCACAAACTTCACTAGGAATAAGCAAACTGTCATCTCCTGGGGCAATATCCTCAGCATTGAGGCCTTAACAGCATGTTGTTGACCCCTTTGGGCAGGTCTTGCTATTTATACCCTCAACATAAGGGTCCAGAAACTCATTCCGGCTTCTGTCACAGGAAGAGATCACAGATGGACAGATGCAAAAGTTTAAAGATGTTCTCAAAATCTCTCTGAAAAGATGTAAACTTTCTGACGTTCCTGGCCTGTGACTGTTCAAAGTGGAGAAGTATTTGTAACGGTAATGGGAACCTCAAATGTGAGAACACACAGAAGTTTGTGTGTAAACAAAAGAAGAAGCAGGATTGCGCAACCTTACAAACAGCCGATACATTTGCTCCTTCTCCCTCCCAGCTCTATGCCAAGGACAGTCTGCCCCATCTAGAGTAAAATGAGCAGTTCCTACATTGATGCATAAGTCACCAGAGAAGCCAAGAAGCTGGAGTGGAAACAAGTTATTCTCAGTTCTGCGGATTACTGAAGTATCAATTACAGTAGAGACATGGTAAACACCTTAAAGGTCTCTCCCTCATTCTCTGGTCCAGTCAGTCCATGGCTTCATAACCTCCTAAGTAAAAGTAACCAATTTTATTCTACCTGTTTTCCATCTTAAAAGACATATTTTTCATATGGATGCAATAACACAAGTCCCCCTTATTCTAAATCTTTCATTGAGTGGGAAAGAAATCAGTTTCTGTATCTGCTGTCCCATGGTTTTATGCCCTTGATTCATTTTCTTTTGGCATCTCACTTGCATTCTACTTTCCAAATATTTCAGAAGTGTTTTTCATTCCACCTTCAGTGTTCCTCTCCCTTATAGCTGTGGAGTGTCTGACTCATTGTGAGAAATGTTAAAAGATATCTGCAATACTTGTGACAAGTGTGGATTATACTTGTTGGAAACATTGATATTAATCATAGGATCTCATATGCAAAATGATTCTAGTTGACAGGATACTACTCCATTCAATCACTGGTCAATCTCAGACCTTTTCAGGAGAAGGTGTATAGTTCATCAGGTCATTCATATAACTTACTTAACTCAAGGGCTAATTGAATCCATTAAGTGTTCCTATTTAAAGTTCCTGTTTCATTTCATTGATCAGTGAATGATTGGCAATAGACAAAGATCTTTTAGTAACTGTTAACAATGATTGAAGTAAATTTATGCACTTGTAAAACTTTAGAGTGTTAATGAATTACATTAAAGAATTTAAAGCAGCTTCACTGCCAAAATAGGTTTGGATATTGAAAACAATATATGATCGGGAGGAAATCAACTGGGCAGAGAAATTGTAATATAAACACTAACTCCCATCTTTCTGTTTCCATTTATCCCTCTCTATATTTCTCAACATTACTGATTGCTATTATGAATGTGGGACAGATGGGTCATGAAATTTATGCATTGAAATATTATGTATTTTCCAGATTCTGAATACAAAATTCTTATTCAAGACTTTACTGCTTTCTCTATCCTTTACCACTCAATAGGCCTGTGTTAACTATCTGATATTAACTATCTGATTCTTATATCTTATAACTTTTTTCAAGCTTTCATTATTGGAGTCTTTTTGAAATATGAAGTATTGGTGAGAACTCCAGAGCAGAAACATTGAGCAGCGCTATTTAACTCTTCAGTAAACTTTGAGAGCAATGTGCTATAAACATTCTAGAAAGGAATCTCCATATTCTGTTAGTATCTTTGATGTGACTGGAAAGATACTGAAATTGTGGATGTGAAAGTCGTTATTCATCACGATAAGCATACAGTCTTCAGGGGATCCTCATGATACAGTCTCCCAAACTCAAAAGTACATTACATTTTCATACTCTTGAGATCAAAGGCAACAACAGATGATGCAATACAATTTCAATTATTACAATGGACATTGTTTACATCAATACTTTCAGTTGACATGCTCCCTTTGAATTGCACAGCTACAGTGGAAACACCTCAGAATGTTCAAATACCTTTGCTGGGACAAATTAATTACAAGCTTCCTTGAACTTGTTTTCCAAATTCCTTAAACCCATATTTGCATGGATTGATGCAGGTCAATTAACAAAACCCCATTGTCTTAATATTGGCTATGCATATGAAATATCTCATAGCCGACATTTTGCAATCCATGTCCCTTAATATGTGGGCCAGCCTGTCCTCCATAAACTGTATCATTTATTTGCAATGGTGTGCTTTTAATTTCAATTCACTGCTTGCAATTTGCAATTTAATTTAAGAGCTAATGACTTGTTCTTGCTTGATTTAATAACTGGTATATTCACATAACTCTAGAATACTGCTTAGCAATCTTCACACACTGCTAAAATTAGGTAAGATATGAATCATGCAAAGAACAGAGGTTTTGAATTCACGTCACATCTTTTCAAAGCATAGGCTTTTGGAACCAATGATAATACTCAATTGACTTGCCATAATAATATACATTCTTCACACACCAAACTAGAGAAAATCATGTTTAAAGAAAGAACTATTGATGGCAAATATTTAGTAAACAGTTACCCTCACTCGTTCTATCTTCCTTGAATCAAATGCAACATAGAACCTAAGATAATACAGTAAGAGCAGAATTTGGCCAGCTGGCCCATCAAGTCTGCTCTGCCATCTCATCATGGCTGATCCATTTTACTCTCAGCCCCAATCTCCTGCTTTCTTTCCATATTTCATGCCCTGACTATTCAAGAATCTATCAACCTCTGTCTTAAATATACCCAGTGACTATGCCTCCACAGTAATAAATTCCACAGATTCACACTCTTTAGCTAAAGAAATTTTTCCTTATCTCCATTCTAAATGGATGTCCCTCTATTCTGAGGCTGTGACCTCTGGTCTTAAACTCTCCCACCATAGGAAACACCCTCTCCACCTCCACTCCACTGGGGCCTTTCAATATTCGATTGGTTTCAATAAGGTCCCTCCTCATTCTTCTGAATTCCAGTGAGTACAGGCCCAGAGCCATCAGGCAATACTCATATGACAAGCCTTTCAATTCTGGAATCATTTTTGTGAACCTCCTTTAAATCTTCTCCAATGTTAGCATATCCTTTAATTGAAAAGTGGACAAAACTGCTCACATTGAGGCCTCACCAATACTTTATAAAACCTCAACACTACATCCTTGCTTTTATATTCTAGTCCTCTCAAAATGAATGCTAACTTTGCATTCCCTTTACTCCACTGTAATACTGATACTTTTGACTTTAGCTTCTTTTCAAATTGCAGGGTGAATTCAATCATACTATGTTTACTAGCTCCTAAGTGTTCCTTTACCTTAAGCTATCTAATGTTGAAAGATTGGAGCGACTGGGCTTGTATACACTGGAATTTAGAAGGATGAGAGGGGATCTGATTGAAACATATAAGATTATTAAGGGATTGGACATGCTGGAGGCAGGAAGAATGTGCCCGCTAATGGGTGAGTCCAGAACTAGAGGCCACAGTTTAAGAATAAGGGGTAGGCCATTTAGAACGGAGATGTGGAAAAACTTTTTCACCCAGAGAGTGGTGGATATGTGGAATGCTCTGGCCCAGAAGGCAGTGGAGGCCAAGTCTCTGGATGCATTCAAGGGAGAGTTAGATAGAGCTTTTATAGATAGCGGGTCAAGGGATATGGGGAGAGGGCAGGAACGGGGTACTGATTGTGTATAATCAGCCATGATCACAGTGAATGGCGGTGCTGGCTAGAAGGGCCAAATGGCCTACTCCTGCACCTACTGTCTATTGTCTAATCAATTCCAGTTCATTGCACAACACCCAAATCAGAATAGCCACTCCCCTACTGGGCTCAACCACAAACTGCTCTAAAAAGCCATCTTGTAGGCATTCTACAAATTTCCCCTCTGGGGATCCAGCACCAACTAACCTGATTTTCCCAATATACCTGAATATTGAAATCCCATATGTCTATTGTAACATTATCCTTTTAACATGCCTTTTCTATTTCCCATTGTAATTGTAGACCACACCTTTGCTACTGTTTGGGGGTCTTACTATAACTCCCATTAAGTTCTTTTTACCCCTTCAGTTGCTTAGCTCTACCAACAATGATTCATCATCTTCCAGTCCTTTATCATTTCCTTCTAAAGAGTTGATTACATTTTTTACCAACAGAGCCAACCCACTCCCTCTGCCTACCTGCCTGTCCTTTTGACACAATCTGTATCCGCGGACCTTCAGCTCCCAGCTATAATCTTCTTTCAGTCATAATTCAGTGATGCCCACAACGTCATACATGCCAATTTGTAACTGCGCTACAAGTTCATCTGCCTAATTCTATATACTGCATGCATTTAAGTATAACTTCAGTCCTGTATTCAATTTTGTTCCCCTTTTACATTGCAAGCCATTTAATTGACTGCAATTTTGCCCTATCATCAGCCACTCCTTGCTAACAGTCTCACTACACATCGCCTCTTTTTGTAAACCAACTACCTCATCCTCAGCACTATCACTCTGGTTGCCATTCTTGTGCCAAATTAGATTTGGCTTTTGCTTAATTATTCTCATAAAGGAGACAAATAAAGCATAATGTGACGTGAGTTACCAGAAACAACATTCACAAGAAACATTTGAAGAAGATCCTTCAACCTACTTCATCATATTGTTCTGGAATAACAATCATACAGTTTTGCTTTTCCCACAACTATTTTGCTTTCAAATTGTTTCAAGGCCTTAATTACAAGGACCTTCATATCTGAGTAATAGGATTTTTCTCACGCAAGGCAAGGCCGAGAGTGTGGAAAAGTGTGAAAAGTCTACTGCAGGCCAAGTCGAGGCAATGGGGTCCAGGCCTCAGAGTGTGTCAATGCTACTGAACACGATGTTCAGATGGAGATTTACAGGCCAAATCAAGGCAGTAAATTCTGGTGTATCCAAGCGACAGAACCCATCATTTGGAAGGAGATTTACAGGCCGAATCGAGGCGATGAAGTCAGGTGTTTCCAAGCAGCAGAATCTATTGTTCGGATAGAGATTTAAGCACCGGGCCAGATTGAAAAGGTCAGTGTATAGGCACCCAAGACGAGGTGGAGGCAGTTCAGATCACTGCTCCATGGCATTTACTCGGCTCTGCGTAGAACTATCAGACTCTCTTGTGAACTTCAGTTCAAAAACACTATTTGCTTGTGGTTACTGTTTGCATGATTTTTTTCATTGCACTTTTGGTGTTTGATGGTCTTCTTTATGGGTTATTTTATTATTTTATTTTTTATGGGTTCTGTTTTGGGCATGATGTAGTTTTGATTCTCTGCACATTTTTCTTTTCATTTATATATATTCTTTTGTTTGGTCCCTCTCTTTGTTTAGTGGCTGCCTGTTAGGAGATGGATCTCAAGGTTGTATAATGTATACATACTTCGGTAATAAGTGTACTTTGAACTTGAACTTTTAGTGGAAATAGAAATTACTCCACAATTGAATCCAAATATCTCATAGGAACAGGGAAAAACAACTGCACTCTACAACAATTATTTGAGATATTTAAATCCTAGATAATGACATATACTGAACAGTTCCAAAAGTATAAGATGTGTCAGCTTTGTCTTAGTCTTTTAGCAACTTAATGAACTTAAGTTTAACTACAAGTCATCAGAAAAGCACACATTTTACATCAGTGCTCTAAAGATGCCCTAGAATTGTTTTTGCAGCATTCGAGAGATAGTGCCTAAAGTCATATGTTGAGGGATAAATTGCGTGGAATGTGCAACACATATTTAGGCATGCCCTGAAAATGATGGCTTTGTGAACATTGCTACAAAATCACAGTACACTCACAGCAGTGATAATACATGTGCTTTGTGTCATGTTTCTGAATGGGGAACATCAAAGTAGTCAGTTTCAACCTGTGCTTCATCACTGATTGCCAAATGCTTACATGGTAAAATGCAATCTAGGTATGTGGATGAGGACACACACAGGGCAAAAAAGAATTAACTTGTTCTTTGATAAGGCTGGCATGGAGGTTAGATGCTTTTGAACCAAGGCAACAGACATAATCAATTATGTTATATTGATGTTTTTTAGTTGCATGTGAAAGTAGATGCTCACTGAAAACACTTTCCTATCCCCCCACCCCCTTCATGGTATGGCATTGATATGCCTCTGGCGATTCAAATGTTTTATTTAATAAAGTAGGATTTTGCATTGTTTTCATTTCATTACATTCCATCTGAGTAACAGGGAAATATTTCTTCAGATGCAAAACTTTTGTCATGGTCTGCCAGACAAAGCAGACTTGAACCCTGTGAGTAATGGCAATTTCAATTGAAAAACATCTGCAAGAATGATCTTATGACTTTCTAATGCTGTTGTAAATCACAATTACAGAAATTAATAGGAAAATAGAACTTTTAATCATCTGCTATGTCCCTTGCATTAGTTGCACTAAAACTGATTGCCTTAACAAATGTTTTCAAAATTCTTAGAGTTCAAACGAAAGATCCTAAAACAAATTACATTTATTAAATATTGAGATCTTCCTTATTGCTAATATAATTAAACTTCCTTGCATTATTACTGTTATGAGTTTTATACCTTTACAGAGGTCATTCAATAACCTCATTTTGAAAGTCTGTCTTTTCCTATCACATAGAAGACCACACATTGTTTGCCAGTAAAATTCCTTTTCCTGTCACATGATATGGATTTGCAACAAAAGCGTCATGGTATCAATGGCAGAGAGGAATAAAAAAGTCAGAGTCAGAGGTCAAAAACTGAACAAGAATAAAGGTACATTGGAGTTGCTGTGTTGGAAGGAGGTGTGGAAGGAAAAATGTGGATAACATACTAACTTCTAGGAACTTGGTTTCCTATATTTTATTGTTGATGTGCAAATCATTGTGATAATTTGTACCAAAGCAAATCAAATAGTGAAGTTATTTGAAACAGTGTTAAGGTGCTTTATACCTGAAAGCATAGATTAAAGGAGCAGCTCCTCTACTTGCAGTTCAATCACGCTCAGTTGAAAGTGGCTCCTGCTAATCTGCTGAGCAGTTCTTAAAGGAACACTCTCCAGGCCAACCAGACAGCAAAAACGCAGTTCGGCTTCCACAGAAGAAAGGAGAGGGAGAGAGAGAGAGAGAGAGAGAGAGAGGAAGGACAAGCAGAATATAGGGCAAAAATTGGAGACAGTTGGTTGAGTTGCAGTGTAAAAGGGGGACAAAATTGAAAAGCATGTTGGATAGAGGACTGCAGGTGTTATATTTAAATGCATGCAGTATATGGAATAAGGTAGATGATCTTGTAACAGTTAGAGATTGGCAGGTATGTCGTTCTGGGCATCACTGAGTTGTTGCTGAAAGAAGATCGTAGTTGGGAGCTCAACATCCAAGGATACACATTGTATTGAAAGGACAGGTAGGTAGTCAGAGGGGGTAGTGTATCTCTGTTGGCAACAAATGAAATCAAATCCTTAGAAAGAGGAGACATAGGATTAGAATATATAGAATCCCTGTGGGTAGCATTATGGAACTGCAAGGGTGAAAAGCCATTGACAGGTGTTATATACAGGCCTTCAAACAGTAGACAGAAAATGGGCTACAAATTGTAATGGGAGATAGAAAAGGCAAGTCAAAAGGGCAATGTCACTATAGTCATGAGGGATTTCAATACGCAGCCAGATTGGGAAAATCAGGTTGGTGCTAGATTCAAAGCAAGAGAATTTGTAATGACATGGCTTTTTAGACCTGTTTGTGTTTGAGCCCACTAAGGGATGAACATTCTGGATTGGGTGTTGTTTCATGACCCAGATTTGATTAGGGATATTAAGGTGAAGGAACCCTTAGGAAGTAGTGATCATAATATGATCGAATTCACCCTACCATTTGAGAAGGAGAAGCTTAATTCGGATGCATCAGTATTATGTTCAAGTAAAGGGAATTATAGAGGCATAAGAGAGGAGTTGGCTAAACTTAATTGGAAGTGGACACTAGCAGGGATGATGGCAAAGCAGCAATTGCTGGAGTTTCTGAAAGCAATTCGGAAGACATTTAATAGAGTGAAAATTGCTGGGGAGCTTGAGGATTGCAAAACTGCTAAAGCCTACAGAAATCAGCTAAAAAAAAACATAAGAGGAGAAAAGATAAAATACAAATGTAAGTGAGCCAATTTTATCAAAGAGAATACCAAAAGGTTTTTCAGATATTTAAAGAGTAAAAGAGAGACAAGAGTAGATATTAGATCAGAGGAAAATTACGCTGGAGAGGTAGTAATGAGGAACAAGGCAATGGCAGATGAACTGAATAAATATTTTGCGTTAGTCTTCACTATGGAATACACTAGCATTATGTTGGATGTTTGAGAGTATTGGGAGCAGAGGTGAGTGCAGTTACTCTTACTAGGGAGAAGGTGCTTGGGAAATTTGAAAGTCTAAAGGTAGATAAGTCACCTGAACCAGATTTACTACACTCTAGGTTTCTGAGAGTGGTAGATAAATAGATTGTGGAAGCTTTAGTAATGCTCTTTCAAAAAACAATTGATTCTGGCATGGTTCTGGGGGACTGGAAAATTGCAAATGTCCTCCACTCTTCAAGAAGAGATGGAGTCACAAGAAAGGAAATTATAGGCATGTTAACCTGACCTCAGTTGTTGTGAAGATGTTGGAGTCGATTGTTAAGAATGAGGTTGCGGGGTACTTAGGGGCACATGATAAAAAAATACCAAAGTCAGCATGATTTCCTTAAGGGAAAATCTTGCCTGACAAGTCTGTTGTAATTCTTTGAGGAAATAATATAAAGGATGGCCAAAGAAGAATTGGTGGATATAGTGTACTTGGATCTTCAGAAGACTTTTGATAAGCTTCCAGACATGAGGCTGCTTAACAATTTAGGAACCCATGGTATTACAGGTAAGATACTAACATGGATAGATCATTGGCTGCTTGGCAAGAGGCAGAGAGTGGAAATAAAGGGAGCCTTTTCTGATTAACTGCTGGTGACTAGTGGTGTTCCACGGGGGTCAGTGTTACATTCCCTTCTTTTTACATTGTAATTCAATTACTTGTATGGTGCATTGATGGATTTGTGGCCAAGTTTGCGGATGACACCAAGGTAGGTGGAGGGACAGATAGAATACAGTGTAGGAAAGTGTTTGGTCACATACTTTCGTAAAAAGAATAAAAGCATACTCTATTTTCTAAATGGGGAGAAAATTCAAAAATTTGAGGTGCAAAGGGACTTGGTAGCAGGGTTTCTTGAAGGTTAATTTGCAAGTAGAGTAATTGGTGAGTAAGGCATTAACTTTGAGAGGACTAGAACATAATAGCAAGATCCAATGATGATGCTTGACAAGGCACTGGTGAGGCCTCAGCTGGAGTATTGTGAGCATTTTTGGGCCTCTTATTTAAGAATGGAACGAAAGATTTATCATATGTGGAGCAATTGATGGCTCTGGGCCTGTACTCACTGGAATTCTGAAGAATGAGGGGGTATGTTATTGAAAGGGCAGGCAGCATCTATAGGAAGAAGTACAAGGGTCAAGACTCTTCGTAACCAGCATTTTGTGTGTGTTGCTTGAATTTCCAGCACCTGCAGATTTTCTCGTGTTTGCATATTGAAAGGCCTAGGTAGAGTGTATGCCGAGAGGATTTTCCTTTGGTGGAGGAGTCCTGGAGCAGAGGGCACAGCCTCAAAAAAGAGGGATATCCATTTTGAGAAGAGATGAGGAGGAATTTCATTAGTCCGACGGTGGTGGACCTGTGGAATTCACTGCCACAAGTGGCTGTGGAGACTAGGTTGTTGGGTATAAAAGGCTGTATAGGTTCTTGATTAGTCAGGGTGTGAAAGGTTATGGGAAGAAGGCAGGAGAATGGGGTTGAGGGTGATGAATCAGCAGTGATGAAATGGCAGACCAGACTCAAAGTGCCAAGTAGCCTAATTTTACTCCTATGTCCTATGGCATTCTCCTGAATTCTAGTGACTATAATTTCAGGTGACTCAATTTCACCTCATAGGCTAAACACCTCATCTCCAGATTCAATCTAGTGAACCTCCTCTGCACAACCTCCAAATCCAGTGTATCCTTCCTCAAAAATAGAACTACACGCAATATTCCAGGTGTTGCCTCATCAGTACCTTGTACAATTGCAGCATAACACCCCGCTCTTAAATTCAACCCTTCTAGAAATTGTGGCTAACATTTCATTTGTGTTCTTGATAGCTTGTTGCACCTATAAACCAACATTTTGCAATTCATGCACAAGCACTCCGAAGTCCCTCTGCACAACAGAATGCTACAATCTTCCACCATTTACAGGTAAATAATAATCAGACCTTCTATTTTCCTTTCCAATCTGGATTACCTCACATTTACAACATAGTACTCCATCTGCCAGACCATTTCACAGTAACTCCATCCATCTATATCCCCCTATAGACTCTCCACATCCTCTTCACAATTTGTTTTTCCACTCCACTTAATGTCATCAGCAAGCTTAGATATGTCACACTCAGTCCCCTTTTCCAAATAGTTAAGTTGTGGGCCCAGCACAGATCACTGCAGTACTCCACTCAGAACTGACTGCCAACCAGAGAAACACACGTTTATCCCAATTCTCTGTTTATATTGGTTAACAAATCATTTATCCATGTTAATAGATTACCAACCCTCAACTCCATGCATCAAATTCTGGATTAGTCTTTTATATGGCCTCCTGGAAATCCAAGTATACAACATCCACCTGTCTCCCTCCATCCACTGCACTCATTACATCCTCAGAAAGTTTGTCTAGAAGTACCTGCCCTTCAAGAATTCATGCTGTGTTTATGTAATAGAAACACATCTATCTCTTTCTTGCTCTTTCTTGCTGAATGATAACTTCAAGCAATTTCCCCAACTACCAACATTAAACTAAGTGGCCCATAATTGCCTTTTGCCAATGTCCATTTTTAAACAGATGTGTGACATTTTGCTGTCTTTTATTCAGCCAAGACCTGCCCAGATTCCAGAGAATTTTGGGAAATTATCATAAATGTCACTACTATAACTTGCACCATTTCTTTCAGTAATCTGGGATGTATCCCAAAGGGATCATTGTCTACCTTTAGGCCCAATAGTTTGCTTATCACTGTCTCTTAAATGACGGCAGTTGCATAAAGGTCCTCACCTCTCATTGTGTCCATAACATCTCTCTTTGGCATGTTAGATGTACCCTTCACCATGAAGAATAATACAAAATATTTATCCATTTCCACATTACCCAATATTAATTCTCCCTTCTCAACTTCCAAGGGGACCTAAGGACTGTACTTGAATTATAATTTAGCAACTTTGCAATGCATCATCTCTTACTGATTAATTCAATATTTTGAGATGTTGCCTATATAAGTACATGTTGTTTTTCTGAGTTAGTATTTGGACTAAAAATTGAAATATATTTTGCTTTTTCCAGTGACTACTGGTGGGAGCTGCCAGTTAATCAAAAGACCAAAGTCATTCTTTAAAATGATATCCATGTGCATTGAATTGGATGGAGAACTTACCCTGTGGTTTTTGTTCCCAGCATATCAAGAAGCACCAAGCCTACCTCATTGCATCTCTAATCCTCGAGCACAGCTGATATTGGAAACACTATCAAATAAGCAATGTGCTCCAGTCCCAAAGCACATGACAAAACACATTAAAGTAAAGCCGCAAGTATCAATGTGCTATTTCAAAATTATCTAAAACATTTTTGATCCATTTAATATTAAATTTGCCATCTGGCCTTGTGCTGAATGACTATTCAATATGACCCTGTAATATCATCCAAATAGCTCCCTCCAAAGGTCTTTGGTAACATTGGCAAAAACAGTGTTACATCATTCAGTCACTCTCTGTTCGCATGAGAATTAAGACCTTGTGCCAGTTTAAAAATAAGGACGAACACCAACAGTAAAAAATAACTTTAAAACTTTGGGAAAAATTAATTCAATTATACTCTAAATAATCACACAACTCTAATAAAGTATGGCTTGAATTTTAATTATGAGCAGATTACAGGGTCTCATTTCCTTCCAAAAGCACTATCAAATCCTTCAGTAATTTCCTATGAAGCACTGGCATTTGTATTTTTTTCTCTGCGGTTCTACTTCAAGACACATTTTTTGAGAATGTGCGTGGAAGAAAAATTGCCATCCTTAGTTCGATGGCAAGTTCCAAATGAATTCCAGATAATTCTTAAACATAAAAACACAAAAAGCTGGTAGAACTCAGCAGGCCAGACAGCATCTATGGGAGGAGGTAGTGACTTAAACATGTAAGTTGTTTAAGAATTGCCAAGTCCAAATATATCATTGCAATTAAGAAAATTCCCTATATAACTTGTTCAGCAGAATCAGATGGAATCAATGTACAAAATAGAGAAATGTAGTTTATTAGCACCTATTTTCCAGACACAACAGACACCAATGGAGTTCCCCTCCTGTAAACACAGGATGTGTATCCTCTCCCAATGAGTATCAGCAACCTGCAGAATATCTTGAATATCTACCAGATATTGGAAGTTCTGGGAACCTGCAAATTAACCAACACTGCAATTTCAGAGTACAAAAAGGACTAGAATTACAGAGGTTGTCAAGGTGATAGTGGTTCTTAAGTTTTAAGAAGTTACCTTATTCTAGGCTGGAAATAGAGATATTGAAAGGAAAGGCAGGAAGGGAAAGGGAGTGGCATTGCTCTGTTGGTAAAAAATGAAATCAAGTCATTAGAAAGAGGCAACATAGGGTAGGAAGGCATTGAATCATTGTGGATGGAGCTAAGGAACTGCAAGGGTAAAAAGACCCTGAAGGGATTTGTATACAGACCACCAAACAGTAGTAAGGATGTGCTCTACAAATTACAATAGGACATAGAAAATGCATGGCAAAAGGGCAATGTTCCAATAGCCATAGGAGATTTCAATATGCAGGTAGATTGGGAAAATCAGGTTGGTGCTGGATCCCAAGAGGGGGAATTTTTAGAATGCCTATGAGATGGCATTTCAGAGCAACTGGCGGTTGAGCCCACTAGAGGATCAGCTATTCTGGACTGGTGCTGTGCAATGAACCAGAATTGATTAGAGAGTTTAAGGTAAGAGAACTCTTAAGAGCAAGTGATCTTAGTATGTTCTAATTCACCCACAAATCTGAGAAGGAGAAGCTAAAGTCAGATGTATCGGAGTCACAATGGAGTAAAGGGAATTACAGAGGCATGAGAGAGGTGTTGGCCAGAATTGATTGGCAGGAGTGATGGCAGAGCAGCAATGGCTGGAATTTCTGGAAACAGTTTAGAAAGCACAGGACATATACAGGTACATACATCCCAAAGAGGAAGCAATATCTAAAGGCAAGATGAATCAACTGTGGTTAAAAGGAGAACTCAAAGCCAAAGAGAGGGCATATAATAGAGCAACAATTAGTGGGAAGCTAGAGGATTGGGAAGCTTTTATAAAACAATAGAATGCAACTAAAAAGTCAATAAGAAGGTAAAAATAGAATATGAAAGTAAGCTAGCCAATAATATTAAAGAGGATACTGAAAGATTCTTCAGATAAATAATATGTAAAAGAGAGTTTAGAGTGGATATTGGATCACTGGAAAATGATGCTGGAGAGGTAGTAATTGGGGAAAAGGAAATGGCAGATGAACTGAATAAATATTTTGCATCAGTCTTCACTGTGGAAGACATTAGCAATATGATGGAATTTCCCAGTGTCTGGGGTCATGAAATGTGTGAATTTACCATTACTGGGGATAAGGTTCTTGGGAAGCTGAAAGATCTGAAGGTAGATAAGTCACCTGGACCAAATGATGTACACCCCAGGGTTCTGAAAGAGGTGGCTGAAGAGATTGTGGAGTCATTAATAATGATCTTTCAGGAATTACTAGATTCGGGAATGGTCCCAAAAGAGTAGAAAATTTCAAATGTTACTCCACTCTTCAGTAAAGGAGAGCGGCAGAAGAAAAGCAATTATAGGCCAATTAGTTTGTCCTCAGTGACTGGGAAGGTTTTGCAGTCGCTTGTTAAGGATGTGGTTTTGAGGTACTTGGAAGTGCATGACCATGGTCAGCATGGTTTCCCCAAGAAAAAAAATCTTGCCTGCCAGATCTGTTGGAATTCCTCAAGGAAATAACAAGCAGGATAGACAAATGAAAATAGGTTGATGTTGTTTACCTGGATTTTCAGAACGCCTTTGGCAAGATGCCACATGAGACTGCTTAACAAGTTAAAAGCCCATGGTATGACAGGAAAGGTTCTAGCATCAATAAAGCAGTGGCTGACTAGCAGGAGGCAAAGTCTGGGAATAAAGGAGCCTTATCTAGTTGGCTGCTGGTGATCACTGGTTTTCCACAGGGGTCTGTGTTGGGCCTGATTCTTTATGTCAATGAAATGGATGATGAAATTGATGGCTTTGTTGCAAAGTTTGAAGATACGATACGAAGATAGGTAGAAGGGCAGGTAGTTTTGAGGAAGTAGAGATGCTAGAGAAGCTCTTAGAGAGATTAGGAGAATGGGGAAAGAAATGGCAGATTGAATACATTGTCAGGAAGTGTATGGTCATGCATTTTGTTAGAAGAAATGAAGGGGTATACTATTTTCTAAATTGAGAGAAAATATGAAAAAACTGAGGCTCAAAGGGACTTTGGAGCCCTTCTGTAGGATTCTCTAATTTGCAGGTTGAATCTATGGTGAAGAAAGCAAATACAATATTAGCATTCATTTCAAGAGACCAGAATATAAAAGCAAGGATGTAATGTTGAGACTTTATAAAGCACTGGTGAGGCCTCACTTGGAGTATTGTGAGCAGTGTTGGGCCCCTTATAGAACATAGAAATCTACAAAACATTACAGGACCCTTTGGCCCACCATTTTGTGCCGACCATGTAACCTACTCTAGAAACTGCCTAGAATTTCCCTACTACATCGCCCTCTGTTTTTATAAGCTCCATGTACCTTTCTAAGAGTTTCTTTAAAGACCCTATTGTATCTGCCTCTACCACCGTCTCTGGCAGTGCATTGCACACACCCACCACTCTCTGTATGAAAAACGTACCCCCTGACATCCCCCTGTACCTACTTCCAAGCACCTTAAAGCTATGCACCCTTGTGTTAGCCATTTCAGCCCTGGGAAAAAGCCTCTCATCGTCTTATACCCCTCTATCAGATCACCTCTCATTCTCTGTCGCTCCAAGGAGAAAAGCCCAAGTTCACTCAACCTATTCTCATAAGGTATGCTCTCCATTCCAGGCAGCATCCTTGTAAATCTAAGGAAGAATGTGCTGAAACTGGAGAGGGTTCAAAGAAGATTCACAAAATTGATTCCAGGATTGAATGGTTTGTCATATGAAGGGCATTGATGATCCTGGGTCTGTCTTCACTGCAATTCAGAAGCATAAGGGCCTAAAAGTAGCCTAAATGAAATCTATCAAATTGTGAAAGGCCTTGATAGAGTGGATGTGGAGAGGATGTTTTCTATAGTGGGTGAGTCAAAGATCAGAGGATGCAGCCTCAGAATTGAGGGGCATCCATTTAGAACAGAGATGTGAAGGAATTTCTTTAGCCTGAGAGTGGTGAATCTGTGGAATTTTTTGCCACAGACAGATGTGGAGGCCAAGCCTTTATGTATATTTAAGGTAGAGGTTGATAGATTCTTGATTGGTCAGGGCATGAAGGGATACGAGGGGAAAGCAGGAGAACGGGGCTAAGAAGAAAAATGGATCAGCCATGATGCAATAGCAAAGCAGACTCAATGGACCAAATGGCCTAATTTTGTTCCTATATCTTATGATCTTATGGTCTTATATTTATAAAATTATGTGTTTTGTTGGCCTAGTGTTGCTTAATCTCCAGTCACCTGGATTTTGTAATTGAAGGGAACTGAATACATTTTGTTTTCCTTCACAGAGAAGAGCAGAGGAAGGAGGAGAAGGAGGGGGAAGGTTACATGCCATTGTATACACACCCAGTGCCTCATGGGTACTACTCACTAACTCCAGACTAAGAGGAATCTTAGTCAATCTTCACCAAGTGTATGATCGTAGGATGTTGAGTGTGCACATCATTGGCTGATATCCCAACGTTTAACTCTAGGCACATCTGATAAATCTGTTCAGTGCTTCCCAAAGCTTTAGTTACCCGGAATGCTCAGAAGAATGCAGGGTTCAGCAGATTTGGTGTTGAGAAAGAGTAGTGATCTGCTGTCTGCTAGATGTTTTTGGCATCATGTTGGGAGAGATCATTGCTTTGGTAAAGTAGCCACAGAAAAGGGATAAGGAGAGGAAGAGGAGCAGATAGAAGAGGTGAAAGATCATAAGAGAGGCAAAGCACAAAGGAGGATGCAATATGGACAGATCCTTTCTGGTACTGTTGTCCATGAGGATCTCATTCCCCATTTATCAGCAGGTCTCACCTTGCAAATCAAAGCCTGTGCAAAATGGATGGCTCATTGAATCTCTAAATGAAATTGTGACAGCCTTCTCTGAGTTTCCATGTAGGAACTGAGACATTGGGCAACCTGTTCTATAATCTGCAGTTGTAGGAATTTACCACCATGAAAGAATTGATACCCTGCACTACGGTTATGTTAGTGCCAGACTCCTGCATGATAACACCATTTCCAAATGTATCTCATATTTCATTGTGCATACTCAATAGTCTTCTGGCATGCATTGCCCATGCACAAGTACACAACCTGGACATCAGAGTGCAGGGGAGAATTTCAACATTTGCAATACCAAACCTAGAAGATTGGCAAACTGTGAGGATGAGTCTGCAAAAGGGCTCAAGCTAGTAGGGTGGGAATATCATCTGAGTGACTTGGTTCTAAAGGGTTCACTGGACAAGAAGAACTTGGATAAATTCTTGAAAGTGGCAGGGCATGTTGAAAGCATAAGAACACAAGAAAATAGGAACAGTATAAGGCCACCGGGCTTCTCAAGCCTGCGGCTCCATTCAATGTGATCAGGGGTGATCTATACTGGCCTCATTTTCTGTGCTAGTTCCCCAAGACACTCAGTCCCTCAGTCCTTGAAATATCTACATATCCCCATCTTGAGTATACCTAGTAATCTCACCATGTAGAGCTTGACCTCCCATTGAGAGAAGAAATCCCTATGCACCTCAGTTTTAAATGAATTACCCCTTATTTTATAGCTATGACCTCTTGTTTTCTGATTTTCCCATGTGAGGACATCTCAACATTTAGCATCTTACATGTTTGAATAAGGTCACTTCTTACTCTTGTAGATTTGAAGGAATACAGACCAAAACTTGTCAAGCCTTCCTTGCAAGAACAGAAAGAATAGGAAGATCCTGGAGGAGGTGCAGAAGAAATTAATTAGAATTGTTTCAAGGTCAAGGGATTTTAGCTATAAGATTAGATTGGGAATAAGCTTAGAATGGTGATGTCCTCCTTAGAGTAAAGGTTTGCTGGAGGTGCATAATTCAGAGTACAAATTAAAGTCAATTTGATTATTGTATGCATAATATTTTCAGCAGCATCACAGGCAGAGTATCAGATAAACAGCATTTATAAGAAAAACATCAAAGAAACACATTTTTACAGGGAAGAGCACAAATAGAACAAGAAGAAATTCATGTTAGTGCACAGTGATCAAACGTGTCATAGTATTGTACTGTAGTGATTAAGGTTGTGCCAGTTGGTTCAAGAACTAAATGTTTGAAAGGAAGGATCTAGATTTGAAATTGGCAGTACTGGACCTCAGGGCTTCTGTACCTCCTGCCCGACCAGAACCAAGACCTGAAATATCAAGTCACTAATTATGCTTGAGCTGCTAAGCGCTTCAGAATTTTCCATTTTTTGTTTTGGGGCACTGACTTACATTTGCTAGTTAGAGAGAAGATGCTTTGTCATTCAAGGATCAGGAGACATTGATTCAAATTGATGGGCAAAGAATGCAAGGATGATGTAAGGCTTACTTTTTACATAAGAGTAAGATTCTGAGCCAGAACTCATTGAAGGTAATGGAATGAAATCAATTAGGGTTTTCAAAAGGAATCCAGATAGGCTTTGGAGGGTAAATGATTTGCAGAATTATGAAAGAAGAATGCAATACTAGATTACACTATAAGGAGTCAGCACAAAGGTGATGGGCTGAGTGGCCTATTGTGTTGAATGATTTTATCATCTGAATCCTGAGTCCTCAGAGCAGAACTCTTGAGTGTATTTTGACACCTGCACTAGAGCTGTGCCTAACTTTGTCTGCTAGCCACCTGTTCAGTATCTCACAATGATGGGCTATATCATGAAGCAAGCTATTAACTTTGTACAGGCATTGGGCATGAGTGTGAAACTGACAGTGTATTTACATCATTTCTGCCTAAAATCAGTGAGTTTCTGTTGCATAGTCTGTTTAAGTGATCGGCTCAGGCATCGTGGGCCAAATGCTCGAGTTAATTTTCTGTGACTTTCTGATATATGTTTGAATAGCTAATAATGTACACCATCTATGAGACTTGATGGTGAGACAGACAGCAATGTTAAGTCTGTAAGGGCACCATAGAGCAGTGAGAATTTGACCCTTGCCTGATCCTTGTGTGACGCATGGAGCAGTCAGTAGGGCAGGTGCTATACATGGTGAGATAATGCCTTTTAAAAAGTATTCACTGATCTTGACCATATGCGAGAGATCAGAGAATGAACTGCAATACTACCTCTAGATGCTGGTATTAACCTCCAGAGTAATAAACAGAAAATGCTGGAAACATCTAGCAGGTCAGGCAGTATCTGTGGAGAGAGAAACAGAATTAGTGTTTCAGGTCCTAGACCATGTGTAAAAGGAACAAATTACTTCTATTGCCCACAGGACCTCTTTTATCCCTCCAGATACAGATATCTATGAATCTTTCTTCTGCTTAAATAGTGTTACAGGCAGATAACTTTGGAGCCAAGTTTTAATACACTCTTCAATGTTTTCCAGATCAGATTAATTTCCTGCAATGCTACTAGCACCTTCCTTCATGCAACATTCATTCCTTTAGAGATGTAAGGGCTGACTCTGTCTACTGCTAACCTGCCATTATACTGGGTTCCTGATGGAGTGATCAAACAATCAACTGCTAAAAATAATTGAACTGTGTAGGTAACATGAATTTTAATGTGCGACCTGCATATTCTATGCAAATTTTCAGTGTTTATGGAAATTAGCTTTCATTGAATGGTATTGTAACATTAATCACTGAATTTAACTTTGTGATGGAATTTCTCTTTACATAATCATATTCTAGTTTAGTGGTCGCCAACCCGTCGATCATGATCGACTGGTCGATCTTTGAGGCTTTCTCAGTAGATCCCGAAAAAAAAAGAAAAATAAATACACAAATACTGTTGAGAGATTGTTTCCGGGTTGCGGGGTTTTAGTTCCGTTCTTTCTGCCCAGTGCGCATGCGTGTGGCTCCCCCGCTCTACACAGTGTAATTCAGTGGTCCCCAACCACTGGGCCACGAGGAAACAATGAGTCAGCTGCACCTTTCCTCATTCCCTGTCACACCAACTGTTGAAATTGAACCCACGCGAGGTCATCAATCGCCTAAATGCTGTGATACCCTCGCGCCAGGGATCGCGCAGCCGGCGGGAAGTGCCGTTGCTACTGGCCTGGAGCACGGACAGATGGGCGCCGCCTCTAAACCTTTTCAGCACACTGAATGTTCATGGGGAAGCTGGTGCTAAAATATTCACAGACGATTTAATTCGAGCTCAGAGTTCCGTAAGTTACAGAGCAGCTACTGCGCTGCGATCTACTGAAACAAACTTTTGTTGGCCGATAGATCCTACAAGGGGGGGGCGGGTGCCCTGTCGTACTTCTCGCTCGGTCGTTCACTCTCTCCAGACTGCGTCCGCCGTGGCCCCGGCACGGGGACCTCCGGCCCTGACCTTGTCCTCTCACCCCACCCACGACCAGCCGCACCTGGCCAAGGCATCGGGCGGCGGGTGGGAGGCTGGAGTTCGGGCCAAGAGGCTGTCTAATGAGGCAATGAAGCCCTCAAAACAGCTTTGGTACCTTGAGCCCAAGCACCCTGCACTGAAAGACAAACGCGTTGAGTTTTTTCAGCAGAAAAATGTGAGCAAGCGGGACAGAAGCTAAGTGCCGAGAGCCGTGAAAACTAAATTGCAGAATAGACTGGACACAAGGAACCTGCTTTGAGTATGGCTGCATTCCGGTCGTGTTTAACACCCTCCCCTCACCCCCCCCCCCCCCCCCATTGGCCAGTCCGCAAGAATACTGTCAATATTAAACCGGTCCGTGGATACCCCTGGTGTTTATACATTATTTCTACTTCCTGGTTGCAGAGTTTTACTTCCGGTCTTTTCTGCCCCGGGGCGCACGCATGTAACTAATCGATCTGGGGTCGATCTCGCCTTTCACTAAGGCCGAGATAGGGAATCTTGGGCTTAAAAAGGTTGGTGACCACTATTCTAGTTTATCATTTCCTCATCATATCATCCTTTGTTAGTTGGCTCAGCTCACTGTGACAGAAGATCATGGGTTTGAATCATCACCAGGAATAACTCAAGGCGAACCAAGTATTGAACCAAGTGAGCAGGGAACAATCTGCAGCATCTTCTTCCACATGAATATCGAAAATCCTGCTGCCTCTCTTGAGTGGATGTGAAACATCTCATGGGAAAAATGAAAATATGAGAACTTCCGCTGGTGTCCTGGCAAATGTTTTTCCTATCTTAAAGCAATCATTATCTTATTTATATCTCAGTGTAAATTGGCTGAAATTTATTCATGACAGCAACGACTGTGCTTCTTAAAATTGCTTCAGTCACGCCGATGCCGTTAAACCTGCTATACAAATGCACATGCTTTTCATTACATTAAACAGGGAGTTTGTCCTTGCATTCATTTGTGGTCTTTGTGTGACTGATTGGAGAACAGAGTTTGTATCTATCAGCTTGCTCTTTGATAGGTTCCAACTGCAGCCAGACCTGGGACTGTTTCAATTGTTTACCAGATAACAATTATGAATAAAAAATTAGACTACATATTTTTTTCCTTTACATCATTGACTAGCAAATTCATCAAACACAAGGGATCAAGTACAGATCCAACAACGTCTTTCTACGAGATAAGTTTAACACCGAATATTTAAGTTCAGAACCATGACATTGAGATAAAATACAACAAAATTCTGAAACTGGATGGTAATTCAGACAACATTTGAGGAGAACAAAAGCATTACTGGGCTTTGGGTTCACGTTGTTCTGATGGAGGATATGCATCATTTTTGTAAAAATTATAAATAATTCATGGTTACGATTTTTCTTGCGAATATTGCTAATTTGATGGCTTTTCATTGCACCTGTGTATACTCATGCATTTGACAATGTACTCTACAGTGACATTGAAATCTATACAGGTGTCTGCTGTGTGCTTCACACATATTCTAGTTGATTCACAATTGCAGTACTTATGTTTTGCTTACCTCTGTAACAACTTGGCCTTAACTCTGAACAGCTAGGAGGTCTTGATTCTGAACAAGTAGGAAACCTTGATTCTGAACAAGTAGGAAACCTTGATTCTGAACAATTAGGAGGCCTTGATTCTGAACAAGTAGGAGGCCTTGATTCTGAACAAGTAGGAGGCCTTGATTCTGAACGAGTAGGAGGCCTTGATTCTGAACAAGTAGGAAGCCTTGTTTCTGAACGAGTAGGAGGCCTTGATTCTGAACAAGTAGGAGGCCTTGATTCTGAACAGCTAGGAGGTCTTGATTCTGAACAAGTAGGAAACCTTGATTCTGAACAAGTAGGAAACCTTGATTCTGAACAATTAGGAGGCCTTGATTCTGAACAAGTAGGAGGCCTTGATTCTGAACAAGTAGGAGGCCTTGATTCTGAACGAGTAGGAGGCCTTGATTCTGAACAAGTAGGAAGCCTTGTTTCTGAACGAGTAGGAGGCCTTGATTCTGAACAAGTAGGAGGCCTTGATTCTGAACAAGTAGGAAGCCTTGATTCTGAACAAGTAGGAGGCCTTGATTCTGAACAAGTAGGAGGCCTTGATTCTGAACAAGTAGGAGGCCTTGATTCTGAACAAGTAGGAAGCCTTGATTCTGAACAAGTAGGAGGCCTTGATTCTGAACGAGTAGGAGGCCTTGATTCTGAACAAGTATGAAGCCTTGTTTCTGAACGAGTAGGAGGCCTTGATTCTGAACATGTAGGAGGCCTTGATTCTGAACATGTAGGAGGCCTTGATTCTGAACGAGTAGGAGGCCTTGATTCTGAACAAGTAGGAGGCCTTGATTCTGAACAAGTAGGAAGCCTTGATTCGGAACAAGTAGGAAGCCTTGATTCTGAATGAGTAGGAGGCCTTGATTCTGAACAAGTAGGAAGCCTTGATTCTGAACGAGTAGGAGGCCTTGATTCTGAACAAGTAGGAGGCTTTGATTCTGAACAAGTAGGAGGCTTTGATTCTGAACAAGTAGGAAGCCTTGATTCGGAACAAGTAGGAAGCCTTGATTCTGAATGAGTAGGAGGCCTTGATTCTGAACAAGTAGGAGGCCTTGATTCTGAACAAGTAGGAGGCTTTGATTCTGAACAAGTAGGAGGTCTTGATTCTGAACAAGTAGGAGGCTTTGATTCTGAACAAGTAGGAGGTCTTGATTCTGAACAAGTAGGAAACCTTGATTCTGAACAAGTAGGAAACCTTGATTCTGAACAAGTAGGAAACCTTGATTCTAAACAAGTAGGAGGTCTTGATTCTGAACAACCAGGAGGCCTTGATTCTGAACAAGTAGGAAACCTTGATTCTGAAAAAGTAGAAGCCTTGATGCTGAGCAATAGGAGGCCTTGATGCTAAACAACAAGAGGCCTTAATACTGGACAATAGGAGGCCTTGATTCTGAACGAGTAGGAGACCTTCATGCTGAACGACTAGGAGGTCTTGATTCTGAACAAGTTGGAGGCCTTCATGCTGAACAATACAGTCATCCCACCTCTCCCGGAAGTTCCAGGAGTCTCCCTGTGGTGAACTAGATATACCTGTCTGACTGCTCCTGTGGCTCCTCCCACAGACCCTGCTGACTGCTCCTGCGGCTCCTCCCACAGACCCTGCTGATTGCTCCTGTGGCTCCTCCCACAGACCCCCGCTGACTGCTCCTGTGGCTCCTCCCACAGACCCTGCTGACTGCTCCTGTGGCTCCTCTCACAGACCCTGCTGACTGCTCCTGTGGCTCCTCCCACAGACCCTGCTGACTGCTCCTGTGGCTCCTCCCACAGACCCCTGTCTGACTGCTCCTGTGGCTCCTCCCACAGACCCCCTGCTGACTGCTCCTGTGGCTCCTCCCACAGACCCCCTGCTGACTGTTCCTGTGGCTCCTCCCACTGACCCCTGCTGACTGCTCCTGTGGCTCCTCCCACAGACCCTGCTGACTGCTCCTGTGGCTCCTCCCACAGACCCTGCTGACTGCTCCTGTGGCTCCTCCCACAGACCCCTGCTGACTGCTCCTGTGGCTCCTCCCACAGACCCTGCTGACTGCTCCTGTGGCTCCTCCCACAGACCCCTGTATAAAGGCGACTGTGGGCTGCTGCTCTCCCTCATTTTCCCCAGGACGTAGTGTTGTTTATTCTTCCAGTCAATAAAGCCGATATCTCGCTTCCTAAGTCTCAGCGTGAGTTATTGATGGTGCATCACTCCCACGTATTGATAGTGGCTGAATGACGTCCGCAAATTATATACAATATCCCAGAAATCGATTTTTTTGAGAGCAAGTGAGCGAGAGGGAGAGAGAGAGAGAAAGAGAGACAGAGAGACCAAGTGACAGATATAGCGAGAGAGTGACAGAGAGAGCATCCTGATTGGTCTCTCTGTGCTAAGTAGACCTATCAGTTTTCTCTGTGGGCGGGCTTTATAGTCGACCTCTCTCTCATTTTCACTGTCCAACAAATCAGTTTAGTGTCCAGCACCGCCATGGCAGAGTGTTCCAAAAAAAGAAAATATAAAACGTATTTCACCCCAGACTACACTAAAGTGTACCCCTGCCTAATAGGGGTCAAAAATAATGACAGTGTTGCTCACTGCACTGTTTGCAACAGTGACTTATGTCTCAACTAAACTTGAAGGACTACAAAAGTTTGCCAGTTCACGAGTACTGGGGGAAGCTGTCCAAAGTAAAATCTGTGAGCACAGGGCAGTTGAGATTCAAAGAGCTCTGCCAGTTGATGAAGCTGCTTTTGGTGCTGCCAAATTCTAATTGTGATGTAGAAAAGGCGTTCAGCATGGTGCGTCACGTTAAGACAGAATTCAGATGTCGGCTGTCTCACAAAACACTTGTGAATCTGATGTCTTGCAAAATTAACAAATTCATTGACACAGACTGCTGAGAGGTTGAGACTTGCAGCAAAATGCTCAAATCTGCCAAGCAAGCCACATCACAATACAAGGAAAGTTTGCAAAAGAAATAGAAAAGCTATTTGCATTAGCATTTACCTATTAGCATTGAGACGGCCAAAAAAATACTCAACAAGGAATATATATATATATATAGAGAGAGAGAGAGAGAGAGAGAGAGAGAGAGAGAGAGAGAGAGAGAGAGAGATATGTGTGTGTGTAAATAGTTTCAATATGTGATCAAATAAATTGTTGTGTTCTTTAATAGTCAAATGTCCTGTATACATACCCCCTTGGAGGTCGACTGGGGTGGGGGGGGAGTTGCGATATGGAGATGCGGGGACGGAGCAGGTTGGGATGTCTGACAATAAGAGGCCTTGATGCAAAACGAGTTGGAGGCCTTGATTCTGAACAAGTAGGAGGCCTTGATTCTGAACAAGTAGGAAGCCTTGATTCTGAACAAGTAGGAGGCCTTGATTCTGAACAAGTAGCAGGCCTTGATTCTGAACAAGTAGGAGCCCTTGATTCTGAACAAGTAGGAAGCCTTGATTCTGAATGAGTAGGAGGCCTTGATTCTGAACAAGTAGGAAGCCTTGATTCTGAACGAGTAGGAGGCCTTGATTCTGAACAAGTAGGAGGCTTTGATTCTGAACAAGTAGGAGGCTTTGATTCTGAACAAGTAGGAAGCCTTGATTCGGAACAAGTAGGAAGCCTTGATTCTGAATGAGTAGGAGGCCTTGATTCTGAACAAGTAGGAGGCCTTGATTCTGAACAAGTAGGAGGCTTTGATTCTGAACAAGTAGGAGGTCTTGATTCTGAACAAGTAGGAGGCTTTGATTCTGAACAAGTAGGAGGTCTTGATTCTGAACAAGTAGGAAACCTTGATTCTGAACAAGTAGGAAACCTTGATTCTGAACAAGTAGGAAACCTTGATTCTGAACAAGTAGGAAACCTTGATTCTAAACAAGTAGGAGGTCTTGATTCTGAACAACCAGGAGGCCTTGATTCTGAACAAGTAGGAAACCTTGATTCTGAAAAAGTAGAAGCCTTGATGCTGAGCAATAGGAGGCCTTGATGCTAAACAACAAGAGGCCTTAATACTGGACAATAGGAGGCCTTGATTCTGAACGAGTAGGAGACCTTCATGCTGAACGACTAGGAGGTCTTGATTCTGAACAAGTTGGAGGCCTTCATGCTGAACAATACAGTCATCCCACCTCTCCCGGAAGTTCCAGGAGTCTCCCTGTGGTGAACTAGATATACCTGTCTGACTGCTCCTGTGGCTCCTCCCACAGACCCTGCTGACTGCTCCTGCGGCTCCTCCCACAGACCCTGCTGATTGCTCCTGTGGCTCCTCCCACAGACCCCCGCTGACTGCTCCTGTGGCTCCTCCCACAGACCCTGCTGACTGCTCCTGTGGCTCCTCTCACAGACCCTGCTGACTGCTCCTGTGGCTCCTCCCACAGACCCTGCTGACTGCTCCTGTGGCTCCTCCCACAGACCCCTGTCTGACTGCTCCTGTGGCTCCTCCCACAGACCCCCTGCTGACTGCTCCTGTGGCTCCTCCCACAGACCCCCTGCTGACTGTTCCTGTGGCTCCTCCCACTGACCCCTGCTGACTGCTCCTGTGGCTCCTCCCACAGACCCTGCTGACTGCTCCTGTGGCTCCTCCCACAGACCCTGCTGACTGCTCCTGTGGCTCCTCCCACAGACCCCTGCTGACTGCTCCTGTGGCTCCTCCCACAGACCCTGCTGACTGCTCCTGTGGCTCCTCCCACAGACCCCTGTATAAAGGCGACTGTGGGCTGCTGCTCTCCCTCATTTTCCCCAGGACGTAGTGTTGTTTATTCTTCCAGTCAATAAAGCCGATATCTCGCTTCCTAAGTCTCAGCGTGAGTTATTGATGGTGCATCACTCCCACGTATTGATAGTGGCTGAATGACGTCCGCAAATTATATACAATATCCCAGAAATCGATTTTTTTGAGAGCAAGTGAGCGAGAGGGAGAGAGAGAGAGAAAGAGAGACAGAGAGACCAAGTGACAGATATAGCGAGAGAGTGACAGAGAGAGCATCCTGATTGGTCTCTCTGTGCTAAGTAGACCTATCAGTTTTCTCTGTGGGCGGGCTTTATAGTCGACCTCTCTCTCATTTTCACTGTCCAACAAATCAGTTTAGTGTCCAGCACCGCCATGGCAGAGTGTTCCAAAAAAAGAAAATATAAAACGTATTTCACCCCAGACTACACTAAAGTGTACCCCTGCCTAATAGGGGTCAAAAATAATGACAGTGTTGCTCACTGCACTGTTTGCAACAGTGACTTATGTCTCAACTAAACTTGAAGGACTACAAAAGTTTGCCAGTTCACGAGTACTGGGGGAAGCTGTCCAAAGTAAAATCTGTGAGCACAGGGCAGTTGAGATTCAAAGAGCTCTGCCAGTTGATGAAGCTGCTTTTGGTGCTGCCAAATTCTAATTGTGATGTAGAAAAGGCGTTCAGCATGGTGCGTCACGTTAAGACAGAATTCAGATGTCGGCTGTCTCACAAAACACTTGTGAATCTGATGTCTTGCAAAATTAACAAATTCATTGACACAGACTGCTGAGAGGTTGAGACTTGCAGCAAAATGCTCAAATCTGCCAAGCAAGCCACATCACAATACAAGGAAAGTTTGCAAAAGAAATAGAAAAGCTATTTGCATTAGCATTTACCTATTAGCATTGAGACGGCCAAAAAAATACTCAACAAGGAATATATATATATATATATAGAGAGAGAGAGAGAGAGAGAGAGAGAGAGAGAGAGAGAGAGAGAGAGAGAGAGAGAGAGATATGTGTGTGTGTAAATAGTTTCAATATGTGATCAAATAAATTGTTGTGTTCTTTAATAGTCAAATGTCCTGTATACATACCCCCTTGGAGGTCGACTGGGGTGGGGGGGGAGTTGCGATATGGAGATGCGGGGACGGAGCAGGTTGGGATGTCTGACAATAAGAGGCCTTGATGCAAAACGAGTTGGAGGCCTTGATTCTGAACAAGTAGGAGGCCTTGATTCTGAACAAGTAGGAAGCCTTGATTCTGAACAAGTAGGAGGCCTTGATTCTGAACAAGTAGCAGGCCTTGATTCTGAACAAGTAGGAGCCCTTGATTCTGAACAAGTAGGAAGCCTTGATTCTGAACAAGTAGGAGGCCTTGATTCTGAACAAGTAGGAAGCCTTGATTCTGAACAAGTAGCAGACCTTGATTCTGAATAAGCAGGAGGCCTTGATTCTGAACAAGTAGGAGGCCTTGATTCTGAAGGAGTAGGAGGCCTTGATTCTGAACAACCAGGAGGCCTTGATTCTGAACAAGTAGGAGGCCTTGATTCTGAACAAGTAGGAAGCCTTGATGCTGAACAAGTAGGAGGCCTTGATTCTGAACAAGTAGGAGGCCTTGATTCTGAACAAGTAGGAAGCCTTGATGCTGAACAAGTAGGAGGCCTTGATTCTGAAAGAGTAGGAGGCCTTGATTCTGAACAAGTAGGAAGCCTTGATTCTGAAGGAGTAGGAGGCCTTGATTCTGAACAAGTAGGAGATCTTGATTCTGAACAAGTAGGAAGCCTTGATTCTGAACAAGTAGGAGGCCTTGATTCTGAACAAGTAGGAAACCTTGATTCTGAACAAGTAGGAGGCCTTGATTCTGAACAAGTAGGAGGCCTTGACTCTGAACGAGTAGGAGGCCTTGATTCTGAACAAGTAGGAGGCCTTGATTCTGAACAAGTAGGAAGCCTTGATTCTGAACAAGTAGGAAGCCTTGATTCTGAACAAATAGCAGGCCTTGATTCTGAACAAGTAGGAGCCCTTGATTCTGAACAAGTAGGAAGCCTTGATTCTGAACAAGTAGGAGGCCTTGATTCTGAACGAGTAGGAAGCCTTGATTCTGAACAAGTAGCAGACCTTGATTCTGAATAAGTAGGAGGCCTTGATTCTGAACAAGTAGGAGGCCTTGATTCTGAAGGAGTAGGAGGCCTTGATTCTGAAGGAGTAGGAGGCCTTGATTCTGAAGGAGTAGGAGGCCTTGATTCTGAACAAGTAGGAAGCCTTGATTCTGAACAAGTAGGAGGCCTTGATTCTGAACAAGTAGGAGGCCTTGATGCTGAACAAGTAGGAAGCCTTGATTCTGAACAAGTAGGAGGCCTTGATTCTGAACAAGTAGGAAGCCTTGATGCTGAACAAGTAGGAGGCCTTGATTCTGAACAAGTAGGAGGCCTTGATTCTGAACAAGTAGGAGGCCTTGATTCTGAACAACCAGGAGGCCTTGATTCTGAACAAGTAGGAGGTCTTGATTCTGAAGGAGTAGGAGGCCTTGATTCTGAACAAGTAGGAAGCCTTGATTCTGAACAAGTAGGAGGCCTTGATTCTGAACAAGTAGGAGGCCTTGATTCTGAACAAGTAGGAAGCCATGATTCTGAAGGAGTAGGAGGCCTTGATTCTGAACAAGTAGGAGATCTTGATTCTGAACAAGTAGGAAGCCTTGATTCTGAACAAGTAGGAGGCCTTGATTCTGAACAAGTAGGAGGCCTTGACCTGAACGAGTAGGAGGCCTTGATTCTGAACAAGTAGGAGGCCTTGATTCTGAACAAGTAGGAAGCCTTGATTCTGAACAAGTAGGAGGCCTTGATTCTGAACGAGTAAGAAGCCTTGATACTGAACAAGTAGCAGACCTTGATTCTGAATAAGTAGGAGGCCTTGATTCTGAACAAGTAGGAGGCCTTGATTCTGAAGGAGTAGGAGGCCTTGATTCCGAACAACCAGGAGGCCTTGATTCTGAACAAGTAGGAGGCCTTGATTCTGAAGGAGTAGGAGGCCTTGATTCTGAACAAGTAGGAGCCCTTGATTCTGAACAAGTAGGAAGCCTTGATTCTGAACAAGTAGGAGGCCTTGATTCTGAACGAGTAGGAAGCCTTGATTCTGAACAAGTAGCAGACCTTGATTCTGAATAAGTAGGAGGCCTTGATTCTGAACAAGTAGGAGGCCTTGATTCTGAAGGAGTAGGAGGCCTTGATTCTGAAGGAGTAGGAGGCCTTGATTCTGAAGGAGTAGGAGGCCTTGATTCTGAACAAGTAGGAAGCCTTGATTCTGAACAAGTAGGAGGCCTTGATTCTGAACAAGTAGGAGGCCTTGATGCTGAACAAGTAGGAAGCCTTGATTCTGAACAAGTAGGAGGCCTTGATTCTGAACAAGTAGGAAGCCTTGATGCTGAACAAGTAGGAGGCCTTGATTCTGAACAAGTAGGAGGCCTTGATTCTGAACAAGTAGGAGGCCTTGATTCTGAACAACCAGGAGGCCTTGATTCTGAACAAGTAGGAGGTCTTGATTCTGAAGGAGTAGGAGGCCTTGATTCTGAACAAGTAGGAAGCCTTGATTCTGAACAAGTAGGAGGCCTTGATTCTGAACAAGTAGGAGGCCTTGATTCTGAACAAGTAGGAAGCCATGATTCTGAAGGAGTAGGAGGCCTTGATTCTGAACAAGTAGGAGATCTTGATTCTGAACAAGTAGGAAGCCTTGATTCTGAACAAGTAGGAGGCCTTGATTCTGAACAAGTAGGAGGCCTTGACCTGAACGAGTAGGAGGCCTTGATTCTGAACAAGTAGGAGGCCTTGATTCTGAACAAGTAGGAAGCCTTGATTCTGAACAAGTAGGAGGCCTTGATTCTGAACGAGTAAGAAGCCTTGATACTGAACAAGTAGCAGAACTTGATTCTGAATAAGTAGGAGGCCTTGATTCTGAACAAGTAGGAGGCCTTGATTCTGAACAAGTAGCAGACCTTGATTCTGAATAAGCAGGAGGCCTTGATTCTGAACAAGTAGGAGGCCTTGATTCTGAAGGAGTAGGAGGCCTTGATTCTGAACAACCAGGAGGCCTTGATTCTGAACAAGTAGGAGGCCTTGATTCTGAACAAGTAGGAAGCCTTGATGCTGAACAAGTAGGAGGCCTTGATTCTGAACAAGTAGGAGGCCTTGATTCTGAACAAGTAGGAAGCCTTGATGCTGAACAAGTAGGAGGCCTTGATTCTGAAAGAGTAGGAGGCCTTGATTCTGAACAAGTAGGAAGCCTTGATTCTGAAGGAGTAGGAGGCCTTGATTCTGAACAAGTAGGAGATCTTGATTCTGAACAAGTAGGAAGCCTTGATTCTGAACAAGTAGGAGGCCTTGATTCTGAACAAGTAGGAAACCTTGATTCTGAACAAGTAGGAGGCCTTGATTCTGAACAAGTAGGAGGCCTTGACTCTGAACGAGTAGGAGGCCTTGATTCTGAACAAGTAGGAGGCCTTGATTCTGAACATGTAGGAAGCCTTGATTCTGAACAAGTAGGAAGCCTTGATTCTGAACAAATAGCAGGCCTTGATTCTGAACAAGTAGGAGCCCTTGATTCTGAACAAGTAGGAAGCCTTGATTCTGAACAAGTAGGAGGCCTTGATTCTGAACGAGTAGGAAGCCTTGATTCTGAACAAGTAGCAGACCTTGATTCTGAATAAGTAGGAGGCCTTGATTCTGAACAAGTAGGAGGCCTTGATTCTGAAGGAGTAGGAGGCCTTGATTCTGAAGGAGTAGGAGGCCTTGATTCTGAAGGAGTAGGAGGCCTTGATTCTGAACAAGTAGGAAGCCTTGATTCTGAACAAGTAGGAGGCCTTGATTCTGAACAAGTAGGAGGCCTTGATGCTGAACAAGTAGGAAGCCTTGATTCTGAACAAGTAGGAGGCCTTGATTCTGAACAAGTAGGAAGCCTTGATGCTGAACAAGTAGGAGGCCTTGATTCTGAACAAGTAGGAGGCCTTGATTCTGAACAAGTAGGAGGCCTTGATTCTGAACAACCAGGAGGCCTTGATTCTGAACAAGTAGGAGGTCTTGATTCTGAAGGAGTAGGAGGCCTTGATTCTGAACAAGTAGGAAGCCTTGATTCTGAACAAGTAGGAGGCCTTGATTCTGAACAAGTAGGAGGCCTTGATTCTGAACAAGTAGGAAGCCATGATTCTGAAGGAGTAGGAGGCCTTGATTCTGAACAAGTAGGAGATCTTGATTCTGAACAAGTAGGAAGCCTTGATTCTGAACAAGTAGGAGGCCTTGATTCTGAACAAGTAGGAGGCCTTGACCTGAACGAGTAGGAGGCCTTGATTCTGAACAAGTAGGAGGCCTTGATTCTGAACAAGTAGGAAGCCTTGATTCTGAACAAGTAGGAGGCCTTGATTCTGAACGAGTAAGAAGCCTTGATACTGAACAAGTAGCAGACCTTGATTCTGAATAAGTAGGAGGCCTTGATTCTGAACAAGTAGGAGGCCTTGATTCTGAAGGAGTAGGAGGCCTTGATTCCGAACAACCAGGAGGCCTTGATTCTGAACAAGTAGGAGGCCTTGATTCTGAAGGAGTAGGAGGCCTTGATTCTGAACAAGTAGGAGCCCTTGATTCTGAACAAGTAGGAAGCCTTGATTCTGAACAAGTAGGAGGCCTTGATTCTGAACGAGTAGGAAGCCTTGATTCTGAACAAGTAGCAGACCTTGATTCTGAATAAGTAGGAGGCCTTGATTCTGAACAAGTAGGAGGCCTTGATTCTGAAGGAGTAGGAGGCCTTGATTCTGAAGGAGTAGGAGGCCTTGATTCTGAAGGAGTAGGAGGCCTTGATTCTGAACAAGTAGGAAGCCTTGATTCTGAACAAGTAGGAGGCCTTGATTCTGAACAAGTAGGAGGCCTTGATGCTGAACAAGTAGGAAGCCTTGATTCTGAACAAGTAGGAGGCCTTGATTCTGAACAAGTAGGAAGCCTTGATGCTGAACAAGTAGGAGGCCTTGATTCTGAACAAGTAGGAGGCCTTGATTCTGAACAAGTAGGAGGCCTTGATTCTGAACAACCAGGAGGCCTTGATTCTGAACAAGTAGGAGGTCTTGATTCTGAAGGAGTAGGAGGCCTTGATTCTGAACAAGTAGGAAGCCTTGATTCTGAACAAGTAGGAGGCCTTGATTCTGAACAAGTAGGAGGCCTTGATTCTGAACAAGTAGGAAGCCATGATTCTGAAGGAGTAGGAGGCCTTGATTCTGAACAAGTAGGAGATCTTGATTCTGAACAAGTAGGAAGCCTTGATTCTGAACAAGTAGGAGGCCTTGATTCTGAACAAGTAGGAGGCCTTGACCTGAACGAGTAGGAGGCCTTGATTCTGAACAAGTAGGAGGCCTTGATTCTGAACAAGTAGGAAGCCTTGATTCTGAACAAGTAGGAGGCCTTGATTCTGAACGAGTAAGAAGCCTTGATACTGAACAAGTAGCAGACCTTGATTCTGAATAAGTAGGAGGCCTTGATTCTGAACAAGTAGGAGGCCTTGATTCTGAAGGAGTAGGAGGCCTTGATTCCGAACAACCAGGAGGCCTTGATTCTGAACAAGTAGGAGGCCTTGATTCTGAAGGAGTAGGAGGCCTTGATTCTGAAGGAGTAGGAGGCCTTGATTCTGAACAAGTAGGAAGCCTTGATTCTGAACAAGTAGGAGGCCTTGATTCTGAACAAGTAGGAGGCCTTGATTCTGAACAAGTAGGAAGCCTTGATTCTGAACAAGTAGGAAGCCTTGATTCTGAAGGAGTAGGAGGCCTTGATTCTGAACAAGTAGGAGATCTTGATTCTGAACAAGTAGGAAGCCTTGATTCTGAACAAGTAGGAGGCCTTGATTCTGAACAAGTAGGAAACCTTGATTCTGAACAAGTAGGAGGCCTTGATTCTGAACAAGTAGGAGGCCTCAATTCTGAACGAGTAGGAGGCCTTGATACTGAACAAGTAGGAAGCCTTGATTCTGAACAAGTAGGAGGCCTTGATTCTGAACAAGTAGGAGGCCTTGATGCTGAACAAGTAGGAAGCCTTGATTCTGAACAAGTAGGAGGCCTTGATTCTGAACAAGTAGGAAGCCTTGATGCTGAACAAGTAGGAGGCCTTGATTCTGAACAAGTAGGAGGCCTTGATTCTGAACAAGTAGGAGGTCTTGATGCTGAACAAGTAGGAGACCTTGATTCTGAACAAGTAGGAGACCTTGATGCTGAACAACAGGAGGATTTGATTCTGAATGAGTAGGAGGTCTTGGTTCTGAACTTTTTAAATTACACAATATACACTCCTCTTACTAAAACCGTCACAAACATAAGCAGGGACGTCTTTAGAAATGATTGTTTATTTCATATGTTAAATAATGATAATCTTGATGATTTAAATCTTTTTATGGTCTTGTACCTTGCAAGACGACAAAGCTAAATGTTGTTCTAATATGTACATCTGGTAATAGTAAAGAACAATGCTATATTTGCAGTCTAGAATTTAAATAAACTGATCAGAATGGTGAGGATGAAAGGGCTTAGAATAGGAGAATGAACATAGATAGGAGACAAATGGCTCTTTAACTTACAGGGATATGGAGGAGATAAACCAAAGGACTGCCACAAAAAGGTGGTAGTGAAATGGAGTGGGAGGGCCTAGCTAATAGGTTATTTGGCAAACAAGCATTGATCCTGAGCAGACCCAATAGCAGGGATAGAATTATTGCTTAAGCTTTGTCGGAAAGTTTATCTTCAATGATTTATAAAAACAGTTACAAGCATATATCTTTGCTTTTTCCATTTTGCTCTTTTTAAAAGCTCTACTTTGTGTGTTATTTTTCCCCTTATTAGGTTTCCCTGTTCCATTCCTCAACCATGAGGCCTGGCAGGAGAGTAGCTTTGAGATTTGCATTAACAGCTCTGAGGAGATGTCTAACAACAACTTGAGATAAATGATCCTCTGATTTTGAAAACCAAAGGTGCTAATTGTTTACATCAATGCAAGAGGGTAGTATAAACTTCTGTTTAAAACAAACATCTCCCATTAAAGGTAACATATATCAACACAGATTGATAGTGTAATCCAACTCCAGAAGATCAAACACTATTTTTCATTACATTATTAATTAAATATAAGGTCAATGTAGAAGTGAAAACATTACCTCTTACTTGAGAAATGCATGCATGCATCAATGGATGAAAGCATAACCCTCGTCATTGATTGGATGGTTCAGTGCTCACGTACAGCATAACGAGCATGTTGCCCAAAAGACACATGTCCTTCAATAAGAAATCTGTGAACGAGTCCATTGAAATTTTTCCTGCAAAGTATTTCTGATGAATATGTTGGGTTTATTTCTGGGGTTGAGAATTTGGCTAGGGCATCAAAAAAATTCCTCCCCCAATTAGGTATTACAGAAGAAGTCAATTTATACTTCAACCCCATTACACATACTTAGCTGCATGCACAAATTAAGTACAATTTAAAACCTGAAGTGAATATTTTGCCGGGAGTGCGGTGCATAAACGCTGTGCATTCCTAAATGAAGAAAAATTTCTGATAGCAAGTGACATGTAACAGGACTGGAGACCTGGAACGTGAAGTGACTGGGATTGTATTTTAAGATAATGTCTTTTAAGGGGAAAATCATTAGATTATGTTTTAATTTAATTTGATTGTATAAAATGTACTTTAGCTACATGGTTACATTGTGATAGAGTGCGCTCTTCATTAATGAATAGAGTATAGTTAGATGTAAGAAAAAATGTCACAATTTATTCTAGAAATAACTCATTGGAGATTATGCATTCTGTGCAGTCTTGTGTTTAACTGCATAATATCTACTGGTATAGCAACACTGTTTTGTCCTCTGAAATAGGACTTGGCTTCGGGTTAAGGTAAGGATCTACTATGAGGAGTTAAAATTCAATTTCTATCACAAAGATGTATAATTATTTAATTATTTATAAGATATTATTTACCATGTTAAACACATTTTTACCTCCTCCCACTCTGCTTTCCACAGGGATCACTCCATCCATGATTCTTTTGTCCATTCGTCACTCCCCACTAATCTCCCTCCTGGCATATACCCCAGCAAGTGACAGAAATGCTACACCTGCCCACTTACCTCCTCCCCTCACATCTATTTCTATTCAGTCCACAAACATTCCTTCTGGGTGAGGCAACACTTATGCTGTGAATCTATCGGGGCCTTCTACGGATTAGGGTTAGGGTTAGAATCCCGATACACCCTACTCCACATTGGTGAGACTCTACATAAGTTGAGGGACCTCCACTCCACCTGTCCCAAGTGGAATTTCTCAGTGGCCAAACATTTTAATTTCTATCCCCATTCCCATTTCCACATGTCTGTTCCTGGACTCCCCTTTTGCAGCTCTCAGGGCGGAGGAGAAAACCTCATATTCTGTCTAGGTAGCCTCCAACCTGATGGCATGAACATCTGTTTCTCCTTCTGGTAATTCTTTCCCCTCCCTGTCCCCTCTTCTATTCCTCACTCTGACCTCTTACCCCTTCTCCTTATCTGCCCGTCATCTCCCCCGGGGCCACTCGTTCTTCCCTTTCTGTCATGATCCACTCTCTTCTCCTATCAGATTCCTTCTTCTCCAACCTTTTACCTTTCCCACCCACCTGTCTTCACCTATCATTTTCTAGCTAGTCCTTGTTGTTGCATGAATGAAATCACTAGAGAAAATTACTGATAGATACAAAGCAGCCTCTTTATTCAACAAAACAAGGTACAGCAGGCATCATGTGATGATACTTTCAGTGGAAAGGTCTGCTGGCCTAACGTGGGATGCGATAGTTTATGTGCCAAACACCAAAGGCCAACTCCATATTTACAATGTATGGACAATGCTTTCCTTGAAACCACATACAACCCTCACACCTCCTGATTTGCCTCCATACCACATAAGCCAGCATCATCTGGACTGGGATTCACAGCTTTTAGGAATCCGTTGTTCCAAATTAAATCCACTATACATATTCAAAGGCAGAAGACTGGTAGCCAAAGCCATTTGCTAAATGTAAATGACCTAAAGCCAAAAATCACTCTAACATTCCTATTTCCCCTCCCCACACTTTTATATTCTGTTGTCTTCTCTCATCCATTCCAGTCCTGAAGAAGGGGCTTGGCCTGAAACTTTGACTGTCTATTCCTTTCCATTGATGCTGCCTAAGCTGCTGAGTTCCTCCAGCATTTTGTGTTTGTGTTACTCCAATTACCATGATACTGCATTAAATATTAAAACAACAGTAACTTCTGTGGAAACCTAGTATTTTCTTGTCAGGTGATGGGCCCATATTTTCAGCTTCCTTCAAATAAAGTTGAACTACTTACAACCCACTGACACACCCGACACAGTAGTGCAGACAAAACTATCAGCAGGAAGTACATTTCAAGTAAAACTGCCCAAATTATGCAAATTATAGTACACATACACTGACAGAAAATATAGTGCACTGCAAGCATGGTGCTACTTTAATGTTCAGAGGCATTTAATGTTGAGAGAATTAGGAATGGAAGTTGATACATTTTCTTTATTTGCGTTCAGTGGGTGTTCATGTCTACAAATGACAGTGGTCAGCTCCTTCCATGTGGTTGGTTGCATGAAGAGGGATCTGCCTAGTAGTCAGCTCCTGAGGGATGAAATTGCAGTGGTGAATGTAAAAACCTGGTGTCCTGAAGAATGGTCTCACCCTGAAATGTCGACTATCCATTCATTTCCAAAGAAGCTGCGTGACCTGCTGAGTTCCTCCAGCTTCTTGTCTGTGTTAACCTGGACTCTATGTGCATCCCTCAACATCTTTGGAGCCCAATATAAAAAAAAAACAGTAGAAACATGAGAAAAACTGCAGATACTTAATTCTGGAGCAACAAGCAAAAAAGTTGAAAAAAGAATTCCAACAGATTAGTCAGGCAAGATTTTCCTTTGAGGAAACCATGTTGACTATGGCCTATTTTATCATGTGCCCCCAAGTACCCTGAGACCTCATCTTTAATAATCGACTCCAACCTCTTCCCAACCACTGAGGTCAGACTAACTGGCCTTTGGTTTCCTTTCTTCTGCCTCTCTCTCTCTCTCCTTGAAGAGTGGAGTGACATTTGCAATTTTCTAGTCTTCCAGAACCATTCCAGGATCTAATGATTCTTGAGATATCATTATTAATACCTCCACAACCCCTTTAGCCACCTCTTTTAGAATTCTGGGGTGTATACTATCCAGTCCAGGTGATTTATTTACCTTCAGACTTTCAGTTTCCAAAGAACCTTCTCTCCAAGTATGGTAACTTCACACACCATGCCACCAACACCTAGAACTTCCAACATTCTGCTAGTGTCTTCCTCAGTGAGGACTGATGCAAAATAATTATTCAGTTCATCCTCCATTTTGTTGACCCCCATTGCTACTTCTCAGGCATCGTCTTCCAGCAGTCTGATAACCATTCTAATTTTTTTTACGCTTTATGTATCTGAAGAAACTGTTGGTAGCCTATGTGATATTATTTGCTAGCCTACTTTCGTATTCCATCTTTAGATTTCAATAGGTACATTTAATATCAGGGAAATGTATACAATATACATCCTGAGATTCTTTTTCTTTGCAAACATCCACAGAACAGAGGAGTGCCACAAAGAATGAATGACAGTTAAATGTTAAAACCCCAAAGCCCCCTCCCATATATAAGCAGCAGCAAAGCAATGACCCCCCCCCACAAGCGAAAAAAGCATTGGCGCCCGCCCCCCCCCCCCCCCACTGAGCACTTGAGCATGCAGCAAAGCATCAATAAAGATACAGACTTGCAGTATCCCAAAGGCTACTTGTTCACCAGGTAATTCGAGATACCACAGGCTCTCTCTGTCCCTAATAATGGAAAAAGAGGTGTCCCCATTTCATAGCGAGAGGGGAGACAAAACAAACAACTTGTTGAAAAGGTCTGTTGCGTTGCTTTTTCTAAACTCTGTGCCCAGAGAGTCGGCCCCGGAGAGGTGCAGCTCACTGAACACACAACCCACAGCAGCTCACCCATTCCCAATGTTCCGTATTCTCCCACAACACACCAGGCCACAGTACCAGCCGAGAATCAGCCCATTCCCAGAGCCACGAAATTCCAGAATTATGATCATTTTCCCCAAGGGGTTCTTTTAACTTTGCTCTCTAATCAAATCCAGTTAATTGTACAACACCCATTTCAGAATAGCTGATCCTCTAGTAGGCTCAACCAGGAGCTGTTCTAAAAAGCCATCTTGAAGGCACTCAAAAGATTACCCCTCCTTTATTCCAGCACAACCTGACTTTCCCAATTTACCTGCATATTGAAATCCCCCATGACTATTGTAATGTTGTCCTTTTGGCATGCATTTTCTATCTCCCATTTGTAAGCCACATGCTTATTACTGTTCGGGGGATCTGTATAGATCTCCCATCAGGGTATTTTCACTCCTGCAGTTTCTTAGCTCTATCCACAATGATCCAACACCTTCCAACCCTATGTCACCTCTTTCCAATGATTTGTTTTCATTTTTTACCAACAGAACAATGCCATCCCCTCTGCCTTCCTGCTTGTCCTTTCGATACAATGTGTATCCTTGGACATTAAGCTCCCAGCTATAAACATTCAGCCATGATTCAGTGATGTCTACATCATACCTGTCAACCTGCAACTGTGCTGAAAAGTCATCTGCTGTATTCCGTATACTGCACGCAATGAAGTACAATACCTTCAGTCCTTATTCACCTTTTCCGATTTTGTTGCACCATGTTGCACCTTTTGATTCCAAACTTTGTCTGAGATCTTTCCAACTTTAGCCTCTTCAACCTCTCCGCTAACTGTTCTGGCACTATGGCTCCCATCCCAATGCAACTCTGGTTTAAACCCCACCGTGAAGCATTAACAAACCCATTATGATATTATACCCCTCCAGCTCAGGTGCAAACTGTCTCTTCTGTACAGGTCCCACCTTCTCTAGAAGAGAGCCCAATGATCCAAAAATCTGAAGCCCTCCCTTCTACACCAACTCCTTAGTCACATATTAAACTGTATAATCTTTCTAGTTCTAGCCTCACTAGCACATGCCATTTGTAGCAATCTTGAGATCACAACCCTGGAGGTCCTGCCCTTTAACTTAGCACCTAACTTCATGAACTCCCTGTGCAGAACCTCATCACTTGTCCTCCCCATGTCATTGGTACCTACATGGACCACGACTTCTGGCTGTTCTCCTCTCACTTAAGGATGCTGAGGACTTGATCCGATATATCTTGGACTTTGGCACCTGGTAGGCAGCATGCCATCTGGGAATTTCATTTTCACCCACAGAACCTCCTGTTCATTCCCCAGTTAACAAATTCCCTATCACCACAGTGTGCCTCTTCTTCCTGCTTCCCTTCTGAGATACACAGGCAGACTCAGTGCCAGAGACCTGTTCACTTGTGACTTTCCTCTGTTAGGTCATTACAGTATTCAAAGTAGTGTACCTGTTGTTGAGGGGGATGGCCACAGGGTTTGCACTGGCCCCTTAACTCCTTTCCCCTTCCTGACTGTCACACAGTTTCCTGTGTTCTGCAACAGCTCTCTAAATGTCCTGTCGATGTCCCCTTCAGCCTCCCGAATGTTCATGCAGTTCCAGTTCATCTGGAGACTTCATCCATGAAACAGTTCTAGCCAACTATGTCTCAATGAAGAAATATTTGAATGAGAAAGGGATTCGCAGTGTTTCCAGGTGACCACTGTGCTATATTAACTAAGGATAAGCTGTCCAACACTGAAAAGCCAGTGTATATCCAGAGGACAAACATTTCTGTGTAGGGACTATTAACAGTCACAGTTACACCACATAGTTCATATTTCCAAGAAATAGAAAAACCACTCTTCTCTTTCAAAGAATTGCAATATATTTGGTAGCACCAAAATCCCAGTCAAAGTTGAGTTCTTTGTCATGTGTACTTGTAGCAGCATCACAGGCGTATAACATCAGATCAATAGCATTCCCAAGGATAAACATCAATTATATACATAAATTTACAAGAATTAACTCAATTAGAACAAAATCACTTTACTGCAAAGTGATCAAAGTGGTCATAGTCTTGCAAATCTCTAGTGATTAGAGGTGGTCTAGTTGATTTAAGAATCGAATAGTTGAAGGGAAGTAGTTGTTCTTGAACCACGGTGTGAGACTTCAGGACTCTCTACCTCCTGCCCGATATTAGTTGCAGGAATATGGCATGGCCTGGATAGTAGGGATTTTTAATGGTAGATGTTGCCTGCATGAGACACTGCATCATAGTCATTGAGACATAGAATACTACAACACAGAAACAGGTCATTTGGCCCATCAAGTCCACACCAAACTATTACGCTGCCTAATCCCATTGACGTGCACCTGGACCATAGCCCTCCATACCTCTTCCATAAAAGTATTTATCCAAATTTCAATTAAATGTTGAAAACGAACCCACATCCACCACTTCATCTAGATGCACTTTCTGTGCTCTCACAACCCTCCAAATGAAGGAGTTCCTCCTCAGGTTCCCCTTAAGTATTTCATTTTTCACCCTTAACTCATTACCTCCAGTACTAGCCTCACCCAAACTCAGTTGAAAAAGCCTGCTTGCATTTACATTATCTATACCCTTCATAGTTTTGAATGTTTTTAACAGATCTCCTCTCATTCTACATTTCAGGTAATGAAGTCTTAATATATTCAACATTGCACCTGCCTCCAAAAGACATGCTGGAAGTTCATTAGCCACTGTAAAGTGTCCCTAGTTTGTAGGAGAGTTGACGAGAAAGCAGGGAAAATAAAAAAAAAGATTGTGGCTACTGAAGGATTAGCGTAAATGGTTAGTTGATAGTTGGCATGGACTCCACAGGCTTGTTTCCATTTTGTATGACATTATGACTCTATTCTATCACACCTCCACCTACTAAGTTCCCAGTTTCTCTGGCTTCTTTGAAGAATTTTGCCCCTTACCAGTGGGGACTCAACTGCGGCTCTTCCACTTTTACTCTCCTGCTCTCCTTCCCTCTCTGCCCACCCAGAACCAGGATAGGATTCCACTTGTCTTCACCTTCCACCACAAGATATTCAATGGATCATTCTTTGTAACTTCCTGCAGATTCAACAAGTTACACCACTAGACTCATCTTCCCCCTTCAAAGTTGCAAAGGGATCATTCCCTCTGCATTTCTGGCTCACTCTTCCATCTCCATTAGCATTCACTTCCTTCTACTAAACTTGTGGAACACTCTCTCCCACTCAAGTTCTGGGGTGAATGATGATCATGGTGTCTCTGAGATGGCTTAACTTCCTCAATGTGGCAGAACATCACAAAAGCCTTTTTATGGTGAGCTATATTCTTGTGATAACAGTGTTGTCATGTAGGTAGCTATGTCCTACCTCTGTTGTTCATTTGTCTGCTCGACAACATGCAATTCCATTAAGTTCCACATTATAAGCACAAGAGATTCTGCAGGTACTGGAAATCTTCTGGAACACACATAAAGTGCTGGAGGAACTCAGCAGGCCAGGCAACATTGGCAGCTGAAACCCTTCATCAGGACCATACTTACTGTTTTTGTTTATAAACTCTAACACATCATACTCTTCCAGTTTTAACAGTCTGCTAAAATCAATTGCCAATAGTCAGTAGCCAGAGGCGTCAATAGACAATTATGTCACCAGGCTATGGTCTGTTTCAATGAGTACTTATGTCAATGGTCTGTGCAAATGCAGCTTTAGTCTAGTAGGTAATGATCTTTGTTGACACAAATGCACCTGGAACATCTATATCAACAAAGCTCTTACTGATAAAATGGCCTTCTCTGCCTCATAGTTTAAGGATTTTTTTGCAATGCAACAAGAAACTTCATAGTTATAATTCACTCTTGAGAGTATATATTCCATTACAGAAAATATTTGTATGTCAAGCATTTTTAAATCTAGGGATAACTATCCCATTGTTTAAAAATGGAAGTAGGGATAAACCAAATAATTACCTCAGTAATAGGGAAATTATTGGAATCAATTTTGATGGGAAGCATCAGACTTCATTTAGGAAGATAATGATTAATTAAAGGCAACCAACATTGATTTGTAAGAGGAAGAAGTTTTTGAGAAAGTAGCAAAGATGATTGATGAGGGCTGGGCATTCAATGTGGTCTATGGAGATTTTAGCAAGGCTCTTGACAAGGTCTTGAATGGCAGGCAAATCAAAAAAATTAAGTGAATTCCAAACTGTGTGCAAAATTGGCTTTATGACAGAGAACAAATGGATACTTCAGGCTGATTTTGTCACTGGAAGACTGATTACAGTGGAATTCCTACCCTTCAGAATTCAGTCACTTGATTTTTATAATACAAGATTAGTGAATTACTCAAATGTCAGGGATTTTATTATGGACAATTAAAATTTAATCCAGGGAGGGTTTTTTTTTGAGGAGATGCAACAAGGTAAGAGTTATAGAGTTTTAACAATGAATGGGAGGACATTGAGCAGATGGATGTTGGCACACAGGATGTATGTTATCCTTTACTAGCGAAGCCATAGACTATAAAAACAAGAAGGCTATGCTAGAAATATTTACAGCTCTAATTAGTTCCCAGTTTGAGGACAACATATAGAGCTGATTACCACACTATCAAAAAGTAGAATTGATGAAGAGGGCATTTACAAGGATGGTTGCAGGGTTGGAAAACTTTAGCAATGAGGAAAAATTGCATAGGCTGGAGTTATTTTCTTTGGAATAGAGGAAGCTGCAGAGAAGCATACTGAGTTGTTCCAAATGATGAGAATAATTGGGAAGAACCCAATTGTCTCAGCAGAAGAAACAAAATTACTGGGTTTAAGATTTAGAAGGCAATAGACAATAGACAATAGACAATAGGTGCAGGAGTAGGCCATTCAGCCCTTTGAGCCAGCACCACCATTCACTGTGATCATGGCTGATCATCCACAATCAGTACCCCATTCCTGCCTTCTCCCCATATCCCTTGACTCCGCTATCTTTAAGAGTACTATCTACCGGTAACTCTTTCTTGAAAGCATCCAGAGAATTGGCCTCCACTGCCTTCCGAGGCAGAGCATTCCACAGATCCACAACTCTCTGGGTGAAAAAGTTTTTCCTTAACTCCATTTTAAATGGCCTACCCCTTATTCTTAAACTGTGGCCTCTGGTTCTGGACTCCCCCAATATCGAGAACATGTTTCCTGCCTCTAGCATGTCCAATTCCTTAATAATCTTATATGCTTCAATCAGATCCCCTCTCATTCTTCTAAATTCCAGTGTATACAAGCCCAGTCGCTCCAATCTTTCAACATATGACAGTCCCGCCATCCCAGGAATTAACCTCGCGAACCTACGCTGCACTCCCTCAGTAACAAGAATGTCCTTCCTCAAATTTGGAGACCAAAACTGCATGAAATACACCAGGTGTGGTCTCACCAGGGCCCTGTACAACTGCAGAAGGACGTCTTTGCTCCTATACTCAACTTCCCTTGTTATGAAGGGGAACATGCCATTAGTTTTCTTCTTGCCTGCTGAATCTGCATACTTACTTTCAGTGACTGATGAACAAGGACACCTAGATCTCGTTGTACTTCCCCTTTTCCTAACTTGACACCATTCAGATAGTAATCTGCCTTCCTGTTCTTGCCACCAAAGTGGATAACCTCACATTTATCCACATTAAACTGCATCTGCTATGCATCTGCCCACTCACCCAACCTGTCCAAGTCACCCTGCATTCTCATAACATCCTCCTCACATTTCACACTGCCACCCAGCTTTGTGTCATCTGCAAATTTGCTAATGTTACTTTTAATCCCTTCATCTGAATCATTAATGTATATTATAAATAGCTGCGGTCCCAGCACCGAGCCTTGCGGTACCCCACTAGTCACTGCCTGCCATTCTGAAAGGGACCTGTTAATCCCTACTCTTTGTTTCCTGTCTGCCAACCAATTTTCTATCTATGTCAGTACCCTGCTCAATGCGTCCACAATTTCTAGAGCCATCTAGAAGTTAAATACCCTGGGATGCAGACCATCAGGCCCTGGGGATTCATCAGTCTTCAGTCCCATCAGTCTACCCAACACCATTTTCTGCCTAATGTGAGTTTCCTTCAGTTACTCCATTACCCTAGATTCTCTGGCCACTATTACATCTGGGAGATTGTTTATGTCTTCCCCAGTGAAGACAGATCCAAAGTACCTGTTTAACTCATCTGCCGTTTCCTTGTTCCGCATAATAAATTCACCCGTTTCGGTCTTCAAGAGCCCAGCTTTGGTCTTAACTAATTTTTTCCTCTTCACATACCTAAAGAAGCTTTTACTACACTCCTTTATATTCTTGGCTAGCTTACCTTCGTACCTTATCTTTTCTCCCCATATTGCCTTTTTAGTTATCTTATGTTGCTCTTTAAAAGTTTCCCAATCCTCTGGCTTCCCGCTCATCTTTGCTATATTATACTTCTTCTCTTTTATTTTCATACTGCCCTTGACTTCCCTTGTCAGCCACGGTTGCCCCTTACTCCCCTTAGAATCTTTCTTCCTCTTTGGAATGAACTGATCCTGCACCTTCTGTATTATTCCCAGAAATACCTGCAATTGTTGTCCCTGAAGGATTAAAGGGAAGTCAAAGAATCTTTTTATTTAACCAAAAGGTACTTAGAACTCTGCCTAGGAATTTGGAAGGACCAAAATTCTCATCACCTTTGAGCAGTTCCAGAAACAGAATTAAAATCAGAATGAGGTTTATTATCACAGGCATGTGTCGTAAAATTTGTTGTTTTGCTGCAGCAATACATTGTAATACAAATAAAACTATAAATTACAATAACAATAGTAATTATTATAATTATTACAATAACTATAATTTACCATTATAAATAAATAAATAAAATGAGTAGTGCAAAAACAGAATTCAAAAAAAGTGAGGTGGTGTTTATGGGTTTATTGTCCATTCACAAATCTGATGGTGGAAGGAAAGAGGGTGTTCTGAAAACACCAAATGTATCTCCAGGCTCATTGACCTCCTCCCTGTTGGTAGAAATGAAAAGAGGGCATGTCCTGGGTGATGGGGGTCCTTAATGATCGATGCCACCTTTTTGATGCATTGCTTTTTGAAGACGTCCTTGATGTTGGGGATGATGGAGTGCCCATGATGGTGCTGGCTAAGTTTGCAACCCCATGAACCTCTGTATCCAACACATTATTCTCCACAACTTCTACATCTTTAATGGGACCCTACTACCAAACATGTCTTTACCTTTTCTCCACTCTCTGCTTTTCACAGGGACCACCTCTTCTGTGATTCACTTGTCCATTTGTCCCATCCAACCAATCTCACCTTAGTTCTTCTGCCTGTAAGTGGAAGAACTGCTACACCTACCCATTCATCTTCTCCCTCATCTCCATTCAGGACCCCAAACAGTCCTTTCAGATGAAGCAATATTTCACCTGCGAATGTGTTTGGGCTGTCTGCTGTATCCAGTGCTCTAATGTGACTTCCTGTAGAGTGGTGAGACCCAATATAGATTGGGGTGTGCTTTGTCAAGCATTTTCACAAAAAATTAGGATTTCCCGGTGGCATCATAATTCCTATCCCCATTCCCATTCTGGCATGTTGGTTCTCCTCTTCTGCCATGACGAGGCCACTCTCTGTTGAGGAGTAACACCTCATATTCAGTCTAGGTAGCCTCCAACCTGATGACATGAGCATCAATTTCTCAAACATTTGATAACATTTTTCCATGCTCCCCCTTCTCTCTTCTTCAATTCCTCACACTGGTCTTTTACCTCTTCTCCTCACCTGTCCATGACATCCCCGGTAGCCCTCCTCTTACCCTTTCTCCCACAGCCCATTGTCCTCTCCTATTAGATTCCTTCTTCTCCAGAAGGAGGATGAATGGGCAACTGCTACCCCTGTCCATTCACCTCCTCCCTCACCTCCAATCAGAGCTCCAAACTGTCCTTTCAGGTGATGCAACACTTCAACTGCGAATCTGTTGGAGTTGTCTAACATATCCAGTGCTCCTAATGCAGCTTCCTCTACACTGGTGAGAGCCAACGTAGATTGGGGGACTGCTTTGTTGAGTACTTCTGCTCCAACTGCAAACTTAGCCAGCACCATCATGGGCACTCCATCATCAAAAGTGATCAGCCATTTTAATTCCCATTCTGACATGTTATTTATGTTTTTCAAATATCACTTCCCATCGTTTTACTTACCTCTACACACCTAGCTTCACCTATCACCTTCTAGCTCGTCCTCCATCCTCTTCCCCCCCCCCCCCCCACCAACCTATTTACTCTGGCATCATCCTGCTTGTTCTGATCCTGTAAGTGTCCCCTCATTACCAAACAGTGATGCAACCGGTTAGAATGTTGTCCATGGTATATCTATAGAAATTTGTTAGAATCTTTGGTTACATACCAAATCTCAAACTCCTAATGAAATATAGCTGCTGTCATGTCTTTGTAAGTACATTAATATGATTGGGGCCTGAAGTCCACAATCAATTCCTTGGTCTTACAATTCTTTCAGATACTCTTGGAGAGTTTTGACCAACAGAATTGCACACCTAGTCTGGGAAAGTGAGATGAGACTAGAAAGCTTTTTACTTGGCTTGAAATGACGCAATGACCCAAATGGAATTGAACGTCTTCTTCTGTTTTAATCCTTTCAATCTATCATTGTGGTCCAGTCTGAACTATTCCAGGCTTGGAAGAAAGTTTTTCTCCATAGGCTGGGTGGAGGTGGGTAAAGATTTGGGCAAATTTACATTCATTAATGACTTCTGTGATTCTGAGGATTCTGAGTTGTAAGTCATCCCACGGTTGGAGGACACGTATAGGTTCTGGTTTTGATGAAGAATAAGGAGCTCAGGAAATATTTCCAAATGCAAAATAAGGCAGCTGTGTTGAATCTGATCTTTTCAGTGAGCGTTTGCAGTTGTAAATTCAGAGAAACACTTGTTAGGGCGTGTAAATGAAATGATATATTTGGATCAGATCACAATGGAGGGGGAGTAACTATTATTTCTGTGCTTGGTTGCACTTATATGGAAATGCAAGAAAGTGTGAGTTAGTTCCCCTAATAATGTTCAATATGCAGTCTTTGCCAGAACTTAAATTTGTATTCCTCAGCTGTTCACTGCTTTTAATCCTCATTTATATTATTACCTTCTAATATTCACAATTGCAGATCAGTTTTGAACAGGTCAATGTTTTCTTCATTCCTTTGCCTCTATGTACATATGGCATCAGTTTTACTTGCAATCGTTCCTTCTGACTGTAAACTATTCCAATTTCTATCACTAATCCCTTCTGCCTCCATTGGGTCTAACTGACTTGTTCAAAAAGACTTGCTGAAATCAGAAAGACACGTTTCCAGTGTAGCCAGCTGATCTAGACTGCAATTCAATGGGAAAGTGATCTTTACCCAAGTGCACGCAAATAGAAACACTCAGCAAAAATTGCACAGTGGCTCCTTTCTGACCAGGATATCCTCTAATAATTCATTTGACTATAATATCAATAAACAAAATTACATTCTTTATTCATCTGCAGACCCAAGCTTTGCCTTCTCCTAATTGCCTTCAGGGCACCCACAATGAAAGAGAACATAAATATGGTGAAGTTAATTTTTGATTTAAATCAAGCAAAATGTCAAAAAATATAGTGGTGTGCAAAAGTCTTAAGCACATATATATAGTTAGGGTGCCTAAGACTTTTGCACAGTGCTGTATTGGTTAATGTGGAGCAGAGAGCGAGTTTGTAAATCTAGCTAGAGCAAAGAACATTGTGAATGATGAGTGGAGCACTGCAGGAGGTGGCAGAGAAGGAGTTCCAGGGGCAGGGTGTGATGCAGGAGCAGACATGCCTAGCCCTAAGACACCAGGCAAGGTTATTTGATTCCAAACAATTGGTTTATTGATAATTACAGAATGTCTCTCAGGTGCTCCCTGCTCGCTCCCCTCTCCCTTTCCCTTTTCCCAACCATGATTCCCCTCTCCCTGCCTCCTTCCTACTCTGAGTTCACAAGGAGACCCATATGACAATCAGGTTGATCATTACTCACATATGTCATTAAATTTGTGTTTTTTTGCAGCAGTACAGTGTTGCAATTCCTACAGTACTGTGCAAAAGTCTTAAGCACCCTACATATATATAAGCCCAAGATTTTTGCATACTACTGTGCAAAAATAATTTTTCATGCATTCCTTTAATGCCTTCCACATGACTGTGTCTACTGTTGCGCTGTGCTCTGTATTACCCAGTATCTGAAACAAGACTGATAGAACGCTGTTAAATTTCAGCAGAAGAGACAATCAAGTCCAAGGAGGATGAGCTGGAGCAGGCTCTGGGCTCAGAAGGGCCAGATTTGCTTGCACCCTCTCACTATAGGTTACAATAATCTGGCCTAGGTTCCAAGCAGTACCAAGGACAGTGATGGAGTGACTAATTAAAGGTTTACCAATGTGTGTGTCATTCTGAGATATCAGTGTCTACACCCATTGGAGGAGAGTTTAATAAGTTGCTGTGAGATACATTTGAATCCATGGACTTGATGACTGAAGTCTGAACTTGTATCGCTGGAAACTCGGTGGAAGAAAGGATAACAGCCATGAAGTATTTCACAGTGGTTATACAGATGAGTGGACATGCAGGCTTCCTGGCTCACCTACCAATGTACTGAACATTTCTTTATTTATACACCTTAGTATACAGCGCTTATAAAAAAATATTCCCCTCCCCCGGAGGTTTTTATGTTTTATTGTTTTACAATATTGAATCTCAGTGGATTTAATTTGACTTTTTTGACACTGATCAACAGAAAAAGACTCTCTCGTGTCAAAGTGAAAACAGATCTCTACAAAATGATCAAAATTAATTCCAAATATAAAACACAAAATAATTGCACAAGTATTCACCCCTTTTAATACGACACACCCAATCATCACTAGAAATTAGTTAAATGGAGATCTGTGTTTGAAGACCTGTGTGCAGTCAAGGTGTTTCAATTGATTGTAGTAAAAATACACCTGTATCTGGAAGGTCCAACTGCTGGTGAGTCTGTCTCCTGGCAAAAACTACACCGTGAAGACAAAAGAACTCTCCAGGCAACTCTGTGAAAAGGTTACTGAAACACACAAATCAGGAGATGGATACAAGAAAATTTCCAAGTCACTGAATATCCCTTGGAGTACAGTTAAGTCAATCATCAAGAAATGGAAAGAATATTGCACAGCTGTAAATCTGCCTAGAACAGGCCATCCTCAAAAACTGAGTGACCGTGCAAGAAGGGGACTAATGAGGGAGGCCACTAAGACACCTATGGAGGAGTTACAAGCTTCAGTGACTGAAATGGGAGAGACTGTGCATACAACAACTGTTGTCCGGGTGCTTCACCAGTCACAGCTCTATGGGAGAGTGGCAAAGAGAAAGCCACTGTTGAATAAAACTCACATGAAATCTCAGCTAGAGTTTGCCAGAATGCACGTGGGAGTCCTATGGTCCAATGAAACTGAATTTGAGCTTTTTGGCCATCAGACTAAATGCTATCTTTGGCATAAGCCTAACACCGCACATCATCAAAAACACACCATCCCTACCGTGAAGCATGGTGGTGTCTGCATCATGCTGTGGGGATGCTTCACTGCAGCAGGCCCTGGAAGACTTGTGAAAGTAGAGGGTAAAATGAATGCAGCAAAATACAGGGAAATCCTGAAGGAAAACCAGATGCAGTCAGCAAGAGAACTGCAACTTGGGAGAAGATTTGTTTTCCAGAAAGGCAATGAACCCAAGCATAGATCCAAAGCTACACAGGAATGGATTAAAAACAGCAAAATTAATGTCTTGGCCAAGTCAGAGTCCAGACCTCAATCCAGTTGAGTACTTGTGACTGAACTTGAAAAGAGCTGTTCACTCAAGATCCCCATGCAATCTGACAGAGCTCCAGCAGGTTTGTAAAGAAGAATGAGGAAAAATTAAAGTGTCCGAATGTGCAAAGCTGATAGAGACCTATCAACAGAGACTCAAGGTTGTAATTGCTGCCAAAGGTGCATTTACTAAAAGGAGGTGAATACTTGTGCAACCAATTATTTTGTGTTTTATATTTGTAATTAATTGAGATCAGTTTGTAGAGATCTGCTTTCACTTTGACATGAGAGAGTCTTTTTCTGTTGATTAGTGTAAAAAAAAGCCAAATTAAATCCACTGTGGTTCATTGTTGCAAACAACAAAACATGAAAACTTCCAAGAGGGTGACTATTTTGATAGGCACTGTACTTTTGAAACCAAGTCTACTGAAACCCCAGTCTGAATCCTCAGAAGTAGAACTTGTATGCAACCAGGGAATAGGTATCTGCATTTCTCAGTCTCCTTCCTTTGAGTACTAGTAGTTTTTGTTTGGTACCTCACTCAGTATGGATCCAGCACCCAGAGCCACTCTCTGACTGTGATCATGCTAAGGTGAGTGAGCTGCATCTCAGCTTTTCTTTCTACCAACACCTGACTAGGTTAGCAAAATGGAGAAAAAAGAGTACAAGGGGAGTGGATGGATCTATCATCAGAAAATCAGCAGCCTTCCAGCCATTAAATCAAGAGAACAGAAGGTGTGACAAGGAGTAGTTCCATATACATACCAATTCTAGACGATTCAAGGGATGTTGAAACATAGAACAGTACAGAAACAGACCCTCTGGCCCAGAATATCAGGTTGACCTAGCTAAATCAAAAAACCCAAAACTAATCCCTCCTACCTACACAATGTCCGTTCAACTAAAAAGCCTCTAGTGTGTTTGCCTCTACCACCACACCAGGCAGTGCATTCCAGGCATCCGCCACTCTCTGAGTAAATAAACATCCCTTCGAACCCAGCCCCACTCCCCTTCAATCCATGCCCTCTGGTATTAGACATTTGGAATCTGGAATTGGACAAGAATTAGCGAAAGCAGGAATTCCGGCAAATGTCCAGAAGCCTATATCTGCTCCTACTCCTTCCGGTGTAGTGGTCAGCACAACGCTTTACAGTACCAGCAATGCCCGTTTAATTTCCATTGTTGCCTGTAAGGAATTCTCCCCGGGACCGCATGGGTTTCTTCCGGGTGCTCCGGCTTTCTCCCACAGTCCCATTCCTCCCGGGGTCTTGATGGAGGTTCTCAGCCTGAAACATTGACTGTTTACTCTTTCGCATAGAAGCTGCCTGGCTGGCTGAGTTCCTCCAGCATTTTGTGTGTGTTGCTCTGTACTAAAGTGTTTGTGAATATACTGAAACTGTCACAGTCATATGGACTCCAGCAACTGTAGTGAGCAGATGGACAGAGATATTGAATAAATGGGCACACATTGCCTGTCAGATTCTGAGTCCTTTGTTATGCAGTACCTAGCTTCTATGGTTTCACAAGGAACCGAACTTAACCCACACAAATCCTGACTAGAAATGAACATAACTGCTCTTTTAAATAGAGGAGAAATCAAATTTTCTTTAAAACTATTCACATAGTAGATGTAGTATCAATGGAGTGACCTCAATGAAACCTATCGAATGTTGAAAGGCCTCGATGAAGTGGATGGGGAGAGGATGTTTCCTATGGTGGGGGAGTCTAAGACCAGAGGACACAGCCTCAAAATAGAGGGATATCCGTTTAGAAGGGAGATGAGGAAGAATTTCTTTAGCCAAAAAATGGTGAATCTGTGGAATTCGATGCCACAGGTGGCTGTGGAAGCTGTCATTGAATTAAATTATTACTTACATCCTTCATATACATGAGGAGTAAAAATCTTTATGCCATGTCTCCGTCTAACGTGCAATGTGCAATTTGTAGTAATTTAGAATAAATAGTATGTAGAAGAGGATAGCCAATAGGACATAGAAGTACAATTGTATCAGCATGAATTAATCAGTCTGATGGCCTGGTGGAAGAAGCTGTCTGGAGCCTGTTGGTCCTGGCTTTTATGCTGTGGTACCGCTTCCCGGATGGTAGCAGCTGGAACGGTCTGTGGAATATTGGGTATATTTAAGGCAGATGCTGATAGATTCTTGATTAGTCGGTTCATGCAGGGACATGGTGAGAAGGCAAGAGATTGGGCTGAAAGGGAAAATGGATCAGTCACGATGAAATGGTGCAGCAGACTCGATGGGCCAAATGGCCTAATTCTGCTCCTATATTTTATGGTCTTATGGTCTAATGTTGTTTCAAGCCTTAGTGTTGTCATAATGATGAATGTTGCAATGAGGCCCAGTGCTAAGTGTACAGGATGTATACAAACAGTAGATTTTTCATAATGAGGTTGCCTAGGGAATCAGCCCATAATATGAAATCACATACCACATAATGGACTGAATGTTGTCGAGTGGGACGTTCACCCTCTGTAAGAATGAGCCTCTGTGCATTTTGGCCCTTTGGGGTTGATTGGCAGTCAATAGCAATTGCCATGTCACTAAAGCTTACCTAGAACTTCACATGCTGTCGTAAGTCCAGAGGCTTATTATTACCAAGCAAGTTCTCAAAAAAAATCTCAGGATGTCCAGGGTTAAGATTGTGTTTGTGTAAAACAACAAAAAAGCAGCAATACTCAAATAGTAAGTTCTGAACTCATGGTCTGTTTCTTGATCCTTTGAATTTTCAGTCCAATATGCACAGTGTTAGAGTTATTGTGCATCATTCACTTCGCCTTCATTTCTTCGGCAACTTTCTGTGTCACATCTGTTAACTTATTAAAAAACTCACATCTGTTCACATTTCCTTTCCTACTTAATCATTATAAATTCCAGCGTCTGCTTTAGTAATACTCACAGCTTCTGTAATTTTGACATGATGTGTTTGCAATTTCAAGCTGGTGAAAATGCAGCAGCGCCACCTCTGGAAGGGGATGATAACTGCAGTGTACCAGGTTTGCCGGGTTTGTTTCCATTATAAATTAAGATACATTGGCTAAGAACATGCAGTCACAAGTTGAGCAGTCTGCACTTGCCTCTCACCACAAAATAAAATTTCAACTCATCTAGAACAAGTATTCAGAACTTTAACTGTAGGGACACAACTTGATTCCCTCCCTGTGAGAACCTGAGTGCCACCCAATGCACCTCACACGGAGAGAGCAGGGTCCAGAGAAACCTCAACATTGCAAGAAAGGCTGCCACCATGCTTCATGGTAGGAGTCGTGTATTTTTGATGATGTGTGTAAAGTCAGCAAAGCTGGGTCATCTGGCTTAATAGCCTATCCAAGCTGTCAGATCTTATGAAGGTTTCTGAGATTCAAGACAATCAAAGCTTATAAATAACTATTAAAATAATTTATAATATGCATTTTGAAAATGAGGGGAAAAATGAAACAATCCAAAAATCACAAAACATTTCAATACAACTGATTTATCAAAATATCTTAATTATCTGCCAGTCTCATTAATTCCTCACATCCATTCATTTCCATTGATATCAAATAATGTCTAAAAACAGGGCAACTGAGAAGAATCTGTGTGCTTTTGTGTACAACACTGCTGATGATTGAGTGGTATGATTCAATGTTATACCTTTCTGGACCTGCTCATGTTGGTCAAATGAAGTGACTAACATGAGTATGTCTCAAAAGGTATATCATTGAATCGTGTTAGTGAAAAATTGGTTTATGATTTTGAAAAATTTATTGCCTACTGTTACTCCCCTTCCTTCCTCTCTCTTGGAGCCACCCACACAGATCTCACCACAGTGGCTGTTATTCATGTGCGGACTTTGACATTAAAGTGACTGTCTTACCTTCAGGAGTTGTACTGATATTTGACCAATGTACGCTAGTAGAACCATGAGCCCTGGTTGAGCTTCCATCCTGTCATTCGGGAGCTCAGAAGCCAATCTTAAAAACCCAGGAGTAAATTCTAGTATCTTTCTACAAACTGAGAGAGGTTATTTACATTGGCACAGACTGACGATAAACCCACCCTGGAACTTTTGACTCAGCTGCAAGCTGGATAATCCTGTTTGGAAATCTTGGGGAGCATAATTTATTTCATTTCCTTTGGGTTTTGCAAGGGAAAGTTTTTATTTTGATATCATTTTGGACAGCAGAATTTTTTTAAATTTCCAATGCATTACCGCAACTGGAGCTAATGATTGATAATAAATGGGTGATATGTCAATAGCTCTCGGGGGAACTTCTGGCAAGATTTTTGAATTGCCAGGAAGACTGTAAAATCCAAAATGTTTTTATTTATCTCTACTAGCAGATTCAAAGACATTCTACCATTGGCAGAACTGTACACCATTAATCTTGTCTTGATGTACTAAGCTGAATGACTAGGTTATAACGTAGATCTGAATAAGCAGATGCAGCAGATAATGGGCTAGTGGCAGATGGAGGGGAGGGTTGAAGTTATTCAACATGCCATGTGCTGTTTTATTCTAGCTGGAATCTCAAGCCAACTGAGTGTCCCAAAGCAGCTCTCATTCACAGGCTACTGAGATCGTGCCTGCTCTCAAAACTGGTCCGGCCATTGGAAAAATTCTGAAAATGTGGTGAGCTCAGATGCAGCATCAGGTGTGCTTTAGATTGCAATAGAAAGATCCAGGTATAGGAAGTCCTTTACCTCACATTTAATTGCTCCTTAAACTTCAGGCTAGTTTTATATCAAAACATAAGTGTCAGTCAGCGTTTGAGGTTTTCACTAGTTTTTAATTTAGTTTGTCACCATTTCTTTCTCAGCCAGGACCAAAGAATGAGCAATTATATTGTTTTTATTCACAGGCCATTCAAAACAAGGCCAGTGTGTGCACCTGTATGTAAATACATGATATCTGACTGACCTGCTATCTTATGTTTTTATATTGAAATCCAATACTGCTGAAAGTACACAGGATACCTGAAATATATAGCCTGCTAAAGAATAATATTACATATATAACACTATTTGTCACACAACTTCACTTAAAAGATGTGCAGTAAATTAACAACTAAATAGTATTTTTACTCATTTGTCAGTGGCATGTTGACTGTTTTCTTTATGGTATCAGTTTTATCTGTGTATTTGTAATTACACTTAAATGGAATTGCAACTCCTAATAGAAAGACAATTATAAAATCATTTTGGCCATATTAATAGAGCAATTAGATGTAGATACATAAGTAAATAAACTGAATGATATGCTATTAAATTACCTGTCCTTTCCTAAATGTTAACTTTAGTTTGGAATAGGTTAATGAATGGCTCTAAGATATGTTCTTCTCTAACTTCTTTAATTCTATTTAAAACATCACAGCAGTATGTGGAAATCATTATGGAGTTCGTGTTGATATCTGATCCTTGATAAATAACTGAAATTCTTGTATGGAGATTATTTACCGTTAACTGCACCATCAGTATCCACTGCATTCTTTGGGGACGGTGTTTCAAATATTAAATCTATATTTTAATGATGAGATGTATCAACAATTATTTTTTGAAATGATTGAGATACTCAAAGTGAACAGTTTTTCATGTACAATGAGATTTCTGGAAGAATATACCAGCAACATTTGTGAATTTCTTTGAATCCAATAATAATGGCAGTGTCTTTTTAAAGCAGTACCCCCTTCGACTCTAACAAGCATTTACCAAGCAGAGGACTGTTCTGTCCCCAGGGTGTAGAATTCCCACTCACAGAGGTCATTCTAAGAGAAGATGGAAAAAAATCCTTAATAAAATGTTGGTAGAAGCTACAGGTGGGAAATAACGAAGATCTTGTGACCTGTAATCTTCTACCACCTTGACTCACTCTGAGAACGCCAGTTGTCAGGGATGAAATTAGACGCCCAGCCATTGGATCTTCTGCCTCGATCATATCCCTTGGAATGCAGTCCTCATTTCAGACTCAATGCGAATGAATGATACAAGCTTGGCTCTGCTTCCCTTTATGCGGTGGGGAATGTCTTTCAAAAATGTCACACATGTCTAGTCACAACTGGAAAATAAAAACGCTTTTAGCATTCCATGGATTGTTCTTTATAGAAACAATATGGCTTTTTTGGCTGGATCTGTTATTTAGCTAACAAAGTTTGGTGGAGAGATTTATGAGTGACAAAGAAAGAATAATTTTGTCAAGAGTTTTGCTTTACTAATGCACTTGTTTGGCTGAAATAAATCTTTGGCATCCTAATGCAGCTATCAGGGTGAGGTATTTGACAGACTTTTATCGTGCAGAGTGAAACAAGTTTGTGAGCTGGAATTCAATTGTGGAGTATTGATTTGCAGCATCAGTCATTATTCCAGTCTGATTGACAGGCGAAAATTGGTTACGTTAAGTATTTCATATGTTATATTGGCTGACATTTGCTTGCCTGCTCCTGTGTCAATATTGTTGTAGAGATCTCGAGCTTTATGAGATAGCAATATACACTGACTGTGGCTTTTGTGTGATGTTCCAGTGTTTTTCTGACATAATTTAAGATATATTAAAAATGAGCAGCATCTTTCCTCTTGAGGAGCTTAATGCCAATATTATTGTCTTCCACAGGAAGATCATGTATGCTCATAATCTGGTGCTAATTTCCACCTGCACGCTCATGTTTAGGCATTAGATGCTCTAACTGTAAAGGTGAGTTTGCTTGATTGATTCATGCCTTGCATCCTCTCTGCTCTTGCAGAGGAAGTAATCTAGATGACCCTTTTAAACTGGGAAATGAGATTTTTTTCCCTTCACCTGGAACCATCAAATTGACTGAATAATCTGTAAAACATTATATTAGCATTTGTTGGGGAAGAATTAAACACAATACCATAATCATCTTTGAATATATTATGTTCCAACTGAAAGAGAGTTATACGGAAGAAACTGTGATTTATTACTTTTAATGTTCCTGATCATCCTTCTTATGTTGTATACTTCTTTCAAAACTTAACCAATTGTCTAAGATGATAAGATCAGTAGTATATTTAATATTTCTGTGGGATGTACTAAATATTAAATTCAAAATCTGTGTGGTTTGTTTAAAAATTCTAGAGTTACAAATGCACATAAGTACCACTCTCTCAGCTTGGGTTTATAGAGTGAGTAGTTTAGCATAATTGCAGAGTAGTATCAAAACAAAAGTTCCATTTCTATACTAAGACTTTGTCAGATTACATAAATAAATATAACTGCCTATAGACACAAATTTCACTCCAGAAAATGAAAGGAGATTAAAAGGAATAAACACAGTACATGTTTGTTTTCAACTGTGCAAATAATTCCATCTATATACCTAGTAGGCAGAAGAACATAAAATGTAAACACTAAGCATTTATCCCCTTATCTGTAGATGCATTGGTTTCTTTGTGAACATTTTTGTGGTCTTCATCCTTTTTTAAATTTTTGAACTCACTTACAGAGTTTTTGTTTGGCTGAAGAAATAGCTAGCAGTTTATTTTAAATTTCAAAACTGTGAGTACTATCAAACAAGCATTTGTTAAGAGATAGTACAGGGTCCAAAAGTTATGCAACTTTATGAAAATATGTGGTGTGTCTTTACCTGTAATTTGTCTTAAATTAGCACTTAAATACAGCAGTTACAAGAACACCGAGTTTCTTCTGAAAGACGATTTGCTTTGTTTTACTTGCTATAATTACCTGAAAGTAAATTTGCCTCCAGCTGTATGTTGACAAAGAGTTGAATTCTCATCTACTTGTTTGCCACCTGCCAGTGCAAGGAGTCTCCCAAAGCCTAGATGCATTATGACTGGGTGGCCTTTTGTTTATGGGAGACAAAGCAAAAATCCTTAGGATTAGTTTAGGATATCATATGTCGCCCAATGCGGAATTTACCACTATTCTTTGATAAGACACACAGCGCTTCCCTTGGGCTGAGAATGAAAGTGCACCTAATTTTGAGTAGGTAGCCTCTATTAAAGATTTATGCAAGCTTGAATTATTTGGCTTTAAACTACACTTTAATGAGAGTGCCTTTTTCTTGCAATGCAGAGCTAAGTGAAGTAGATAGTATCGTTGGTAATCCAGGGCTTAGTTATAGGATTTTAAATGGCTTTGAATGAAGGGGAGTAGGCACATGTTTGATTTTCTTACTTCACCCCTCCTCCCCACAGCACTCTTGCTTCTAAATCTGTGGTAGATAGTTCAGTGCAGACACATGGCTGAATTCTCTTTGATAGAAATGTCCAAAAAATCACTCTGAAGAATTCAAGGGCACAGTTTGCATGTCTGAAAATCTGGCTGGGGATTTTTTTTTTCCTTAGAAGTATTACTTTCATCTGCAGGTAGTCTCTTGCAATACAAGATGGTGGTCATCAAGTTTAGCTCACCTAGGGAGAAGTAGTGATGAGCTGACATTATAAAGACCATGCCACTGTCAGAGATTGAATATTCTCTCATCACTCAAGGTACTTGGCTCTTTGTTGCTTTCTATTAAAGCCAGAAGCTGCCTTGAACTCAACAGTTCCTGATATTTCTTCAATTTGATGTTATTGTGCTTAATTTCAAAATTACTTTGGACAGATTTTGAAATGAGAAAGCGTTTTCCATATTAAGAGAGCTGTGCTTACCTAATACATTTATAATTCTACAAATTCATACGGTTAGCAAATAAGTCAGGCAAATTTATGTAAGTGCTGTTTTATTATTTTTAAGGGGAAAAAAGCTTTGGCTTATTATATGGAACACCATTGTCTGATACAAATGATTTGGATTAGCAATGATGAAACAAAACAATATTATTAGCATATATGTTTGATATTGGAGTAAATTCATCTCTTGTTTGATAAACATTTGTCCCTTTAAATTCCCGATTCTCAAAATGATCAGGCGAATAAAGTTCTATGATCAAACCTTTAATTGTTTTTTTTAGCTGCGTAAGAAAACATTTGCATGACTGCTGTTGCTAAGCAACCATGGTCTCAGTGCTGGGTCCGACAGTTGCTTTCCACTGCACAGATGCAACGAAGGCAGATACACTGATCCCCCAGCATGTTTTCAATTCATCTCACATGTGATGTTGGGAAGAGTCTGTAATTACAATTCTCTGTGCATTTGACTTGTACATATTATTCCAAGTTAACTTATCATGAAATAAAATAGAAAGATGTCAGGTGCCCCTGGTGTGACCCACTGGCACAGTAGTAGAACAGTTAGTTGACATACAACTGATGTTTCCAGAGGCTTGATTCAAATATCAATCTCATCTGTCTGATGAGAAGAAGCCATTTGGGGGTACAAAGTATTACATTAGCTATTCATCACATTGAATTCCACACACTTACAGCATCATCCAGCATCTCAAATGTAGATATACACATCAGGGAAAACATTGGTAAGTGCTGTTAAAGCAAAGTGCATATTGTTGCATTACCTCACTGATACTCATTTCCTAATCCTATCGTTGTCTGCTTATTTCCAAGACTATGGTGTGAACCTAGCGGCTGATGCAGTGTCATATTGCAGCACTTGTCGCATGGCGCTCATGTAAAAGCTGGCATGAAATTTGAACGCTGGTGGCTTTTTGAAGTTGATAAATGAGCATCAAGGGGGAGGTATCTTTTGTACCTGCTGCCTCTGACTTGGGTCAAAGTTATGGGTATCATTCAGCAGGAGAAAACTCTCATTCTCCTCGTGCAAAAAGCTGAACAGAGTTGTTGGGTAAATTTTAAAAAAAATCTGTGGTTGATGATATCAGGATACTACATACATAAGTAAGCAGAAAGTTATTATTTTGCAGTAGGAGGTTGCACAGATTGGTAATTAATTTTCCATTTCAACTAAAAAAAAATGATGGATATGGCGGCACATGCCTGTCCCCTATCAGTAAGGTCTTAAGGCCCTCTGCTTCTTTCTGGAAAAAAGATCTAACTGTTTACCCTCCTTCATCACTCAACCGCACTGGGCAGAATTTGCTCTTACGCTCAGCAACTTCTTTTAATTCCACCAAACATTTTACAAATTAACAGTGTAGCCATTCCTTTTATCTGCTACAGGGAACAGTCCTTATTCCAAATTCTTTCTCTGTCACATCAACAACTGCATTGAAGCTGCTTCAAGACTAAGACTAATAGGCACTGGAGAAGTTTTTTCCCTACTGCGGTCACTTTGCTGAACAGTTAACTGCCGGTTAACTGTCGGCTAGCTATTACTTGGATTGCACTACCTGTATGTATAATCTATATTTTCATTTATATTTATCATTATTATTGTTATGAGCAGAGAGACAACATCTGCCGGAAGTAAATTCCTTGTATGTGCATAGGTACTTGGCGATTAAAGTCTGATTCTGATTCTGATTCCTACGTTCGTGCGGAACTCGTCAATCTTGTCATCTGTGCCATCAACTTCCACACTGCCCTCAAACTCACTGGATTGTTTCCAACAATATTCTTCCTTTCCCAGATTTCTCTGTCTCTGCCTCAGGACTGAAAGTATCCACCAATTTTTAGTATAAATGTACAGACTCCCACAGCTACCTTGATTACACCTCTTTACATCAGTCTCCTTCAAAGATGCCACAAAAACACCTTAAATAACATGCAAACAGCCCATTGGCCCAACTTATCTATGTTAAGCAAGCTACCGACCTAAACTAGTTTATCTGCATTTGGCCCATATCTGTCTAAACCTTTTCAATGTCTAAGTGTATTTTAATCTAATCCTTTTATTTTTTCCACCTCTGCTGCATTTGCTCTCACGATACTTTCCATTCCAGGGCTTCTTAAATGTCTACCTTTTTGAGAAGCCCTTACAGCATTTCCTCTAATAGTGCAACTCTGCTCTCACCCAACACCATTCCCTCTTTCCAGGCAGAACAGTGTGTCCTCTCCCAGAGTCCAGGTTGTTTGTTGTCATCCTTCAGTATGCAAGTGTAAAGAGAGCAAAATGATTGTTACTCTGGATCCAATGAAGTATAAAAAAACACAAAATAAACATAGGTAACAAAATAAAAAAAACAACAAATATAAATTCATAAGATTGGCTTATATACATAGACAGATTGTATGGTCTCCATCTTTCATTGCCTAGCCTCTCCATTCAGTTCACCATCCTTCACCACTTCTACCAGTTCCAGTGGATTCCCAAAACATCTCCCCTCTCCTCCTCCCCCAACCCTGCCTTCCTGCGCTCTATAGGTATCATTCTCGCCACAACTCCCAGGTCTATTCTTCCTTCCATCTTTGGTCTATTCCTCCACTACCATGGCTATACCCACTCATGGGGAAGGCTTCGGGAGTAAACTCTGAGGGAAAAATCCAGAGCTGGAGTCCCTACGTTGAGTTCAAGCAACAAATACAAAATGCTGGAGGAAGTCAACAGGCCAGAAAGCATCTTTAGAAAAGAGTATAGTGAACATTTCAGGTTAAGACTCTTCACACTGAGTTCAATGCTGACTGGCAACTCCTGCGATGTTTCTGGTGCTAAACTGTATCAGACTCTGCCATTTTTCTGGGTTCATCAGATATGTGGAGAGGGGGAGCAAGCTACCTGGGCAACAGCTTGCTCTCCATATTGTACTGCCCAGGCTTGCAAGATGCAACGTCCATGGTCAACCCTGACCAACGGCTGCCCATACCGTATCTTCCATACAAACATTTTGTTTTCTAATAATTGAAATGTAAAAATGCTTGTATTGAAGGTGACAGCATGCACTTCCAAAAGAAAGGCACTTTTGACAAAAACAGTTGAATTATGGAACACTGTCAAGCTTCTTAATCCCATTACTGATGTGTAATAAAATAAAACTTGTAACAAGCAATGAGTCTATGTAATTGCTGCAGATTTTTCAAAAGGGGTTTTAATTTAAAAACGCTGCTCAGCCACACAGATTTATCTAGTTCTATTTCATTCCCAGGATTAAAAGGCTTTTCGGAGTTTTCATGGCTGATTTGCAGTTAGCAAAGCTCTTCCATTGCAAAATCACCAGCAGCTGTGCCAAGACTGTATAATGCACATTTCGGATCTGCAAAGCGGTAAGAGTTCTTTCACCTGAAAGTTAACAGCATGGCCTACGTAGAATGACATTGAAAGCCTATGCTGAGACTATTCATTTGCCTCGTGGTCAATGAGCAGAGCTTGAGTTTCCAGAACAATCTTGTTGCACCCAACTTCATTACTGGCAACATAACCTTCAATTGCTGATGGCCACGGACAACCAGTGATTACTCTTCCTCTGTCCTAATGATCCTTGGTTAAGATGTTCCACAAGTTATAGCTCCGTAACTATGGTACAGCCTGCAGAAGTGAAAGGCAACAGTCCTCCAAAGGAAACTGCTTCTTCTAAAACTCCTCACTTTGCTGTGTTCTGCTTTTCTACAGAATTTGAGAGCTTCATCACTTTTGTTGATAACTGCCTTCCTGCTCTGATACATCATTTCTCTTTTCCTGGCACCTAAAGAGAGTCTTTAGATCAGGAGACAGGGAAGAAGTGAAATATGTGCAAAGGGAGGTAAAAGAGAAGATCAGGGTGGCTGGAGAGGAATACAGGCCAGAGCTGGAGAACAAGCTTGGACAGAGTAGCACACGGGAGGTGTGGAGAGGCATGAAGAACATCGCTGGCTTCAGTCAGCTGAGCTGTGGAGTGTCAGAACGAAGACAAGAATGGGCTAATGAGTTAAATCAATTCTTCAATAGGTTTGAAAATTGCCCTCCTGTTCACACACACCTCAGCACACCAGTCCAGATGCTGAGGCATCCAATGCTCCCTCAGCACCAACACCCCCCTCCTCCCTCCTCCCCCCTCCAGTTCAACACATGGATGAATAACACAGGCTACATCCTGTCCTTACCCTGCATATACCAAACACACCTCCACATACCAACTGCTATTGTCCTGATATTCACCTCCGCCAGCTCCACCTTCCACCAACTCCCCAATCGTCATAGTCTCACTTTCACTACTGAGCAGGTGAGAAGGGCTTTGGGAAACTCAGACACGGCAAAGCATTGGGACCGGATGGTGTGAACCCCGAGGTCCTGAAGGAGAGTGCTGATCAGCTGTATGGAGTTCTCCAGCACATTTCCAATCTGAGTCTCAGCCTGGAAAGGGTCATGAATGTCTGGAAAACATCATGTGTGTTCCCAGTACTCAAGAAGGGCCAACCGAAAGTCTTGTATGACTTCCATTCAGTAGCCCTGGCATCATACATCATGTAGACCCTAGAGAGCTGGTCCTGACTTACCTCTGACCCATGGTCAGGTCAGCCCTCGATTCCTTTCAGTTTGCCTATTAGGAGCAGATTGGAGTCGATGTTGCTGTCGTCCACCTGCTGAACAGAGTCCACTCCCATTTGGATGAGCAGGGCAGCACCGTGAGGATCATGTTTTTTGATTTCTCACATGCCTTCAATACCATACAGCCCTCATGGTTGGGGATAAAGCTCCGTTCAATGCAAGTTGGCACTTCCATTCTTTCCTGGATAATGGACTACCTGACTGGCAGACCACAGTGTGTGAGGCTTCAGAGCTATGTGTCAGACATGGTGATAAGCAACACTGGGGCCCCACAGGGGACTGTATTGGCTCCCTTCTTGTTTACCCTGTATACCTCGGACTTCAGATACAACACTGAGTCATGTCATCTGCAGAATTTATTTGATGACTCAGCAGTATTTGGGTGTATAAAGGGCGAGGAGGAGGATGAATACAGGGTCCTGGTGAAGGACTTTGTCAAATGGTGCAATCTGAATCACCTGCAGCTCAACATCAATAAGACAAAGGAGATAGTGATGGACTTTAGGAAGGCCAAGCCTGCACTGCTCCCTGTTACTATTGATGGTGAGGATGTGGATGTAGTGAGAACCTACAAGTACCTGGGGGTGCACCTAGATGATAGACTTGAGTGAAGCACCAACATGGAGGCTGTGTACAAGAAGTGCTAGATTCACCTCTACTTCCTCAGAAGACTGAGGTCCTTTGGAGTATGCAGGCATCAGCTTCAGATATTCTACCAGTCTGCTGTTGCCTGTACAATCATCTATGTGGTGCTGTGCTGGGGCAATGGCATCAACATGGGTGATGCTAACAGGCTGAATAAGCTGATTAGAAAGGGTAGCTCTGTTATAAGAGTCAAACTGGACATACTGGAGGTTGTGGTAGAAAAATATTGGCAAATCTAGACAATGTAGACAATGTTTCTCACCCTCTGCATGGCACATTGGCTGAACAGAGGAGCACTTTCAGTAATAGACTAAGACAACTGCACTGCTCCAAAGAGCACTATGTGAGGTCATTCTTACCCTTGGCCATTAGGCTCTATAATGAGCCAGGGAAGTCATGACCCCCTCCTGTTAGACTTCTTTTTTATACTTTCTTACTTCTCTTTTAATATTTGTATATCTGCACCACTGTAATTTCCTTTGGGATCAATAAAGTATCTATCTCAGAGGATAGGATGGTGACCAACATCCACAGAAAATCCACATATTTCCATGGTGCCACATGCTCCCATTTTGCTCCCTGTTAAGATGACAGCACAATCTCCCAATTCCACTGGTTCCATCCTATCCACTGCAGTGACTCTTCTGATGTCTCCCCACCTTCTGTCCTACCAACATCCAGATTTATTTGCTATCCATCATAATTTTGTGCATTATCTTACCCCCTATCATTTTAGTATTCTCAATAAACTATGACTTCCATGATAACCTTCCATTGCCACTAACAACCAAAGCCCTTTCCCCATCTCAGGACAGGTAATGCCCACTCTTTCAGTTCTCCCCACTATCCAGGTATTCAAATATTCCAGAGTGAAACTTTCTTATGATATTCTGCCCTCTTGAGTTAATGCTGGTTTTCATAGCATTCCCATCAATCCCTTCACACAATTTCCCCACAGATCAGTTTTCCTGCAAGCCCATCAACTTCCTCCTGTTCTCCCACTGCCTACGTGTACTAGGGACAACTAACACTACCCAATTAACCCACCAGCTTGTCCTTGGGATGTAGAAGGAAAGTGGGGTGTTTAAGTAGTCAGAGGAAATAAGTACAGATTCCATATAGACAGTGGCGGATGTCATTTTCAAATCTGCTGCATGTCTCTGGGAGCTGGATTGAGGCTGCACCAGCGTGACAACTCAGATTGTGTACTCCACTTGGGGTTTTTGATGTGATATACTCTATTTTAGATTGAGTTACCGCTTTTCAGAAAACTTCTGCTCAGTCTGAGCTTCCAGTTGCCTATCTCATTAATTCTCACATTCTGCTTCCCCTCTAGCCTCTCTGTCTTTGGTCTTTAATACTGTATCAACAAGATCCATTGAAGTTTGAAGGAATAGCACCCCCATCTTCTGACAACTCTCAGAGCTCAATAAACATTTTGAAGTCTCAACCCAAAATGTCAATAATACCCTTACCTCCATGGAGTTTCTCTAGCAATTTAATTTTTGTGCTTGTTTCCAGTGTGCACATTCCCATGTATCTTGGATGCTCTCTTTGTTCCCTTTCTCTATGGCATTTAAAACAGATTTGTTTTCTAGCAGCTCCGCTTTCTTGGTCTGAAATGTTAACTCTGCTTTTCACTCTTCAGATGCTGTCTAACCTGCTGACTAGTTTCAGCACTTGCTTTCTCTCTTTCAGATTTTACAGCATCTGTGTATCAATTCACAATGCAGCAGAAGGCTCTTTGGCCTGCTGTGTCAAGACAGGTGTGTACTGTAATAAGAATCCATGTTACCATAACAAGTTGTCCACACCGTATTTCGTGGGATGTAAAAATTACTCCAAGCAACACCTTTTAACTGAAGACAAACCTTTAGCAGAAGGCACTTAGGGGGAATCATCAATGGCTTGAAATGTTATCTCCATTGCTGTTGCCAAATCTGCTAAATGTGGCATTTGACACTATGTTTCATAGTTCCAACAAACACAGCATCTTTCTTCTTTTTGAACAATATTTTGGAGGTTGTATATAATAGAATTTGTTGGAATTTTTATTAGTATGACTATACTGCTCTGAGCTCTTTACTGTTTTATTTATTTACTAGTTCCTGCTGTACTTGGCATTTTGTTTAATTAAAACACTAAGTTGAATCCAGCTAGAATATAGAACATTTAGATTAAAATCACTTTTACACACTTTAATTAAACATTTGAATCTCATTCTAAATATGATTAAATATCACGGTAAGAGAAGTCAGTGCATAGAAGTAATGTTGCCTTATTCAAAATAATGAAGAAATATGTAAACAACAGGCTCAAGGCATGTAAAGGAGAGAGATTCTTTGATGGGTTTAATAAAAATGATAAATAAATATGAAATGGGTACATGAACAGGCAGGTAGGTCTGTAGATAACTTGGTGTTATGGTCTGACAATGAGCCTGTGCCAGTGCTGTACTCTTAGAGTCACAGAGTTCTGCCCAGCTGAAGCAGATCCTTCAGCCCATCTAGTCCATGCCAAACTGCAAATCTGCTGAGACCCATCGATCTGCACCAGGAACATAACCCTCTATGGTCCTCTCGTCCATGTACTGATCCAAATCTCTCTCAAATATTGAAATTGAAACTGTATCCACCGCTGCTGCTGGCTGCTCATTCCACACTCTCACCAGCCTCTGAGTAAAGTTCGCCCACATGTTCCCCTTGAACATTTCACCTTTCACCCCGAACCCATGACTTCTGGTTCTAGTCTCACCCAACCTCAGTGGAAAAAGCCTGCCTGCATTTACCCTGTCAATACCACTCATAATTTTGTATATCTCTATCAAATATCCCCTCATTCAGCTACACTTGAGGGAATAAAGTTGTAACCTTTTCAACCTTTCGTTATAACTCAGCTCCTCAAGTTCTGGCAAAATCCTTGTAAATTTTCTTTGCACTCCTTCAATCTTATTGATAACCTTCCTGTAGGTAGAAGAACAGAACTGTAGACAATTCTCCATATTAGGCCTCGACAACATTTATACAACTTCAACATAGCATCCCAGCTCCTGTACTGAGTACTTTGATTTATGAGACTTACTCACCAAAAGCTCTCTTTATGACCCTATCAGCCTGTGACACCACTTTCAAGGAATGATGGATTTGTATTTCTATGGCACTCCTCAGAGTCCAACTGCACTGTATCAGTCCTATCCTGGTTTGTCCTCCTGAAGTGAAACACCTTGCACTTCTCTGCGTAAATTACATCTGCCATTTTCAGCCCATTTTTCCAGCAAGTGATACCCTTCCTTGCTAACCACTACACCTCCAGTCTGGCTGTCATATGCAAATTTGCTAATCCAGTTTACTACATTATCATCCAGAGCATTGATAGAGATGACAAACAACAATGGACCAGCACCGATCCCCGTGACAAACAGGCCTCCAGTCAGAGAGGCAACTATTTACTATCACTCTCTGACTTCTACTGCAAAGCCAATGCCTAATCCAATTTACTACCTCTTCCTACCAAGCGAGCAAAATTCTTAACTAATTTCACATGTGGGAGCTTGTCAGATGTCTTGCTGAAGTCCATGTTGACAACATCTACTGCCTGGCTGATGCAACATCGATAACTCTAGGAGACTGGAAGTGAACGATAAGCTTTTATTAACAGCGAAAAGGTCGAGCTGTGCGCTGGCACATGTTCCCTGGGATAGGGCATCAGGGGGCTCATTGAGCCTTCCAGGCCGGTATAGGATGTCATAGTTGTAGGTGGAGAGTTTGATTCTCCACCTCAAAATTTTATCATTTTTGATTTTGCCCCACTGTTGGTTTTTAAACGTGAACGCAACTGAGTGCTGGTCGGTCAGCAAGGTGAACCTTTTGCTGGTGAGATAGTGCCTCCAGTGCCTAATAGCTTCCACTATGGCCTGGGCTTCTTTCTCCACCACGGAGTGCCAAATTTCAGGGCCTTGAAGGGTACGAGAGAAGTATGCTACCGGCCTTCCTGCCTGATTGAAGGTAGCAGCCAGCGCAAAGTTGGAGGCGTCACTCTCTACTTGGAGGGGAATGGTCTCATCTACCACATCCATCGCTGCTTTGGCAATGTCCCCTTTAATGCGGCTGAAGGCCGCGTGGGCCTCGGCTGAGAGGGGAAATGTGGTGGACTTGACCAGGGGTGTGCCTTGTCTGCGTAGTGAGGGACCCATTGGGCGTAATAGGAAAAGAAGCCCAGGCACCGTTTGAGGGCTCTGAGGGTGTTGGGAAGAGGGAGTTCCAACAGGGGGCGCATACAGTCGGGGTCAGGGCCAATGACTCCGTTCTCCACAACATACCCAAGGATAGCAAGTCGGGTGGTTCCAAACACACACTTGTCCCTGTTATAGGTAAGGTTAAAAACTTTGGCAGCTTGGAAAAATTGTTGGAGGTTGGTGTCGTGATCCTGCCAGTCGTGACCACAGATGGTGATGTTATCCAGATATAGGAATGTGGCCTTCAGTTGGCACTGGTCCACCATCCAGTCCATTTCCCTCTGGAAGACAGAGACACCATTCGTGACACTGAAGGGGACACGCAGGAAGAATAAAGCCTGCCGCCCGCCTCAAAGGCAGTGTAGGGGCAGTCCTCTGGGTGGATGGGGAGCTGATGGTAAGCGGATTTTAGGTCGAGTACACCTTGTACTGAGCTATCTGATTGACCATATCCGCTATGCGGGGTAGGGGGTACACGTCAAGCTGCGTGAACCTATTGATGGTCTGGCTATAGTCCACGACCATCCTATTTTTCTGCCTGTACCGAACAATGACCTCCTGGGCCCTCCAAGGACTTGTGCTTGGCTCAATGATCCCCTCCCTGAGCAGCTGCTGCACCTCCAACTTAACAAAGGCCCTATCCCCCGCGCTGTACCTCCTGCTTTTAGTTGCCATAGGTTTACAGTCGGGGGTCAGGTTGGCGAACAGCGGTGGGGGAGGGATCTTGAGGGTGGAGAGGCTGCAAGTGGTGTCAGTAGCGCAGCTGTCGGCATGGTGCTGGGTGGGATGTGCGGGTCGGAGTGTGTGTGTGGTCAGTAGCGGGACATGTGATGAATTCCTACAGAACTGAGGATTTCTGACAGTGAGTGGTGGGAGGGGCCCGTCATACTCCATTGTCACACTTTTCAGGTGGCTCTGGAAGTCGAACCCCAAAAGCACAGGGGCACACAGTTGAGGCATGACCAGTAAGACAAAGTCCCGATATTCTGTGCCCTGCACCACTAGTGTCACTACACAACCCCCCCCCCCCCCGGATATCTGTGGAATCTTCCCAGAAGCCATGGCGACCCTCTGGCTTACCGGCCGTGTCATGAGTCCGCAGCGTTGCACCATGTCCGGGTGAATAAAACTCTCAGTGCTGCCCATGTCAAACAGGCAGCTAGTCCTGTGCCCCTCCACCAGGATGTCCATCATTGACCTTTGGAGCTGGTGTGGAGCGCTTTGGTCGAGGGTCACGGAGGCCAGAGTTGAATCGCCGTCTTGGTCCGGCACGGTGGGGTGCCCAGTAAGTACCCGTGGATTGTAGGTGGTGCGAGGTGGCGCCGACCAAGATGGCTGCCCCCATGCCGCGCACGCGGCAGGCAGGCAAATGGTGACCCCCATGTCTTGCACGCGGCGCTGCTCGACCCCGCTCACGGTTTGGACTTACAGGCCTTGGCAAAGTGGCCCTTCTTTCTGCAGCTGGAACAGGTAGCTTCTCAGGCCGGGCAGCATTTTCGTGGGTGCTTCTCGAGTCCGCAGAAGTAACACTTCACAGACTTGTGACTGGCAGCAGCCGTGGTCGATTCACAAGCGGGTTGCGGGGACTTCACAGACTTGTGACTGGCAGCAGCCATGGTTGACTCGCTGGCGGGTTGCGGGGTCTGCTGCGTCCATGAGGCCGGCGGGAGATCGCGCGCCTGGAGAGCGTCAGCGTTGTGCAGAGCGGCCTCCAATGTGTTGGCCAGCTCAATCGCCGAGCGTAAGGTAAGATCGGTGTGTTCCAGCAGCCGCTGGTGCACGTACACTGACCTGATCCCCGTGACGAAGGCGTCTCTTACTAGGAGCTCCGCATGTTGTTCCGCCGTCAGCCCACCGCAATCGCAGGCCCGCACCAGTGTCTGTAGGGCCCGGACAAACTCAGCGCTCGACTCTCCTGCCCACTGCTGCCGTGTCGCTAAGTGATGTCTTGCATAGACGGTGTTCACCAGCCGCAGGTACTGTCTTTTGAGGGCGTCCATCACACCCTGGTAGCTCGGTTGGTCCCTGATCGTGGAGTAGACCCATGGACTGACCCTGGAGAGGAGAACTCTGCACATCGTGGCAGGCTCGGTCACATGAATCTCCTCCAGGTACGATTTAAAGCATGCTAGCCACAGTTCAAAAGCATTGCCGGCTTCCTGGGATTGAGGGTCGAGATCCAATCTGTCGGGTCGTAAAATGCTCTCCATGTTTTAAAATCACTGTTAATAAAATTGATGCACCATCAATAACTCTAGGAGACTGGAAGTGAACGATAGGCTTTTATTAGCAGCAAAAAGGGAGCACGACGTATCGAAGACTGAGGGAGGAGCAGTGCCCCAATCGCCTTTATACAGGGGTCTGTGGGAGGAGCCACAGGAGCAGGCAGCAGAGGGGCGTATCCAGACAGGTATACATAGTTTACCACACTAGCCTTCATCAACTTTCCTGGTAACTTACTTGAAAAATTCTGTAAGATTGATTAGATACAATCTGCCGTACACAAAGTCATGTTGACTACTAATCAGTTCCTGTCTAACCAAGTACTTATATATATAGAAGTTAAGTTATACCTTCCAATAACTTACGCTACTGGTATCAGGCTAGCTGGCTTTTAAATTCATAGCTTATGCTACACCTGCCCCACACCTCCCCCCTTACCACCATTCCGGGCCCCAGACAGTCCTTCCAGGTGAGGCAACACTTCGTCTATTGCATCCGGTGCTCCCGGTGCGGCCTCCTCTACATTGGCAAGACCCGACGCAGATTGGGGGACCGCTTCGTCGAGCACCTACAATAGATGTCACAATAGACAGGACCTCCCGGTTGCCACCCACTTCAACTCTGCCTCTCATTCCCATCTAGATATGTCCATACATGGCCTCCTTTACTACCATGATGAGGCCAAACTCAGGTTGGCGGAGCAACACCTCATCTACCGTCTGGGTAGCCTCCAGCCTGGTGGTATGAACATTGAATTCTCCAATTTCCGCTAATTCCCTCCCCCTCCCACTTCCCCTATCCCAGGTCCTTCTCTGCATCTCTCCCCTTTCAACTTTCGGCTTCTTTATCTCTACAGTTCTTTCATGCTTATCTCCTCCTCCTCCTCCCCCCTTTATCTTTCCTCTGCTTGGTTTTCCACCTGGCGCCTCTAGGCCCTACCCCTTCCCCTATCTCTATTACTGGGCTTCAGTCCTCTCTTCCCCCCCATTCCTGATGAAGGGTCTCGGCCCAAAGCGTTGGCTACTCTTTTCTCACGGATGCTGCCTGACCTGCTGAGTTCTTCCAGCGTTGTGTTTGTATTCTTATTCTTAGAGCCTTTCTTAAACAATTGAACAGTTTTAAATAGTTGCTAAGGATGTTTTAAGTATTTCCGCTAGGGCCCCTGCGATTTCTGCATTAGCCTCCCACAAGGTTTGAGGGAACACCTTGTCAGGCCCTGGGGTTTACCCACCCTGATTTGCCTCAAGGCAGCAAACACCTCCTCCTCTGTAATCTGTATATGGTCCATAACCTCACTACTGTTTTGCCTCACTTCTATAACCTCTGTGTCTGTCTCCCGAGTGAATACAGATGCAAAAAATCAATTTAAGATTTCCCTCATCTCTTTTGGTTCCATGCATAGATGATCTCTGATCTTCTAGAGGAACAATTTTGTTCCTTGCTATCCTTTTGCTCTTAATGTATCTGCAGAAGCCCTTGGGATTCTCCTTCACCTGCTCTGCCGCAGCAACCTCATGTCTCTTTTAGCCCTCCTGATTTCCTGCTTCAGTGTTCTCTTGTATTTCTTGTACTCCTCAAGCACCTCATTTCTTCCGTCCTGCCTATACTTGCTATAAACTTAATTTTTCTTCTTAACCAGGGCCTCAATATCTTTTGAAAAGCAAGGTAACCTAAACTGTTATCCTTGCCTTTTCCTCTGACAGGAACATACGAACTCTGTACTCTCATAATTTCATTTTTGAAGGCCTCCTATTTACCAAGTGCACATTTGCCAGAAAACTATCTTAATATTCACATGCCAGATTCTTTCTGTTACCATCAAACACGTCCTTTCACCAGTTTAGAATCTCAAACCAAGAACCAGACCTATCCTCCTCAATAATTACCTTGAAATTAATGGCATTATGATCACTAGATGCAAAGAGTTCCCCTAAACACACTTCTGTCACCTGCCCTGTCTCATTCCCTATTAGACATCTATTATCACACTCTCTCTAGTTGGGACCTCTATATATTGATTAAGGAAACTTTCCTGAACCTATATAAAAACTCTATCCTGTCCACCTCTTCTACAGTATGGGAATCCCAGTCAATATCTGGAAAGTTAAAATCACTACTAACATAACCTTATTATTTTTGTAACAGTCTGAGATCTCTTCTCAAATTTGCTCCTCTAAGTCCTTCTGACTATTGGGTGGTCTATAATATAATCCCTTTAACATGGTCATCACCTCCTTATTCCTCACTTCCACCCATTTAGCCTCAGTACATGAGCTCTCTAATCTGTCCTGTCTGAACACAGTCATAATTTTCTGACTGTTAATACCATCTTTTCTCCCTTAATTCCTCCCACTTTATCACATCTAAAACAGAAGAATCCTGGAACATTGAACTATCAGTCCTGCCCTTCCTGCAAACAAATCTTACTAACGGATATAATATCAAAATTCCACATACTGATCCATACCTTCAACTCTTTTGCCTTTTCTACATTACCCCTTGCATTGACATATACACAGTTGAAAAATCAAAAAAAACACCTGTCTTTTAATGAAACCCAGTGTATAGACACAGAACAGTACAGCACAGGAACAGGCCATTCAGCCCACAATGTTGTGCTGAACCAGTTAAAAAGCAAATCAAAAACACCCAAACACTAACCCCTCCTACCCACACAATGTCCATATCTCTCCATCTTCCTTATATCCATGGTCCTATCTAAATGTCTGAATACAGTTTCTGGATTCACTGGACAACAAAGATTTTCCTTCCTGAATACTTTTGGGTGTATCTTACAGATTTTGTGCTGCTATTCATGAAAATCATCATGAAATTTCCCTATCATACACCAATTTTTTTGCAATTGTCTATATTTATTATTTGAATTCATAATTCAGCTCAATTAAAATGTTGCCCACAGGTAAACAGAAATGTTTTAAATCTTGTTCAGACATGTCTGGGCTTAGGTAGGGCAGATGTTGCATGGCAGGACAGGATTTTTAAAAACATGACGGAGTCTATAGGAGACAGATGAAGATGCCCTGATGTATGAGCCACGAATGGAAGCCGACACTGATACTGATACAGATCTTAAAAACTTTATCTTGAGTGAGCCTCATCTGATAACTCACTCTGAGTTAAATATCCTGGCCAAAGATTGTCAATGGCCAAAGCAGAATTACTGGGTTCAAGACTGCAAAGTTGGAACCTGCTGTTACCAGGCACAAATATTTCTGTAAAGGATTTCAATATTTGAGATAGATGTTTCCCAGAATAACTGATGCCAAGATTAAGGAAGGTATTTTTGTTTATCGTCAATGACAAACAATTTGAAGAACTTCTAGTGCAACTGGAGAAAATTGCATTGGACCATTCAAGGATGTTGTTGAATGTTTTCCTGGCAACTACTGAGCTCTAAACTACGTGCAGATGGTTGACAACATGCTTCAAGCATACAAAAACACAAATTGCAACATGTCACTAAAGATTCATTTTCCGCATTCCGACTTAAACTTCTTCCTGCTAACCTTGGCACTGTCAGTGACGAGCATGGTGAAAGGTTACACCAGGACATTGTGGTCATGGAGAAACAATCTTAGGGTAACTGGAATCCATCAGTGCTGGCTGATTATTGTTGGACACTTAAGCAAGAAGCCTCAGACATTGAGTACAAATGAAAATCATCATTTTTAGCTTAGTTGAACTATTGCAAAGCATCAGCACAGTTGTGCAGTTAAACACGTTATATTCAGTAAAAGTTAATTTCTTGTTTCTCCAAATTCCTACTTGATACAGGTAGTCTACTATTACATTTGCATTCAGCTTCAAGCAGCCTATCACAACTACAAAACATTTCTGAGGAAGCCACAGGTTCAAAAAAAATTGCTGTCTAGTGATTTCAGTTCAACACTATTGCCCTTCAGATCTTGGTGAACAAACTCCTACTCCTTAGTCTAAGTACACCACTGTGTTGGGCTTCCTAACCAATAGACTTCAGATATTCAGGATGCACAACCTCCTCCTCCCTCTCGAACACCATCAACATGGGTGCCCTCCAGGGCTGTGTGCTGAGCCCACTGCTAAACACTCTGCTCACTCATGACTACACAGATAAACACCCAATTAATCACATTGTCAAGATCTCACCTTCCATGGAAGAGAGCCCAATGATCCAAAAATCTGAAGCCCTCCCTCCTGCATCATTTCCTTACCTACATGTTAAACTATATTATCTTTCTATTTCTGCCCTCACTAGCAGATGATGCCACCTGAGATCGCAACCCTGGAAGTCCTGTCCATTAACTTAGCACCTAACTCCCTGAACTCACTATGTAGGACCTCATCACTCTTCCTGCCCATGTCATTGGTACCAAGTTGGACCATGAAGTCTGGATGTCTACCCTCCCACTTAAGACTGATGTGGACTTGATCTGAGATGTCCCTGACACTGACATCTGGGAATCTCATTCTTGTCTTCTATATTCTATTTGAAAAAAATATAAAAGAATGGGGAAAGAAATTTGGAAGCATAACCTCAGTAGTGGGAGAGCTATTCAATCACTGTTCAGATGATCTGTGAAACAAAGGTTGAGATCTGCCCTCTCTGGTAAGATTAAAAGAGACTGTCAAGGGATTGGACAATAAGTATCTAACAATCAACATTATCAATGCACACTCAGTGTTTCAGAACAGCTTCTTTCCCTCTGTCATCAGATAACGTAGTGGGTGGCAATGTAGCCTAGTACAGCACTTTACAGTACTAATGACCCAGGTTCAATTCCTGCCGCTGCCTGTAAGGAGTTTGGACATTCTCCCCAGGACCATGTGGATTTCCTCCGGGTGCTCCGGTTTCCTCCCACAGTCCAAAGACATACAGGTTAGTAGGTTAATTGGTCACTGGCCATGATGAGGTTCGGGTTAAATCAGGGGTCGTTGGGTGGCGCGGCTTGAAGGGCCAGAATATTCTGAGCCGTATTTCATTAAACAAAAATTAAATTTTCTGAATGGATAATGAACCCACGTACACTAACTTGTCTTTTTTTCCCTCTCTTTTTGCTCTACTCATTTAATTTAATTTATTTGTAGGTATATTTCTTATATTTTATAGTGTTTTTATTATTATGTATTACAATGTAATGCTGCCACAAAACAACAAATTTCATGACAAATGCTAATGATAGTAAACCTGATCTGATCTGATTCATTACAAAAGCGACTGCAGAAAAAGAAATACTTCATTATCTATAAAGCACTTTGCAAATTCCTGAGCTCATTAATCATGTTGACTGAATGTATCTTTTTCTTTCATTAAGTGGACCTTCAGAGAGTCAATGCAGATACAGAAGTTTAGTCGGCTTTTTAAACTGCAGCATTATTTTCGTTTATTCATGAACAGCAAGTGTTGCAGGCAAAGCCAGCATGTCTTTTTCTTTCCTGATTGTCCTTGAGGATGTGCAAGTGTGCTATTATTCTGAATCCTTATTTTCCATCTACTAAAATGCAGGATGTTAAGCCAGTTTGATTGAGTAATTGCAAAGGAATTGTAATATGTTTTCAAGTCAGGATGGATTTTGTCTTTGACCAGACCTTGAATGTGTTGATGTTCCAATGCACCTGCTGCCTTTATCCTTCTTAGGTGGAAGCAGTGATAGATTTGGGAAGTTTTCAAAGAAGATCTGGCAAATAACTGCAGTGCATCTTGCATAAGATACACCATGCATCCTTATTGCACTCATTATAGAGGGAATCGAAGTTTAAGGGAGAGGAAAGATTGTCATAATCAGTCCCAAGTGATGGTTAGATTCTCAGTGCTAGTTGTAGCAGTGTAGGTGATTGGAACCAGGAAAGGTTTTGGTCATGGTACCAGACTCATTGCAAGCTGCTCGCTACAGATTCACTCATAACTTCTACTTTAGATCCAAATTCTCTGTCTCAGAGTTGCAAATAATGATCCTTTAAATCTTCTTATCTGCCTGATGATCTTCCAACCTCCAGGAGGTCATCTACCGACACAAGTCGTGGACTCAGATGGAACTGACCAGTGATGCCTAGGATGTCCACCTGGAAACTAGCACAGGGCAAAGAACTAAAGCAACAGATCTGGACCTCGCCCTCAAATGGATGGACTCTATACTTCTGTACAAGTAAACAGTCAGCATAATCAAAAACCCCATCCACCCCGGGTCATTCTCTCTTCTCCCATCTTCAGTCGGGTAAAAGATACAAAAGCCTGATACAACCAGGCTCAAGGACAGCTTCTGTCTTACTGTTATAAGACTATTGAATAGCTCCCGAGTACAATAAGATGAACTCTTGACTTCACAATCTACCGTGCTATGATCTTGTCTACCTGCACTGCACTTTCTGTTGCTTTTACACGTTATTCTGGGTTGTTATTGTTTTACCTTGTTCTCCCTCAATGCACTGAATAATGATCCGATCTGTATGAACCGCGTGCACGACAAGATTTTCAGTGCATCTTGCACATGCGGCAATATTAAACTAAAGAACCAATGTAGGAGGGTTGGTGATCAGTACTGGGAAGGGTTGGGTAATTAGAGCTGGTAATAGTGGTGTTGGAGGTTGGGCTGGGGAAGTTAGCTGATTGGTGCTGGGGGAATTGACCAATTTTACTGTAGGAGCAAGATAGATGGCGATCAGTGATAGAATAGGACAAAATGACTGGTGCTTGTGGAAGATGTCACTGATTCATGCAAAGTCTAGGTTAGGTAATTTGTTCTATTAGAGTTGGGATAGCTCATTTGGGTTGGGTGTTATTGATTGGAGCAAATTTCAGAGTAATTTTTTTAATCAAAGTACAAATATGTCACCATTAACAACTCTGAGATACCTCTTCATGTGGGCAATCACAGTAAATACAATAAAAGACCATACCCAATAGGGCACACAACAAACAATGTGCAAACTATAAACAGAAACTGAAAAAAATATATATCCCTATACCTATATTAAAGCATTCTTTTAGTATAATTTCTTGGTCTGAAACCTTTCTGGAAAATTTACAAAGAAAATTAAGAACTAAAATGACAAATATCAGAAAATATTATGTACACTCGAATGCACAGATTAACACCACAGAAAGAGGAAGAAAAATAACAGACATTAAAAATCTACACAACAGTGAGATAAAACTTCTAAGAATACATTTCCATCAACAAAAACAGGATTCAACACTCCATGTGAGAGCATATGCAATTCTGATAAGAAATATGCACCACTAAACTGAAATGAAACCACAACCCAGAAAAAGGATGACATTATCATTACTTGAAGAAAAAGTTAACCAATAGAAGAGCATGACCCACTGTGGAAGGCATCTGCACGATCTGAATAGATTAGATGTCAACAAGGAAGTGTGGAACACCTGGCTTAGAGGAGGAGACCTCTTCCCAGAAACAGAAAGGTTCCTTGGGGCAATACAGGGCCAGGTGGTTAACACAGAAATTTTTCAAAAATACATAATAATAAAAGACCAACAAATTCAAGATGATAAATGTAGAAAATGCCAAGGAAAACCAGAAACAATCCAACATATTACAGGATCCCGCAGCAGTTTAACACAATATGATTACTTCCACAGGCAAGATCAAGTGGCCAACATCATTCATCAAAATCTTGCTTTAAGATACAACCCCATAAAAGAAATCAAACCTTACTGTAAAATACAAGCCTGATCCAGTTTTAGAGTCTGAGTGTCACAAGTTATATTATGACTGATCCATTATTAAAGATAGGACAATCCTAAATAACTGTCTGGATATAATAATAAGAATAAACACACAAGAACAACTTATTTAATAGATATAGCCATTCCAAACACATAACTTACAGAAATCAGGAAATTAAAAACACCAGAAATATGCATAATTAAAAAAGGAAATTGAAAGATTATGGAATATGAATAGGATATACATTGTTCCAATAGTAATATTTACAACTAGTGTCGTTCCAAAGGCACTGCACAATAGCATTGAACAATTAGGACTACACAGTAATATCTATGTAAATCTTCAGAAAGCCACAATACTGAACACCACTGGAATAGTCCGTAGTTCCTAGCAATTGAGAACTGAGGATGCTTGGCTATGCCCGCACCTCAAGTTTTACCAGCCTGAGCTGAGAAAAAGTAATAAATAATAATAGCCTGCAGCAGTTTAACTCAATCTGATTACTTACAGGCGCAATCAAGTGGCAAACACCTTTCATCAAAATCTTGCTTTAAAATACAAACTCATAAAAGAAATCAAACCTCACTGTAAATACAAACCTGATCTAGTTTTATAGTCAGAGTCCTACAAATTATGTTATGACCAAATCATTATTACAGATAGGACAATTCATAATTCATAGAACTCTTAAGGATAGCAGAGTCAATGAGTATGGGGAGAAGGAGGAATGGGGTACTGATTGTGGATGATCACATTGAATGGCGGTGCTGGCTCGAAGGGCCATATGGCCTACTCCTGCACCTATTGTCTATTGTCTATAATAGCTGTCTGGATATAATATTACAGAATAAACATGCAAAAATAACTTATTTAATAGATATAGGCCATTCCAAACACATATAACGTACAGAAATCAATAATTGAAGAACACCAGAAATGTGCTGAATTAAAAGAGGAAATTGAAAGACCGTGGAACATGAACAGGACAGACACTGTCCCAATAGTAATATCTACAATTTGTATCATCCCAAAGTTACTACATAATAGCATTAAACAATTAGGCTTACACAGTAATATTTATGTAAATCTCTGGAAAGCCACAATAATAAACACCACTAGAATAGTCTGAAAGTTCCTAGCAATTGAGAAATGAGTGCACTTGGCTATGCCTATACCTCAGGTTTTACCAAACTGAGCTGAGAAAATAAAAATATAAAACTAAATAGATAAGCTATAAATATCAAGAGCATGAGATAAAGAGTTCTTGAATGTGAGTCCAATTCAGAGGGATCAGTTCAGTAATGGGGTAAGTGAACTTGAGTGAAGTTTCCCTCTCTGGTTCAGGAGCCTGATGGCTGAGAGGTGATAACTGTTCCTGAACCAAGTGGTGTGGGTTCAGAGGCTCCTGTACCTTCTTCTTGATGGCAGCAGTAAAAGATGGTGGAGGGTTCCTTGATAATGAATGCTGCTTTCCTATGACAGTGCTCCATGTAGTTGTGCTCAATGGTTGGGAGGGATTTACCCGTGATGGACTGGGCCATATCCACACATTTTAGTAGGCTTTTCCATACAAGAGTATTGGTGTTTCCATAGTGGGCCATGATGCAACCAGTCAGTATTCTGTCCAGCATACATCTATAGATGTTTGTCAAAGTTTTAGATGACGTGCCAATTCTTAGCAAACTTCGAAGAAAGTAAGGGCAGTCATGCTTTCCTCAATGGCACTTATATACATGCTAGACCCAGGGCAGATCCTCTGAAATTATAACACCAAAGAATTGAAAGTTACTGAACCTCTCCACCACTGATCCATTGATAAGGACTGGCTCATGGACCTCTGGCTTCCTTCTACTGAAGTTAATTATCATCACCTTGGTCTTGCTGACATTGAGTGAAAGGTTGTTGTTGTGACACTACTCAGCCAGATTTTCAATCTCCCTCCTATGTGCTGATTCGTCACCACCCTTGATTTGGCCAATGTCAGTGGCGTCTTCAGCAAACTTAAATATGGAACTGGAGCTAAAAACACAGCCTTGTTGTGCACCAGTGCTGAGGGAGAGTGTGGAGGAGGTGCTCTTGCCAATCTGAACTGACTAGGGTCTGCAGGTGAGGAATTCAAGGATCCATTTGTACAAGGAGGTGTTGAGGTGTAGGACTTGAAGAACTGCATGAAACAATCTTGAATCTTGAATCTTCTGAAACCACTGCCCCACCCGGTTTCTTACTCCATGCTGTTTCAAGGCTTTTCTGTTTCTTATTATGTTAACTTCTGTTCTTTTTATATTTTCATTCTTGACCACTTAATTTCCTTTTCACTTATATATCATTCTCCACAACTTCCACTACCTCCATAGGAATACCAATACCAGGTACATCATCCCCTCTCCTTTCCTGACCTTTTTCCACAAGGATTCTGCTCCCTATGCCTGCTCACCTCTCCACTGCCTGGCACCTTTTCCTGAAACTGTATTAATTGTTACACTTGTCCTCACTTCTTCTTTGCCACAATTCAGGCTATAAACATCTTTCCAGGTGAGGCAGTCCTTCCCTTGTGAATTCAGAAATGTCATTCATTACATCCATTGTAGCCTTCTCTGCGTTGGTGAGACCCATTGCAGGTTAGAGGATCACATCATCGAGTACCTTCACTCTATCCGTAGTATCAACCAAGATGCCCCAGTAGCCACGGATTTTAATTACCCCTCCACCCCCACGTTGACATATCTGTCCATGGTCTCCTCTACTGCCAAGTTGAAAATGGATGCAGAGTAGAGGAAAAGTTTGGTTGTGGCCAACCTGATGGCATGAGCCTCGATTTGTTCAACATCTGGTAACCCCATCCTCCTGCACAGAGGCCCTTCCCCCATTTGTCTTCCCTCATCCAGTTGCCCCATACCACATCTCTATTCCCTCCCCTAGCCTCTTGAACTACCCACACATTTGTCCCTCTAGTTTCCCTAATTACTGTCTTTCCTCCATTCCTTGGATGACTATCCTCTCCCCATCTTCTTCATCCCTATCACCTCTCGGTTTCTTACATCATTCCTACTACCCTTACCTCACCTGCCTATCTTTTCCCTCAAACCTTGATTCACCAATCACCTACCAGCTCTTGCTCCACCTCCACCTCCCACTCTTGGTTATCTTGCCCCAATTTAGTCATGAAGAAGAGTCTCAACTCATGACATTGACCATCCATGTCTATGCCACCTGACCTGCTGATTTTGTGTGTGGTTTCCAGAAATTCAGTACCTGCAACCTCTCTTGTGTCTTGGCATTCACTTAACTGTGATTCTAGAGAGTTGTTAAGTGCGACTTGCAGTTGCTTGTCCCATACTCTTGCCTGGGTTAGATTGTCTTTTATTGTTGGCTGAGAATTTATTTTTATATCAAAGCTCTACAACATGTTTGCAGAATCTCATATCTTTTGGAAAATTTTGGAAAACAATGATAAAAGGAGGCTTCAGGTGAAAAATCCTTCTATTGTTGTTGGGATTCAGAAACACTGTTAGCAGCATAAAATAGGTATTCCTAAACATTTAGACCACTTAACCTTGATTTCTTCAATGCTACCAGCACACACTTGATGTAACCCAGAGGAAGTCATGTTTCTGATTATTTCCAGATGAAGTTGTGCCAATTGCAAAATTCAACTGGTTTGGACCATACTTCCATGCTCAAACATTTTCCCAGAGTCAGATGCTTGTCAAATAATGTTAAATTTCCTGCCTGTTTGAAAACTTCCTGACATAAATTGGATCTGCCAAGTCCAAAATCCAGCTTGTCAGGCCTGCACAGGCAGGCACTTCCCCGTCTCCACCCGGCTAACAGGAGTCACCTGCCAATCATTTCCAACTCATCACCTGCAGCCTATTTAAGCCCGGCTTCTACCCAGAGTCCTTGTTCACCCAGTCAACCAGTTCCTCCTAGCTTCCAGTTGACTTGCGCTAAGTGTCTGTTCTGTCTTCTTTTGTGGCCCCTTGCACCATGTTAGTTTACTGTTTATTATTAAAGTTATCACTCATTGCTTAATTGTCTCTGCGGCTCTCTATTTGGGTCAAGCCTCCTCTACACTTCCTGATACAACTGTGGCTTGGCAGTTGTAGAAAAGCAATCTATTGGTTTCTATGCTTGGCCACAACTTAAAGGGCCACTCTGATAACTCTGATACCTTACAAAGCAATTCCAAAGCTTGCTGGAAACTGCCAATGGATCTCACACACTATTTGGATGCTAAACAAACTATCAAAGAGTATTTTTTTGGAGAATGTAGCTATAAAGAACTAAATACAATAAAATTCCTATAACCTGGCACGATTAGATCTTTAGTGATGTAGTATTCGTAGCTCTTCCAAACTATTAAATGCTATTCCTGTTAATATCTCAACCCACTTTTAAATTATCTTTTACTTCACTTGGTTTTACCATGATGTAAAAAGTAGCTCTGAGAACCACATGAGTGAGTACAAGAGAAAAAAGCCCTGATGAGTTTAAACAGAGTGTGGAAGGATGCCTTGGTGAATTTATAAAGGGTGCATACAACAGATCGACAGTGGGTTTATGTGGGACTAGGGCTTCACTGAATTTGAAGGGAGCACAGAAAATCTCATCTCACCAGGTGCTAAACTGTCAGGGTTTTCAAAAATTCAGTGCTTTACTATAAATAGCTGTCTCTCTGTCTGTGGGTAAGTGGAATCTCCACTCCACTCTCCCAGCAGTCACTATGGCAGAGCCTTCACAGTGGTGTGGCCTTATTCACACACCGCCTCTTGGTCTCTCTCCCTTTCTCCCTCTCCCAGTAAAGTACATATATCATTCCTAACGTACAGTATGTGCAAGTGTGTTGCAATACAGCAGTAGTTTTTTGGCCATAGATATCACTTTGACAAATCTGTTAATCAATTATTAATCTTTTCAACATTGCACATGTCTGTTATTCATCAGTACTTCTCTGTCTCTCTTAAGGAATTTAGGCACTCTCGTCCTGTCCCTTGCAACCTCTCTCTTCTCTTTGAATATTGTGTGTTGCCACTTGTTGGCTGCCAGCGAAATGTGCCTTTGAAGACCAACGGGCTTCTCTGATTTCTATGCGGCAAAGTGGTGACAGCTCTGATAAATCGAGAGTGCTCCCATTGGGACCCGTGCAATCCGCCATTTAACCCATCTGTTTGGATGGGCTCTGTGCTAATGTTCTTTACAGTCAATTTTGCATTCCTTTGGGGGGGGGGGGGATTTAATTTGGCATTGGTGAAAAATGCAGCAGTATTTCAGCACCAAAAAAAGGTGAAATATAATTTCCAGGTACATGTGTCAGATTAGTAATTTTGTGAGCAATTTGAATTTGGGCATTCCAATGAAAGATTGATTACTAATAATTCTATAATATATGGACTCATCTATCAATGCCCGTCCCAAAATCAAGGCTACTTTCAGAAAACAGATGAAAAAGCAAATGTGAATTTGCATTGAAACTTAATTCTTACTAAGCATTTTTAAACCGGTGCATTTTATTTGTTTTAGGAATAAACCTAATGCCTCTTTTACTGTTTTTTCCAAGATTGTGTCAAAAGTATTGCACTGCCCACAATGAGTTGCAGATGTGCATGGAATCACGTCTGCCCTCAACAGGCTTATGCAGTTAACGTGAGCATGAAAAATCGGATAAGGCATCTGATGATTACATGAAACTTCATGAAATACATTTTTATGGCATCATTCCCCTCAGTAGCCCTTTGAGATTCTCCAGTGACTTATTAAATTTATTTGAATGCTCTGTAGATACATCACTTGGTCCTTTGAAAGGGTACCTGTTCATTTTCCAGATTGAATTAAAAGTTTTCCACTTCTTCTCACTTACCAAGACTTGGAACTACCAATTAAACATAGTGAGTTAACTGCACTATTCCCACATTTCCTCCTCTTCCATCTTAGCCCAAGTCTGTGGCATTGTCTAGCCTAAATGGATGAAATCATATTTTTCATTCCACACTATTAATAAAGAATCTAAATGTTATTAAAACTACCCAAATCCGCACCTATCAATCATAAAAGAAAAAGCCTTTAACCATAACAACCATCTTTTGATAAATATGCGCTCACAGGATTGTGAATAGGCCTAATCTATTACTGCAGTTTACAGTAAAAATCCCACCACTATCTTTGTCACCTCTGGAGGAGAAAGTTAAATGAAGAAGAATGAATGGTTCAAACAAAGAATTTTGGGAAACCAGATTTTCAAGTTATTTTTAGCTTCAGAGAGCAAAGAGAAAATAAGACAGTTAATTAATTAAGCAGTCAGTCTTTGATTCCTAAGTCCTAATTAAATTTACCCTTGTGCTCTGAACTTTAGACATTTTTTCCCAAATATGGCAAATGAATAATTTTCTGCCGACATATAATAAAATTTGCTTCATGCGACTGAATCAATTAATCTAGACCTTTGATATTACTCCATGAATCAGAAGCATAGGCAAGATTTAAGAAAATGCGAACCCTTCACATGAGACTAAGAAACCATTATTACATATTTTCTCAGTGTAAAATGGGAACATTGCAAGGCTATGGTGAATTAATTCCTCCTTATTCCCATTGTCTCTTGCACAATAATATTGAACATGAAGTTAATAATAATTCCAAAACTCTTAAGCGTAACTTCTCATTTTTAATGCAGTAGTGACCTGCTGGGCTTCTAGAAGTGGCTCGGAGATGAAAGGAAGGGTGGCTTGCAAGTGGTGATAAAGAGAGGGGAGAAGTGTTCTGGTCAGCAAACCTCTGGGCTGGAGAAGTACACTCCAAACTCCAACAGGTTATAGACAATGCATCTAGTCAGGGTTTGCTAAGCCTCTATCTGCCACCTTAGGTAGGCTCTCCAGTTATGTATCCATGACAAAACTGTGGGCAGCACGGTAGCACAGTGGTGAGCAGAACACTTTACAGTATGGGTGTCCCAGGTTCAATTCCCGCTGCTGCCTGTGAGGAGATTGTACATTCTCCCTGTGACCACGTGGGTTTCCTCCGGGTGCTTCAATTTTCCTCCCACCGTCTAAAGACATAGCTATTGGTAAGTTAATTGGTGATTGTAAATTGTTCTGTGATTAGGCTAGGGTTAAATAGGTGGCTTCGCTTGAAGGGCTGCAGAGCCTATTCCATGCTACATCACAATCAATCAATCAATCTATCAATCAATAAATAAATAGTTTTCCAGATAACGAAAAGGTCACCTCCACCCTGTATTTCTTGACATACACTTTATTCCAGGCAATGGTGTCTTATAAATGCCACGTATTGTCTTAGTGTAGCTTGAGACTGGCATAAGTGTTCTCCACTCAAAGACAAGGAAATCTGTCTCCTTGAGTAGCAGGCATCACAGGCTTGCTTCCCCAAGCAATGCCATTTTCACCCATTTTTATTGAATTTCTAGTCACAAGCTTTTTGTGATACTCTGCAATGGTTCGAAATAATTAATTGGCTGATGGATTTTCTGAGAATGTGAAAGATCCCATATTAATGCAATTTGGTTTCTTTTATCATTTTAGGAGGTTAATATAAAAAGTCTGTTGCATAATGTATGTATTTTTAAAGGAGAACATGATCAAAGTTGAAAGAAGATAAGGTCATGATAATAAATTGTTTGCATTAGCTTTTACAGCAGTGGTGAACTTGGAGTGCTGGGGGAGAACACAATGTAATGGTTATCGATAATAAAATGAGCAGGCTGCTGAAAACATGAGCAAATTCAAGACGCCATTCCAGACTCTGCCAACCAGCCAGAAGGCATATTCTCCTTCTGGGTGGACAGAAATGCTGTGGCAAGACCCAGGGAGGAGGTCAATAAGCAATGGAGTTTGAACGCCTCAGTAGTAATGGCAGTTAGAGTTTTTAATGCTGAAGTGCAGGCCCTTCTACTTATCAAGGGAGTTTACTACCGTTATAAATATTGCTGACTTCATCCTGTGCTAGTGCTGGGAAGATCTACGGCACCATCTGCAACCTCGAAGTCACTCACCCTAATGGAGTCTTCATTGTTGCTGCTGACTTCAATCATGACAACTTAAGAGCAGTCCTGCCAAAGTTCTACCAGCCTGACAACTTCACAACCAGAGCAGAGAACAGTTTGGACCTGGTTTATACCAATGTTCATGGAGCCTACAAGACTATTCCCCCACCCTCACCTCGAACCACATGTCCATTTTGCTGATCCCTGCATACAGACCACTTGTTAAATGAGCCAAACCAGTCCACAGGGAGATCAGGACCTGCCCAGAAGACACCACCCCAGTACTGCAGGACTGTTTTGAAAGCATGGACTGCAGCATATTCAAGGAGGTGGCTACTTATGATAATCTTGTCAACATTGATGAATATGCAGGATCGGTAATGGGCTACATAGCAAGCTGCATTGAGGATATTACTGTGATTAAACACTACACCGACAGGGCAAACCAGAAACCATGGCTGACTGCAGAGGCTCGTGAATTACTCTGGTATGGGGATGCTGCCTTCAGATCCGGACAAGATGACTCTAAGGTCTGCAAGAGCCATACCATCAGGAAGGCAAAGTGTGAGTATGTATAGAGAATCCACAAACAGCTTTATGTCACCAGGTAAACATGGTGCAGGTGCCAAGGTATACAAACTATAACCGATCACAAGTCTACTCTGCGAGTCAACAACAGCAGTGCCTCCCTTCCTGAGTGCTTTCTATGCACAATTTGACCAATCGAATGCTGTGACATCAAGGAAATCCCCCTCTTTTCATGAGGAACAGGCACCCTTTTTGTCCACAGACAAGATAAAGAGGATTGTAGTCAGGGTAAACCCACACAAAGCTGCAAGGCCAGACAGCATACCAGGTCAGATGCTGAGATACTATGCGGACCAACTAACAGAGGTCTTGATGGACATATTTAACATCTCTCTGAAACAGGCTTCAAGGTAGCCATCACCATTCCAGTTGCCAAGACAGTGACAGTAATGGGCCTAAATGATTACTGTCCTGTGGTACTAACTTCAACAATCATGAAGTGCTTCCAGAGGCTGGTAATGGATTATATAAAATCTGACCTTCCAGCTACATTGGACCCATTCCAGTTCGCCTAACACTCAAACCAGTCCACTGATGATGTCACATCTCGGCCCTCCACTCCATCCTGCCAGGATGTTGTTTATCGACTTCAGCTCAGCACTTAACATGATCATTCTTCAGAGGCTGGTGGGTAAACTGTCCTTGTTGAGGCTCAACACCCCTCTCTGTAGCTGGATCTTAGACTTCTTGACAGAATGGCAATATCTCAAGCTCCGTCCTGCTGGGCACTGGTGCCCCCCAGGACTGAGAGCTCAGTTCACTGCTGACTCACGACTGCACTGCCAGATTCAGGTCAATCTGCCTCATCAAGTTCACTGACAGTGGACGGCCTCATTGGCAGCAATGCTGAGTCAGGGTACAGAAAGGAGGTAGAGGAACGTGTCAAATGGTGCAAGGACAACAACCCAAGTCCCAACATGGACAAGACAAAAGAGATAATTGTGGACTTCAGGAAGGCACAGGTTGCCCATTCTCCATTGTACATCAATAACTGTGCTGTGGAGAGAGTGAAGAGCAGAGTGTTCCTCGGTGTGAACATAATGGACAGCCTAAACGAGACTCTCAACACCTCCTCACTAGGCAAGAAGGCACAGCAGCACTTTCTATGGAGATTAGGGTGTGCAAGGCTCCCCACAACCATTCTAACAACTTCCTACAGGACACCATCGAGGGCGTCCTGTCTGGCTGCATCATTGTGTGTATGGAAACTGCAAGGCATCAGATGGCTAGACTCTACAGAGGACAGTAAAAACCACCAAGGAGATCATCTGGTTCTTCCTCCGCCCTATCTAAGACATTTACAGGAACATTATAGACAAAGAACTCAAAGCATTGTTAAGGATCCCTACCACCCATCCCACAATCTCTTTGACCCTCTGCCATTAGCAAGGAGGTACAGAAGCATCAGGACTATGACTGCCAGACTGGGAAACAGCTTCTTTCCTCAGGCTGTGAGACTAATGAATACCCTGCCAGCACCAAGGTCTCATCACTAGGACAGCAAGCTCTTTACTGTTTAACTGTGCTGCACTTTACTACATGCATTTTGAATAAAATGTTATTCTTACCTATAGTATAAGCTTTTGCTTTATGTGCTGTGTGTGATATGTGTTGTGTGGGTGCACCATGGCCCAGAGGAATGTTGTTTCATTTGGTTGTATATATGTGCAGACAGATGAAATGAGTTCAACTTGCACTTGAACTTGAGAATTTAAAGAAGTTATGTCAGAAAATCCTAATGGAATGCAACATGATGAAAGTCAGATGAAAAAATAGCAGACACTCTGACCATTTTTTGAACCTCCTGTAATTGCAAAAGTTATGCTTCCGAAGACTGGAATGTTGTCTATGTAAGACCTTGTTCAAGGGAAGGACATAAAGACACACCGATTTCCTCAAAGAGAGCTAGTACCTTTGTTGAAGAGGAAGTTCAGAGCACACTTTATTATCAAAGTATGTATACTTTATATAATTGTGAGATTCGTCTCCTTACAGGCAGTCGTGAAGCAAAGAATCCCAATAGAATCCATGACTACAAACGAAGAACGTCAAACACCCAGTGTGCAGAGGGAGAGATAGAAAAACACAAATCATGCAAACAATAAAGCAAGCGTTCAGAACTGAAGTTCACACCAGGCATCACTGCAGCTGATCAAGAAGACTACTAGTTGCAGGCCACAGGCTCAGTCCAGCACAGAGATGAGCAAGTCCTGTGCAGCAGCGAGCCGAACTGGCCCACCGCTCACCACTGACCCTAACATCCCGGCCACTTCAACCTGACCTGGCGCTTGAATCGTCCAAATCTCATGATAAAAAATGATAGAAAGTTTTTGACAAGAACAGGCCATTTGGATATCTAAATCATCCAAATGGTGTGGCTTTGAATAAAATCAGAAGTAAATATAACTTCCAAGTTGAAACTCTCTCTTTGTCATCAACAGAAAACAATCACTTCCATCATTTCTGGTCAAGGCAAGGTTTGGAAATCATTTGGGTGTTTCAGCACTCTACAGTCTCCAAAAGGATTCCAGGAGGCAGAAGAATTGTGCGCAAACCTCCTGGGTAGAAGGCTGCAGGACGTGTACGAGCCAATGTTCGACTCCATTTCAACAAATGAAGCTTCCAAAGTTTGCTGAATAAAGCGACAAGAGAGTCTGAAACATTGAGTTGAATGTGTAAGATGAGCCGCTGGCGGACTGCTTTTTGATCGCTGGTGGGATCGTTCTGCTGCCAGAGAAGGAAGACTGTCTTTTGATCGCCGGTGGGATCGTTCTGCTGCCAGAGAAGGGAGACTATCTTTTGATCGCCGGTGGGATTGCTCTGTTGTTGGAGATGGAGAGGCTGCTGCTGTGTTCGGAGAATGTTACCCTGGTTTTTCTGCATTTTGGATATGGACTTCGACCATAGTCTTATAGCTTTTACATTCTGTGTTTTTCACCCGACTTTTCATGCTTTTTTGTATGCAGGAGAGGGAGATTTGGGGGTCGATGTGTCAGTTCTGTTTCTGTTTGTTTCTTCGTGCAGGGAGGGAAGAATCTTTGAATTAAACAGCAGCCACATTAATATTTTAATTGTGGTAGTAGCTACCTATATGATGCAGGATACCCTACTAAAAGAAAACAACATATGTCGTAAAACTTTTCTCAGGAGTTCATCATTCATAAAATCCAGTGCACCAAAATTCATCAAACCTTGGCAATTGTTGAAGGTGTTGCAGAGATCAATGATTCTGATTATCCTGAGCATGCTTTGTTATTCTGCCTACTCATCAAAGCACTCGGAACGGGCAGAAGTAAACACTTGCAGCTCACGAATCAATGTATTTTGTTGCAGTTGCATCTTTCATTGTGTCAAGTGAACAAACCTGCTGTCTTGCTTTAAGTCAGAGCTGAATGCAAATACTATTTTCATTACAAATATATTAAATCTTTGACATTTATTTAACTACTTTTATCATAAATAACAGTCAAATCCAAGTGTCAATATAAGAAACTATGTAATCTCAAGTCTCTGCAATACTCTTCTGTGTTTTGATGAAGTAATAGTTGTTCATGTTGCAAAGGTCTCTCATTTAGTGGCCACACTGTAAAACAGACTTGCAGGTCATTTCATTAGCATCTAGTGGTGGAAGGTACTGAGTGCTTGTTGCATTTTTATCCCATTATCTCACAGCCTCATTGCATGAGTCCATTAAATCTTTGTTAGTATAGGGAAACCACTTAAATGCCTGCTCAGTTTGGCCATCATTGAGAGAGTTGGAAATGAGCCAACTGAGTTTCACCCAAACAAGTTGTCAAGAAGCCTAAAAGTAAAACTAGATTCCCCACTGTCCAAACCTGGATGCACCCAATCAGATGATCAAATCTGACCATCGTGCACTCTAATTGCAGATAAAGTTATCATAAAAGTCATCAGATCTAAGCATTTAATAAAGCTAGACCTTAATCTGCCCACTGTCAGTTTGAACTTTAGTGAATAATTTTGAGTTCTGACAATTTTCCAACACAAGTTGTTCAATAGCAGAGTGAATTCAGCATTTCAACAGCTTCAGATCCTCATATAGTTGTCCTACAAAGACTTGAAGATACATTAAACATCGGCAATAGTATATACTATATCACTGTACAGAAACAGAACACCTAGTATGGCTTAAGGGGGGCAAAGGAGCAGTATAGGAGGAAGCTAGAACAAAAGCTGCAGAAAAAAAGCATGAAGGAGGTGTGGGATGGGATGAAGATCATCACCGGATGCGGTGCAAAGCAGGGGGCGAACATAAGTGGAGATGTGGAGAAAGCGAACCAGCTGAACAACTTCTTCAACAGGTTCGACAGCTCAATCTCATCCTCACCGCAGAAATCCACACCAGGCTTACTTCCCTCACAGGAAAATAGCCACTCACAGGAGACCTTGCCCATGCCCAGGATTACGGCTGCACAGGTGGAAGGTCAACTGAGGAAGATCTGTACCAGCAAGGCGGCTGGACCGGATGGAGTTTCCCCACGATTACTGAGGGCCTGTGCGACTGAGCTGGGAGAACCACTACAGCGCATCTTCAACATGAGCCTGGAGCAGAGAAGAGTACCCAGACAGTGGAAAACATCTGTATTGTCCCGGTACCGAAGAAACCACAACCAAAGGAGTTGAATGACTTCAGACCTGTTGCCTTGACGTCGCACGTGATGAAGACCATGGAGCGGCTGATAATACAGAATCTGAGGCCACAAACCAGGCACGCCCAGGATCCTCTTCAGTTTGCGTATAAGGAGAAGGTGGGAGTGGAGGATGCTATCATGTATTTGCTGCACAAATCACTCTCTCACCTAGATGGGGCCAGTTGTGCTGTGAGGATTACATTCCTTGACTTCTCTAGTGCCTTTAACACCATCCAGCCCAAGATCTTAAGGCACAAACTAACGGAGATGGGAGTAGACTCTCACATGGTGGATTGGATAGTGGACTACTTGACAGATAGACCTCAGTATGTGCGGTTGGGAGACTGTAGGTCTGACACAGTGGTCAGCAGCACAGGAGCGCCGCAGGGAACCGTACTCTCTCCGGTCCTGTTCACCCTGTACACATCAGACTTCCAATATAACTCGGAGTCCTGCCATGTGCAGAAGTTCGCTGATGACACGGCCATAGTGGGGTGTGTCAGGAATGGACAGGAGGAGGAGTATAGGAAACTGATACAGGACTTTGTGATATGGTGCAACTCAAACTACCTGTGTCTCAATATCACCAAGACCAAGGAGATGGTGGTGGACTTTAGGAGATCTAGGCCTCATATGGAGCCAGTGATCATTAATGGAGAATGTGTGGAGCAGGTTAAGACCTACAAGTATCTGGGAGTACAGATAGACGAGAAGCTAGACTGGACTGCCAACACAGATGCCTTGTGCAGGAAGGCACAGAGTCGACTGTACTTCCTTAGAAGGTTGGCGTCATTCAATGTCCATAGCGAGATGCTGAAGATGTTCTATAGGTCAGTTGTGGAGAGCGCCCTCTTCTTTGTGGTGGCGTGTTGGGGAGGAAGCATTAAGAAGAGGGACGCCTCTCGTCTTAATAAGCTGGTAAGGAAGGCGGGCTCTGTCGTGGGCAAAGTACTGGAGAGTTTAACATCGGTAGCTGAGCAAAGGGCGCTGAGTAGGCTACAGTCAATTATGGAAAACTCTGAACATCCTCTACATAGCACCATCCAGAGACAGAGAAGCAGTTTCAGCGACAGGTTACTGTCGATGCAATGCTCCTCTGACAGGATGAAGAGGTCAATACTCCCCAATGCCATTAGGCTTTACAATTCAACCGCCAGGACTTAAGAACTTTTTAAAAGCTATTATTAATGCTGTTTGAGATAGTGATTTAGATGCATATCATATTTTTTTACTGAGTTAAGTATTGTATGTTATTAGTTTTGCTACAACAAGTGTATGGGACATTGGAAAAAAAGTTGAATTTCCCCATGGGGATGAATAAAGTATCTATCTATCTATCTATCTATCTAAAATGTGCTTGCATTGAGATTCAACTGAATACTCAAATTGATGATGAGACTGATCAAAGTTGCAACAAAACAAAGAGTTCCTTTTCATGACACCAAAACAGTCACAAGGGTAGACGCACATCATGGAAGCAAAACCCTTTCACATACGCAATATGGCGCAAGATTTATGCAAATTTCATGAACTCCTCATCATACACTGAGCTAAAGTGCAAAGGAATTACGATCCCACAATCACAATGACAAATGTTATCACTGGTATTCACGAGGGCCAACAATGTTCGTGAAATCTAAACAGCTTTTCAGAGAAGATGTTTTGCTCCTAGATCATTGAATTTACACATTTCTTGGTTAACAGAAAGGAACAGCACAAAGCCTGCATCAATAAATGCAAGTGACAGTGATAAAATAGATAGGGTAAAATAACTGGTGATGCTGGAATCTGGAGCAACACAGAAAATGCTGGAGAAATTCAACAGGTCAGGCAGCATCTGTGGAAAGATATAAACAGTCAATGCTTTAAGTTGAGACCATTCATCTAAAATGGATGAAGTCCAGATTAAGGGCTCAAATACTACCTGACATGCTCAGTTCCTTCAGCATTTTTTTTGTACTTATCCAAAGAGAACATTGTAGACATTCCTCTTGAGTTTGACTATCCACAATTTGATCATTTGCCAAGAATTATCAATAACTACATGGGATTCCTCATTATAGAAACTGCCAGCTCTCTGTCTATAAGCACTACTATGCCAAATCTTCATGATGTCTTTATGCTAATTGGTGTTCCACAGTCAGTAGGGATTGATAATGGATCATGGTCAACTATGGTAGTGAAGTTTGCAATCTAATCAGGTTCTACGTACAGTATTGCAAAACTCACAAGTGGATGGCCACTTGCCAAAGATGAAGTAGAGAGTGAATATATACTGAGTAAAAATCCATACAGATCATTTCATTACAGCAATGTGCTGAGGCAGTACAAGGCAAAGCAATAATAGAATGCAGAATAAAGTTTTGCAGTAACAGAGGAAGCATTGTGCAGGCAAACAATAAAGTGCAAGGTTTATAAAGCTATTAAAGATGTTAAGAGAGAGAATACCAGTCCAACATCGAGTCCCAGGGGTAACAACACAAAGTGGGTAGCCTTGCCAACAACAGCACATACAGGTACCTTCCTGTGAGATAACACACTCTATGCATCAGAAGGGAATGGCTGTGCCAATGGCCACCCTGACAGCTTGCAGTGAACCTGAACCCACAGCCACCATTGCAGTCTTCTGGAGAGTGAGCCTGTAGAAAGTATCTGGCCCCGATGTTGACCCTGGCTGCATCTTTTGATCCTGTGCAGATTAGCTGGTAAGATTATTTGCAGACATTTCTTAATTTCTCCTTGCTTCAACCTATAGTTCCCATCTGCTTTAAGAAGACTACTGGTATCATCCTGGTATCTATGAAACACAAGGAAATGTGCTTAAGTGACTACTGCCCAGTGGTTCTGACATCTATTATCATGAAGTCTTTTGAAAGGCAGGTCATGGCACCCATCAACTCCAGCTTTACAGATATTATCGATTCACTGTAATTCACCTACAGCCAAAACTTATAGCCAATGGTGGTTGCCATTTCCCTTTCTGTATGCTCATTTCTGGATCATCTGGACAGTAAGAACACCTATATTAGACTACTGTTTATTAGAAACTGTTCCGCCTTCAACACTATAACTCCAAGCAAACTCCTCACCAAACTCCAGACTCTGGAAGTCAACACTTCCCTCTGGAATTGGATCCTTGCCTTCCTGACTTCCAGACAGCAACAGTCCCACCATGGTTTGTCTACACACCGATGCTCCACAGTGTTACCCCTCAGCCTCTGACTCTACTCCTTGTACACTCATGACTGCATGGCTAGATTCAGACCTAGCTCCATTCACAAGTTTGCAGGTGACACCAGTGTACTGGGCTGTTTCTCAAGTAACAAGTCAGAGTCCATTGAGGTGGAGAGCCTAGTGACACGGTGTCATGACAAAAACCTTTCCCTCAATGCCAACGAAACAAAAGAGCTGGAGATTGACTTCAGGAAGGGAAGGGGTTGGTGCACATGCTCAATAACCCTGGTCCTAGTTCAATGATGCAGATACCGCAACCAAAAAGCTCACCAATGCCTCTACTTTCTCAAGAGGCTAAGAAACCATCAACTGTTATCAATTTCTATTGATGTGCCCCAGAAAGCCTCCTATCTGGATTCCTTAGAGCTTGGTATGGCAACTGCTCAGCATGTGATCACAAAGATACTGCAGAGAATCATGGATACAGCGCAATACATTATGGAAAGCTTCATGGACTCTTTCTGTACTTCTCACTGCATCAGTAAAGCAGGCAGCATAGTTAAAGATCCCAGCCACCCTAAACATTCTCTCTTCTCTCCCTTTCATCAGACAGAAGATACAAATGCTTGAAAACATGTACCACCAGGCTCAAGGAGAGCTTCTATTCAGCTGTTATAAGACTATTTAATAGTCATCTAGTTGGATAAATTGGACTCCAAAGCTCATAATCTAGCTTGTTATAATCTTGCACTTGTCTGCAGTTTTCTGTGGTCTCAGGCAGAACAGTTGTCATAGCATGGATAGTAATTTTCCTGTGTTGTTCCCTATTCCATGGTGTGTTACTCCTGGAGGGTATCACTTGCCATCCAAACTTTATGGCTTCTAGCCCCCCCATAGAGCACAGCAAATCTGTCATACTGTGAATTTTGTCCACCAATATCTCCAAGCCAAGGAGATATATGTTCATACAACACAGAAACAGAACTTCTGACCCACTATAGTCATACTCACCACCAGTCCTCATCAGTACTGATCTTACACACCAGCACTTTTTCCTTGGCCTCTTATGTTTTGATCATGGGATATCTCCCGTTATTGTTCTGCATCTACCTCACTGATGGTAGCTGTAGCTGTTGGGTTGCCATGGAGAGGGCTCCTTTAAGTGTTGAAGCCCTCTTTTGCTTGCCGCATGGGGAGCTGCTGCTTGAAATTGGAAGAGCAACCATAATGACCCAGATGTGGAGGTATCCCTTGAAAATATCATGCACTTGCACTGTTGCACTCAATTTGCAAATGTGTAGAATTGAATGAGAATTGGTGTACTGCATACCTGTATTTGCACACCCCAAGAACAGATCTAATGAATTTCTATCATGTCTGTTTATATAAAAGAAAAGTGTGAAACGTTACAAGCAATGTGTCTCACAGCCTATGTCTATTATACCATGTTATGAACTCCAAATTCAACAGTGAATACTTGCAGAACTCCCAGCAAAAGGCCCAAATCATTACAAGCCGATTAATTACTGTCAACAAACCACTGTTTTTATATACAGGGATTTCCTGTTTTGACTGGTGGTATCCATATGTTTAATTTAATTTGACATAGGATACATGTTTTATGGAGACAATTGAAAAATTGATTTTTATTTGAACTTCTGTAACATGTACTATATAGAGTTCACTTCCAAAGTGCTTGTGGGAGTGAAGACAGAAAGTAATACAGAAAATCAAGCAGAAATTAAAACAGAACCAAAATATATTAACCAGCTATAATGAACCAGCTTTCACGAGAAAAGGAATGCAATTTGAAATGTTAAATCAGATTCAAAATCAGGTTTATTATCACTGACAATATCATGAAATGTTTTGTTTTGGGTTGGCAGTACTGTGCAAGACAAGTTAAATTACTATAAGTTACAATAATAAATAAACAGTGGAACAGAGAGGGAGTAAGTCATAAACACAAGAGAGTCTGCAATGCTGGAAATCCAAAGCACACACAAAATACTGGAGGAACTCAGCAGGTCAGGTGGCATCTATAGAAATCAATGGACGGTCGACATTTCAGACCAAGATCCTTCTTCAGGATTGGAAAGTAAGGAGGAATAAAGGTGGCTGAATAAAAAGGTAGGGGGATGGGAAGCAGGGCAGCTGAAAGGTGATGGGTGAAACCAAGTAGGTGGGAAAGGTAAAGGGGTGGAGAAGAAGAAATCTGATAGGAGATGAGAGTGGGCCAGAGGAGAAAGGGAAGGAGGAAACCCAGGGGAGGTGATTGGCTGGTGAGAAGAGGTAAGAGGCCTGAGTGCAGAATACAAGAAGAGAGGAGTGGGTGGGAAATATATTTTTTTCAACCAGAAGGAGAAATTGATTTTCATGTCATCAGGTTGGAGGCTACCCAGATGGAATATAAGGCATTGCTCCTCATCTTGACATAAGAGGAGTCCATGGACTGACATGTCCGAATGGGAATGGGAATTGGAATTAAAATGCTTGGCCACGGGGAAGTTCTGCTTGTGGTGGATGGAGCGGAGATGCTCAGCGAAGTGGTTCCCCAATTTATGAAAGTTGTCACTAACATAAACAGAGGAAGTTGCATCAATACCAGACATAATATGATTTTGAATTTAAGATGGTGCTACTCAAAGTGTGTGACAGCTTACTGGTGGATCAAAATGCAAAAGATTTGACTAAAGATATTACTTATAACATCTTTTCTGAGCAAGTTGCAGTGAACTATTGCTACAGACTGAGAGGAGGCAGGCAGAGGTGAGAATGGTTTGTGGTATGAGCCGTGCTGGGACTCAGAAGCATATCATGGTGTGGGTCTGGGTCCCAGAGTGACGCGCTGCCCAGTGCTTGGTCAAAGTAAACGCCAGCACAGATATTCTGGAAGCCTGGTGTTGGGAATGGAGGAGAGAGTCGGGCTGATTTCACTCACTCTCTCACAAATGTTTATTCATTTCTCAGTGGCGCTGAGGCTCTGAACTGATCTGGCTGCTGAGCATTTCTACCCTGCTGGTGTGATGAACTGGGGACTGAGGCATGGGCTTACTCCGGTTGTTATGGGAGTGGATCTGCGACTCGGTCTGGTTCGGGATGCTGTTGGCTTGCTTCTATTGCTTCCATGATTGGTGTTTTCTTTTCTCTCTCTTTCTCTGTGCAGTGATTTTTGGTTCCTTTTTTTTAAAATCGGGTTATTCGTGTTTCTTGCTGTAAATAGACACAATTCAAGGTAAATAATTTGTACATTCTTTGATAATAAATGTGCTTTGAATCTTTGAATAGGAGACATCAGCAGATTTGCAGGTGAAGTAACACACATAAAATGCTGGTGGAACGCAGCAGGCCAGGCAGCATCTATAGGAAGACACTCAGTCGAGGTTTCGGGCTAAGACCCTTCGTTAGGACTAACTGAAAGAAGAGATAGTAAGAGATTTGAAAGTGGGAGGGGGAGATCCCTCTCCACCCCACTTTCAAATCTCTTACTATCTTTTCTTTCAGATAGTCCTGCCCGAAACATTGACTGTGCTTCTTCCTATATATGCTGCCTGGCCTGCTGCATTCCACTAGCATTATGTGTGTGTTGCTTGAATTTCCAGCATCTGCAGATTTCCTCGTGTTTGCAGGTGAAATGTTGCCTCACCTGGAAGGAGTGTTTTGGGCCTTGGAAAGAGGTGAGGGAAGAAGTGTATGGGCAGGCGTAGCACATAGGCCATTTGAAGGGATAAATGTTGGGGGAGGGATTAGTGGGGAAGGACAAATTGCCAAGGGAATTGTGGACGGAGCGATCTCTGTGGAAAGTTGGGGACGGGTTAGAGGTAGAGATATGTTTAGTGGTAGGATCCCTTTGGAGATGGCGGAAGTTGCAGAGGATGACGTGTTTGATGCAGAGGCTCAAGGGGAGGTAGGTAAGGACAAGAGGACTGTTTAACACTTCATGGATTGTTCAGAAATCTGATCAGCGGAAGAGGGGAAGAAGCTGTTCCTAACTCAATGACTATGGGTCTTCAGTCTCCTGTACCTCCTCTCTGACGACAGCAATCAGAAGAGGACATGTTCCGGCTGGTGAAGGTCTTTAATGGTGGATGCCACTTTCTTGAGGCACCGTCTTTTGAAGTTGTCCTCGATGTAGGGAGGTCTGTGCCTCTGATTAAGTTGGCTCACTTTACCATTCTTTGCAGCCTCTTTTAATCCCAGCCTTTGGAGCCCCATACTAGTCAAAATGCTCCCTACCATAAATTTGCAACCCCTCCTGAAGCTCTGAATGAAATATAACTGCTGGCATGCCTTCTTCATGGTCTCATCAATATTTTGGGATCAGGATAGATCCTCTGAGATGTTGGCACCCAGGAGCCTAAAGCTGATCACCTTTTCCACCAACCCCCTCAATGAGAATTGCTTTGGGTTCTCCACAAGTTCTCTTTCCTGAAGTCCACAATCAATTCCTTCATCTTGCTGATGTTGAGTGTAAGGCTGTTGTTGTGACACCTCTCCATCAACTGATCTATCTCACCGATATTGACCGTCAGTGAGGAGGAGGTGTTATTACTGATCCGCATTGACTGTGGTCTCCCAATAAGGAAGCCAAGAATCCAGCTGCAGAGTGATGCTCAGAAGACCAGGTTTTGATGCTTGTTGATTAATACTGAAGGGATAATGGTGTTGACCGCTGAACTGTAATCAATAAACAGCAGCCTGTGCAGAGGTATTACTGTTGTTCAGGTGCTCCAAAGGCAATAGAGAGCCATTGCTGTGGTGGTGGTAGGCAAATTGCAGCAGGGTTGGGTCCATGCTCCAGTAGGAGTTAATTCTAGCCGTGACCAAATTCACAAAGCCCTTCATCACAGCATATATGTGTGCTACTGGGCAATAGTAATTGAGGCAGCTCACCCTGCTCTTCTTAAGCACTGGGATGATTGAAGCCCTTTTGAAACAGACAGGAACCTCAGACTGCAGCAGTGAGAGGTTAAACATGCCATTGAACACTCCTGCCATTTGGTTGGCACAGATTAAACCTCTCAAATCACTTCATCACAGCAGATGTCAATACTACCAAGTGATGATTGTTGAAAGTTATTTGGTTAATTGGAAACCATACGAAATTGCAGAAAATAATGCAGAATTTGACTAACCAGCAGAATTCTTTCATTGTTTTAATTATTTTTATTGGGAACCCAAGCAAATCATGGAGAACTGAAGAGTAGATGATGAACTTAAAGTTGTGTATTAACCTAGCTAATGATCTGGTGGTGTCTGTCTTAGAACTTGGCTTTAACCTCAAAAATGTATACCTCTATGCTCCTTGATTTCCATTTTGAACAGCAAATTCTGTAAGAGGATGGATTTCCATGTTTTCTATATTTTGTTTCTAATTGAACTTGTCCAATAATAAATAGTATTTGGAACATAAGAAAGCAGAAAATGAAATAATTAGCATGCCAGACCAGATTGGTGGGAAGAGAAACAGTTAATGTGTGAAAATTTGTCTTTGTTTCACTTCCAAAGTATGTGGCTTGTCCTACTGCTCAACATTTTTTGCTTTTATTTTAGATTTCAAACATCTGCAATTTTTTTCTAGAATTGTATTTGGAATATATTATATCAGCACAGTCCAATTTTTTCTTTGTAATCAGCAAATTAATTTTGACAACAAAGTAATTACCATTTAACAAATAAACTACCTCACCCTGCTTATACTGCAAAATTAGAAAACTAAATTTGTTCTGTTGGATCACAAAATTTCAATCCCACAAGTATGTTGCAGAGGAAGTTGTGAATGCTGATGATTTATAACCAGGATGATTAATTTTGTTAAAGTATTGCTTTAACACACTTTGGAAAAGTATAAATGAGACACAAAAGGTGTTAAATAGATGAGTCAGAACATCAAAATACTTTAAAGTGCTCTGAACTTTGTTCTGGTATTTCTCAGTACTGGAGGGCTTCATGCTAGGATTTTGAAAAACTGCCCTGAAGTGGAACACAAGCAAAACTATTCAAAGTTCAAAGTTTCAAGTAAATTTATTATCAAAGTACATACATATGACCATATACAACCCAGAGATTCAGTTTCTTGTGGGCATTCACAGTAAGTTCAAGAAGCACAATAGAATCAATGAAAGACTGCCCCCACCAAGATGGACAAACCATCAATGTGCAAAAGACAACAAAACATGTAAATACGAAAAGAAAAAAACAATAATAACAATAAATAAATAAGCAATCAATTTTGAGAACATGAGATGAAGAGTCCTTGAAAGTGAGTCCATAAGTTGTGGGAACATTTCAAGGATGGAGCGAGTGAATTAGTCCCACCTGATTAAAGGGCCTGATGGTTGAGGTGTGATAACTGTTCCTGAACATGACGGTGTGGGTCTGGAGGCTCCTGTACCTTCTTCCTGATGTCTGCAGCAAGAAGAGTGCGTGACCTGGGTGGTGGAGAGCTTGATGATGGATGCTGCTGTCCTGTGACAGCACTCCATGTAAATGGGAAGAACTTTACCTCTGATGGTCTGGGCTGTATCCACTACATTTTGTAAGCTTTTCCATTCAAGGGCATGTCAGGCCATGATGCAACTAGTCAATATACTTTCCACCACACATCTATAGAAGTTTGTCAGAGTTTTAGATGACGTGCTGAATCTCAGCAAACAGTACTATCAAGACAAAAAAATTTGTCTATTCTTTTGGCTCTATCACAAAAGACTCCTTACATGTTCTGGGTGACTTCATGAATATATAGATAAATAGATACTTTATTGATCCCAAAGGAAATTACAGTGTCACAGTAGCATTCGAAGTGAACAGATATAAATATTAGAAGAGCTACAAAAAAAATTAAAAATAAATTACTACAAACTGTCTACTAGGAGGGGGTCATCACTTCTCCAGCTATAGGTTCACTCATTATAGAGCTTAATGGCTGAAGGTAAGAATGACCTGATATAGCGCTCTTTGGAGCAGCACAGTTGTCTTAGTCTGTTACTAAAAGTGCTCCTCTGTTCAGCCAAGGTGGCATGCAGAAGGTGAGAAAGATTGTCCAGAATTGCCAGGATTTTCTGTAGGGTCCTTTGCTCTAACACTGGCATCAGTGTGTCCAGTTTAACTCCTATAACAGAACCAGCCTTTCTAATCAGTTTATTGAGCCGGTTGGCATCACCCATGTTGATGCCATTGCCCCGGCACAGCACCACATAGATGATTGTACAGGCAACAACAGACTTTTAGAGCATGTGAAGGGGAGACCTGCACATTCTAAAGTAGAGGCAACTCTGACCTTTCTTGTACACAGCCTCTGCGTTGGTGTTCCACTTGTCTGTTATCCAGGTGCACCCCCTAGTGCTTGGATGTCCTCACCCCATACAAGTTCTCACCATCAATAGTAACAGGGAGAAATGTTGGCTTAGTCTTCCTAAAGTCCATCACCATCTCCTTTGTCTTACTGAGCTGCAGATGATTCAAATTGCACCATTTGACAAAGTCCTCCACCAGGGCCCTGTATTTATCCTCCTGTCCTCCCTTTATACACCCAACTATTGCTAAGTCATCAGGGAATTTCTGCAGATGACATGACTCAGTGCTGTATCTAAAGTCCGAGGTATACAGGGCAAATAGGCAGGGAGCCAATGGGGCCCCAGTGCGGCTAGTAGCCATGTCTGACACACAGCTCTGACGCCGCACAAACTGTGACCTGCCAGTCAGTATTCCATTATCCAGGATAGTGTCAACCTGCATTGAATGGAGCTCTCCCCCCAGCAATGAGGGCTGTATAGTATTGAAGGCATGTGAGGAATCAAAAAAAAACCTTGATCCTCACAGTGCTGCCCTGCTTATCCAAATGGGAGTAGGCCCTGTTCAGCAGGAAGATGACAGCATCATCGACTCCATTGTGCTCCTGGTAGGCAGACTGTAGGGTATCAAGGGCTGAATGAATCGCAGTTGAAGATATTCAATACAAATTCCATTCATGCCACTAAAACTATTTGCATTTTATATTGATGGCATTTGTAACGAGCAATTTTGCTGACTAACTGCATAGTAATTCAATGGGATTTACAGTCAATGCTTTCTGTTTATGCTGCCAAAATGCACCAAGTGGAAAATATGCTGAACATTAATAACACTTCAGCTGAACAAATGGGCAATATGAAAATTGATAGAGGGTGTAGATTGTGAACAAGAGCACCGATTTAATACCATACTAATTGACAATTTTTATTTATGCTTTTAATAGCAGGCTTGTGGAAAGTGGTACCACTATACATGCATTTTAGGTATCAGGAATTCAACAAGAAGCACTGATACTTGTTGCACTCCTGGTATCTATAATGTATAGCAGTAGAAGAAGGATCATTTACATCAATGAAGAGGCTATTCAAAGTTCAAAGTAAGTTCTATTGTCAAAGTACATATATGTCTCCACATACCATCCTGAGAGTTATTTTCCTGTGGATATACTCAGCAAATTTATAAATAGTAACTATAACAGGATCAATGAGCGATCAACCAGGGTGCAGAAGACAACCAACTGTGCAAATGCAAATATAAATAAATAGCACTAAATAATGTGAAGATGAGATAATGAGATAAAGAGTCCCTGAAAGTGAAATTATTGGTCATGCCAACATTTCAATGATGGGGCAAGTGAAGTTGAATGTAGTTTCAAAGATTCAAAGATTGGAAGTATATTTATTATCAAGGTATGTTTGCAGTTTACAACTCTGAAATTCATCTTCCCCACTGACAGTCACGAAACAAATAAGAACCGTGGAACCAACCCATTCAAAGAAAAACATCAAACATCAAACCCACTTCCTCCCCACATGCAAAAAATATTGCATAAACAGCAACCAAAAAAAGCAAAAACACAGAATATAAAACACTAAATCAAAAGGCATATTTAGTTCAAGAGCTTGACGGTTGAGATGTAGTAACTGATCTTGAACCTGATGGTGCAAGTCCAGAGGTTCCTGTACCTTCTACCTGATGTCAGCAGCTGTTTCCTACGTCAGTGTTTCATGGAAATGTGCTCATGTGTTGGGGCTTGCTTCACCCGTGATGTACTGGGCTGAATCCACTACTGTTGGTAGGATTTTCTCTTCAAAGGCAATGGTGTTTCCATACCAGGCTGTGAGGCAGTCATTCAATATATTCTCCACTACAATCAAAGAATGATTATAGGTACATCTACTTCATTTATGTAAACCTTAAACAATATTTATCACGAAGGGTAACAATACTTGGTTGACTGTATACTAATGAAACTCTGCTGCTTATGTTTAAAATACTTAAATTTATTAATCCTGTAATAGATCACTTACAGGATCGATATAGTTGACTAACATTGTAGCCAATCAAACAGCAGCTACAATTTGAAGTGTTCCAATAAACCATTGTTTTTTTTTTAAATTACAAATCAATTAATCTTTGAGTAAATATTCTCTTTAAACTGGTGCTCTTATTCACAGGCTCCATGATCACTCATACGCATTTCTGGATACGAATTGTTATCGCTGGTGTTCTAAGATGAACACTTTTTACATTGTATTAAGTTCTTTGCCTGGTGTTTTAACAAAGGTTCAAACCTGCATATGGTAAGGGCTTTAATCCTCCTGCATTAGTGTAGGGAGAAGACCTCAATGGAAATATTAGTCGTTTGTATGATGATCATCAAACAGTAATGTTCAGGTTTATGAAGAAGATATGAAAGCTAGAAAAAAAATTACAGAGCATAAAAACACACCTTGGCATTTTGCTTCAGCAAGATTGCTATGACATTGGTCCTGAGAAAGGTCTGTATTGCACCTTTCACAATGATTAAAACAATGTGCAGATAGAATTGGCATTCTTGAGCCTCACATGTGTACTGCATGCAAGCTGCTTAATGTCTTATTTTCATGATATTCTGAATTGTTTGGGGGGGGGGGATTGAAAGGAAGAGCAGAGAGTGGGAAAGAAAAATAATGGAAGTTGGAGAGATTTGTTTGCAGGAACAACGTCGTAGTTGGGAGAGTTTGACAAGAGAGGGAAGTGGATCAGGGTTATGTGGGGAGCAGATTGTAGCTGTGATTGCATTACCAGCTGTGATTATCTGGGAATAATTAGGGAGAATATGGGAATGTTGGGAAAGATTGCAGAGGGGAGGTAACGATTTCAGACCGACAGGCGAGAAGGTCACGGGGGAAGGAAATTGAGATGCTTTGGCCGGTGAGGAAGATGAGGAGAATGAATGGTGGAAAATTGTGAGAAGCAGAAAGGATATTGGAAGGCCAGTAGCAGAGGATTCTGTATTTCCTGCCCAATGGTAGTAGTGAGAAGAGGGCATGGACTGGATGGTGGGGGTCTTTGATGCTGTTTTCCTGTGACAGTACTCTATGTAATTGTATTCAATAGTGGTGGGGTGGGCTTTGCCTATGAGAGTCTGGGCTGTATCTACCATGTTAGTGTTAGGTTTTTCTGTTCCTGAGTATTGGTATTACCATACCAGGCCATGATGCAGCCAATTCGGATACTCTCCTCTGTACATCTACAGAAGTTATGCACTTAGGCTTCTCCATCATTAGCAAATCCCACCCACAAAACCACTAGTTAGGGCAAGGACAGCAGTTAAATGGGAACACCCTTCCTTGTCAGTTCTAAGTTTCGATGATCTCAGAAGCCATGGTACTCATGAATTCAGGGACCCATGTCTTAACCTCTGAAATCTCCTCCTTAAATCTCTCTGCATATTGACCTCCTTCTCCTCCTTTCAGGATGTTCCTTAAACTATGCTTCTTTGAGCTCTGATCCTCAGGGTTGGAATGTCCTGATATAGCTCAATGCCAAATTGTGTTGATTAAGAGTATAGCAGAGTGCCAAGTAGATGTCAAACTTCAAGTTGATGTTCTTGATCAACATGGCACTGGGTTTTGGGGTGAGGCTGGTGAGTATCTGAATAGATTAAAAGTTAGATGGGTTAATATTGTGCAAGTTCTGTGTGCAATATTTGCATGATTTATATATTGTACAAGAAGAAGATCTAAAACTATATTTGCCTCTGTTTGATTTTGTTTTGTTCTTTTAGAGTGCAACATTAAAAAATCTCTCAATTTCACTGATAAATCTCTGACTCGTAAAGGTCGTGTAAAAATAAATGCAAATACCATAGTAATACATTTGTTTAAAATACTGTTATTAGTAACACCAGGGAGTCATAAGCTCTGAAAGTTAACTATGAGACCATAGATAGAGGAACTGAATTAGGCCATTTGTTCTATCAAGTCTGCTCTGCCATTTCATCATGGCTGATCCAATTTTCCACTCAGCAACAATCTCCTTCCTTCTCCCCGTATCCCTCCATGCACTGATCAATCAAGAATCTATCAACATCTGCCTAAAATATACATAAAGACTTGGCCTTCACAGCTGCCCGTGGCAAAGAATTCCACAGATTCTGCACTCTCTGGCTAAAGAAATTCCTCATCATCTCCATTCTAAAAGGACGTATCTCTGAGGCTGTGACCTCTGGTCTTAGACACCACCACCACAGGAAATATCCTCTCCATATCCACTCTATTTGATTCCTTTCATCATTCAATAGGTTTCAATGAGGTCACCTGTGATTCTTCTGAATTGTAGTGAATTCAGGCCCAGAGCAATCATTTTGACGAACCTCCTTTCAACCCTCTCCAGTTTCAGCACACCCTGTCTAAGATAAGGTGTACAAACCTGCTCACAATACTACAAGTGAGGCCTCACCAGTGCTTTATAAAGTTTCAACATTACATACCCACTTTTATATTCTAGTCCTATTGAAATGAATGCTAACGTTGCATTTACCTTCCTCACCACAGAGTCAACCTGCAAATTACCCTTTAGGGAATCCTGCACAGGAATTCCCAAGCCCCTTTGCATCTCAGGTTTTTATATCTTCTTTCCATTTAGAAAATAGTCAACCCTTTCACTTCTACCAAAGTGGAAGGCCATAGAATTCCCAACACTGTATTCTATCAGCCATTTCTTTGCCCATTATCCTAATCTGACTATGTCTTCTGTAGCCCCTCTACTTCTTCAAACCTCCTACACCTCCAGCTATCTTCATATCATCTACAAATGTTTCAACAGCCACCAATTCCAACATCCAAATCATTGACACATAACATAAAAAGAAGTGGTCCCAACATGGACCCTTGAGGAATGCCACTAGTCACCAACAACCAGCCAGAAGGGCTTCCTTTATTCCCACACTTTGCCTCCTCTCAATCAGCTATTGCTTTACCTATACTAGAATCTTTCCTGTAATACCATGGATTGTAGCTTATTAAGCAGCCTCATGTGTCTCGTTTGTCTATCCTGCTGGTAATTTCTTCAAAGAATTCCAACAGATCAGTCAGGCAAGATTTTCCCTTGAAGAAACCATGCTGACAATGGCCTATTTTATCATGTGCTTCCAAGTACCCAGAGAACTCATCCTTAATAATTGTCTCCAACATCCTCCCAACCACTGTGGTCAGACTATAGTTTTCATTCTTCTGCCTCTCTCCTTCTTTAAGTGTGGATTACATTTGCAATTTTCCAGTCTTCTGAAACCATTCCAAAATCTTGTGATTCTTGAAAGATCATTACTAACCCCTCTAGCCACCTCTTTCAGAACTCTGGGATTCACACCATCTGGTCCAGGTAACTTATCTACCTTCAGACCATTTAGTTTCCCAAGAACTTTCTCTCCAGTTATCGTTACGTCACACACATCATGCCCCCTGACACCTGGCACTTCCACCATACTGCTAGCGTCCTTCAGTGAAGAAGGATGCAAAATACTTATTCAGTTCATCTGCTATTTCATTGTCCCCCAATACTACTTCTCCAGCATAGTTTTCCAGCAGTCCGATATCCATTCTCACCTCTCTTTTACACTTTCTGTACATGAAGAAACTTCTGGTATCCTCATTAATACTTTAATTTGCATTCCATCTTTGCCTTCTTAATGACTTATTTAGTTGGTTTTTGAAAGCTTCCCAATCCTCTAACTTCCCACTAATCTTCACTCTATTATATTATAAAATCTATTGGATTTTATGTTGACTTTGATTTTTTTTGTTAGCCATGGTTGTGTATTCTTTCCTTTAGAATACCTCTTCCTCTTTGGGATGTATATATCCTGTGCCTTCTGAATTGCTTCCAGAAATTCCGGCCATTGCTGCTCTGCCGTCATCCCTGCCAGTGATCTTTTCCAATCAATTCTGGCCAGCTTCTCTCTCAGGCCTCTTTACTCCACTGTAATACTGGTACATATGACTTTAGCTCCTTCTTCTCAAATTTCAAGGTGCATTCTATCATATTAGGATTACTACCCCTAAGGGTTCTTTTACCTTAAGCTCTCTAATCAACTTTGGCTCATTGCACAACACACAATCCAGAATAGTTGATCTTCTAGTGGGCTCAACCATGAGCTGCTCTAAAAAGTCACCTGGTTGGCACTCTAGAAATTCCCTGTCCTGTTATCCAGCACCAATTTGATTTTCCCAATCTAGCTGCATATTGAAGTCCCCCATGTAACATTGCCCTTTTGACATGCATTTTCGATGTCCATTGCAATTTGTAGGCAACATCCTTACTACTGTTTGGGTTTTTGCATTTAACTCCCATCAGGTACTTTTTACCCTTGCAGTTCTTTAGCTCTGTCCACAATGATTCAACACCTTCCGACCCTATGTCTCCTCTTTCTTGTGACTTGATTTCATTTTTTACCAACAGAGCAAAGTTGCTCCATCTGTGTTCCTGCCTATCCTTTCGATACAATGTGTATCCTTGGACATTAGGCTCCCAGCTATAACCTTTAAGCCATGATTCAGTGATGCCTACAACAGCATATCTGCCAATCTACAAATATGTGGCAAATCATTTACCGGATTCTGTATACTGTGCACAGTCAGATACAACACCATCAGTCCTGTGTTCACCCTTTCCGATTTTGTTACACCATGCTTAACCTTATGATTCCTAACTTTGTCTGAGGTTTTACCAACATCTGCCTCCACAACCTCTCCACTATCTGTTCTGGCACTCTAGTTCCCATCCCCCTGCAACTTTAGTTGAACCCCACCACACAGCATTAGCAAACATTCCCACTAGGATATCAATCCCCCTCCACCTCAGGTGCAAACCCTCCCTTCTGTACAGGTCTCACCTTCCCTGGAAGAGAGCCCAATGATCCAAAAATCTTATGCCCTCCCTCCTACACCAATTCCTTTCCAACATTTTAAACTGTATAATCTTCCTAGTTCTATCCTCACTAGCAGGTGGCATGGGTAGCAATCCTGATATCACAACCCTGGAGATCCTACCCTTTAACTTAGCACCTAACTACCTGAACTCCCTGTGCAGAACCTCATCACTCATCCTACCTGAGACATTAGTACCTACATGGACCACGACTTCTAGCTGTTCATCCTCACACTTAAGAATGCTGAGAGCTCAGTCCAAGATATCCCAGACCCTGGCATATGGGAGGCAACATACCATCTAGGAATCTCGTTCTTGCCCTCAGAATCTGCTGTCCACTCCCCTAACTAATGAATCCCCTACCACCACAGCAAGCCTCTTCTTCCCCCGTCCTGTCTGAGTCAAAGAAGCAGACTCAGTGCCAAAGACCCGAGCATTGTGACTTTCCTCTGTTAGGTCATATCTCCCCCCCCCCCCCCCCCAACCCCCGACAGTATCCAAAGCGATATACATGTTGTTGAGGGGATTGGCCTCAGGCACAACCTGCACTTGCTCCTTAACTCCTTTCCCCTTCCTCACTGTTTCCTGTGTCCTGCACCTTGGGTGTAACTACCTCTCTATATGGCCTATCCTTCTCCCCTTCAACCTACCAAATGATTCAGAGTTCATCCAGTTCCAGCTGCAGCTCCTTAAAGCAGTTTGTTAGAAGCTGCAGTTGGATGCACTTCTCACAGTAGCAGTGGTCAGGGATACTGGAGGTCTCCCTGTCTTCCCACATCCCACAAGAGGAGCATTGCACTATCCTGCCTGTCATCTCTACCTGGCTGAGCAGATATGAAGAAGAGAAGGAAAAATCTGAGCTTTTCCTGAGAGAAACCTCTCTTGGATGAAGCCTCAAAGAGCTAAAGCCTTAAGATCACTACTCTGACTACGTCCACTCAGATGATGGCCTCCGCGCTCTGTTTTCCATATCAGGAGTGTGGTCTGAAAATCATACCAGAATTATAATATATTTAAACTAATTGATAATTGAAAGAAATAAATCCCCATTTATTTTAAGTCGATATCCTGATTATATGAGGATGATGTAGCCAAGGATTGAATGTTTGTGAAAGAAATTATTTAAAGGCAGAATCTATTTGCTTTGTGTAACAAAGGAGCTGATATTAAAAATTATTGCTTATGTTATTAAAGAATGATTGTGAACATTTAATTTCAATACAGTTTGAACAAAGATGCCTACAAGCATTTTTTTTAACAGGAAGTTGAATTTAAATTATCTCTATTGCCCTACATGCAGTAATATTAACATCATTCAGGAAAAAGAAGTTCTTAAGAAGTGCATGAGAAAGATTCTTCACAGGACAGAATTTTTTTTTAAAAAAATAAAACAATCCTTTTTAGTTTAATTTCCTTCATTTTCTGCAAGTCGCTGCATTACACTCGATGCCGTCGGTAGAACTCTCACATCTTAGGGAAACAGCTGCTGTAACATTCACTCAAGCAGTGACGACAGAGTTCAATTCTGTTTAAATTTGCTCAGTGGCAGAGGAGAATCAAGACACCATATGATCATCCCCTGCTTCTACTTCTAATGTTCTTATGGACTGAACAATAATTACGTAAGGAAACACTGAAGCAGATCTTTAATTTGGCAATCGCCTGAAATACTCCCATCCGCACTGGTTATGAACAACTACCTGGCTTTTTCTACTGCTTGCCACTCCACCCACACCAGCAGCCCAGCCTAACAGTGCTGAGACTGATGCTCTATTGCCATTCTAAGTCAGACCAGTCACTTTGATTGTGTTCTAAAACACTGCAAGCTCTGCTTTTGCAAAAAACTTCAGCTTTTATTAAAATGAGAACAGGAGTAAGCTGTTCAGCCTCTCAGTCCTGCTTTGCCATTCAATTAGATCATGCTTAATTTGCAGTAACTCTATTTAACCATCTTAAGTCATCAACCCACAGATATGACTCAGGTAAATCCACCAGTTTCAGTCCTAAAAATTTCATTTACATCTGTGATCATTGATTTCACGTAGATATTGGATCTGTGCATAGAAAATAGACATGGTAAGCTAAATGAATCATCAAACCTGCCCAACTATTCGATAATATTAAATTCCACTTTCGTGCCTGATTCCACTGTCCTTTGGTTCCCTTCCCCATTGTACATAAACTATCTTAGCACCCTTTGAGCATCCCTGTGAACCGAGGGAGTGTGGCTGTTTCTTTTAATTGGAGTTACCTGAACGATTGTGTTTGATTTGATTTTAAAATTCAGGTCATGAATGCTTTCAGGTTTCAACAAAGAGATGCAGCAGCATGTAATTCCCTCAGTGATGTACGCGTCCTGTGACACGATGGCATAAAAATCTGTATTTAATAATGTACTGAAATGAATGTTCTGACCAAGGAAAAGGATAAGTGAGCAATCATAAAGTACATGACAAGCATACAAGCCAATTTGATGATGGCAATAGAAATTCAGACAGGGAGGAAGGAGGGCTCAGAATAATGTCTGATGCTTTAAATTGATGAATAAATATTAAAATGTAACCAAATAGGATTTTATTGGAACAACTGTTCCTAAGTAGCAATTATGAGCACTGAAACACTGAAACGAAAACACTGAACGTCCTGCTAGAGAAATCTTTCAGAAAATTACTGCCAGCAAAGGCTCAGACTATCTCTCCCCTTATCTCCTGCTCACACCCAGTGCCTCCATTCCTCACAGCCTTCCGTCATCCTGCTCCTTCCTCTTCTTCCACTGTCGTTGCTCCACACCTTCTTTTCACCCCTTCACACTGGCTATAGGCTCTCTGACTTGCAATTCTGATGAAGGTTCTGCAACTGTAAATAAGCTTGAAAGAATACAAAGAAAATTTACAAGGATGTTGCTGGTCTGAAAGACCTGACCAATAAGGAAAGATTGAACAGGTTAGGACTTTATTACTTGGAACAAAGATTGAGAGGAAATTTGATAGAGGTATACAAAATTATGAGAGATATAGATCGGGTAAATGCAGGCAGGCTTTTTTCCCATTGAGGTTAGGTGAGACTGCAACTCGAGGGCATGGGTTAAGGGTGAAAGGTGAAAAGTTTAAGGGGAACATAAGGGGAAACCTCTTCGCTCAGATGGTCATGAGAAAGTGGAATGAGCTGCCAGCACATGCGAGTTCAATTCCAACATTTAAAGATAAGTTTGGATAGGCGCATGGATGGTAGGGCTATGGTCCCGGAGCAGATTGATGGGAGTAGGCAGTTTAAATGGTTCAGTAGGGATTAGGTGGGCCGAAGGGCCTGTTTCTGTGCTGTACTTTTCCATGACTCTGACTGAAATGTCAACTGTTCATCTCCCTACACAGATGCTGCCTGATCTCCCGCATTCCTCTAGCAGCTTACTCATTGTTCCACGTTCCAGCATCTGCAATTTGTTGTGTCTCAAGCTGTTACTGCCTGGATTGTCATTTCCTATACAACACCAAGGTGCCACTGACAAGCCTAAGGTTTATTGCTTGCCTCTGTGCCTTTTGAACTCCCTCATGCTGCTTGGTGGAGCTGTACCCACTGTATACTTTAGGATGTTGACCCACGGCCGGTGATGTTTAACGATTTCTGGAAAATGTACAGCCTGAAAGGGAAGTTGTCAAAGATGGTGTACAACATGAATTTGAGCACGATCCTTGCAGAGTTACCACAGCATGGCTTTGGTGCCTGTGACAGCGTGAGTGAACAGCAGAGGAGCTGATCTAATGGCCAGCTTTATCCTTTCGAGCTTCTTCACTCAGATGGAGGTCCACTCACTGAGGGAAGTTAAGAGCTTTCTATCACTTGTGGTTCTTGATTATAACCTACGTTTCGATGACAAACTTTGCCATCTTCTTCAGGGATGATGCCTGGGTTTAGTCCTGTGGTACTTATACCCCCGTAGTCCATCCCTCCTGACTAGAAGTATCTTGTTTACTGCAAGTAGCCTTGGTTTGCTCTTGCAGAAAGAGCACCTACAGGTTGCGATTACCAGCGTCCTCTTGGAATGTTTGTAGTAGGTGACTAGGGAGAGTTGTGTTATGGAATCTGAAAAGGAGAAAGGTTAACATTGGATATAGCCTTGTGTGGCATGCTACAAAAGTGGTCACCAACAAAACACATCCCTTCCACATGAGGTGCAGTTGTAGGAAAGCAGCATGCATCATCAGGGACCCCTGAAGAGGTCTTCATCGTCCTTGTCTGTCATGTCAAGACTGCAGGAAACTGTGGACATTAAGGAGACGTTCCGGACGTGGACAAGCAAGCTCCATGTCAAAGTAAAGCTGAGGGTGGATTCGAATGGCTCTATCATCAGTCTTCACCATCAGAATGAACCGTTGTTACATGGTGTATGCAGGTCAACCCAGGCTATGCTGACACTGTAACACATCAGGACATGTCACAGCCCAATGCAATGCAGTGAATGGCAAAAACTGCAATCAGGAAGGCCACCAGACAAAGGAGAGTAAATGCTACAAACTCTGGAGAGGCTGGTCACCGCTACAAAACCTGCCCAACACTTGCCAGCTCCTGCGTGTAGGCAACAAGAAGGGGAGCTGGCACCAATAGTGCCCAAGCAAATACCAATGTGCCCACCACCAGTGCAGAGGGCACAGTCAGCACTGAAATATAGACTGTGACTGAGGGAAGGTGAATTACCTCGAGTTCCCACATCCTCCTCATTGCCTGAAAATTCCAGGACCCTCCACGAGCCGAGAGGAAGGCAGAGGGACAAGAAGAAGAATGGCAGGTGTGAAGAGAAAGAAGTCTTAGATGACAACAGGCTGAGGAAAATAAAAGGAATGGGAAGAAAAGTTTAGGGCAGCAAACAGACACTGGAATCTCTCATCCGATGATGAAAGGAGTGTGGGAAAACAAGAACCCCAGAAGATGGATCCTCAAATAGGAGAGGAAAAGGTAGAAAGGAAAGTATGGATTTGGAAGTTCAGCTGACCAATCCCCAGCTCAGGGATACTGGGACAGCAGAGGCCATTAGTCCACAGCTCTTGGAGACTGGGAGCAGCAAGTCAATACTGGCTCCAGACAACCAGGAGTTGCACTGAGACCTCTGCCCCCAGATTCTGGAAACTGGGAGTTGTACAGAGACCTCTGCCCCCAGATTCTGGAAACTGGGAGTTGTACAGAGACCTCTGGCCCCAGGCTCCAGGAGACCGAAAGCATCACCCCCACCCCCCACCCAGGTCCGGGAGTCCAGGAGCAGGCCAGCGTCCAGTGCACCCCAGCTCTTAGAGGGGGTGGGTTTTGTTCGACCGGTGAAAATGTTAGAGGAGAACCAGTGACCAACCTCCCTGCAGTCACACCAGCAGCATCACCACACCTGGGGGAGGATTATTGTTAGGTGTGTATCAAAACACTGAAACATTCCGATCAGAATGACATTTGTATCATATCTAATCAACGAGAATGGTAATGGGCAGCCCATTAACATCGCCATGATTCCAACACCAAAATACTATCATAGCAAGCCTGCAATACATTAACCCTAATGGTACCTCTTTGGAATGTGGGAGGAGACTGGAGCACCTTGTGGGAAATCTACAGAATAATGGGGAGAACGTCCAAAGTCCTCACTGACAGCAGCAGGAATCGAACCTAAATTGGTAATTGTTAGCTCTGATAATTGCATTACACCAACAGCTACACTACTGTGTCACCCACCTACGCTACAGTCCCACCCACTAGGCACTGCAATCCCATTTGAAACATCCATATTCTCCTTTTTTTTTATGTAGTTATCTGTTCAAATGCTTGTTAAATGTTGTAACAGTATCTACCTCCCCTGCCTCCTCAGAGAGCTCATTCCAAATATTTCTGTCCACTGTAAGAAAAAATTTACCCCTCAGATCTTTAAATTTCTCCCCTTTCTTTTAAACCTGTGCCCTCTATTGGAAAAAGATTCTATCAATCATACCGATGCCTTCATGATTTTATGAAGCTTTATGAGGTTAGCACTCAGCCTCCAGTGAGAATAAACTCATTCAAGCCAACCTCTGCTTATAATCACAGCCCTCCATTCTAGACCATGTTCTGGTGTATCTCTCTATTTCTACCACACCCTTCCCATATTCTGGTGATCAGAACTGTCCAAATGTGCTGCAGCCAATGGTTGTACAAATGCGATATGAAATCTCAATTCTTATGCTCAATGCCTTGGCCTGTGAAGGTAAGCATAGGCCTTACTTCTTTATCCTATCCACCTCTGTTGCATTTTTCAGAGGTATGGATTTTCACCCCATCAGTGGTGCATCAATCTGCCATTTGCTCCATGTCCTTCCAGAATTTAACCTTCTCATACATCTGCCACCACTTCACCTAAACTTTCAACTGATCTACTTTGTGTTGTATTTTTAAATGATCTTCATTATCAATGACTCCAGGAATTTTGTGTCGTCTGTAAACTTACCAATCATATCCCCTCATCTTTTTAACCATATAACTTACATACACAAAAGAAGTCCCAGAACTGATCTCACACCACTTGTTACAGATTTCCAGTTAGAGGATCACTCATCCTCCACTACCGTCTCTCTGTCAGCTAGCCTATTTTGGATCCAGCCACCAACATGCCTTGGATCTGTTACACGAGCGTGGCAGTGGACAAACCCAAGTGCAGAACACGGGCATGGAGGCAGAGTTGGGAGGCGTTATTAACATAGTGAGTGTGGAGTCAGTATCCAAGAGCGATGCTTGACCTAGAACTGGTAGTCCTAAGAACCATGAAATGAGGTTACTCACACCAGAGTCAACCAACGAACTGGCAGCTCCTTGTTATGATCACAGGGTTTTTATACTCCATTTGCTGATGGAAAGCAGGTGTTTGTAGTTAGTGGAACCTCACATGATTGGGAACTATACGAGGTGATTGAGGCTCAATTCCTGAGGTAAATAGCCAGGTGGGCAATTGCCAGAAGGGACCATGACAGTACCACTCCCCCAATGGGTGCCTCCTGGCGATCCTCCAGGACGGTCTGGATGGTCCCAATGAAAATCCTGGATGAGGGAAAGATCTAAGATGAAGGAGCAGGGGACCCAGGAACGCTCTTCCGGACCATACCCTGCCTAGTCTACCAGGTATTGGAGACCCCTGCCCCTACGGCACACATCCAGTAGTCTTTGGACAGTGTATGCTGGATGGTTGTCGATGATACAGACAGGTGATGGAGTCTCAGCTGGGGACACAAGGGGATGACAGAGACTGGCTTTAACTGGGAAACATGGAAAGTCGGGTGGATGTGGATGGATCTTGGCAATTTTAGGCAGACCGCTGCGGGATTGATAACACTTTCGACCTTGAATGATCCCAGGAAGCGAGGGGCGAGTTTCCTATGCTCGTTGTTCAGCAGAATGTCCTTGGATGAAAGCCACACCATCTGCCCCGGTTGGTACTCAAGCGCCGGAGTCTGGTGTCAGTCGGCCGTCTTCTTGTTGCGTTTTGCTGATCCGAGTAGTGCTGTGAGTGTCTCCTCCCAGACCTTAAGGCACCGATCGATATGGTCCTGAACCGATGGTACCGCAATCTCCTCTTCCTGCGCGGGGAACAGCGGGGGTTGGTACCCCAGGGAGCACTTGAATGGAGACCTTCCAATGGCAGAGCTCACCAGTGAGTTGTGGGCGTACTCAACCCACGGGAGGTGGTCGCTCCAGGTTGACGGGTTGTTTGCCGTTACACAACGTAGCATCGCCTCCAGGTCTTGGTTGACCCGTTCCACTTGCCCATTCGTCTGGGGGTGGAAGCCAGATGACAGGCTGACCGATGCACCTAAGGCTTGACAGAAGACCTTCCAAACCTGTGAGACAAACCGGGGACCGTGATCGGGGACGATGTCTGGGGGGATTCCATGGAGGCGGAAGATGTGGTGGATGAGATCTGCAGTTTCTTGAGAGGAAGGGAGTTTAGGGAGGGCTACGAAGTGCACCGCCTTGGAGAACCAGTCTACCATGGTGAGTACGGTGGTGCTCCCATGTGAAGGGGGTAGACCAGTGACGAAGTCTATGGTGATGTGCGACCAGGGATGACCAGGGACAGGTAGAGGACGAAGTAAACCCACAGGTAGCCAATGAGAGGTTTTTCCCCGGGCACAGATGGAACATGCCGAGATGTAGGAACAAGTATCCGCCTCTATGGATGGCCACCAAAAGTGTTTTTTCAGGATTGCTAGGGTCCAATCACTCCCGGGGTGGCAGGCGAACTGAGACATGTACGCCCATTGGACAACCTGTGGCCTAACGGAAACTGGCATATACAGGCGATCGCTGGGTCCATTGCCAGGGTTGGGGTCATCCCGTTGGGCTTCTTTTACTTTGGACTCAATCTCCCAAGTGAGGGTGACAACCACGCAGGATGGTGGGAGGACAGTCCCTGGGCTAGAAGTGTCCTCCTTGGAGTTGTATTGGTGGGAGAGCGTGTCCGGCTTCCCGTTCTTGGACCCTGGATGGTATGTGAGGGAAAACGTGAATCATCCGAAAAATAACACCCAACGGGCCTGGCAGGAATTCAAATGTTTGGCAGTCTGAATATACCCCAGGCTTTTATGATCAGTCCATACCACAAACAGTTGTTCTGCCCCCTCCAGCCAGTGCCTTCATTCTTCCAATGCTAGTTTCACCACCAGGAGTTCCAGATTCCCCACGTTCTAGTTCCATTCTGCAGGGGACAGTCAGCAAGAATAGAAGACTCAGGGGTGAAACATTTCATCTGAACTTGATTGTTGGGACAGGACTGCTCCTACCAGGAGTCAGACGCATCCACCTCAGCAATGAATTGACGGGCTGGGTCCAGATGGATCTGTCATGGTCCAGATCGGTTCCCCTTTAAATTTAGTTAGGTTGCGATCCAGACCATTGACGCCTTATTCCCTTTTAATTTCATTTCACGCATCCTTTGAGCTTGGCAATCAAGGTCATCTACCCTCGACCCGAACCGGCAGCTTATAAGCCCCTGGCTTTAGCCGTTCGGGGCGAGAGTGTTAAAGAAGCCTTCGCAAGTCGCCACCGCTACAACAAGCCAAGACTGATCCAGCCCACATCAGAGTACCAGCAATTCGCCTTCCGTCGCCAGAGTGGGTCCGAGCAACGTCAATCTACCAGGGGTGAGTGGAAGGCAGAGTCCTGACTCGATGTTCATGCCCCTTGTCCGTGTCTACCCCTCGAAGAGTCCCGGCTCGATGCCTGATCTGAAGGAGGAGTCCTGGTTCAAGATTCCTTGTCCTGTGTTTTGGTGTCCACATTTCTGGCTGCAGCGATCCATGGTATCCAAGGGTCTGGCGGCGGTGAATCAAAGTCCCAGTCTCCAAGTCCAAGGGCCATGGCGGTCCCAGTCCCCAGGGTCCCAGTCATGGCCGCGGCTGTCCATGCTCCCCCTGTCCAAGTCCAGGGTCCGCGGCTCTCCATGTTCCCACTGCCTGAGTCCAAGGTCCGCGGCTGTCCATGTTCCCACTGTCCAAGTCCAAGGTCCGCGGCTGTCCATGCTCCCCCCGTCCGAGTCCAAGGTCCGCGGCTCTCCATGCTCCCACTGTCTGAGTCCAAGGTCCGCGGCTGTCCATGCTCCCCTCGTCCGAGTCCAAGGTCCGTGGCTGTCCATGCTCCCCCTGTCCGAGTCCAAGGTCCGCGGCTGTCCATGCTCCCACTGTCTGAGTCCAAGGTCCGCGGCTGTCCATGCTCCCACTGTCTGAGTCCAAGGTCCGCGGCTGTCCATGCTCCCACTGCCTGAGTCCAAGGTCCGCGGCTGTCCATGTTCCCACTGTCCAAGTCCAAGGACTGCGGCTGTCCATGTTCCCCCCGTCCGAGTCCAAGGTCTGTGGCTGTCCATGCTCCCACTGTCTGAGTCCAAGGTCCGCGGCTGTCCATGCTCCTCCGTCCAAGTCCAAGGTCCGCGGCTGTCCGTGTTCCCACCGTCCGAGTCCAAGGTCCGCGGCTGTCCATGTTCCCACCGTCCAAGTCCAAGGTCCGCGGCTGTCTATGTTCCCACTGTCCAAGTCCAAGGTCCGCGGCTGTCCATGCTCCTCTGTCCAAGTCCAAGGTCCGCGGCTGTCCATGCTCCTCCGTCCAAGTCCAAGGTCCGCGGCTGTCCATGCTCCTCCGTCCAAGTCCAAGGTCCGCGGCTGTCCATGCTCCCCCCGTCCGAGTCCAAGGTCCGCGGCTGTCCATGTTCCCCCCGTCCGAGTCCAAGGTCCGCGGCTGTCCATGCTCCCCCCGTCTGAGTCCAAGGTCCGCGGCTGTCCATGCTCCTCCATCCAAGTCCAAGGTCCACGGCTGTCCATGCTCCTCCGTCCAAGTCCAAGGTCCGCGGCTGTCCATGTTCCCACCGTCCGAGTCCAAGGTCCGCGGCTGTCCATGCTCCCACTGTCCGAGTCCAAGGTCCACGGCTGTCCATGCTCCCCCGTCCAAGTCCAAGATCCGCGGCTGTCCATGCTCCCCCGTCCAAGTCCAAGGTCTACGGAGATCCAAGTCCCTAGTCCCCTAGTCCAAGGTTCTTGTTTCTCTTTGTCTTCGATTTCCCGATCTTCTGTGTAGCGAGTAATAAACGTTATTTTATTGTACCTAAGAAAGACGTGTTTGTGTCCGGCGTGTGAGTCCTCTTCCAGCACCCTTGTCCCCACCTCTTGACAGGATCAGCATGGGAGCGGTGGTGAAACGCCTCTTCAGGTCAGTGAATGCCGAGTCAGCTTCAGAGTCCCAGCAGAAGGGGGTAGTAGGCGAGGTAAGCCAGGTAAGGGGGGGCTGCCACTCGACTGTAGTCTCTGATAAATTGGTGGTAGAAGTTTGCAAATCCCAGGAATCGTTGAAGTTGTTTGTGCATCATGGCCCTAGGCCATTGTTACACTACCCGGATCTTCTCAGGGTCTGCTCTCACCTGCCCACTCTCGATGATATAACCTAGGAAGCTGACCGAAGGAACGTGGAACTCACATTTCTCCGCCTTCACAAATAATTGGTTTTCCAACAGTCTCTGGAGGACTTGACGGACATGGCGAACGTGTTCTTGGGGGGTGTTGGAAAATATCAGGATATCATCAAGGTAAACAAATACAAACCAATTAATAAAGTCCCTCAGTACGTCATTGATGAGGGCTTGAAAAACGGTGGGAGCATTGGTGAGGCCAAACAGCATGACCAAATATTCAAAGTGGCCCAGAGGTGTATTAAAGACCGTCTTCCACTCGTCCCCCTCTCTCACCCTGACTAGATGGTATACATTTTGAAGGTCCAGCTTTGAGAAAATGGTGGCTCCATGCAGTGGTTCAAAAGCCAAACAAATGAGGGGTAAAGGGTACTTGTACTTAACTGTTATACATTTTAGGCCTCTGTAATCAATACAAGGATGAAGTAACTCATCCTTCTTTTCTATAAAGAAGAAACCAGCGCCTACCGGGGAAGATGTAGGTCTGATAATGCCCGCCGTGAGGGACTCACTGATATACTTCTCCATGGTCTCTCTCTCCGGTCGGTATGGGTTAAAAAGGCGACTTGTGGGTAGCAAGGCCCTGGGGAGAAGGTCGATGGCACAATCATATGGGCTGTGCGGAGGCAGGGAAAGAGCCCGTTGTTCACTGAATACTAGTCACATGTCATGGTACTCGATGGGGACTCGGGACAAATTGAGGGGTTCCGGGACAGGCGGGGTCATGGTATCTCCTCTGGGAGATGGGGCTGACCGCAGACAGTTGGCGTGGCAAGACTGGCTCCATTTGGTTATCCTCCCGGTAGACCAGTCGATGTGGGGATTGTGTTGGGTCAGTCATGGGTACCCTAGAACTACCAGGGCTTGAGGTGAATGAATGAGACTGAACCGTACCTCCTCCCGATGGTTGCCGGATAGGATCAAGGTCAGGGGAGACGTACAGTGGGTCACCCGAGCCAGCAGTTTTCCATCCAGGGCCCGGGCCCCCAGGGGGGTAGTTAGTGGCTCGCGAGGTATTCCAGCCTGGGAGGCTATGTCCTCGTCCAGCAGATTGCCCTCGGCACCGGAATCCACCAAAGCAGATAGGGATAGAGACTGTCGTTGGTAATTCACGATAGCCGGGATCCACATCCGAGTCTGGGGGGCTGAAGGGAGTGTCGGCGGACCCACCAGAACAGTAGGAGCAGGAGTTCTGTGAGGAACAGAAGGGGGAGAGAGGTTAGGGCTGATGGAAGAAGGTAAGGTGGACCGTGGGATGGCCCAAGGAACGGGGTCACCAGTCTTCTCTCTCAGACGTCTTGGAGTCGGTTGTCCAGCCTGGTGACTAGGGAGATCACTGAATCCAGGCTGTTAGTGTCATCCCTAGCCACCAACTCGTCCTTTACCTTGTCACAGAGGCTTTGCCAGAATACCTCCTGGAGTGCCTCATCATTCCAGCCCGAGTTGGCCGCTAGCGTCCGGAACTCCATGGAGTATTCAGCAACACTGTGTGAGCCTTGACGGAGGGTGAATAGGCGCTTAGTGGCATCTTTACCGCAGACAGGATGGTCAAAAATCTTCCTTATTTCTGAGATGAATGTGGAGAAGGAAGAGCAGGTCTCGGGCCGCTTATCCCAAATTGTAGTGGCCCATGCTAAGTCATTTCCTCTCAACAACCCCATAATGTAAGCTATTTTTGACCTGTCCGTGGCGAATGTGGATTTCTGCTGCTCGAACACCAAGGAGCATTGCAGTAGAAAGGCCCGGCACTTCCCCAGATCTCCAGCATTGGGTTCTGGTTCAGGTACTTGTGGCACACTTGGCGGACGTGTTGTTCACACATTGGGTGTTGCCACTACAGGCTGTCTGGGCTGGTCAGACAGAGTTCCCAGAGTCGATGGGGTAAGATGGGCAGATACTTGGTCGACCTGTTGTTGACCTTTCTTAAATCCACTGACAGGGAACGGAGGTTCTCCATGACATTCCAGAGCAGCTGATCATGTAGGCCCAGTAGGGAGCCCTAGCTGGTGAGGGCTTGTTGCAGGGATTTGTGTCCACTGGGTTCATTATGGCCAGTTCGTACTGTTACACAAGCGTGGCGGTGGACGAACCCAAGTGCAGAACACAGGCATGGAGGCAGAGTCGGGAGACATTATTAACGTAGCAAGCGTGGAGTCAGTATCCAGGAGTGATGCTTGACCTAGAACTGGTAGTCCTAAAAACCATGAGACAAGGTTACTTATACCAGAGTCAACCAACGAACTGGCAGCTCCTTGTTGTGATTCCAGGGTTTTTATACTGTATTTGCTGATGGAAAGCAGGTGTTTGTAGTTAGTGGAACCTGGGAATGATTGGAAGGTAAACGAGGTGATTGAGGCCCAATTCCTGAGGTAAATAGCTAGGTGGGGGATTGCCAGACGGGACAATGACAGGATTCCTTATGCCTTAACTTTCTGGATGTGCAGAACCTTGTCAAAATACTTACTAAAGTCTATATAAACAATACCTACTCTCCTACCTTCATCAATCTCCTTTGTTATTTCCTCAAAAATCACAACCAGATTTGTGAAACATGATCTCTTCTGCCCAGAACTGTGCTGACTCTGTCTAATTATTTCCTGCCTTTCCAAGTGAACATAAATGTCACTATCCTCTGTACTTCATCTGTGGCTAACAAAGATGCAAAAATCTCCATCCAAGCCCCAGCGATCTCTTCCCTTGCTTCTCTTGGAACCCTGGGACAGATCCCATCTAGTCTTGTGCATTTATCTACCTCATTGTGTTCCAATATTTCTAGCCTTTCTTCTTGATACAGCTGTGTGAAAGAACATCAGCATATCCTTCGCTTAACTCACCAGTCATTACTGAAGATAAGTATTCATTAATGATCTCACTCCTGACTCCATGCATAAATTATTCCTCTGATCCATGAGTCCATGATACCTTCCTTAGCTAACGTACGTCCTTGCTTCTAACGTAAGATATTTTAGGATTCTCCCTTATTTCATTACATGCACCCTTTCTGCTGCCCTAATTTATTTCCTACATTTGTTCCTCAACCCCCTATAAACCTCAAGTAATTCTTTTGACAATGAAGTCTCCACAAGCTCTTGCCATCTACATCAGTCAATGAAAATCACAGCAGACTAATCGGGTTTTACTTTATGATTCTGGTACCTGTGCGGTTGTCAATGTGTTGAACACATCTGCTGTGACTGGAGGGTGCACTGGGATGAGGAATGAGTGAAACAGATGGTATTCAAATTCCTCTCAAATACAAAGCTTGCACAATGTTCAGCAGCGCAGATTCTCTCAGGTTGTTCGAGTCATGTGTGCTTCTTGGAAACATGTCAGTTATTATGAAGCAATGACCTACATTATTGATGGAAAGGTCATGGTGCATCATAATTGCCCATATAGAGACATGGCTGTGTGCACATGTTCAAAGTTCAAAGTTCAAAAGCTCAAAGTAAATTTATTATTAAAGTATATATATATATATATATGTTACCATCTACTATATTGAGAATTAGTTTCTTGCAGGCACTTACAGGGGAAGAAAAAGAAATACAATAGAATATATAAAAACTACATGTAACTACACAAAACTATACAAATGGGAAAGCAACAGGTCCTTGTACCTGAGGGATCATCTGAAATATTAGTAGATGGCAATGATTCCTGTATGGTTAGGGAGTTTAGGTGATCTCTCTGATACCGTACTAACCAGCAAGTTGAAAGACACAACAGAGATCCTTTGCGGGTGCTTGGAATGCTTGCAGTGAGGAAGATTCTGCAGAGTGTCATGTATCACAGTGATGACCATTTGTGAAAACATACAGTAAGACAGTGAATGTGTTGTTTAACAGAGCAATCTCAGTAGAAAGTAGTGCCCCTGAAGACTGCAGGACTAGTCACTTCATTGGTAGTTATACTATTGCTTCAGGCCCCATTGTCTCGGACTCACTCCACATTACCAGCTTTGGATATAACAACAGCTGCAGGACTAGAATTTGGTCAGCTGTGTTACTATAGAAGCTTCTATCATCTGAATATCTCATCATGTAATGGTGAAAGCAGCAATCACTCTCAGTTGCAGCACAGTTAGTGGGTTTGGAAAGCAGCCAGCTGTCATTTCTAAGCCTGCACAACCAGTCTCTTGATATCAGCTGGATATTCCTTTAAATAGTGAGCAAAGCAAGCAACAGCATAATGAGACCTTAGTTCTACCGAGACTTCCACAACGATAATAGTTTGGGCTGTGAGCTCCAATACAGACTGAAACACGATGCTGGGAAAATATTAGTACCTTAAAATGCATAGCGATCAAAATGTTTGATCCAATTCGTGTTTGGTGCAATTTCAACCTAAGCTGATATCTAGCACAATCCAGTTCAGGTGAATTAGTTTTACAGTAGCTATCAAATAGGATTCAGCCGGTTCACACGTGAAGATCCTGAAGCGGGCCAGAGCAAATTTTGGATCCAATAGGATTTGGATCTTTCGGCGATTGTTTGGGTGAGATTACTTGCAGGGAAAGGAGTACCAGCCAAGTGGGAAACCTTTAAGAATGTGATGTCAGAAACTCAGGGCCTTCATGCCCTGTTTGAATGAATGGTAAGTCTGGCAGGTTTAGAGAAACCTGGCTGACAAGACACATTGAGGCACTGGCTAAGCAAATGAGGGAGGCACTCATAACGCAATAGCAACTGGAAACTACTGAATCTCTGATGTCTACAAGAGGCTTAGGAGTAAACGAGGGAAAAGTTTGGTGAGCAAAAAGAAAGATCCGAATCAGAATCAGAATCAAGTCATGGCATATGCCATGAAATTTGTTGTCTTTGTGGCTGAAGTACATCACATAATAATAAAGAAAAAAACTGTATTACAGTGGTTATTTATATATATAAATTAATATAATATATATACTTGCTGAAATATATAATATATTATTATTTAAATTAATTAAGTAGTGCAAAAAAATTAAAAATGTAGTGAGGTAGTGTTCATGGGTTCAATGTCCATTCAGAAATCAGATGGGAAATCATTGAGTGGGTGCCCTCAGGCTCCTGGCAAGGGAGATGAGGGAAAATCCCTAGAGGTTCTTAAGCTATACTAAATGCTAAAGGGTGGCGATGGAAAGAAAAGGTCCCTTAACAGTCAGCATGGTGTGTGGATCCAAAGGAAATTGGTGAGGCTTTTCATGAATATTTCTCTTTGGTTTCTACTATGGAGGAAATAATGGAAGCCAAGGAAATGGGGAAAAATGAGTAATTTTTTTTGGATCACATATAAATTAGCAAAGAGGAGGTATTGGAGGCCTTAAAGTACTTCATGGTGGATAAATCCTCAAGGCCTGACCTGGTGTATTCTTGGACCTTGGGGGAAGCTATGGAAGAAATTACAAAGGCTCTCGCTTTATCTCTGGCCACACACAGGTGAGGTTCTGGAGGACTAGAAAATGGCTACTTAAATAATGGTACTAGAGAAGTGTACCTAAAACAAGCCTGAGCATCGGTGTTGGGCAAACTGCATTACAGGTAGGTAGGGTGGTGAAGGCATTTGGCATGCTGACCTTCATCAATCATGCTACTGAGTTTAAGAATTGAGAAATTATAATGTGGTATTTAAGGCATTGCTAAGGCTGCACGTCAAGTATTGTGTAGTTTTGATTACTCTGTTACAGTAAAGATGTTAATTTAATTAGAAAGAGTGCAAAAAAAAACTTATCAGGATGTTGTCTGAACTTGGAGGCCTGAGTAAGAAGGAAAGGTTGTGTAAATGAAGGCTTTATTCCCTGAAATGTGGGAGATTGTGGCATTATCAGATAACAATATATAAGATCTCAGGGGGCAGTGGCAGGGGTTTTTCCTTAGGAAAGGATGTTCAGAACAAGAGGGCAGAGGGTTAAGAGCAGTGATGGAAGATTTAAAAACAGGGGAAGCTTCTTTATGCAAGGAGTGGTGCATATTGAATGAGAGGAAAACACAGAAAGTTGATACAGGTAAAACACTTCATCTGTAGTTAGGTCGTCATATAAAGAGGAAGAAAATGCTAATCCCTCAGGTGACATGAGATGTGGGATTTAAGTACGAATGGGTAAACAGTTAATGTGATGCAGTGAATTGGACAGAATGAGATGAGAGTGGCAGCCCTCTAAGAGCAGGCCACCCATTACTGATAATTACAGATTATAACAAACAATTGCCCAGGTTCAGATAGCAATCAACATTCATTGCTTACCTTATCTCGAGGTAATGAGATCAACCCAGTGCAAGGACCTCAAGGTTTGAGAATGCTCGAATCTTTTCACTCACTATTGAGCAGATAGTGTTTAAAGCTTGTATCAATAACCACAATAAATAATATTGCAACAGAATGCACTGTTTCTTTATGTGCTGACTTAGCTGTCATTGTACATTGTATATTATCAGTCAGATGCTCAAGATAAAACATACTGTGCTTAATCATGCTGAAATTAGTAGTCATTTTGGTCCATACAGAAGTGCCATTCTCTGAGCCTAAATGCAAGATTATACCATTCATAAGTAATAACTGAGGCCTCCAGGGGCACAGAGATTAAATTGCTCTGGAATTCCGGAATGATGAAGTGTGGAACTCACATTTCCACCACAACAATCAGGAAGTTTAAATTCAGTCGGAAAATCTGTATGTTACTTTGGAAAGTTGGTACGTGTGAAGGTGATTCATAAAAACATTGAGTTGTCATGCAAAGTCTTCTGATGGATGCATCTACATCTTTTAGCAAAGAATCTGCCGATCTGATCCGGCTTGCTTGTGACTGATGAAACATCACCACTATTTGAAATGCCCTTGCAAGCTGTGAAGTGATTAAGGATGAGGCTCACCACCATCTCCTTAGAAGCAATTAAGAGGTTGCAGAATAAATTCTGATTCTGCCTGAAATCAGTGAATCATGCGACAGACAATAAAATAATTATTTAGGGTACTAAAATATCGAGGTTATGGTAACTTTATAAAGCATCTTCCTGCACAAGTGGATCAAAGGGCATGACATTTTGATTGATGTGAATTCTGTGATAAATCTACATTATCTACATTTTTGTTGCATTTATCAAAGCTGCTTCATGGATGATATAAGCAAACAAAACCAGGTGGCCATTGATATACACCTGGTTTACTGAGTCAGTCCCATTTGTTGTCAAGTAACCAAGCATCATTAACCCCATAACCATATTCTTAGTGGAGGTAAATAAAAATGAAAAAGCTGGCACCAATTCATGAAGAAAAATACTGGATATTCCAGGAAGTACAATGTCTAACCCTTTATGCTCTACAAACTGAACTGAATATGCCTGGACTCTTTCTTGTGTTTTGTATTCTGTGTTTTTTACTCTTTTTTATTTTTGTCCTTTGTGTGATTTGTTCTTTTTTGTGCATGGGGTGGATTTGATATTTTACTTCGAACGTGTTCCAAGGTTTTCTTTGTTTCATGACTGTCTGTGGGAGGACCATTCTCGAGGTTGTACTTTGATGATAAATGTACTTTGAATCTTTGAAGATATAAAGCCAACTTTAAGAAGTTAATGACTAGCAACCTTTACTTAATTCCCAGGAATATGCTTTAAGCTACCTGTAGACACCCACCATGCTTCCTTTTCATAATCTTGTTGTGCTAATTGAGCTGGAGGCATCTAGCATAGCAGAATAGGCTGGCTAGCAGAGTGGCATAAATAGACCTCACTGACCTGCATCCATTCCTAATCCCTGGTGCTGCCTCTGTGGAACTTGCATGCTCTCTCTGTGACCATGGGGATTTATTTCGGGTACTCCACTGTTACCCCATATTTGAAAGATACGTGGGTTGGTAGGTAATTGGCCATTGAAAATTTCCCCTAGTACACAGGTGATTGGTAGAGCCTGGGTGGCATTGTTGGGAATGTGGGGTGACGAAGGACATCCATGTGTGTCTGGCTGTTTCACGTCCTTGGGTTCTGGGAAGTCCGTGCAAGCAAGAGGCATGAGGGCCAGTCTGCCAGCTCAGAACTGGGAATCAGAACGTGCTGTAAACTATCAGCAGCAGCAGAAACATACATACAACATAAACTGTAACTTCAAGGTTTTGAAACAAATACTCCACACCCTTGGAATACTCTGACAAAAAAAACCACAGCACCATTAAGAACATCAAAATTCTTCATTTTTGTGGGTTGCTGCATATTTCACAACTTCATCATTATGCAGACTTTGTCCTGATCACTAAATGAGTAGTGAGTAGCTGTGGAGAGGGAAAGCAAGGAGTAAAAACAACAGGGAAGCCACACAACTAATCTCCTTCAGACCTACCAATCCAACTGCTCTACTCATGAATGCTGTCCTCCTCCTCCTGCACCAACCCCTATGCAAGGTTTCAATACAAAACATCGACAACTCCTTTCCCCCCACACATGCTACTGAACCCGTTCCTCCAGCAAAAAGTTTATTGCTGCAGATTCCAACATTTGCAGTCTTTTCTGTCTTCAATCGGTCATAGATTGCTTTCTCTTAACTGCTGAACATCACTGCAAAATGAACAAAATAAATAACCTAAGCCAAAGAACCACTTACATCATAGAGTGCCGAATGCCAAAAGAAAAAAAACATTTAAAAGGTTACTTCGGTTTGGTGGTACTACGTATGCTTTACACAGCAGCTGCACCTCTTCTAGGCTTCTAAAATGTGAATCCATTAACTTCAAAGGGAGTTATTTTCAGAAGCATAGTAGAACGCACAGCTGCTACTTTTTAACATGTTTATCATGACCAACTGGGCATGAATTTACAGCAAGCATTCCCTTCCTGTCTCCTGGAAACCCTTGACTGCCTTCCTGCTCCTATATGGTGTATTCCTGTGGTTGGAGGATCTTGGGAGTACAGGATGTTGCTACGATGGGGTGAAGGATTATGTATTGCAATGTACTGCTGCCACACAACAACATACTTCATGACATATGCCAGTGATTGTGATGGTATTGGGTTTGCTGACCGCAAAGTTCTGAACTCAAATGCAGACCCTAAGCCCTGTCCAATATAAATAGCCATGAGTACCCTCACTAAAGGAATGCTATACTGTAACTACCCAATCTTCAAAGACTAGCTTACCACCCTGTTTATTCTCCATGGTGAGCTTAGATGCCAATACCCACTAATTGAGCGATGGGTCCTTCTTCCTTACCAAGGAAAAGATACGTACAGGAAAAGAAGTTTAAAACACAGTGCATTTATTTTCAGTAATACATGTTTAAATCCACACACCATTCTTTAAACACATTCCAGCTTAAGTTAGAGCTGGAGAAGCTCAGCGACCGCCTGCTGGTGGAAAATTAAACAAAGTAAACAGCTAAATACTTTACTGAGTACACTTTTTCTGGTAAGTGATCACGGCAAACAATAGACTGTAACTTCCCTGTCAGAGTTGAGCTGTTGAACCACCTGGCATTCTGCGGTAGGAACTGAAGTCTCAGAGGTGCAGGATGGTTGTGGCAAAATGTGTTTAGGCCAAGTGGAGGTGGTAGGTCCAGGCTGGAGAGTCAGGAATGAGCCAGTGTTGGCCATTGCTGGAGCAGACTTGGAGGCAGAACCGAGGCGAAGTGAGTGGAGTGAAGGCAGAGCCATGGCGGAGCCCAGGTCCGAGGTTTGGCCGACTTAAGCACTAGGCCACTTCAAAGAGGTCAGAGTGTCGGGGCTGGAGCCAAGTGTCGGGTCAGTGTTCTGTTCGCCACTTGGCGAGGTTTACTCATCTCTGCACTGAATATCAGCTTGCTGCTCCATGACATTTTACTTGCCTCAGCACTGAATCAAGGCTGTGGCCTGCAACTAGCTCACTTTTGTGAACTTCAGTTCTGAATGCTACTTACATGATTTGTTTCTCTTCTCCCTGCATACCGGGTGTTTGACGATGTTTTAATGGGTTCTGTTGGGTTTCTTTGTTTTGTGGCTGCCGAGAATGAGACGAATCTCAAGGTTGTATAAAATATACATATTCTGATAATGAATTTTGAACTTCAAAACTCACAGAGGATTTCAATCTGAAACATTTCTAAACACAAGGATTTCTAAAGCACAGGTATAATTCCTATTAACCAAAAAGATGTACCAATGAAGCTGACGAACAAATGGTCTGTTGCAGAAATCAAGCCAGAGGAATAGATTCGAGTTGACTGGGTGTTTCATTCATGCTTCTTGATGTTTCTTACCCCATTCTGAATCAGCTGAACTGCCCTCTACATTTACATAGCTTCTTTTCCACTTGGTGACTTCAGATGTATATCTATATTTCCTCAGATAACCATTTTACAAAAATGGTCTAGAGCTTTTTGGAGACACAATTCCCAGCTACCCACAATTAAAGTAAAACAAACTTCTCTAAGTTCAAAAACTTTCAACTATGGCAGTTACCTGATATGCTGCCAGCAAGTCATCACTGTGCTTCACCGATGCCATCTCAAACCAATTGCCATCTTAAATCAAAAAGAAGACTTTTCTGAAGAAGTTTCATTAGAAAGGCCTCACTCACTTGGTTTGAGTACACGCTGCCACAGTCAGCTCAGCCCATCTCACCTGCAGTAAGCAAAAGTGTCTCCAGTAGTCCCACTTCAATGCCCTCTCCCATTGTAATTTGTATTCCATATTTTACCTACTGTTTCCAGGCCTGTGTATATAGCTCCCTTCAGAGTCGTTTTACTCTTTCAGTTTCTTAACTCTACCCGCAATGATTCTACATCTTCTGATCCTGTGCTGCTTCTTTCTAAGGATTTGATATCATTTTTTATCTACAAAAACCACTCAACCCCCTCTTTGTCCTTATGATACAATGTCTATCCTTGGATGCTAAGCTCTCAACTATGATTTTCTTTCAGCCACAACTCAGTGATATCCACAACATCAGATCTGCCAATTTCTAACTGCACTGCAAAATCATCTACTTTATTCCCTATACTGTGTGCATTCATACATGACACCTTCAGTCCAGTATTCATCACCCTTCTGTTGATTTTGGCCCCATGAAATACTTTGATGCATCTCACTGACTGTAATTTTGCTCTATCATTTACCTGTCCTTCTTTACAGTCTCACTACACATTGGACCTAATTATATATCAACTGCCCCATCCTCAGCCCTATCATTCCAGTTCCCATCTGCCTGCCAAATTATTTTAAACCCACCCAACAGCTCTGGCAAACCTGCCCACAGAGATACTGGGCCCCCTAGGGTTCAGGTGAAGCCCATCTTTTTGTACAGGTCAAACCTTCCCCCAGATGAGATCTCAATGACCCAGAAATCTGAAGTACTGCCCATTGCACCTGCACCAACTCCTCAGCCATGTAATCATCTGGCAAGTAATCCTAATCTCATCCTCACTGGTGCATAGCACAGACAGCAATCCTGCTTTTCAGCTTTCTACCTAACTCCCTATCTTCTCTCTTCAAGACCTCCTCCCTTTTCCTACCTGTGTTGTTGGGACCAATATGTACCATGACTACCGGCTGCTCACTTTCCTTTACAATGTTGTGTACTCAGTCTGACACAACCCTGACCCCGGCACCTGGGAGGCTACATACTATCAGAGTGTCTCATTCACATCCACAGAGTCCTCTGCCTTCTCCTCTAACTATGGAATCCTCTATCACTACTTCACTCCTCTTCTCCCCACTTCTCTTCTGAGCCATAGAGCCAGACTCAATGCCAGAGACTGGGTCACTGCGGCTTTCCTTTGCTAGGTTCCCCACCCTCAACAGTATCCTAAACGGTATACTTATTGTTGAGCGGACTGGCCACAAGGGCACTCTGTACTACCTGTCTAGTCCCTTTCCCTCTTCTGCAGTCACCGAGGTACCAGTCTATTGCAACTCAGGGGTGACTACCTCCCTGTAGATCCCATCTATCACCTCCTCACTTCTCTGTATGACCCGAAGGTCATCCAGCTCCACTCCAGTTTCTTTAATGCACGTCTTTAAGGAGCAGCAATTTGATGTACTTCATACAGATGTAGTTATCAGGGTAACCCGAGGTCTCCCAGAGTTAACACATCTCACATGAAGAACTTATCAAGAGCCCTGGATCCATTCTCAGCACACTGGCTATATATTGTAGATCCGTACAGGTCTACTATGACAGAGGGAGCACAAAAATAATGGGCAATCTACAAAGTAAAAGGTTCATTATCTCTTCTGAAGCCTTGGTATTTGCAATATATGGAAAAAACATTGTCTTCCAATGGTCATTTAATTGACTGCAGGATTGAATTTTCCTTCTCAGCTAAGTATTTTATTTGGTCAGTTATCCAGTCAATGACTTTCTAACTGCTGGTGCTTGAAGTCAATTCAAAATCATGTGGGAAAGCACAATCTCACAAATGGTACATGTAAGTACCTGGTTTACCAACTTAACAGAGCAGTCATTTTTTTTCATTCCAGCAGATGAACATCACAGATGTCATATCTTATCACTATGAATCTGGGTGATTACATTGACTTATCTAATATTGAAAACAGAGATACTTAAAGACACTATTAGTGGGATGTTTTAAATTTTGTATTTTGATTTTAAGCCATTTAAATTTTATGACACCAAATTTTATGACATTTGCTGGTGATACGAAACCTGATTCTGAGTTATTGAATAATTATAATGTGTTACTTCAAAGGAATGCAGATACCCATCACCCATTAATAGAAAGTGAGCACTGGGAATCTCTGTGACATCATTTTGCATTAATTCATTACCCTGAATAAACATAGTCAAATTGCATTTATTTAGACCAAATAATTCCTGTATTTCAACAGGTGGGAAAACAAACACAAGTGCATATAGCACAGTGGGCAATAGAGCAAGAGTGAACAATGTTCTGACATGTGAAACAATTCATATACGTTCAGTTACCATACACAGGCTGCTCTTGGGCAGGCTAACATGGGAGAGGCATGTAAGTAACATCATGATTTCTTTTTGCAGATGCAAGGTGAGTTGTACAGGGGAAACCTAGATTAAATCCAAAGCAACACACACAAAATGCTGGAGGAACTCAGCAGGTCAGGCAGCATCTATGGAAAAGAGTAAAGAGTCCACATTTCTGGGTGAGACCGTTCTTCAGGACTGAGAGGGAAGGGTAAGTAGCCTGAATTAGAAGGTGGGGAAGGAGAGAAAGGAAGGTGATAGGAGAAGCCAGGTGGGTGGGAAAGGTTGGCATCTTCTCCCTTCCCTTTCAGTCCTGAAAAAGGGTCTTGGGCCAAAACATTGACTTTTTATTGTTTTCTATAGATGCTGCCTGGCCTGCTGAGTTCCTCTAGCACTTCGTGTGTGTTGCTTTGGATTTCCAGCATTTGTAGATGTTCTCGTGCTTAGAATAAATCTAATATACTTGTTATGCAACTATCTTTTACTAAAACTTTGGATGATGTGTGAGAAAATAGGCAATACTAAAAATAGACTCAGAAATTCAAATATGGATAAACACACACATGAAATCTGTATCGGTGAACTTCTATAATTTCAACCTGGGGCTACTGGTGAGTAACTTTTCAGCTTATGTATAGTGTAAGCTAACTTGGTCTTTTGATTAGCTGGGTACATTAATTGCATCGTATTTCTGTATTTGCGCTGGAACTGCAAACTTATTGAAATATGTTCTGTTATAACTGAAGTCCTTAAGGACCATGATTACAATTGTAACTACTGCTTGAAGGAGCAAGATTGATTAGAGTGAATTCCTGTTAAAGGTGCTGGCAGATAAACTGCTTGCCCAGCAATGGATTGGGGATTGGTGGCTGGGATGAAAACCAGTGAAAGGTCTGAACACTCAAGCCACTACAACAGCACCACCAAAAAAAAAGCTGCAAAAAGTTTCACCTGAGTAGCTTTTAGAAATCTAGGCCATCATTGTATTGGAGTGGAGTCCACTGACATCCATAGGGGCCAAGATTTAGGGTGAGAGGAAAAAGATTTAGAAGCGATCTGAGGAGCAACTCTTCACACAAAAGCTGGTGAGAATATGTAATGAGCTGCCAGAGGAATCAGAATCAGGTTTATTATCACCGGCATGTGACGTGAAACTTGTTAACAGTTCAATGCAATACTTAACATAGAAGAAAAAAATAATAAACAAATAAATCTTATTCTGTATACTTTATACAGCATACGTATATTGAATAGCTTAAAAATCATGCAAAAATCAGAAATAATATACAGTATTTTTCCTACCAAGATAGATAAATTCATTTTTTTCATATTATATTCCATTTGCCCACTTCTTGCCCCTGGTTTAATGTGTTTAAATCCTTTTGCACTTTTTCCATCCTCTTCACAGTTCACTTTTCAAGTCAAGTGAAGTCACTTTTATTGTCATTTTGACCATAACTGCTGATACATTACATCGTAAAAATGAGACAACTTTTTTCAGGACCATGGTGTTACATGACACAGTACAAAAACTAGACTGAACTACGTAAAAAAAAACAACTCAGAGGAAGCTACACTAGACTACAGACCTACACAGGACTACATAAAGTGCACAAAACAGTGCAGGCATTACAATAAATAATAAACAGGACAATAGGGCAAGGTGTCAGTCCAGGCTTCAGGTATTGAGGAGTCTGATAGCTTGGGGGAAGAAACTGTTACATAGTCTGGCCGAGAGAGCCCGAATGCTTTGGAGCCTTTTCCCAGACGGTAGGAGGGATAAGAGATTGTATGAGGGGTACATGGGGTCCGTCATAATGCTGTTTCCTTTGTGGATGCAGCATGTAGTGTAAACGTCCGTGATGGCAGGAAGAGAGACTCCGATGATTTCCATCTGAGGTTGAATATCATTATCTGGTTTGTTTCTGCAATCAGCTATACTCCATGAAGATGAAACAGACATACTAGAATCTCAGATAAGGTTTGCAAGAGATAGAGATCCAATGAGTGGCAATGCCTTTGAGCAAAGACAATGAATACTGATTGTGTAAATACATTGCATGCAAATTAACTGGAGATCTATGTCCAGTTGTGCAGATGAAAGGTCTCAATCTTAAATCATCCGTCCACCATGGATACAGCTTGACCCATTAAGTTCCTCGATCTTTTCCTATGTTGCCCCAGATTTCAGAATCGGCAGTTTCCTGTGTCTCCAGTCTGAACATCTAGCTGCAATCAGATTGCACAAGAGGGTAACTGTCACCAAGCACCTGATGCAGCAGGAACTTCTATGCTCTTAATCAATGAGTCCATTACAGAACTATTGTCAGTGCAGACTGGTGTCAAACAAAGCTATGCTGCCTGATTTTGAGGGCAGAGTCTGGGCAAACTTGGATTGCTTTCTCTGGAACGGTGGAGGCTGAGGGGAGATCTGATAGAGGTTTGTAAGATAATGAGAGGCATAGATAGAGTACGCAGGGAGTATCTTTTGTCCCCAGGGTAGAAATGTCTAAAACCAGAGGGCATTCATTGAAGGTGAGATGGGGTCAGTTCAAGGGGGATGTGAGGGGTAAGCTTTTTACTCAGAGAGGGTGGATGCCTGGAATATGATGGCAGGTATGGTGATAGAGTCTTTTAAGAGATCTTTAGATAGGCACATGAATATGAGGAAGATGGAGGAATATGGACATTGTGCAGGTAGAAGGAATTAGTTTTTGCAATTTTTTAATTTACATTTTAACTGGTTTGGCACAACATTGTCATCCAAAGGGCCTGTTCCTGTGCTGTACTGTTCTACGTAAAGCTGCATCATCACTTCAACACTTTTGCTATATTATCTTTCCAGAGCATTGCATTGAACCTCCAACAAGCTCTTTGATGGAGTGAAAGTAATTGTAGAACAAATAGGAAACAGTTTCCTGCTCTCTTGAACCAAGATCTAGAGAATAGGCCTCATGCTTATCATGTGGAAAAAATTGATCCTGTACCACCTGCCCCCATATATAAAATCATCTCCTGGCAACAAAGAGCTATGATGATGAAAGCTTAGAAAATATAGATCAATTCCCATATTGTAGGAGCCTCCTATCAATGATGGCAAACACTGATATCAAAAATCACCAGGCCCTTGAATCTGTCAACACAGCCTTAGGAATACAGTGTTGAAAGATCAAAACTCAAACTTGGCACAAGATCATGTAGTATACCAGGCAGCAGTGATCCCTGATCCCTGATCTGAGACATGGACTAACTATAGAAGGTACCTCAAAGTATTGGAGAAACCAACAATGCTGTCTTTGCAAGATTCTCAAAAATCCTGTACTGGGATAAATAGACCAACATCAGTAAGGTCTCATATGCCAATATATCTGGCATGGAGGGCTTTATTACACTCAGATAGTTCTACAGGACTGGTCATTCCAGAATGCCTGGAATTTGAAACTGAGACTCCATCTTAACAAGCGATTGCCAGCTGGACAGATGAAACTACTTAAGTTGCGATCAATGCCTCCTTGAGAAAGTGGAATTTCAGGCTCATGACAATAAATGCCTGCTCTTGAGGACGTTACCCATGAAATCTCTCCCATCTATCATTGCAGATCCAGCATTTTGAGTGCACACCAGAAAAGGCTTTCTGCTGAGATGGTGGTGCGCTTGGGCACAGCAGCCAGTCTGGGTCCAATCAAAGGTGCATTTGATCATCCTGTACATCTTTTTTACGATCACAAGACATTGAAAGATTGTAAGAACATCAGATACTGCAGGACTATCCCATCAGCGAGCTGCTCAATAGAGATGGCACAGAACTTGCTGCATACCATTGTTACATAGTTGTCTGGACTTGTTGCGTAGCATTGTGCTGAGACGATATGAGATGTGAGTAATTATCTTACAGGTTTTTATTGGGATCGCAGGATATAGTGTACTGCAAATCCAGTTCACTGGTTCATTGGGAAGACCGATGGTGGGGGAGCTATGTTGCCATGGTTGTGGCGAGGACTAGGCCCAAGCCTTTTGCAGCCACCCAGGAGAGGAGGCAGTGAGGTGGTGTGAGGGAGACTCTGAAGGTCACACTGGAATTTGTACTGCGTTTGGGCTGGCCCCTCTCATCAGTGCTGCCCTCTGGTGTTTGCTCAGCACTGCCCTCCAATATTCACTTGTGCTGCTCTGCAGTGTGTACTCTGTGCTACTCTCCAGTATTTGCTCAATGCTGCTCACCAGTGTGTACTCTGTGCTACTTTCTAGTGTTTGCTCCGCGCAGCCCTCAATATTTACTTGGGGCTGCTCTCCAGTGTTCGCTTGGTGCTACCCTCTGGCATTCAGTCTGTACTGCTCTAGTGTTTGCTTGGTGGACGAATAAGCTGGACCAGAACCACAGTTATGCCACTGAGAGTCTCGGTTATACTATTCTTTTTCTTTGTGATTGTATGATTTTTTTTTCTGAAATTGTAAGCGTATGTGCTATTTGTGCTATCTGCTGTTGGTAATGTGTGTTGCAACTTGACCCCAAAGGAATACTGTTTAATTTGGTTATATTCATATATGGCTGAAAGATAATTAAACTTAAACTCAAATATCTAAAAGTCTTTATTCCAGTCAGTCTTATTTCTCTCAACAGAATTGTGTACAGACTGTTCAGGGTTCCTGCTCACCCAAGAATTTGACATTCCCTTTTCTCTGTACCATTTGCAACTTGGCAAAGACAGAAGATGGTGTTTCTTCCGTGAATGAATAGACTAGATTGTTCCATGAAATACCATAGACAACATGTACACTGGAAATGCGGAACAGCTGCACGGCCAGACAAAGAATTTTTGCTACCTATTAAATACATGTGTGGTATAAACATAGGATATCATTCACGTCAACTAGGAGGAGTAATGTTAATCTAAACCACCCGTGTTGGGAAATAGCTGCAAGCCTGGCTTTGCACTGACCTAATTTTATACTCCATTGCAATAAATTTAAGAAAATTTCAGGTAGGATGTAAAAGCAACATTCCACTGAGTTTCTCAACCAGATAATTATTACCATTTCAAACAGCAGAAGAGCAGATGATTAATAAATTAAGTCTGTACTGTAAGTTGGTCTGACTGCTGGAATTTAGGATGTCCCATCTCCTCCAGGGCACAGTTACTCTCATCATGCATTCAAGAATTGCCTTTTCTTTCCTCCCTTCAGAACTCTTGTGTAAGGCTTCTTCCAGCATTGTCTGCTAGGGAGATTGTGATTCACAGGAAAGGAGGACAATTTGGACAACTTGCTTCAGTTTCTAGTCACTTTTTAAATTGTAACACATAACACATAACTTTCAATAATGTGAACAATAAATTCTAACTATAATGCACCTTTTGGTATAACTTTTTAATCCCACATTGACGAAGGGTCTCGGACAGAGAAGTCAACTCTTCATTTCCCTCTATAGCCTCATACAGAAATGTCTGCCCAGAAACTCAGCTATAGGTAGCATCCACTACAAAAGTTAAGAGGAAATCACTCCAGATATCAATGTCAATGCATACTTGTGATGAACTTCAGAGGCCTTTAGAAAGACTAAACTCATAACAGCCTACTTTTACCGAATTTTGGTCTGAGACTTCCCTAGCAGAACTGGCAGGACAGATCTAAATTCGACGGATTTGGAATTGGAATTGGTCTATTATTGTGACACGTACTGTAATACAGTGAAAAGCTTGTCTTGCATACTGCTCGTACAGATCAGTTCATTACACAGTGCATTGAAATAGAACAAGCTAAAGCAATAACAATCAAAAATTAACAGCCACACAGAAGGTGCGGTACAGGTAAACAGAAAGGTGCGAGATTTTCATGAGCTAGGTTGTCCAACTTTTCATACTAGGAAGTTATTTAATAATATTATAGCAGCAGCGTAGAAGCTGTCTTGACCTGGTGGTATGTGTTTTTAGACTTCTGTGTCTTCTGCCCCATCAAAGAGGAGAGTAGGATAGAATCCCCAGAGTGGGTGGGGTCTTCGATTACAGCAGTTGCTTTACTGAGGCAGTCAAAAGTATAGATAACTATAGAAATACAGCGGCTACACTGAAAAGGCCAGGGCATTGTTACTAGAAGCTAGGCAAGAACGACTGGTTCTGCCTGGTTCTAGTCACTGCTCTGCGACGTTTACTCTGCTCTGCACTGAACTGAGGCTGTGGCCTGCCCTGGCTGCAGTGATGCCTGGCTTCACATCTGTGGTCTCGTAACATTTACTGGGCTTTGTGATGAACTGAGGCTGTGGTCTGCTCTGGCTGCAGTGATGCCTGGCTTTGTGTCTTTTGTAAAACTTCAGTTCTGAAGCTATTTGCTTACTTTTATTGTTTGCACAATTAGTTTTTTTTCTCTCTCTCTGCACATTGGGTGCTTGATGGTCTTTTTTAATGGGCTCTCTGATGTTTCTTTGTTTGTGGTCACCTGTAAGGAGACAGATCTCAAGGTTGTATAACATATCCATACTTTGATATTAAATATACACTGAACTTTGAACTGTGATTTCCCTGTCCATAAAAGTACTGGTAGGACTGAGTATCATACCAGGCAAACCTAAATATATACACCATTATTGTAAGTGACATCAACATTGTCCTAGAAAGGTTTGATTCAGTGCAGATACAGCCTCTCGAAATCTGACTTTCTCAGGAGTTATAGGCTCTCAGCAGGAGCGGAGATGTATTTCATCACAGTCTTTAATCCAGTTCCAGGACTTCCAGCCCATGTTCTTGCTGATCATCAAGTACCAGTCTATATTAATCCAATTTACCAGTGCTTGGTCTATAGTCTTGGCAATTCAAGTACCCAGCCTGATATTTTGTCAGTGTTCGGTGAGTCTCTATCTCCACCAAACATTCAGGCAGAGCACTTTGAACTCCAAACACCCTCTAGCTAATAATGTTCTTCCCTGCATCACACTACACTTCATATCCCTTACTCTTAAACCTACCTGCTTAGTTTTAGACACCTCTGTAATGGGGAAGTGTTTCCTACCATATGCCCTATCTATGGCCCTCATACTTATGCTTACTATTATGTCCCTCCTATCTTCTCTGCTCTAAAGAGAACAAACACATCATATCAAGCCTATAAACACAAGAGATCAAGTTGTTTGATAAATGTTGTTATCAAAGTACATACTGAATATGTCACCGTACACAACCCGGAGATTCATTTTCTTGTGGGCATACTCAGCAAATCTATAGAATAGTAACCATAACAGGGTCAATGAAAGATCAACTAGAGTGTAGAGGACAAAAAACAGTGCAAATGCAAAATATAAATAAATAGCAATAAGCAACAAGAACATGAGATAATGAGATAAAGTATCCCTGAAAGTGAGATCATTGGTTGTGGGAACATATCCATGGTGGGGAAAGTGAAGTTGAGTGAAGTTATCCCCTTTTATTGAAAAGCCTGATAGTTGAGGGGTAGTAAATGTTCTTGAGCCTGGTGGTGTGAGTCCTGAGGCTGCTGTACCTTCTACCTGATGGCAGCAGTAAGAAAAGAGCGTCACCTGGGTGGTGGTTGGGGGTGAGGGTGGGTCCCTGATGATGGATGCTGGCTTCCTGCAACAGTATTTCATGTAGATGTGCACAATGGTTGGGAGACTTTTACCCGTGATGTACTGGGCCAAATCAACTACTTTTTTGTAGGATTTTCCATTCAAAGGCATTGGCTTTTACATACCAAGCGAGATTCTGCAGATGCTGGAAATCCAGAGTAACACACGCACACACACACACACACAAAATGCAGGAGGAGCTCACAAGGCCAGGCAGCATCTATAGAGAGGAATAAATAGTTGTAGTTTCAAGACAACACCCTTCACAGGACTGGAAAGGAATAGGGTGAAGCCAGAATAAGAATATGTGGGTAGGGGAAGGAGTACAAGCTGGCAGGTGAGGGAAAAGTTGGGAGGGAGGGTGGGGGAGGAAGAATGAAGTGAGAAGCGGGGAAGTGGTAGGTGGAAAAGGTAAAGGATGAATAAGACAGGACAGCAAATCCTGGGAGAAGGAAAAGATGAGGGGCACCAGAGGGAGGTGATGGACAGGTGAGCAGGAGGAGAGAAGAGGTAAGAGGGGAGCCAGAATGAGGAGTGGAAAAAGTGGGAAGGGGGAGGGGGAAGAAATTACCAGAAGTTAGAGAAGTCAATGTTAATATCATCAGGTTGGAGGGTAGCAAGGCGGAATATGAATGTTACTTCATCAAGCATCTGCGCTCCATCTGGCCTAACAGCTGGGATTTCACAGTGGCTAACCATTTTACTTTTGCTGTCCATTCCCCTTCCAATATCTCGGTCTATGACCTCCTCTACCACCATGACGAGCCACTGTCAAATTGGAGGAGCATAGGTGTTGCCCTCCTGCTGATTTCCTCTAACACTTTGTGTATATCCAGCCTGTCTAGTCTCTTCTCATAAATGAAATGTTCCAACCCAGGTAGCATCCTGGTATTGGTTCTTGCTCAAAGATATAAGCACAGGAGCAACTGAATATAGACAAAAAGAGTTTCCGCAAATTATCTGTTTAAGCTAAGTTCAGGTAAGAAGCTGTTCATTATGTAGAATAATAGGCTTATAGAAGTAATAACTTCTGATCTGGTTGTCAAGGCTCAGTGTTTGGTTGATCTGGTCAAAATAGTTGGGCAGAACAAAGGTACGAGAATACTCCTTGTAGCCTTGAGCCACATCCAATGGGAAGTGACACAGGTCAGCCAGGTGAGTTTGAGACACTGAAATTGAAAGATTTCATTAAGGAAAACAATAGGAATGGTGAACTTCAGGAGCACAGACAGCAACAATTCTGTGGAGACTTTATGCGGAAGTGTATGACCCCACATCGGAAATGTAGAGATTACATTGGGATCCAGGGACTGCCTGGCCAGTGAAGATGCCTTTGTCTAGGTATTACCTTTTCTATTCTTTGACCCTTCATGAAGAGCCAGGGAAACCCAGTGGATGTGCATGTAGATATTATTTTGTAAATTCACGGACTTGTTAGCTGAGACAATAAAGTTACTTGTCAGCAAGTAGATTCCCTCTGTACTAAGCTGATCATCATTACTGGAGGTTAATCCTTGTAACACTGGTGAATTTCCTTTGGAACTTCTCTGGTGCAATCTCTCTTTTCCTGTTGTATGGTGATTGGAACTGTACTCTGTTGTCCTGCAGTAGCATAACTTCTCTGCTGTTACATTCTATGCCCCAACCAATGACGGCAAGAATGCCTGTTCACAACCTTATAACCTTGATGCCACTCTCAGTGGTCCTTGGATTTTCCAATAATTCATCAATACTCCCTTGGTTCCCACCATTCATTGTGTATAAACTAGCCTTATTGGCCAACTCAAAGTGCATCGCTACACATTTATCATTATTAAATTTCACCTGTCATTGCTCTGCCTATTCAACCAATTAGTTTAATCATCCTGTAGCTTACAACCATAGGCAAGGCAACGGCAGATGGGATTTAGCTCAGTCAAATGTCAGGTGATGAATTTTGCAAGGTAAGCCAGGGTGGGATATGCATAATGATCAGACCGGTCCTGGTACTTGAAATTGGCAGCAGAGGTGGACAGAGTGTTGAGAAAGTAATATTGCGTGTATGCATTCATCACTGAGTACAGGAGCTGAGATGCCACGTTAGTAAATTGGTTTATTACTGTCATATGTCATATGTCACTGTCATATTACAGTGAAAAACATCTTGCATATCAATCACACAGATCAATTCTTTACAAAAGTGCATTAAGGTTTTACAAGGTAGAATAATAGCAGAATGCAGAATAAAGTTCAGTGTTTCAAAGTTCAAAGTAGATTTATTATCAAAGTATATATATGTCACTGTAAATACTCTGAGATTTGTTTTCTTGCAGTCATCCTCAGTAAACTTAAGAACTATAAAAGAATTAATGAAAAAACTATAACCAATAGTGTGGGTCATGCGCTTTGGTAGAAGAAATAAAAGTGTAGACTATTTTCTAAATGGAAAGAAAACTTAAAAATCAGAGGTTCAAAGGGACTCTGGAGTCCTAGTGTAAGATTCCCTAAAGGTTAATTTGCAGGTTGAGTTGGTGGAGGGGAAGGCGAATGCAATGTTATCATTCATTTCAAGATGACTAGAATATAAATGCAAAAATGTAATGTTGAGACTTTATAAGGCACTGGTAAGGCTTCATTTGGTGTATTGTGAGTAGTTTGGGCCTGTTATTTAAGAAAAGATGTACTGACATTGGAGAGGGTTCAAATGAGTTTCTGCAAGATGATTCTGTGATTGGAAGGGCAGTCGTATGTGGAGGGTTTGATGGTTCTGGAGGTGTTCTCATTGTAATTCAGAATAATGAGGGGAGATCTCAATGAAATCTCTTGAATTTTGCAAGGCCTCAATACAGCGAATGTGGAGAGAATGTTTGCTCTGCTAGGGAGGTCTAAGACCAGAGGACACATCCTCAGAGAAAAGGGAGACGGAACGGAGATGAGGAGGAATTTCCTTAGCCAGACAGTGGTGAATATGTGGAATTTGTCATCACGGGCAGCTCTGAAGGCCAAATCATTGGGTATATTTAAGGCAGAGTTTGATAGATTCTTGATCGGTCAGGGCAGGGAGGGGGTACGGGGACTGAGAGGGAAATGATGTAGTAGAGCAAACTCAATGGGCTAAGTGGCCTAATTCTGCCTCAAGATTTTATGGTCTAAGATGATGGCTGAGAAGTACCACAGCACCTAAAATAGACAGCAGTTGATCACTAAATGTTCCAGTTCAGGTGAGTAGGAGTGGGACAGAACTCTCATGTGTCTACATCACAAGAAGTTAATCATAAAGCATACTCAACAGTCTTATCTTGGCAGTGAATTGTGAAGCCAGTGAGGTGTACCATTGCAACCAGAACTGAACTGAATTACCTTTATTTCTTACATCCTTCACATATGTGAGGAGCAAAAATCTTTACATTATGTCACTATCAAAACGTGCAATGTGCACTTTATAGTAATTTGTAATAGATAGTATGTACAGTAAGGTATACAATAGGACAGTCAATATAGCATAGAAAAACAGCTGTGACAGCATGAATTAGTCAGTCTGATGGCCTGCTGGAAGAAGCTGTCCCAGAGCCTGTTGTTCCTGGCTTTTATGCTGCAGTACTGTTTCCCGGATGATAGCAGCTGGAGCAGTTTGTGGTTGGGGTGACTCAGGTCCCCAATGATCCTTTGGTCCCTTTTTACGTACCTGTCACTGTAAATGTCCTGAATAGTGGGAAGTTCACATCCACAGATGTGCTGGGCTGTCCGCACCACTCTGCAGAGTCCTGCGATTGAGGGAAGTACAGTTCTCATACTAAGCAGTGATGCAGCCAGTCAGGATGCTCTCAATTGTGCCCCTGTAGAAAGTTCTTAGGATTTGGAGACTGATGCTGAACTTGTTCAACCGTCTGAGGTGAAAGAGGCACTATTGTGCTTTTTTCACCACACAGCCGGTACTTACAGACCACATGAGATCCTTGCTGATATGTATACCATGGAACTTGTAGCTGCTCACCCTCTCAACACCAGATCCATTGATGTCAATAGGGGTGAGCCTGTCTCCATTCTTTCTGTAGTTTACATCCAGCTCCTTTGTTTTTGCGACATTGAGGGAGAGGTTATTTTCTTGACACCACTGCGTCAGGGAGATGACTTTCTCTCTGTAGGCTGCCTTATTATTATTTGAGATAAGGCCAATCAATGTAGTATCACCTGCAAGTTTAATTAGAAGATTAAACCTCAAAGTAAGCATTAGTCTCAAAACAATTATGCAGAAGGATAGGATTGTGATGCTAAATTGGAGAATGGACAATCTTGGTGGCATCTGAAGGGATCTTGCAGGCATGGATTGAATAGGTTGTTTTCTGGCAAAGAGGTGTTTGGTAAGTGGGAGGTTTTCAAAAGTGAAATATTGAGAGCACAGATTTTGTATCTTCCTTTTGGAGTAAAATACAAGGCTAACAAGTTCAGAGAATGTTAGCTATTAAAGGATATTGAGGGCCAAGATAAGAAAAGGAAGGACAGTTGGGATCAAATGAGGCACCTGAGGAGTATAAGAAATGAAAGAGACCTTTTAAGAGAGAAATCAGGAAGATAAAAGAGGACGTGAGGTTGCAGTGCCATATAAGATGAAAGAAAATCCCAGAAGTTTCTAGCTCTATCTTAAGAGACAAAGTTAGTCAACTGTGTAGGGTGTTGAAGTGAGCGAAGTTGCTATCACTAAGGAGAAGGGGCTTCGGAAACAGAAAAGTCTGAAGGTAGATAAGTCACCTGAACCAGATGGTTTATACCCCAGAGTTCTGAAAGTGGTGGCTGAAGAGATTCTAGCATGGATCTAAAGGACTGGAAAATTGCAAATTTTACTCCACTCTACAAGAAGGGAGAGAAGCAGAAAAAAGGAAATTGTAAGCCAGTTAGTCTGACTTCAGGAAGATGTTAGAACAAATTGTTAAGTATGCAGTTTTGGGGTACTTGGAGGTGCATGATAAAATAGGCTGTAGTCAGCATGGTTTCCTCAAGGGAAAATCTTGCCTGACAAATCTGTTAGAATTCTTTGAGGACATTGGTAATTTTGTAATCATTGGATGTTGTGCGCTTAGACTTCCTGAAGATCTTTGACCAGAGTGCCACACATAAGGCTGCCTAGCAAGTTAAGAACCCATGATATTACAAGAAAGATAGAAGTACTGTTTGATAGGCAGAAAGCAAAGAGTGGGAATAAAGGGAGCCTTTTCTGGTTAGATGTCAGTGGCTAGTGGTATTCCACAGGGATCTGTGTTGGGACCACTTCTTTTTACGTTAAATGTCGATGAATTTTAATGATGGAATTAATGGCTTTGTGGGTGGGTTTGCAGACGATGCAAAGGTAGGTGGAGGAGCAAGTAGTTTTGAGGAAACGGGGGGCTCAGAAGGACGGAGGCAGACTAGGAGATAGGGTAAGAAAGTGAAAGTTGGAATACAGAGTTGGGAGATTTATGGTCATGCACTTTAGTAGAAGAAATAACTTTATTACTTACTTCCTTCATTTAGATGAGGAGTAAAAATCTACGTTATGTCTCCATCTAAATGTGCAATGTGCAATGTGCAATTCATAGTAATTTATAATAAATAGTATGTATAACAGGATAGTCAATATAACATAAAAATACAATTGTATCAACATGAATTTATCAGCCTGATGGCCTGGTGGAAGAAGCTGTCCCTGAGCCTGTTGATCCTGGCTTTTATGCTGTGGTACCATTTTCCAGATGGTAGCAGCTAGAAAAGTTTGAGGTTGGGGTGACTCGGGTCCCCAATAATCCTTTGGGCCCTTTTTACACACCTGATTTGGTAAATATCCTGAATAGTGGGAAGTTCACATCTACAGATGTGCTGGGCTGTCCGCACCACTCTTTCCAGAGTCCTATGATTGAGGGAAATATGAAAAGAAAATCAAAAATCTGAGGTTCAAAGGAACTTGGGAGTCCTTGTGCAAGATTCCCTTAAGGTTAATTTGCAAGTTGAGATGGTGGTGAGGGAGGCAAATGCGATGTTAACATTCCTTTCAAGACATCTGAAATATAAAACCAACGATGTAAAGTCAAGGCACTGGGGAGGCTTCACTTGGTGTATTGTTGGTGGTTTGGGCCCACTATTTAGAAAACGATGTGCTAGCATGGACAGGGTTCAAAGGAGGTACACAAAAATTATCCTGAGATTGAAAGGCTTATCATAAGGAAACCAGAGGTTCATGAGGCAGTACTCATAGGCGGATCAGTGGTGGAGGGGGTCAATTAATTTAGATTCCTGGGTGTTGCTACCTCAGAGTACCTGCTTGAGCACATCGTATAAATATAATTGCAAAGAAAGCAAGACAACATCTCTACTTCCACAGGAGTCTGGGGAGATAGGTTGTGTAATCAAAAACCTTGTCCAACTTCTACAGATGCGTGGTGAAATGTGTACGACCTGGTATGGGAACACCAATATCTTTGAGAGGAAAAACCTACAAAAGGTAATGAATTTGGCCCAGTATATCACATGTAAAGCCCTCCCAACCACTGAGAACATCTGCTTGAAATGTTACCTAAGAAAAGCAGTATCCATCATCAAAGATCCTCACCACTCAGGCCATGCTCTTTTCTTGCTACTGCCATCAGATAGAAGGTACAAAAGTCTTAGGACTCACACCACTAGTTTTAAGAACAGTTACTACCCCTCAACCATCAGGCTCTTGAACAAAAGGGGATAACTGCACTCATTCTGTTTCTGGTGTTTGCACTACCGATTGTCTCACTTTAAAGACTCTTTATCTTGTTATTTCATGTTCCAGTTGTTTATTGCTATTTACTTACATTTGCATTGGCACACTTTGTTGTTCACTGATTCTGTTTACAGTTGCTGTTCTATAGATTTGCTAAGAATGCCCACAGAAAAAGAATCTTAGGGTTGTATGCAGTGATATATATGTACCATGATAATAAATTTTACATTGAACTTTGTAGCTGTGGGGTTCAGCTGTGGCCATCTAAAGAGGATTTTAGAAGATCTAAAGAAAATTTGATGATTTCTGTCAGAGCTACTCACACAAGTCGCCTTCTTATTGTCACCCTGGAATTTGCTGCATTGACCATATATGTAAAGAGTGAAAAGACATTGAATGGTTTGTACTTGTAAATATTATTTTTATCATAAATATAGTTTATTTTATTTTCAAAAAGTGCTGGGTCTCTTCTTGGGAATTGAGACAGGAGAGGTGACTGAAGTGTGCGAAGCCAGGAGTTGCACATGATTGTCAAAGCCTATTTGAGATGGACGCCATTGAGCACATTTAATAGGTAGTAGGAGGTTCCCCCCACTAACCCCTCCCGCCCCCTGGCTATGACAACCTGAAAGAACTATTCATTTCAAGATAATTATGGATAAGGATAGAACTAGTCCTCAGATTGTGATCCTAAATTGGAGAAAGGCCAATTTTTGCAGCATCTAAGGGGTTCTTGCAGGCATGGATTGGAATAGGCTGTTTTCTGGCAAAGAGATGCTTGGTAAATGTGAGGTTTTGAAAAGTGAAATAGTGGGTGCACAGAATTTGTATGTTTTTATTGGAGAAAAAGGCAAAGCCAACAGGTTTAGAGAATGCTGGTTTTCGAGGGCTATTGAGGCCGGCGATAAGAAAAGTAAGGACGGTTAGAATCAAATAAGGCATGTGAGGGGTGTAAGAAATGAAAGGGACCTTTTAAGAGAGAAATGAGAAGTATAAAAGTGGTCATGAGGTTGCAGTGCTGTACAAGATGAAGAAAATCCCAATAGTTTCTGTCACTATCTTAAGAGCAAGAGGATAGACACAAAGTTAGTCAAAGTTAAGTAAGATCAGCGCGGTCATCTGTGCATGGAACCAAAAGAGAGTGGGGAGAGGTGGATTTTTTGCATCAGTATTTACTTGGAAGTCAGATTCAGGTTGTTGAACTGGGACAAAAGTGTAGTGTGGTCATGGACTGTGTCTGTATTACAGAAGAGGAGCTGTTGGCTGTGTTCAGGCAAATCAGAGTGGATAAATCACCAGGGCCTAACAAGCTGTCCCCTTGGAGCTTGTGGGAGGCTAATACAGAAACTCCAGAGGCCCTGGCAGAAATAGTTAAAACGTCCTTGGTCATGGGTGAGCTGCCGGAGGACTGGAGGTTAACTAATGTTGCTCCATTGTTCAAGAAAGGTTCTGAGAAAAAGCTAGGAAATTATCGGGCAGTGAGCCTGATGTCAGGCTTTATTGAAAAGCATTCTAAAGAGCAGGATTAATAAATACAGTGGATTCTGGTTAATTGGGGCAGCCGGGACAACTCTTAAAGAACAAAAACTAATTGAGAAAATAGCCAGGCTTCCCTTTGTTTATTTGGGATACAATGCCTCTTCAGCTGGATTGGAGACTGCTACCAAACATTTTCTAACCAGTGACAGTCACGTGCACTTGTGTGGTCTTTAGACACTACACCTTGTGATGAAGGTGACACATCTGAACTTGAGCTAGTGACAGCAGAGGCTGCTGGGAAATTTATTGTTGGATTCCGAGATTACTACATGCAGGAAGGCAATGAAGGCAGTCCATTATCTACACTAAAAGTCTCTGCACTGATTTTGTTCATTTGCAGTCAATCAAAAGAACACGGCAGCGTACAATGGATTAATTTCTCTGTCATTAACTATTAGGAACTAATACACAGTTTTATCATACTGTAGTAAGATTGGTAGTGTTCTAATTTGTTCTGTATTTCATTTAAATGCAAATTTTTTAATCAGTTAAGTGGTAGTTTGTCTTTTTAAAACTATTTCCATGAAATTTTGGCTAATTAGGTCAGCCAATTAATTGGACTAATTAACCAAAATCTACTGTATTTGCATAGGCAGGCCTAGTTAGGAATAATCAAAGTGGCTTTGTACATGGTAGGTCATGTCTAACCAATCGTAAAGCTTTCTGAAGAGTTCCCAAGAAATTCATGACTGACTAGAGGCTTGTGACTGCTGGTGTGCTGCAGGGATTGTGCTGGCTCTGTCGTTGATTGTCATCTATATCTACAATCTGGGTGATAATGTGGGAAACTGGATCAGCACATTTGCAGATGTCAGCAAGATTGGGGGCAAAGTGGACATCAAGCAAAGATATCAAAGGTTGCATCACAAGAGTTGGGATGTTGGTGAGGCCAAATCTCGAGCACTGGAGTTCGTCTGCCTATGAGAACGATATCTGTAAGACTGAAATAGTGCAGGGAAAGTTTATATGGATGTTGCCAGAACTTGAGAACCTGAGTTAAAGGGAACAGTTAAATAGAGTCATAGAGCAACAGAGCATGGAGACAGGCCCGTTGGTCCAACTGGACCATGCGGATCACAGCATGGAGACAGGCCCTTTGGTCCAACTGGACCATGCGGATCACAGCATTGTTGCAGTTGCCCATGTTTGAACAATTGCCCTCCAAGACCTTCCCTTCCTGTTTCAGTCAAAATGTCTCTGAAATGTTGCAAATGTACTGTCTTGACAACCTTCTTCAGCAGCTCATTCCAAGCACTCACTAGCCTTTGTGTTATGAAGTTACATCTCACCTCACTTTTCAAACTCTGCCCTTTTATCTTCTATCTGTTTCCTCTAATTCTGGACTCCCCAACCCTGGGAAGAAGAGTTCAGGTTTAATTATCATTCCAACAATATATCAATACAACTGAATGAAACAGCGTTCCTCCGGGGCCAAGGTGCAAAAGATACACAACACAACACAGCACATTTAAGATAGTCAGCAAACATACAGTTACTCAAAATAAATTACATATAGAGCCCCATTCCCTCAGTGACATGACCCGCAAACTAATGGTGCAGTTCCTGGCAGTTTGCAGACAAACAGATAGACAATGACCGTCCACCTTATCCATATTCCACATGATTTTATGAACTTCTCATGTTACCCTGCACTCCAGGTAATAAAGATCCAGTGTAGCCATCCTCTCCGGCACTCAGGCCCTCTAGTCCAGGCAACATCCCTGTCAATCTCTTCTGCACCCTCTCCAGCTTGACAATGATTTTCCTACAATAGGGTGACCAAAGCTGTACACATACAACCTTCACCACATGATGAAGACTTTATTCTCTGGAGCACAGCAGAGTGAGGGCAGATCTTATAGAGGTATACAAGATTATGAGGCCATAGATAGGGTAAATGCAAGTAGGCAGCTATTAATGAAGTTGATGTTTTTTTCCCCCTCAGGTTGGGTGAGACTAGAACTAGAGATTATAGGCTTAGTGTGAGAGGTGAAATATTTAAGGGGAACCTGAGGGCATGGTCTGGATGGGTGGGAACTTGATGATGGATGCTTCTTTCCTATGGCAATCCTCCGAGTAGATGTATTCAATGGTGGGAAGGGCTTTACCCGTGATGGATTGGGCTATATCCATTAGTTCAAGGGCATAGGAGTTCCAATGCCACGCTACAATGTAGCCCTGCCATGCTTTCTTTGTAATGACGCTTATTTGCGGAATCCAGGACAGATCCTCTGAAATGTCCAGGAATTTTGACGTTTCCGACCCTCTCCAACTCTGATCCACCAAAGAGTACTGGCTCATGGTTTCTCCCTCTTAACATCTCCTTGGCCTTGCCAACTTGATGCGTTGATTGGCCTAATTCTGCTCCAATGTCTTATGGTGTTATGGTTTTAGTCTATAAAGGCTCGAAGGCAACCCCATTCCCACATGATTTCCCTGTAACCTGTACCCTTTCACTTACTCTCCCAACAATCAGCTGTCAAGGAAGCTCTTCATATCAGCAATGGGATCAAGAACAGGGGAATGTAGAATGAAGGGTCTCAGGATGAAGGAGCAACAGTTTATTCTTCTCCATAGATGCTGCCAGACCTGCTGAAGGCCTCTATTACTTTGTTTGTGTTCTAGTAGAAGGTAGATATTTCATAAATAGGAATGAAGAAAGGAAATATAATTTTACACTTCAATTATTGAAGGCCTGGAGTTAAATGGCTGTTGGAATAGATGAAATAGATGTATGAGTTACTTTCACCCAAGAGTGACAGCATATCCCAGAGTCCCCAGGAATGTGACACTCACAAATGGGACATTATTTACAGGCAGTGCTCTTGGAAAGAACAAGGCTTGCAAATGTGTTAGCCAATTCTTTGTTTGCAAGCTCTGCTTTAACACTGAATCTCCCTTAACCTGGACAAGGGGCAAGGAAAGTGAATAATCCCACCTCTACCATACCCAAGTTCACAGACGCAGGGTCACTATGAAAGCCAGTTACACCTTTCATCCTCATCACGTCTTTGTAACCCAGCCAATGAGAAACACTCATAGTAAACACAGAGTTGTTGAGGTGTGACCACTCAGGGAGAGGTCAAACACTGACATCATAAGGCCACTGTGACACGAGTGGGACACATCACAATGAGATGCAGCATCACTACAGGGTTTAAACTCTGGTTACCTGGAGACCAGAAACAAATATCTGCATGGCAGATAGTATGGATTCTTGCATATCTACACAGATGCTTCAAAAGATCCAGTGACAGGTTATTCAGATGTTTCTATTTATGTTCCAAAATTTCAGGATGAACAATTAGTGAGGTTCTGGGTGCCACCAAAATGAATGTGTGGTGAAAATGAGGGTTGTCTGAGGTTACAATGGAATGGAGATCACCTGGTAATGTGGGCCAAGGAATGGCAGGTGGAACTTAACAGGACAAGTATGATTTTGGGAAGTTAACCCAAGGTAGAACATAGAGAGTGAATGTCAGGGCCCAGGGAGAACAGAGGGACCAATGGGTAGAAGTATGGAGTTCCCTGAAAGAGGCGACACAAGTAGACAAGGTAGTGTAGAGTGTGTGGACAGATTCTCAGGCTGTATAAATCCGTGACTCTCAGTGTACATGGTTCTGTCATTGTCTAGTTATAAGCATGTGAATTTAATTTCTCTTCGTTTCCCCAGAACAGCAAGACTGTTAGAGGATTGGGAAGCTTTCAAAACCAACAGAAGACAACTAAAAAAAAGACACAAAGATGGAATATGAAGGTAAGCTAGACAATAATATTAAAGAGGATATCAAAAGTTTCTTCAGATATGTAAAGAGAGGCGAGAGTAGAATTTGGACTTCTGGAAAATGTCCTGGAGAGGTAGCAGCTGGAGAGAAGGATATGGTGGATGAACTGAATATGTATTTTGCATCGGTCTTCACTGTGGAAGGCACTAGCAGTATGCTGGAAGCTCAAGCATGTAAGGTGCTGGAGAGAGTAATATAGTCATTACTAAGAATAAGGCACTTGGGAAAATGAAAGGTCTGAAGGTTGATAAATCACCTGAACCAGATGGTATACAGCCCAGGGTTCAGAATGTGCTGGCTGAAGAGATTGTGGAGGCAAGAATAATGATCTTTCCAGAATAAATATATTGTACCATGGTTTTGGAGAACTGCAAAATTGCAATCTTCACTCCACTCTTCAAAAAGGGAAAGAGGCAGAAAAAAGATTATAAGCCAGTTAGTCTAACCTCAGTGGTTGGGAACATTTGGAGTTAATTGTTAAGAACTTGGAGGCACACAATAAAATAGGCTGTAGTCAGCATGGTTTCCTTAAGGGAAAATCTTGCCTGACCAAGTTTTTGTAAACCTTTGCAGAAATAGCACACAGGATATTGAAATGAGAATCAATGGACATTCTGTACTTGGATTCAGAAAAAGCCTTTGACAAGGTGCCACACATAAGACCTTAAGACATTGGAGCAGAATTATGCTATTTGGCCTATTGGGTCTGCTCTGCCATTCAATCATGGCTGATCCCTTTTCCCCTTCCTCAGCTACTCCTCGACCTTCTCCTCATAATCTTTGATGCTGTGTCCAATCAAGAACCTATGAAGCTCACCTTAAATACACCAAACAACCTGGCCTCTACAGCTGCCTCTTGTAACAAGTTCCACAAATTCACCACCCTCTGGCTAAAGAAATTCCTCCGCATCTCTGCTTTAAATGGATGCCCCTCTATCCTGAGACTGTGCCCTCTTGTCCGAGGCTCCCCCACCATGGGAAATATTCTTTCCACACCTACTCTGCCTAGGCCTTTCAACATTCAAAAGGTTTCAATGAGATCCCCATCATCCTAAATTCCAATGAGTACAGACCTAGAGCTATCAAACATTTCTCCTGTGATATCCCTTTCATTTCCGGAATCATCCTTGTGAACCTCCTCTGAACCATCTCCAATGCCAGCACATCTTTTCTTAGATGAGGGGCCCAAAACTCTTCACAATAATCAAGGTGAGGCCTTATCAGTGCCTTATAAAGTCTTAGCATTAGATCCTTGCTCTTGTATTCTAGACATCTTGAAACGAATGCTAACATTCCATTTGCCTTCCCACCACTGACTCTACCTGCGTTAATATTTAGGGTATTCTGCGAACAGACTCCAAAGTCTTTGCATCTCAGATCTTTGGATTTTCTCCGTTTAGAAAATAATCTGTTCATTTACTTCTACTGCCAAAGTGCATGACCTATGCATTTTCCAACACTATATGTTGACAGGCTGACTAGTGGGAATGCCATACTAGATCTCGTATTAGGTAACGAATGGAGTCAGATCACAGATCTCTCAGTGGGTGATCATCTGGGGGACGGTGATCACCGCTTCCTGGCCTTTAGCATTATCATGGAAAAGGATAGAACCAGAGAGGACAGGAAAATTTTTAATTGCAGAAGGGCAAATTATGAGGCTGTAAGGCTAGAACTTGTGCGTGTGAATTGGGTTGATGTTTTTGCAGGGAAATGTACTATGGACATGTGGTCGATGTTTAAGGATCTCTCGCAGAGAGATTTGTCCTGGTGAAGAAGATAAAGAATGGTAGGGTGAAGGAACCATGGGTGACAAGTGAGGTGGAAAATCTAGTCAGGTGGAAGAAGGCAGCATACATGAGGTTTAGGAAGCAAGGATCGGATGGGTCTATTGAGGAATATAGGGTAGCAAGAAAGGAGCTTAAGAAGGGGCTGAGAAGAGCAAGAAGGGGGCATGAGAAGGCCTTGGCGAGTATGGTAAGGGAAAACCCCAAGGCATTCTTCAATTATGTGAAGAACAAAAGGATGACAGGAGTGAAGGTAGGACTGATTAGAGATAAAGATGGGAAGATGTGCCTGGAGGCTGTGGAAATGACTGAGGTCCTCAATGAATATTTCTCTTCGGTATTCACCAATGAGAGGGAAGTTGATGACGGTGAGGACAATATGAGTGAGGTTGATGTTCTGGAGCATGTTGGTATTAAGGGAGAGGAGGTGTTGGAGTTGTTAAAATACATTAGGATGGATAAGTCCCCGGGGCCTGACGGAATATTCCCCAGGCTGCTCCACGAGGTGAGGGAAGAGATTGCTGAGCCTCTGGCTAGGATCTTTATGTCTTCGTTGTCCACGGGAATGGTACCAGAGGATTGGAGGGAGGCGAATGTTGTCCGCTTGTTCTAAAAAGGTAGTAGGGATAGTCTGGGTAATTATAGACCAGTGAGCCTTACATCTGTGGTGGGAAAGCTGTTGGAAAAGATTCTTAGAGATAGGATCTATGGGCATTTAGAGAATCATGGTCTGATCAGGGACAGTCAGCATGACTTTGTGAAGGGCAGATCGTGTCTAACAAGCCTGATAGAATTCTTTGAGGAGTTGACCAGGCATATAGATGAGGGTAGTGCAGTGGATGTGATCTACATGGATTTTAGTAAGGCATTTGACAAGGTTCCACACGATAGGCTTATTCAGAAAGTCAGAAGGCATGGGATCCAGGGAAATTTGGCCAGGTGGATTCAGAATTGGCTTGCCTGCAGAAGGCAGAGGATCATGGTGGAGGGAGTACATTCAGATTGGAGGGTTGTGACTAGTGGTATCCCACAAGGATCGGTTCTGGGACCTCTACTTTTTGTGATTTTTATTAACAACCTGGATGTGGGGGTAGAAGGGTGGGTTGGTAAGTTTGCAGATGACACAAAGGTTGGTGGTGTTGTAAATAGTGTAGAGGATTGTTGAAGATTGCAGAGAGACATTGATAGGATGCAGAAGCGGGCTGAGAAGTGGCAGATTGAGTTCAACACGGAGAAGTGTGAGGTGATACATTTTGGAAGGACAAACTCCAAGGCAGAGTACAAAGTAAATGGCAGGATACTTGGTAGTGTGGAGGAGCAGAGGGATCTGGGGGTACATGTCCACAGATCCCTGAAAGTTGCCTCACAGGTGGATAGGGTAGTCAAGAAAGCTTATGGGGTGTTAGCTCTCATAAGTCGAGGGATAGAGTTTAAGAGTCGCGATGTAATGATGCAGCTCTATAAAACTCTAGTTAAGCCACACTTGGAGTACTGTGTCCAGTTCTGGTTGCCTCAGTATAGGAAGGATGTGGAAGCATTGGAAAGGGTACAGAGGAGATTTACCAGGATGCTGCCTGGTTTAGAGAGTATGCATTATGATCAGAGATTAAGGGAGCTAGGGCTTTACTCTTTAGAGAGAAGGAGGATGAGAGGAGACATGATAGAGGTGTACAAGATATTGAGAGGAATAGATAGAGTGGATAGCCAGTGCCTCTTCCCCAGGGCACCACTGCTCAATACAAGAGGACATGGCTTTAAGGTAAGGGGAGGGAAGTTCAAGGGGGATATTAGAGGAAGGTTTGTTACTCAGAGAGTGGTTGATGCATGGAATGCACTGCCTGAGTCAGTGGTGGAGGCAGATACACTAGTGAAATTTAAGAGACTACTAGACAGGTATATGGAGGAATTTAAGGTAGGGGGTTATATGGGAGGCAGGGTTTAACGGTTGGCACAACATTGTGGGCCAAAGGGCCCATAATGTGCTGTACTATTCTATGTTCTATGTTATATGTTCTATATTTCATTTGCCACTTTCTTGCCTATTCTCCTAATCTGTCCTTCTGCAGGTTACCTGTTTCTTCAATTCTACCTGCCACTCCACCAGTCTTCATATCACCTGCAAACCTGGCAACAAAACCATCTATTCCATCATCTAAGTCATTGATATACAGCATTAAAACAAGTGGTCCCAACACCGACCCCTGCAGAACACCACTAGTCACTGGCAGCGAATCAGAAAAGGATCCTTTTATTCCCTCTTACTGACTCCTACCAATCAGTCAATGCTCTAAGCATGCCAGTAACTTTCCTGTAATACCATAGGCTCTTAACTTGGTAAGCAGCCTCATGTATAGCACCTAGTCAAAGGCCGTCTGAGAGTCCAAATATACAAGATGCACTGCATCCACTTTATCTATTCTACTTGTAATTTCCTCAGAGGATTCCAACAGGTTCATCAGGCAAGATTAATAAGTTAAGAGCACGTAGTATTGCAGGGAAGAATATAGCATTGATAAAGTGGTGGCTTATTGGTAGGAGGCAAAGAGCGGGATTAAGGGGAGTCTTTTCTGCTTCGCTGCTGGTGACTATTGGTAGTCCACAGGAGTCTGTGTTGAGCAGCTTCTTTTTTATGTTATACAGTGTGTCAATGATTTTGATGATGGTATTAATGGCTTTGTGGCCAGGTTTGCAGACGATAAGAAGATAGGTGGAAGAGCAGCTAGTTTCGTGGAAGCAGAGAGGTTGCAGAAGGACTTAAACAGATTAGGGGAGTGAGTAATGAAGTGTCAGATGAATACAGTGTCAATAACTATGCAATCATGCACTTTAATAGAAGAAATAAAAGTGTAGTTTTTCTAAATGGAAGGAAAATTCAAAAGTCTGAGAAGCAAAGGGACTTGGGAGCCCTCGTGTAGGATTCCCTAAATGTTAATTTGTAGGTTGAATTGGTGGAGAGGAAGGTAAATAAGATGTTTGCATTTATTTCAAGATGACTAAGACCAAAGATGTAAGGTTGAGTCTTTATAAGGCAATAGTAAGGCTTCATTTGGAGTATTGTGAGAGATTTGGGATGTTATTTAAGGAAAGATGTGCTAGCGTTGGAGAGGCTTCAAAGGATGTTCACGAAAATTATTCCAGGATTGAAATGCTTCTCATATGAGGAGTGTTTGATGGCTCTGGGCCTGTTCTCTCTGGAATTCACAGTAATGAGGTGAGATCTCAATGAAACCTCCTGAAAGTTAAAGGCCTCGATAGAGTGAACGTGGCGAGGATGGTTCCTCTGGTCAGTGTCTAAGACCAGAGGACACATCCTCAGAACAGAGGGACATCTATGTAGAATGGAGATAAGGAGAAATTTCTTTTGCCAGACAGATCTGTGGAAGGCATCACCACAGGTGTCTGTGGAGGCCATTCATTGGGTATATTTAAAGCAGAGGTTGATAGATTCTTGATTAGTCAGGACAGGATGGTATACGGGGGAAGGCAGAATATTGGGACTGAGAGGGAAATGATGACATGGCAGAGTAGACTTGATGGGCCAAATGGCCTAATTCTGCCCCGATATTATGGTCCAAAATTATGTCTGAAAAGTCCTGCGGCACCTAAAAGAGATGACATTTGATCACTAGATGGTCCAGGTTGGGTGAATACAAGTGAGACAGAACTCCCACATTTGTTCTCTATGAGGAGTTAGTCATAATGCATACTCAACCTTTTTAAACACCTTAAAATGATATTACATATTATATTGTCCATGGGGTCACTGTACATTTCAGAAGCAGCAGTCTAAAAAGGCATTATTTGTTGATTAGCTGTCTATGTGATATGTAAGCCCATACGCAAGCCAGAACTGTAGGATTTCTTGCTCTGTAGGATGAATCAAAGCCCAAACTGTGGGTACGGCCGCGAGGCATCGGAGTTTTGAGGTCAGAGTTTTCCTGTTTAGATAAGCTGCCAAACACGAAGTGACTAGTTTTAAGGCACCAATACCCTGCCTTTTATATTACTGTCAGGAGAAACAGTTCCACCGGTCTTGTGAGGCAAGCCACATGTGAAGGCCAGGAGCTGGACTTGGTTGTCAGAGGCTGTTTGAAACAGATGCCGTTGAAAGCATTTATGGGTAGTGGGAGGTTATCCCCACTACCTCCTTCCCCCTCCCCCCACGGTTTTGAAAACCACATGGAACCGTTTGTTTCAAGATAATTATGCAGAAGGATAGGATTGGTCCTTGGATTGGAGAAAGACCAATTTTGGTGGCATCTGAAGGAATCTGGCAGGCATGGTTGTTTTCTGGCAAAGAGGTGCTTGGTAAAAAGGAGGTTTTGAAAAGTGAAATATTGGAAGCGCAGAATTTATGTTCCTTTTGGAGAAAAAGGCAAGGGTAACAGGTTTAGAGAATGTTGATTCTCAAAGGATATTGAGGCCCTGGTTAAGAAAAGGAAGGACAGTTAGGATCAAATGAGGCATCTGAGGAGTATAAGAAATGCAAGAGACCTCTTAAGAGAGAAATCAGGAGGGTAAAAGAGAACATGAGGTTGCAGTGCTGTAGAAGATGAAAGAAAATCCCAAGAGTTTCTATAACTACCTTAAGAGTAAAATGATAGCAAGTGACAAAGTTGGTACTCTTCAAGGTCAGCGTGGTCATCTATGCATGCAACAAAAGATAGTGGGAAAAATTGATTTTTTTGTATCAGTATTTACTTGGCAGACAGACACAGATTGTAGAACTAAGGCAAAAGGCCTTGGCAAGCAGGGTTAAGGAAAACGCAAAAGCATTCAACAAGTATATGAACAGCAAGAGGACGAGCAGTGTGCGAATAGGACCAGTCAGGTGCTATAGTGGAAACGTGTGCACTGAGTCGGAGGAGGTAGTGGAGGTACTTAATGAATACTTTGCTTCAGTATTCACCATTGAAAAGGACTTCAGAATTGTGGGGATGACCTACAGTGGACTGAAATGCTTGAGCATGTAGACATTAAGAAAGATGATGTGCTGGAGATTTGAAAAGCGTTAAGTTAGGTAAGTCACTGAGACAGGACGAGATTTGCCCCAGGCTACTGTGGGAGGCGAGGGAGGAGGTTGCTGAGCCTCTGTCAAGGATCTTTGCATCATCAATGGGATGGGAGAGGTCCAACAAATTGGAGATTTGCAAATGTTGTTCCCTCTTCAAGAAAGTGAGTAGAGATAACCCAGGACCAGTGAGCCTTACTTCAGTGGTGGGCAAATGTTGGAAAAGATCCTGAGAGGCAGGATTCATGAGCATTTGGGGAGGCATAATCTGATTAGGGTTAGTCAGCATGGCTTTGTCAAGAGCAGGTTGTGCCTTACGAGCCTGAATGAATTCTTTGAGAATGTAACAAACACATTGTTGAAGGTAGAGCAGTGGATATATTGTATATGGATTTCAGTAAGGTATTAGATAAGATTCCACATGTAAGGCTCATTTAGAAAGTAAGGGGCATGGGATCCAAGGAGACCTTGCTTAGTGGATCTAGAATTGGCTTGCCCAAGGAAGGCAAAGAGTGCTTGTAGATGGTTCATATTGTTCATGGAAGTTGGTGACCAGTGGTGTTCTGCAGAGATCTGTTTTGCGTCCCCTCCTTTTTATGATTTTTATAAATGACCTGGAAGAAGTGGAGGATGGGTTTGTAAGTTTGCTGACGACACAAAGGTTGGGGGTATTATGGATAGTCTGGAGGGTTGGCAGAGGTAATAGCAAGACATCGATAGGATGCAGAACTGGCTGAGAAGTTGCTAATGGAGTCCAACCCAGTTAAGTGTGAGGTGGTTCATTTGGTAGTTCAAATTTGAAGACAGAATATAGTATTAATGGTAAGAATCCTGTATAAGAATAAGTTGAATAAACTTGGCCTTTTCTCTTTGGAGTGATGGAGGATGAGAGGTGTCCTGATAGAGGTGTATAAAATGATGAGAAGCATTGATCATGTGGATAGCCAGAGGCTTTTTCCCAGGGCTGAAATGACTAACACAAGGAGTCATAGTTTTAAGGTGCTTGGAAGTAGATACAAGGGGGATGTCAGGGCTAGCTTTTTCACCCAGAGAGTTGTGGGTGTGTGGAATGCACTGCCAGCAAAGGTGGTAGAGGCGGATACAACAGGATCTTTTAAGAGACTCCTAGATATGTATATGGAGCTTAGAAAAATAGAGGGCTATGCGGTAGGGTAATTCTAGTCAGTGTCTAGAGTAGGTTATAAGGTTGGCACAACGATGTGGACTGAAGGGCTTGTAATGTGCTGTAAATTTCTATGTTCTATGTTCTACACCATCAGCCATGGAGGACTACATGTTCTCTTTTGGGGCTATTCTGAGATACTGAGACTCTTGTGGAGGCATTAAAGTTATAAAACACTACAGCATAGAAACAGCCCTTCAGCCCATCTAGTTGGTGCCAAACCATTAATTTGCCTTGTCACATCGACCTGAACCATAGCCCTCCATACCTATCCAAATTTCTCTTAAATGTTAAAAATCAACACCACATGCAACACTTACGGTGGAAGCTCATTCCGCACTCTCACTACCCTCTGAGTGAAGGGTCTCTCCCTCATGTTCACCTTACAGTAATGAGTATGCGTGACAAGATGTAGCTCACTCAGGTTCTCCAACTGAGTACGTAAGACATCGATTTGCATCAGTTTGGTGTTTTGAGTGACGGCCAATCAGCAATTAGTATTAATTGGTAACAAATTAAAATAAGGTAGAGGCAAATGGAATGACCTTTGTTGTAAAGGCTATTGTTGGAGTGGACAGTGATAGAGTGGTTATTTGAGGCATTAGTTCTTCGAGGCTTCAATGTGTGGAATCTTGAGAGAGAGAAGGTAAAATGCTGTAGGTAGAATTTTTTTTATTTTTCCCAGTTTATTTATTGTTTTCCTTCTTTATATTTGCACACTTGGAACAGTGGGGATGCCAAGCAGGATATTTGAATGCTTCTTTTGCGGGATGTGTGAAGGCAGGGAGATCTCCATTTCCTTCATGACTTCACTTATATGAAGTGCATCCACCAGCAGCTTCTAACAATCCATGTTAAGGAGTTGGAGCTGGAAGTGGATGAACTCCAGATCATTCAGGATGCTGAGGGGGTGATAGGCAGGGTACATAGAGAGGTAGTTACATCCAAGGTGCAGGACCGGGGACACTGGGTGACAGTCAAGACTGGGAAAGATGTTAAAAAGCCAGTGAAGAGTACCCCTGTGGCCATCCACTTTAATAATATGTACACTGCTTCTGGATACTGTTAGGGGGCATGACCTAGCAAAGGAAAGTCACAGCGATCAGGTCACTGTTACTGAGTCTGATTGTGTGATCCAGAAGCAAAGAAGGGAGACAAAGCAAGCTGTGCTGTTTGGGGATTCATTAGTGTAATTGACAGGAGTTTCTGTGGACCAGAACAAGATTCACAGGACCTCTTGGGGACCATGGACTGGGCCATCTCGGATTGAGTCCACAGCATTCTTAAATAGGAGGGTGACCAACCAGATGTCATGGTCCACGTAGATACCAATGACATAGGTAGGAAGAGTGCTGAGGTTCAGCAAAGTGAATTCAGGGAGTTAGGTGTTAATTTAATGGATAGGACCTCCAGGGATGTGATCTCTGGATTGCTACCCATGCCACGTGCTAATGAGGCCAGAATAAGAAGATCATACAGTTTTACACATGGCTAAGGAGTTGCTGTAGGAGAGAGAACATCAGATTTTTGGATCTTTGGGCTTTCTTCCAGGGAAGGTGGGACCTATACAGAAGAGACAGTTTCCACCAGAACTGTAGGGGGACTAATACCCTCATGGGAAGGTTTGCCTGTGCTGCACGGGCATTTCAGACTGGAGTTTGTAGGGTGATGGGAACCAGAGTGCCAGAATAGGCCGTGGAGAGGTCGTGGAGAACAATGTTGTTAAGATCTCAAACAAAGTAAGGAATCACAAGGTTGAGTATGGTGTAACTAGTCTTCTGAGATGTGTATATTTCAATGCAAAAAGTATTGTAGGAAAGGCAGATGAGCTTAGGACATGGATCATATGGAATTATGATAGTGTAGCCATTAGTGAGACTTGGCTGCAGAAGAGACAGGACTGGCAACTCAATATTCCAGGGTTCTGGTGTTTTAGACGTGACAGAGTGAGAGGGATTAAAGGGGGGAGGGTTGGCATTACTAGCCAGGGAAAATGTCATGGGAGCGAGCAGTCAGGACAGATTGGAGATATTGTCTATTGTGGCTTTATGGGTGAGACTGAGGAATATGGGAAGTATGACCATGTTATTGGGCCTATATTATATGCCACCCAACAGTACACAGGACTTAGAGGAACAAATTTGTAGGGATCACAAACTGTTGCAAGAAACGTAAGGTTGTTATAGCAGATGACTTTAACTTTCCACATATTGATGAGGACTCCCATACTGTAAAAAGACTATGTGGAATAGAGTTTGTCAAATGTGTTTAGTAGAGTTTTCTTGATCAGTACACAAATATCCCAATGAGAGAGTGTGCGATGCTTGATCTCCTCTTCAGGAATAAGAAAGGGCAAGTGACATAAGTTTGTGTAGGGGATCACTTTGCATCTAGTGATCATAATGCTATTAATTTCAAAGTAAATATGGAAAAGGCTAGGACTGGTCCACAGGTTGAAATTCTAAATTGGTGAACAGCCAACTTTGATGGTATCTGAAAGGATCTGCCAAGTGGAGATTGGGGCAGTCTGTTTTCTGGCAAAGGTGTACTTGGTACAAAGCTTGTATGTGCTCGTCTGAATAAAGGATAAAGATAACAGGTTTAAGGAACCTTGGTTTTCAAGATATATTGAAGCCCTGGGTAACAAAAAAATGGAGATGCATAGCAGGTATACACAAGTAGGAACAAATGAGGTATTTATAGAGTGTAAGAAATGCAGGAGAACCCTTAAGAAAGATATCAGGAGGGACAAAGGAAGGCATGAGGTTGCCCAAGCAGACAAGGTGAAGGAGAATCCTAAGGGATACTTACAGATATTTTAAGAGCAAAAGATCAGAATGGTAATTGATGTGTGGAGACAAAAGAGATGGGGGAAGATCTTAGGTATATTTTTTTCATCTGTATTTACTCGGAAGATGGACACAGAATCTATAAAAGTGAGTAAAACCAGCAGAGAGGTCATGGATCCTATACAGATTACAGAGGAGGAGGTGTTTGCTGTCTCCAGGCAAATTGTGGTGGATAAATCCCCAGGGCCTGACAAGGTGTTTCCTTGGACCCTGTGGGAAGCAAGTACAGAAGTTGCAGGTGCCCTAGCAAAGATATTTAGATCATTCTAAGTGACAGGTGAGGTACCAGAGGATTGGAGGATAACTAATGTTGTTCTGCTGTTCAAAAAAAACTCTAAAAGTAAACCAGGAACTAGAGACCAGTGAACCTGACATCATCAGTGGAAAGTAATTAGAAGGTATTCTGAGGGACTGGACATATGAGTAAGGAAGGTACATGAACTGGAAAGATTCAGTGGAATACGGGCCCAATGCAGGAAGGTGGGACTGGCTCATTTGGGGATCCCTCCAACCCCCTTCCCCCTCCCCTCTACTCCCTCCCCGTTCATTACCCCACGACCTCAAGGTTATTTAAACTATCTGATAAAATTCACTCAAAGATGATGATGTCCCCAAAAGTCCATCCAAATGAAGTTCTCTGGTTTGCTACAGGACATCAATATCATCAATCAGTGTTTCCAGATGGGTTTCTGTGATGGGCTCCAGGATGATGACATCACCGACTTAGCTAACCTAGACCTTGGCTGTGATTGGTGCCTGGATTCTTCCTAGCAGCTCCTGGCCGATTGCACTGGTGATTGTCTCATCCCCTAACACACAGTGATGGGCTCCTCTTCAGCCTTCACCTATCATCTGTGCGTGGTCCTTCAGCAATAGCATCAGCTATTAGCTCCAGAGGCTGCCATCATTCAGTGACTCACCTCCACCATCATTACTGATGGACTTCTACCAATAGCCCTGCAGACTGGACCACATAAGGATCCCCATGAGGTGACTCATTGGCTTCCACATCATTGGACTCCAGCCTAAAAGCTTCATCCAGCAACACCAATAGGCCCATCACAATTCCAATGCAACAGACCCGACTGGCCCATTGATTGACACCAGGATATCATCTCTGATTGGCTTGTTGACAAATTCAGTATGACTTTACAATTGGATCCTCCTATGAGTCTACAACACCAATTGGCTCACTGAATGATTCCGCTCAGGTGGCATTAATCGACTTTTCCCATGGCTTAAGTACAACAACACTGACTGGCTCCTCCACTGACTCAAACATGGCGCCACCAGTTGGCTCATCCAGTGGGCCGGCCCAGTGTCAGCCAATGAGCTGTCCGAACAACTTGGATCAGACCACGCTGAATGGTTTACTGAATGATCAGTACCAACCACTTCCAGAGCTCCTCCCAATGGCTCCACCAGTGACACCATCTCTTCGGCCCCTGGCCTACCCTACCTACCCTCTCCCCTCTCTCACATTCCCCCCTGCCCTTGTCCTGATTATCCTAGGTTCTCCAGTAAGAGAGTACCTCCTTCCCCTCACACACACCTCTCATCCCCCTCTCGCACGCATTCCCTCTACCTCCAACTTCTAACACTCCTCTTCCCTCTCTGCACACCCTCCCCCTCCATCAACTACCCCTCCACTTTCCACTCCTCTTCACATACCCTTCACATCCCCTTCTCCCCTCACCCTATCACACCCCTCAATCACCCACCCCTTCTCCACCCTCCTACACACACCCCTCCCCTTCCCCACCACCTTCCCCCATTTTCTGCCCTCTCACTCCTCCTCACTCAAAACCTTCCCCACCCCATTCCTGCTTCATCCCCCTCCTTCACCCCTTCCCTCCCCCTCCTTCCTCTCCTGCTCCACTCCTCCCCCTTCCCCTCACTCCTCATCATCCCTCTTTCCTCTCCCTTCCCCCACTCCACTCCCTCTTCTCCCTCTCCCCATTTCCATTCCCTCCCCTTCCTCTCTTCCCTCCTTACCCTCCATCTCCCCACTGTATGTATGTGTGTGTATGTTTGTGTGACAGAGACCTGTCCCCCCCCCCCCACCCTCCTCTCTCTGTACTCCAACACACTCGTACCCCTGCGCAAACCGCGACCCTTGTTTAATGGTCCATTGCATAAAAAAGGTTGTAGTAAAATATATACAGAAGATAGTTGAGAAAGTGGAGCAAAACTCAGGACTGCTGAAAGAACAGGCTATGGGACCTACAATTAATATTATTGCAAATGGCCTTCGGCCCGAATTGCATTCTGTCCTTCCCAGACAGAGACAGCATTTTAATGTCCTGAAACCAGATACAGTGCAAGTTAACATCGGAGACCGGGATTTTTATCACATGTTTCTACTTTCTCCATAAGGGAAGAGATTCATTGTGTAAAATGCAAACTACTACTACCTGAATTCCTGAGGGACTTGGTGTGTAGATACCAAAGAGCCATTGTGGACTAGACTATTTCAGTAAGAGTTGACCTAGTTTGTATAAGTGGCAATTACTCCTCATTTATCAGGGAGTTTGGAATACTTTTACACGACTACCTTGAAAGTCTTGGGAGATTTCTCTAGATTCTGTTTAGACCAACAATTTAGAAAGTGTTTCTGTTACCTTCACTGTACGGTTTACTATGAGGATACGTCTCTACAAAGGACGTGTAAGGTGCTCCTTCCCTCCGCTAGCCTGCAGGTCACCCTTGGGCAAGGTGTAGCACCAGCTAACCCATCCCCACCCCGATCAAGGTCATGTGAAGCCATGGAAGCAGTTGGTGGATGGTCATGTACAATAATGTATTGGGTGGAAACATACATAATTCAAAACCACCAACATTGAGTTGGGCTTCACTTTAAGAGGCTGTTCTGATGTGATGGCATAATTATGTGAAGATTTTTTTAAACCACATTTTATGTTCTGTGTTTGTCAATAAAGGGGTTGTAACGGTTTCTTTAATCTTTGGTTGATAGTCATCAAGGTTGATGTGCTTACATTCCTACAATTTTGCGATCACCTGCAGAATGTATCATAGCCTTGGCAATCAGAGGTAGGAGCTCTCACAGTCCCACAGCCTGAGCCAGAGAGGAAAGAGAGGCGGGGGGGGGGGGGGGGGGAAGAAGGAGACCATTAGGGCAAGTCTCAGCCCAGCATCCACAGACAAGCCAAGAAAGAAAACATTAATCACATGGGATTTCCAACAAGAGAGACAGTTTTTATAATTTTTACAAATTACCTGCAGAGTAAAAATTCCCAATTATTCAGTTAGTGACTATAATCCTTTTCATCAACAATTACAAAAATAATCAGCAGTAAGTGCTCAAATGGTGCAGAGGATCCTTATGCATAGCTGCACCTGCTCTGAATTATTAATGGATGTAGGTTTCCTCCAGTTAATTCAATGGCTTCCTTCAATATTTCCTGATGAATGGCACCACACTTGAAGAACCCAAATATCACCATAAGATATATTTCCTGTGAGGATTTCCACTTCACCTTGTCATATCTGTGAGATTATGACATTTCTCAGTTTCTATCAGCAGTGCTCCATTGCCCAGTAATCTTCACTCAGTGATAGGTTTCTAGGCCTCTTGACACCCTGGACCTTTTTCTTTGAATGTATCAGATTGACCAGTGTTTGTAGAAGCTTTTCACCCCCCTCCCCACTAGCTTCTGTGTATGTTGCTGTGCTCTAGTGTCCAAGGACTGTGTGGCCATAAGGACTGATATTCTTTCTCTGGATGCTGCACAACCAAGTGCCAGGAGGGGCATGAAACTGGCTGAGATACCAGGTTCTGTCTCTGAGTGGGAACCACCCTAATGACACCTCATACTAGAGTTTGGCCAAATTTGCAATTTTTTTTGCAGTGGACCAAATTGGGCACAGACCCTGAATGCTGCCATGTTTTAACATGTCAAAAGTGCATTCAATCCAGATGAAAGGAATCTGAGCCTTGACCACTTCCTCAGCTTTCACTATGAATGCTATTGAATGTAATAGGGAAATAAAGGAACAAAATAGAGAGAGCTCTCCATTCCAGGAGACATCTAATACTGTGCCATCTGCAAAATGAACTGAGAACTACTGAAGTACAAATGTGTAAAACATGCAGCTGAAATTCTACTTTGATTAATGTCTCTGACAAATATGAGACCAAAAAAAAAATCAAGTAATGTTGTACACAAATTACCCTAAAAGGTAACATTAGAACCGTCAGCTGCAGGTGCATGTATGAACATAAAACATGGTGCAATCATATGAAACAAGAGATTTTTTGTAAGTGGAAACTCACAAAAGTCAATCAGCAAGTCTCTGATGGAACGACAGTCATAGATCCCTGCCGAAAAATGAATATCACTGTTACACTGCTCAATTTGTATATTCATGCTATTCAATAATGATAATATTTATATATTAAATTGGTAATCAAGGCTTTTAACCAACTAATTTAACTGACATTTCAGATGTCCAGCTGCAAACCACATTAATGGAATCAACTACATCAATCTTATCTTCCAGTAAGATGGCAGAACATTCAATCGCTGCGGCTGCTACGAGGCCAACCAAAGATGTTATTGTCCTTTATAAAAGTATTGTCTACAATTTCAAGACCCTACTGGACATTAAGAACCTTAAATTACTGCAGGTCTACCCCATCAGAAAGTTACTTGTTGGCGGAGAAACGGAAAGAGCTGGATTTGGTGTGGATCATCAGACAGGTGTCGGTAAGCGAGTGACGGTCTTGGTCACCTTTTTTGTGACGGCAAGACCGTGTTGGACATTGTTAACGTAGAATTCTGCAAGTCCAATTCACTGATTTATTGGAAAGCAGCAGGGACGGACGGCAGGGGAGCTGCTTGGCCTCGATCGTAACAAGGACTAGGCCTCAAGCTGCAGTATTGCATGTTTATAGCTGCCCGGGAGAGAGGCATCAGTGGTGTGCTCCACCGGAGGTGGTGTGGTTTGACGCCCAAGCTGGAGTCAGTGCTGTTCTCCAGTGTTCACTTGGTAGAAGACAAGTCGTATTGTGTTTGACTGCAGACTTCTGTATCATTCATGGACTCAGGATGCTGGATTTTATTTTTTGTGTGACTCTATTTTACTGATATCTTATATATGTTATCTTAAATGTGCTATATGTGCCTTTTGCTGTGTATAATTTTTGGTACTGTGTATTGCACCTTGTCCGTTGGAGTAATGCTGTTTTATTTGACTGTTTGTACCTGAACATTGAACTTTCTAATTTCAATCCATTTCAAGAGCCACTACACTGAAACTAAATCACATTGTTTTAACAAATTGAGATTTTTCTGTGTTTCAAACACAAAATATCGACTTCCTGTAATGTGATGGTTGGGAATGTACACACTCCAGTTATAGTCTAAGTAATGTTTTATGTACGTAGTTGGGGAATGATCTTGATACTCTTGTATTCCATACTTTGGTAAATTAAGGTGAGTATCTTATATGCATTCTTAGTTACCTTTATGAACCTATCCTGACATATTCAGGGGCTTATAGACACAGCCACCGACTTCCTCCATTTCTCTTCACTGAGTACCCTGGCATTTATTATACATTCCCCTTGCCTCGTTTGCTCCCCCGAGATGTAAACTCCCACACTTGGAACTCTAAAACTCTGAACTCTCATATGCAGATCCTGGTGCTCTCAGTCTTTGCATTTACATTTTGAACACTCACACCCTGCCATCTCTTACCTTGTACTGTTACATAATAAAGGGTTTAATTTTCTCTTCAGCTATAACCAAGCAAGTCAGCCCTCTGAGCACATTCTTTCAAAACCTTCATGATCTCAGCCTTCAAATTTAGAATCATCCTCTGAACCCCTACTGTCTTTGAACCCTTAAACCCTTAAACACTCTGGACGCTCCTTTACAGTCTAAACTCTCACTGTCTGAACTGTCACAGCATCAACCTGAACTCACTCTCAGGTACACTACTTCAGTGACATTCACTATCTTGCAAGCCCTTTCATTGCAGAACATATAGATGTAGACATTTATGGTATGATTTGGTGTAACACTAACCCAACATTGGGGTAACAATGTTGTGGAATAATATTATGGCTAAATCAGCCCTAAATTTACAGCTCAAGTAAACACTAATAAAGGAAAGTGGAATATCTGAAAATGTGAAACTGTCCATTTTGACAGGAAACATTAGAAAGGAAGCCCGTCGTCTAAACAGTGAAAAGATGTGAAACTCGAAAATGCATATGAGTATAGGTGCGTGATTTGTGCGGTAGCATACAGGTACAGCAAACAATTCGGAAAACTATCGCTGAAGGAATTTAATGCAAAATTACAGAAGTTATGTTTCAGTTCTGTAGTGTATTGATAAGCAGAAGGAGAATCAGAATCAGGGTTATTATTCCTGACTTATATGATGTGAAATCTGTTGATTTGCAGTAGCAGTACCGTGCAAACACATAAAATTACTTTAATTTTAAAAATAAATGAATAGTGCAAAACAAAGGAATAATTGAGTAGAGTCCATGGGTTTGTGGATCATTCAGAAATATGATAGTGGAGGGGTATCAGTGGGATTTCGGGCTCTTGTACCTCCTCTGCCGATGGTGGTAACAAGAAGAGGCTATGCCCCAGATGGTGAGGATCCTTAATGATAGTTGCTGCTTTCTTGAGGCACTGCTTGTTGAAGATGTCTTTGATAGTAAGGAGGGTTGTACTAGTGATGGAGTTGGCTGATTCTGCAGCCATATCTGCAGAAGTCCATAGCTGGAGTAATGTGTATTTCACTGGTCTCCTTATGAAAGGGAGGATGTTATTATAGTGAAACAGTTCACAGAAGGTACATTAGAGTAAAACTTGCAATGAATTGATAGTCTTATAAGGAAAGATCTTCATAGGTCAGGTCTGCATTCCCTGGAATTAGAGAATGAGAGCAGCCTTGACAGAAAGAAATAAGGTCCTGAGATGTCTTAACTGGATGGATGTTTGAAAGAATTTACGATCAACCATCACTCTTCAAAAAAGCTGTACTGTGTATCAACTGAACCAATGACATTGATGACTGTGAAAAAAGAAGTATAATTTTGAATGTCCAGTCAGATAGGTCGTAAAGTGATTGGAAGGAAGATTGGATTATAAAAAAGAAATAACAAAGTAAAATTGTAAGATAGATGCTCCCAAGATATGGGCAGTAGTTCAAATTCTTCAGTGTCTCCCCATAAGCCTTCATGATTGGGAGGTGATACTGTGTAGTATGGGGGAGGGGGAAAGTTAGGAGCGAATCTTTGTCATGGGCATGCTGAGTCTATCCTCTTGTATGCTTCAGTTTGGAGCCAGCATTAGGTTGGAGCTTCGTTTTCAAGTATATACAAGTAGCCCTCTGCAATTGGACTTATCTCCATTCATGAATATGGATAGCCTCATTGAGGTGTCCTGGTATATCTCTCTCTTCTCAGTGCAAGATGAAATGGTGGACTTGGGACTGAAGCTCTTAACCACCAAGTCTAAAGGTTTTAATAGGATCTGCTCGCAAGTGGCTTCAAACTTTGGTGTTTGGGCTGTAGGTGGCTTCTACAGTACTGAAGAACTTGTGTAATCATTGCTATTAGCCAAATGAGCCTTCTGCATTTGCTCCAGCCACCATATACTCTTTCTTATTTATTTCATAGATATTTGCCAAATAAGTTAGCCAAATTTAATTTTTAAAGCCATGAAAAGATATTTGATGAGAATTTTAAAGGCTTTAACAATGATAACAGATAAGCAGTATATTACATGTGATTGTGTGTTTCATAGGGTGTTGTGTATGCTTTCAGTGGTCATGGGGCTCTTAATAGTGATTGTGAATGTGGCCATAGAATCACATACTAATGAGAATCATTGCATTATATCAAATGGTTGTTGATCAGTATAAAACAGGGAGCTAAGCAGTTGTGACTAACCGTTGAATGCTTATTTGAAACATACTTTAGTTGTTCCTTACATCTAATTTCTCCGTGAAAGAAACCATTTTTAAGAAGTTTCGCTAGCACAGGATGTTTAGAACTTCAATCTATGTTGACCTTACAGGTAAACATTTTTAACCAGATACTCTTCTATATTCAATTTGATCATAATAAAAAGTAAGATGTGAGCAGATCAGCTATTGTGTGACTGGGCCAACATTAGAGTGGCAAGTTTCCAATAAGTTTTTGTCTCTTTTTGTTGTCTACCAGTGCAGTGAGAATGGATCCAGGATTAGAATACTGGGAGCTCCCTGATAAATACACCTGCACAATATGCTACGAGCTACAGCATGTTAGAGACTATGTTAAGAAACTGTAGCTGGATGATCTTCAGTTCATTTGGGAGATTGAGGTGATGATAGATTGGAGCTACAGGGAGTTAGTTACCTCGAAGGTGCAGGAGGCAAGCTGCTAGGAGAGGGGGAGGAAATAGGCAGCCAGTGCAGAGTACCCCTGTGGCTGTTCCCCTCAATAATAACTATAGCACTTTGGGTACTGCTGAGGGAGGCCACAGCGACTGGGTCTCTGGCATGGACACTGGCTTTAGAACTCAGAAGGGACGAGGGGAGAAGAGGTATGCAGTAGTGATAGGGGATTTTTTACCTAGAGGGCCGTACAGCAGATTGATATTGCCTCCAGATGTCAGGGTCAGGGGATGTCTCAGATCAGGTCCTCAACATTCTAAAAGGAGAGGGTGAACAGCTGGAAGTTGTGGTACATATTGGTACCAACTATATAGGTAGGAAAAGGGATGAGGTCCTGAAGAAAGAATATAGAGAGTCAGGCAGAAATCCAAAACAGAGGTCCTCAAGGGTAGGAATCTCTGGACTACTGCCTGTGCCACATGCCATTCAGGGTAAGAATAGGATGGTTTTTCAGATGGCTGAGGAATTGATGCAGTGGGAAGCATCTCAGAATCCTGGATCACTGGGATCTCGCCTGGGGAAGGCATGATCTGTACAAAAGGGTTGGGTTACACCTGAGCTTGAGGACCAATATCCTTGTGGGCAGGTTTGCCAGAGCTGTTAGGGTTTAAACTAATTTGGCAGAGGGATCCGGGTGAGGATGGGGCAGTTGGTATGCAAGTAAATGCAGTTTATAGTAAGTCAAGTGAGGAAGGATAGGCAGCTGATAGGACAAAATTGCTGTCTGTGGGATGACTTGAAGTGTAACATGGGGACTAAATCAAAAAGTGTAATGAAAACAGGATTGGAAAGGTTATATTTAAATGCACACAATATACAAAATAAGATAGATAATCTTGTAGTACTGGTATGATTTTGTGGGTAACACTGAATCGTAGCTGAAATAAGCTCATAACTGGGAGCTTAACATCCAAGGACAAACATTGTTTTGAAAGGACAGGCAGGTAGGAAGAGTGGGTGGGTGGAGTGGTAAAAAATGAAATAAAATCCTTAGAAATAGACAATATGAGATCAGAAGATGTAGAATCTTTGTGGGTAAAGTTAAGAAACTCCAAGGGTAAAAAGACTTTGAAGGAAGTTACAGTATATACAGCTCTCCATGCAATAGTCAGAATGTGGGGTACAAATTACAATGGGAGATAGAAAACACATGTAAAAAGGGCACTGTTACAATTGTCATGCAGGTAGATTGGGAAAATCAGGTTGGTGCTGGGTTCTAAGAGATGGGATTTGTAAAATGTCTACGAGAAGGCTTTTCAGAATAGCTTGTGCTTGAGCACACTAGGGAAAAACAATTCTGGATTGGGTATTGTGTAATGAATCAGATTTGATTAGGGATATTAAGATAAAGGAAGCCTTAGGAGGCTGTGATCATAATATGATAGAATTCACCCTACAGTTTGATAGGGAGAAGCTAAAGTCAGATGTACCAGTGTTACAATGGAATAAAAGGGATTGCAGAGGCATGAGAGAGAAGTTGGCAAAAGTAGATTGGAAGAGGAATAAACAGAGATGATGGCAGAACAGCAATGGCTGGAATTTCTGGGAGCAATTTGGAAGGTGCAGGATCGATACATCCCAGAGAAAAAGTATTCTAAAGGAGGATGACTGTATCATGGCTGAAAAGTGAAGTCATAAATAGCATAAAAGCAAAAGAGAGGGCATATAATATGGGAAATGAGAGGATTGGTAAGCTTAAAAACCAACAGAAGGCAACTAAAAAAAGCTGTAAGATGAGAAAAGATGAAACATGAAGTTAAGCTAGCCAATATTACAGAGAGAGGAGTGTCAGGACTCTGAAGCAGGGACCCAATCACAGAACATGTATGGCGGGCACTGTGATATGAACTGAGTCGCAAATCCATAGGGGCAACAAAGTCAGCATCAAAGTTCAGGCAGAGATCAAAAATTCCAGAGAAATTCAAAAACCAGAATCGGCAAACAGGCACAGTCGATATTCGGATGGATAGAGTTCAGATACAAATGCTGGAAAGGCTCAGGAAAACTCACAGGTGACAACACAGCACTAAAATACACAGCAATAAACAGAGAGGCAGATGATAGGTGGAGCACAATGAGACACAGGTGGCAGCATTACAGGTAATAATGAGAAACAGGTGAGAGACGGAGTACTCAGTGATTCAGGGGCCAAGGTAGAGCAGGAGCACAAGGGGCATGAAAACAAACAACAGCACATAGCAATACAAAACCACAGACTAACGGCTAGGGGGAAAACACAGAAAGGGACAAAGTTCAACTGGAAGTACTGACAGTACTCCCCCCAGAGCTGGGTGCTGATGATGGAATTCTCTGATGAGAGAGGGGCAGTCCACAAGTTACTGGAGGCCACGGCTCCGGAGACGAACATCCAGCAGTCGACACACCATGAAGGCCTCTGACCCATTGATGAGCCATGGGGGAGGGGGTTTGGGGATAGGACACAGGATGTGGCTCATGAAAGGCTTGATGTGGACACAAAGAAGGTGGGATGAGTGCAGCAAAGAGTGGAGAAGAGCTTGAGACAGACGGCAGCAGGGCTGATGACTTTAGCAATGGGAAAGGGACCATTGAAGTGGGGGGTTGAGCTTATGGGAATCCACCTTGAGGGGCAGGTTTCAGGTTGAAAGCCACACACGCTGGCCCTGGTGGTAACGTGGGGCCTCAGAGCAATGGCAGTCAGCTTGACACTTGATCCCAGTAGAGGCACGGAGAAGGGCAGAGTGAATGTGCCTCTGTGTCCACTGACAATGGCGGATGAATGCCTCAGCAGATGAAACATCCACCTCCTCCTCCTGGGCAGGAATCAGTAGAGGTTGGTTGCCAAGGCAGCACTCGAAGTGGGACAGACCAGTGGATGAGGATGGATGAGAGTTTATGGCGTACTCGGCCCAGGATAGCTGCTGACTCCACGCGGAGGGGTTCTGGGAGACCAGACACTGCAATACAGTCTCTAGCTGTTGGTTGGCCCACTCGGTCTGGCCATTGGTCTGTGGGTGGAATCCTGCAGACAGACTCAGAGGCACCCAGAAGGTTACAGAATGCCTTGGATGTGAATTGAGAACCCCTGTCTGACACAACATCTACAGGTAAACCATGCAATTTATAAACATGCAGTACTAGTGATTTGGCAGTTTCTTTGGCAGAGGGGAGTTTAGGTAAAGGAATGAAGTGTACAGACTTGGCAAAATGATCAACTAATATGAGAATAGCAGTGTCACCATCTGATGGGGGATGACCAGTGACAAGATGCAGAGCAATCTGGGACCAGGGTCTCTTGGGGATAGACAGGGGTTGTAACAGACCAGCAGGTGACTAGTTAGAGTTCTTGCCTTGAGCAGGCTGAGACGAAGTTGCAGATGTCATCTCCCATGGAGGGTCACCAGAGCTGCCAACTGATGAAAGCCTGAGTACACTTGGTTCCAGGGTGACAGGATAACTGGGAAGAATGACCCCACTGCAATACCTGGGAGCGGGCAGAGCTGGGAACATAAACACGGTTAGTGGGGCATTGACTAGGGGCTGCCTCGCTCTGCTGATCAGCTTGCACCATGGATTCAATGTCCCATTGTGCTGCACCCCCAGGACACTGAGCAGGAAGGATGACATCGGGGACCCCAGGGGTCTCAGAGGAGAGAAATCTTTGGGAGAGGGCATCAGGTTTTCTATTCTTGGAACCGGGGTGGAAGGACAGAGTAAAATTGAATCTTGAGAAAAACAGGGACCAATAATGAGGGTGCACTGGGAAAGAAAAGAGTGGCAGGTGCTGGGCTCATCTGAGTACTTTTCTGGAGAAGGCAGATGGAGCTCTGGGAAGGGAAGAGTGAGCGAGGACACAGAGGGCAGGGCAGAAGATACAGTCATAGAATGTTAATGGGCACTCTGAGACAGCTGGAGTGGCTGAGTCTGGGCCACAAGGTCGGCTACAATGGCAGAAAGCAACTCCACTGCCCTGAACACGGAGTCCAGCTGATTCTGGTATCTCCCCAACATCACTCCCTGTTGTTTCAAGACAGCTCTCAGACAACCAGACTGCTGGATCCATTCTGGCTAGATTGTACTGCCAGGACACTGGAGCAGGGACCCAATCACAGACCAAGTACAGTGCACACTGATATTTACTGAGTAGCAAATCCAGGGGGGCAACAAAGTCAGCATCAAATTCAGGGAGAGATCAAAAATTACAGAGAAATCCAAAAACCAGAATCAGGAAACAGGCAGAATTGATATTTAGACAGATAGCATTCAGATACAAACACTAAAAAGAGTCAGGAAACTCATTGGCACAATCTGACAAACAGGTGAAAACACAGGATTGAAATACACTGAACAATAAATAGAGGGGCAGATGATAGGTGGAGCACAATGAGACACAGGTGGCAGCGATGCAGGTAATAATGAGAAACAGATGAGAGACGGAGTACTCAGTGATACAGGGGCCGGAGTAGAGCAGGAGTGGGGACAGAAGCACATGGGGCATGAAAACAAACAAGAGCATGTGGCAATACAAAAACACAGACTGACGGCTAGGGGAAACACTGGAGGTACTGGCAAGGAGACAAAAATCTTTTTCAGATATATAAAGAATAAAAGAAAGATGAGATTAGGTATCAGACCACAGACAATAGAGAGGTAGTAATGGGGGACAAAGAAATGATGGATGTACTCAATAGGTATGTTGAATCAGTTTTCACCATGGAAGACACTAGCAGTATGCCAGAAATTCAAGAGGGTGGCCGAACTGAGTGCAGTTGGTATAACTAAGGTGCAGGTGCTTGGGAAGCTGAAAGTTTTGAAGGTAGGGAAGTCACCTAGACCAATGGACTACACCCCAGAGTTCTGCAAGAGGTGGCTGAAGAGATTCTGCATTAGTAGTGATCTTTCAGGAATCACTAGATTCTGGAATGGCTCCGGAAGACTGGAAAATTGCTAAAGCCACTCCACTCTTTAAGAAAGAAGGGAGGCAGAAGTAAGCAAATTTTAGGCCAATTAGCCTGAATTCAGTGGTTGGGAAGATATTGGGATGAGTTTTCAGAGTACATGGAGGCACATGATAAAATAGGCCAAAGTCAGCATGGTTTCCTCAAGGAGAAATCTTGTCTGACAAATCTGTTGAAATTCTTTGAAGAAATAAAAGGCATGCTAGACAAAGGAGAGTCAGCAATGTTGCTTACTTGGATTTTCAGAAGGCATTTGTCACAAATAAGACTGCTTGACAAAATAAAACCCCGTATTATAGGAAAAATACTAACATGGGTAGAAGATTGGCTGACTAGAAAGAGGCCAAGGGTCCAAATATTGGGCACCTTTTCTAGTTGGCTGCCAATAACTAGAGGTGTGCCACAGAGTCTGTGTTAGGACCGCTCCTTTTTTTGTTATATGTTAATGATTTGGATGAAGGAATTGATGGCTTTTTGACTAAGTTTGTGGTCAATACAAAGATGATAGAGGGGCAAGTAATGTTGAGAAAGCAGAGAGTCTGCAGAAAGAATTAGACAGATTAGGAGAATGGGCAAATGGAATACAGTGTAGGGAAGTCTATGATGATGCACTTTTATACAAGGCATAGAGGATTTTCTAAATTGAAAAATTCAGAGTTCAGAGGTGAAAGGGACTTGGAGATTCTGTGCAGGATTCCCTAAAGGTTTAATTACAGGTTGAATCAGTGATAAGGAAGGCAAATGTGTTAACATTCATTTTGAGAGCATTAGACTATAATTGCAAGGATGTGATGCTGAGACTTTATAAGACATTGGTCAGACCGCATTTGAACTATTGTGAACAGTTTTGGGCCCCTTGGCTAAGGCACCTTATGTGCTGGCATTGCAAGGATTTCAGAGGAGGTGTACAGGAGTTATCCTGGGAATGATAGGTTTAATCAATGAGGAGTGTTTGATAGTTCTGGGCCTGTACTCTCTGGAGTTTAGAAGAATGAGGGTTATCTCATTGAGAACTACTGAATATCAAAAGGCCATGTGTGGACATGGAGAGTATGTTTGGAATGGTGAGAATGTCCAGGACTGGAGAGCATAGCCTCAGAATAGGACATTCCTTTAGAACAGAGATTTATTCAAAGGGTGGTGTATCTGTGAAATGTATTATCATAGATGGCCGTGAAGATCAAGTCATTATATATAAGTGGAGGTTGATAGGTTCTTGATTAGTAAGGGCACAAAAGGTTGTAAGGAGAAGGCAGGTGAATGAGGTTTAGAGAGAAAATACAGCAGTCATGATTGAATGTTGGACCAGACTCGATGGGCCAATTGGCCTAATTCCGCACCTATATCTTACAATTTTCTAATATAATAAAAAAAATTCTCTTTTATGTTTAAGAGTGATTTGGTTAATAAGGAAGCTGTGATCTTAAAACTGAGCAAGGTAAAGCTCTTGCTCAATGAAAAACCCAACCAGTTCCACTCCACCACCAATCTCCTCCATCTGACAGAACTGCTCCTCACCCTCAACTATTTCTCCTTCAGCTCCTCCCACTTCATACAAAATCGAGGTGTAGCAATGGGCAGAAGCATGGGCTCCAGCTATGCTTTCCTTTTCATTGGCTATGTAGAACAGTCCATGTTCAAGCCTTCGTCAGTAATTCCCCCAACTCTTCCTCTGCTACATTGATGGCTGTATTGGTGCTGCTTTATGCACTCATGCTGAGCTCATCAATTTCATCAACTTTGTCTCTAACTTTCACCCTGCCCTTAAATTCACTTGGTCTATTTCTGACACCTCCCTCCCCTTTCTTGTTCTCTCTGTCTCCATCTCTGAAGACAAACTGTTGACTGTCATATTTAATAAACCTACCAATTCCTATGGTTGGCTTGACTATACCTCTTCCCACACTAACTCCCATAAAAATGCTATTACCTTTTCTCAGTTCCTTCATCTCCACTGCATCTGTTCCCATGACATGGTTTTCATTTCCAGGATGTCTGAGGTGTTCTCCTTCTACGAACAGGGTCTCTCTTCATTCACCATTGATTCTGTCCTCACCCACAACTCCTCCATTTCCCAAACATCCACACTCAACCCATTTTCCAGTGCCTTAACAGTGATTGAGTTCCTCTTTTCCTTTCCTATCACCCAATGTATCGAACACATAATTCTCTACAACTTCTGCTCTCTCCAAAGGATCTTACCTCCAAACATATCTTTACTTCTTTCCCTCTCTCCTCTTTGTGCAGAGATCACTCCCTTTTGGTCGTTCGTCCATCGCCAGTAATCTCCATCACAGCATTTATCTCTGCAAGCGGTTAAAGTGCTACAACTGCCCATTCACTTCCGCCCTCAACTCCATTCATGGCCCCAAATAGTCCTTCCAGGTGAGGCAACACTTCACCTGTGGATCTGCTGGGGCCATCTATTGTGCCTAGTGCCCCTGAAGTGGCCTCCTCTGCACTGGTGAGACCCATCGTAAATGGGGGACCGCTTCGTCGAGCACCTCCACTCCATCCGCCTAAAGCAGAACTTCCCAGTGGCCAAACATCTTAATTCCAATTCCTATTCCTGTTCTGACAAGTCTGTCCAGGGCCTCCTTTTGTGCCAAGATGAGGCAACCCTCAGGGTGTAGGAGCAACGCCTTATATTCATTCTGGGCAGCCTCCATCCTGATGACATGAATATCAATTTCTCCTTCTGGTAAAAAAAATTCCCTCTTCCTGCCCTCTTCCACTCTAACCTCACCTGGGACCTATCATCTCTCCCAGGTCCACTCCTCCTATCCTTTCTCCTATGGTCCACTCTCATCTCAGGTTCCTTCTTCTCTACCCCTTTACCTTTCCTACCCTCCTGACTTCACCTGTCACCTTCTCACTATCCTCCTTCCGCTTCCCCCAGCATTTTTTTCTGGCATCTTCCCCCTTCTTTTCCAGTCCTGAAGAAGGTTCTTGGTCTGATAGGCTGAGTATCTATTCATTTCCTTGGACGATGCCTGACCTGCTGAGCTCCCCCAACATTTTGTGTACGTTACTTTGGATTTCCAGCATCTGCAGAATCTCTTGTGTTTACAGTAAAGCTTATATGTATGCGGCTATAATTCACCATCAGATTGGAAAATATGACTATTTTCTACCATCACTTTTACAATGTCAAATATTTAAACAAGCATGCTTTTATTTTTGGAATAAAAGCCTGAAGGAGAAAAGTTATCTGAACATCAATAAGAGCAATAAAAAATGTAGAATTACAATGAAAGGCTTTTAATGTTGTCAAGACATCATATATTTGAACAACGCTATAATTCTTCAAAGAATAATCTGGGGTGGGAAAATCTAGAATTCTGCCAAGAAATTGATGAAGCAGAGAGGAAAGACTGTTTAAGCAGTTAAAAAAATGAACGGTAAAATTTTCTGTAGATTTATAAAATTAAGAGATTGTAATGAATTTATTTATTTATTTATTTATTGATCTACAGCGTGAAGTAGGCCCTTCCAGACCTTCAAGCCATGCTGTCCAACAATCCCCCAATTTAACCCTAGTCTAATCCTAAAACAATTTATGATCTACTTACCAGTATATCTTGGACTGAGGGAGGAAACTGGAGCACCTAGGGGAAACCATGCGGTCACGGGGAGAACAAACAAACTCCTTACAGGCAGCGGCGAGAATTGAACCCAGGTCGCCTATACTGTAAAGCATTGTGCTAACCACTGCGCTACCATGCCACTCCAATGTGTGTATAATCTCACAGGGGCAAAAGGAAATACAATAAAATGTAATCAAGCACATCCAAGGAGGGGTGGCTTCTTTCGTGCAAGTGCTTGTCATCTCCATTCTGGGTCAGCACGCTCACCTCTGGCCCCCACTGGATACTCAGCTCTCACCTCTGGCTCCAAGTAGCCGGTTGCACATGACAGTGGCCACATCCTGATACACTACTTCAACAGTTGGGCTAAATCAGGTGAGGGTAGCTAGTGGGCCTCATACTCCTATGAGATTAGGGACCTTTCTGACCCAGCATGTGATATCAGCTTCATCAGATTGGTCCAACAGCCATGAAGGTGGTTCTGCAACACTTCATGGAGAACAAAGAGCATAATAAGGCACAGAATTCATGGTCATTCCTCAGCAACTAGGGAAGACCCCAGTTATAATGATTACTTGTACCACTGGACCAAGGCTTCCAACGTTGAGTGAGTGGAACTATCACAGTGCTACAGCTCTTCCACTTTAAAAAATTGCCACTCAAATTTACTGTCATCGTCCAACATGACGGATAGCCAATCATCCTAAACATACAAAAAAGAGAAATCAATCAAAGATATAGAACAAGGAACAGTAATATAGAAACAGTGAGTACAATGGGAGGAAACTTATGGGAAGCTGGTATTAACAAATAAATATTGGTTGAGAAATTAATTGGAATAAAAACCAACTAGTTTCCTGGACTTAATGATTTATATTCTAGAATTTTAAAATAGGTAACTACGGGAACAGTAAATGAATTGGTTTTGATTTTCCAGAATCCTCAAAAGTTTATTTGTATGCTGTAGTACTTTTTATTCGCAGTTATTTTGTAAATAACACTATTCTTTTTCACTTCTGGCTAGATGTTAATTGCATTTCATTGGCTTTGTATCTGTACTCAGCACAATGACAATAAAGTTGAATCTAATCTAAAAGTTTAGAAAGATCTCTTAAATCAAAAAGTGGCAAAACTAACCCCGATCTTCAAGGAAAGAAGGAAATGAAAAGCCAAAAAGAACCAAGTGTGGTTGGGATCAGGGCTGGGAAAATGCTCCAACCAATTATTAAGGAAATGGAAACTAGATACCTGCAAAATCAAAATGTTAATGCTCACCCTAGATTTGTGAAAGAAAGAAAGTGTATGATAAACACTCTAAAGTTTCTTGGGACTATAATCAACAGGGTAGGAAATGAGGAGAAAGCAGATGTATCATTATTGGAGTTTAAAAATAAACTTGATTGTGTCTCACTTGAAATGAGATCATTTCTCCACCTTTCCTTATTTGCCTATTGCCCTGCTCACCTAGATCCACCTATCATCTGCCAGCTCTTATTCCACTTCTTCCCCCAATATCTTTATACTGGCTGCATTCCTCTATCTTCTCTATCTTTCAGTCTCTCCATTAATTGCTCCAGATTCCAGCATCCTCTCCTCTCCTCTCCTCTCTCCTCTCTTTCGGCAATCAATTAGATTTTATTGAAGCTAATATATTCTTTGGCAAGACTGAGAGTTGGAAAAACAGAGAGTAGGAATGAATGAGTAACTTCTTGGATGTTCACACTGGGACTGGTGGAGTTCTGCAAAGATCAGTACTTGGCCTTGATTGTTTGCAATATATGCCATTGGTTTTGTGGCCAAACAGCTTCTTGGAACAGAGAGCTGGGAATCATAGGAAGGTTGGCCAAGCTGACCTTAGTGGAAGATCCAAATCTAAAAACCAGCTAGGCCAGATATTCAGTTTGAGCTCGCAGATTATGGCAAGAATAAGTGTTGCTGACCACATACAGGTCTGTTGATTAGTGGCTGAATATGTAGTATAACTATTGATCCAGTGAAAGAAATAAAGTGTAATGACAGCGATTTGCCTGTATCTACCTTACTTGAAGGGTCACATTCAAAGCTTCCCACAAGCTAGTTACCCTTTGACATGACTAAAAGTGCCCTCCCAACTTGCTAAGCCACACAGTTTCTGGAAGGCTATAGCAGGGGTAACGAACTCTCACCAGCAAGCCAGGGGAGTGATAACTCCACCATGGTGGTCAACTGTGAAGAACTTCAGCAGCAGACAGAGAAGTCAGTGAAGATGCAAGCCAGTGAAGGCTCCATCGAAGGAAACAAAAATGGCCTGGCACCACCTGAGGCAGGAGCCCAATCATTATGAAAAGCAGAGAGCTCTGGACTCCAGAAGGCCAGCAAAGACACCAATGACTAGACGAAGTATAATGAAGAGTGTTGGGACTCAGGACAGATAGTTAGCAGCTAAGATAAGTATTGCATGATCAACTGCGTGTGAGCGCATGAATAAACTTCTGTTTGTGCCTGGATCCAACTTCTATTGCTTAGTTGGCTTCCAAAGTATATAGCACCTGGATACAACATACGTAAAGAGATCTTGTCAAAGGACTCAGCAAGAGCAGGGACAGCAATTTAGATGAAAATACTGAGTTTATTGTGTTCAAATTTGTGAACATAACAACGTTAAGAAAGAAAGCAACCTGTGAGAAAGATGAAAATAAATTGCAAAATCTGATGTTTAAGTGGATTAATTCAAAGGAAAGAAGGTTACATTTAACATAAGATGATGAAGTGTGAAGTTATTCACTGGGAAAATAATAGTAGATATTTTTGAAATGATGAAAGACTGAAGAAAATAGTTACTCTAAAGGATACAGACACTCTAAATGTGAATCACAATATATTAATAAGAGTCTGAGCAAGTATATAGTAAAGCAAATGATATGATAGTCTTTCATTTAGAATGCTGGAGTATTTGTATATAAGTTTTACTGCCATAACACAGTACTCATGAGATCGTACTTGAAGTGCAGTAAGCTCTTCTTGACCTCTTTACCTCAGAAAAGATATATTGGCCTTAGAGTTTCACAAAACTGCTTCCTACGTGGGCTGGAAGTTCATTTGTAAGGAGGGATTGCATAGAATTGTGCCTGCAGCACATTGAGTTTAGAACATGAAAGATGATCCCATTGAAATATACACAATGTTAATTAATGCAACCAAAGAAAGTTAAACATGTTCTGTAGATACCTAAATAACAAAAATCTCTCCTACTGACACAGTTTTACAGTATATTTCATCCACTGAATTTCAATGCCTCATTGAAAGCCATTGATCAAATTGCAATTGATGAAATAATACACCTAAATAGGTGTAGTTAGACTAATTGGAATATATCCTATTCTATTTTATCTTAATATGAAAAAGAAGCTCACATTATAATGTATTTGCCATTATATCTAATAATGTTATTGTTTCAGTTACAGAAATATTTTAAGTGTAATTTGATTACTTAACAAATTATGATATAGTTAGTATCATAACAAAGCCAAATGATGCCTATTATTTCTCATGAATTCAAAATATACATGAAAATTTTCTTTATTAGTTAAAATTAAATTATTCTGAATCATACCACACATATTTCATAATTTCGATTTAGAAAGCTGAAATGTTGTTCAAAGGGATTTAACACAAAAATGGAAATCGTTTAAGAGATAATTTCTCACTAGGTTATTGCCAGGATATATTGTGGGTTTAGACTCAATTTTAGGACCTGAAACAACTGCACTTGTGAAACAGCCTTAAACATCTATGATTTTGTTAGTAATTGCAAGTGTTTCCCAAAGTGGAGGTAATATAGTTGGATAGTAGGCCACATTAGTGCCTAAAAAACTTCTTTTGCTGCTAATTTGCTGCTTCTCCGATGCTTTCAGGTGACCTACTGTATGTCAGTGATGAGAGAGAAAAATCCTTTCTTTGAGAGACACAAGAGAAAGCAGATGCTGGACTCTGAAGCCAATGGTCAATTGGCTGCAGGAACTTAGCAGGTCAGGGTGCCTTGGTGGAGGCAGGCTTTGGGTCAAGAGTATGCATTGAGATTGAGGGTGTAGAGGGGAGGTGATGTGGAACCAGGTGAGGAGAAGGAAAGTGGGCAGATGGGGCCAGGGGTGGATGGAGGCTGGAAGTTGATGAGCGGAAACAACAAAATGCTGGACATTCTGGAATCTGATAAGTAAGGAAGATAATAATTGGAAGGAATTGTTAAGGTGTTTTCTGGAGTTAGGGTAAATGCTAAATATTAGTTTTATCAGCAACCAATCTTGAGCTTGGAATATGGATTATAGACTGAATTTAAAACACAGCTCAGAACAATTAGACCTTAGATGCCTGCTTATGCATGAATGCGGCCTGGAGGTAGAGGCAATTAACATTAATTTTGGGTATCTGGAGTGTGGGTGCAAAGAAGGAGGTGTCTGAAAACTATATGTAATTCAAAGGAAGCTTTATAGATACATTGCCAACTATAGGATTTTCCTGCTGTTGTATTTGATCTTCAGCATATAAAACTGTCATATAATATTGGATTGAGCAGGAATCTTCTTCCAAGAGTGTCTTGAATTACGACGTCTGCTGCTCATTTTTGTTGAATAAACACTTTTATATCCACTAGCTTCAGTGTCTCTCCAGTGACTTTGTTTACGTCACAATGGGAATGGTGGGCAGTTTAGAATAAACAGTACTGCAAATTAAATTTACGAATGGAATATTACATAAAAACTAATAGATTCCATCTTTTTGGTTTGTTTTGGTCATCTGCATGAATCATAGTCAAAAAGTTATAATGTTTCCATTTAAGAAGTACTAGACTCTATACTAGAAACATTAAGCCATCAGTATCATTAAACTTGGCTCATTACAGCTCTTGATGAATCATATCTCTATTGTACCAAGAGGTTTCTCCATGACCTTTACTACAAATTAATGTACAAACACTATCCCCTGCTCAGCTAATAAATCTCATTCTCGTGTGCTAAGCCTCGTAAATCTGCTCCACACTGAAGTTTGAAATGGCTGGGAAGTATCTGCAATAGTAAAGAACTTTTAGATCTGATTGAAATATTAGTGATTGTGGTATCTATTGGCAGGCCAGAAGGATGTCCAGTCTACACCCTGTCTGGGATTATGGCTAACCACAGAATGGATTATTTATGTGGTGTTTAGAGTAACCACAAGCCTAGCAACCTTCCTTTAGCTGACGAACAAAAATATACAGAGCTCCGTTATAAGGAACAGCTTTGCCGCAAAGCCTTGAGAGGGCAGAAAGAAAATGCTGCATTCTTAAAGGATGCTTGCTTGATTTAAGTATATAGGAATACCAGGCTAGTGATTCTACAGGTAATATTTATATATGTTTTTCAATATATAGTGTATTTTATTCCATTGAGTGCTCTTCAGTGTCACAATAATGTACACATTCCTCAAAAAAGCAAAGTGGTTCAATTATTATAAGGTCTGATTTAGTCAACTATGTATAAGATTACAATTAGTTATTACAGAAAGTCTTGTAAGGCTATAAGACACAGGGTCAGAATTAGACCATTCAGCCCATGGAGCTTGTTCTATCATTCCATCATGGCTGATATATTATTCCTCTCAACCCCATTTGCGAGTGGACCCAAAACAAACCTACGCAGAACAGCACTAATCATTGGCAGTGCACCAGAAAAGGCCCCCTTTGTTCCCAGTCTTTGCCTCCTGCCAGTCAGCTAATCTTCTGTTCATGCCAGTAGATTTCCTGAAACACCATGGGCTCTTATCTTGTTTAACAGCCTCGTGTGCAGCTCCTCGTGAAAGGCCTTAAGAAAATCTAAATAAACACCATTCTTTAACTCTCCTTTGTCTATCCTGCCTGTTATTTCCTCAAATAATTCCAACAGACTTGTCAGGCAAGATTTTCCCTTAAGGAAACTATGCTGACTTCGGCATTTATTGTTATGTGCCTCCAAGTATTCTGAAACCTCATTGTTAATAATGAACACCAACATTTTCCCAAACACTGAAGTCAGTGTAACTCACCTACGATTTCCACTCTTTTGCCTCCCTCCCTTTTTAATGAGTGGAGTGACATTTATTATTTTCCAGTCCTCTGGAACCATTCCAGAATCTAGTGATTCTTGAGAGATCACTCCCAATGCCTCCACAATTTCTTCAGCTATCTCTTTCAGAATCCTATGGTGTAGTGCATCTTGTCCAGGTTACTTAGCTGCATTCAGATATTTTAGTTTTCTAAGCACTTTCTGCTTAGTAATAATAACTAAACTCACTTCTGCCCCAACTTGGATCTTTGCATAACTTCGGTAGAAATCTACCTTAACCATGTTCCACAAATTTTTCTTCCACATTTGCTGCAAATTTAGGATTTTTCTCTGTGGTATGCATAATAAATAAGCTCCACCCCTATTGTTGTAACATAATCCTTGCAGCTTGGGAAATGTTCAACATTAAAACTGAGACATTTATGGACATCAAGGAGTTGTACAAGCAAAAAAAAACCCACAGCTGTAGGAAACCAGAAACAAAATCAGAGACTGCATAAAATACCTAGTAGGTCAAGCAGCATCTGCCAGGAATGAATCAGCAGCTTGTTGACCCAGAACTTTCACTCTGTTTTTCTTTCCATAAATGCTACTTAACCTACTAGAATTCATAGAATTATTTGGGATTTTGGTGGGCAAAAAAATGGAGAGGCACAGAAAGTTTATGTTAAATCAACAATCATAATGAGAAGATTAAACATCAATTAAATAATTGTCTGCTAGAGAATTAAATATAAAAAGGACAGAGGCAAAAAGTGAAGTCATAATTAGGACATAGCTGCTGAGAAATAATTACTCAAAAGCATGAAGCCATAACATAAAAATATATTATTATTCTTGAGTCTGATCTCTAAATCAACTTGTATTTTATACCTGAATGTACAAATCAGCCGACAAATACAATGCTTTAATTATAAATCTTGGCACATAATACTGATGCATGTATTTATTATAATTGAGTTGTTATTATATCTATTTTTAAGCTGAGTTTTTTGAGGGGGAGAGTGTCTATCTGCATGAAATGTATTCAAACAAGGTGGATATTACTCTTATTTCTATTCTTAAGTAAGTAATGAGCTTCTCATTTTTAGTTCAGAAGTAAAAGATGGGCCAACAAGAATCTCATGACAGCTACTCACAAATATCTAATTAATCAGCCTTTGCTGTGGGTACAAATCTGAACTGGTGGAGAAATGGTCTGTTCTCAGTGTAACCAACCTCCATGTATTCCCCTTGGATGCTGACGGACTTGCTCCATTTTTCTGGGAGCTGTTGTAGTAAAGGAAAAGGGAAAATACTTGAAGTCCAGAGATATTAAAGTTAGTGGGTAAACCAGAGATGTCATGCCCAGGAGAATTCCAAGTATTGTACCCAAGTTATGTGTTGAACATGCATTGACAAGTGTAGGAAGTCAACAGCTTAGAAATCAGAGGTGAACCACAGGGAGATAATGGGAGAAAAGAGAAGATTGCCACTGATATTTTAATGATCATCTTCTTTCTATAGTGTAGAGGTGAAGAGCAATCCTGGCATTCCAAATCGGAGGAAGTGTTCTGTGTGATGAGCAGTTACTAATGTTGCTCACAGGGATCAATGTTAGAACTGTGAGGTCTTGGATTAACAAGAAAATCTAAAACAGTTGAAACTATGAGTAGCTTTGGAGAACCATAAGCATTCAGCTGATCTGATAAAGGTTTTCGCTTTAATATTCATTTTCAAGTTTTGGACGTTGCTCGCAAGGCTAGCATTTAATTGCCACATTGAACTGTTGCAGTCCTCAATACTGTTCCAACAATACTATACAATAGGGAGTTCCAGGATTTAGGTTCAACAATAAAGGATTGGAGATAATACTTATGAAACAGGATGCTGTGCGATTTGGGCTACTGTTTTCCCATGTGCATGCTGTGCTTGTCTTTCTCAGTGGTAGAAGTCATGGGTTCTTTTTTTAGGTAGCGTGGATGATAACCACAGTCTATTATTTTTTAGTTTTAATTTTTTATTTAAAGATACAGCGCAGATAGGCCCTTCTGGCTCTTCAAGCTGCGGTGCCCAGTAACCTCTGATTTAACCCTAGCTTAATCATGGTACAATTTACAATGATCAATTAAGCTACCAATTGGTACAACTTTGGACTGTGGGAGGAAACTGGAGCACCCAGAGGAAACCCACACATTCCACAGAGGGAAGACGTACAGACTCCTTATAGATGACATTGGAATTGAACTCCAAACCCGTTGCTCTAATCGTGTCACACTAACTGCTATGCTACCATGGTGCCCAATGGTCTGCAGTGGCCATTGTGTAAAAAAAAACAGACTTCTAGTAAATCTCAGATATTACTATGTGTTTCTGAGTACGTTGTTTCACACAGAGAGTGGCAAATGCATGGAATGCACTGCCAGGGGTGGTGGTAGAGACAGATACATTAGGCATTTTGATATGGCCCCCATCTTCATTCCCTGCTCCAGTCCCACTCCCCTTTATTGAGATTGTGCATTTTTGTTTATGTTACTTTTTGATTAAGAGTGGATAGAGATCACAAGTGCTGTGGAGTGTGTGGGGTGGGCGATGATAAAGATAGGGACCAGGGGTGTGGGTGTCTCGATATATTTGTGGTGATAAGGTTAGGGACTCTTAGACACTTGAATGTGCAGAGAATGCAGGGATATGGACGTTGTGTAAGAAGTCACAAACCTGCCTGTCTGAGTAGGCCTATTGTCTTTGCCTGCTCCTGCCCCACTGAACTCGTGTCCTCATACTTCGACTCCATTCTATCCTCCTTGTTTCAGTCCCTACCCACCTACATCCACAACACTCCTCGTGTTCTCAATCTCCTCTCTAACTTTCAATTCTATGGCCCTGACCGACTCATTTTCACCATGGATATCTAGTCTATAAACTGAACCCCTATCAAGAAGGCCTCAGAGATCTCTGCTTCTTTCTTAATAAAAGATCCAAGCAGTTCCCCTCCACCATCACCCTCCTCTGTCTGGCAGATATGGTCCTCACCCTCAACAATTTCTCCTTTGGCTCCTCCCCCTTTCTCCAGACTCGAGGGGTAGCCACGGACACCCCCTTGGGGCTCAGCTATGCCTGCCTCTTTGCTGGCTGAGTAGAACAGTCCATGTTCCAAGCCTTCTCTGGTAAAGCTCCTCAACTCCTCCCCCCAGCACTGATGACTGCATTGGTGCTGCTTTATGCACCCATGCTGAACTCGTCAATCTCCTCAACTTTGCCTCTAACTTCCATCCTGCCCTTAAGTTAACCTAGCCTATATCTGACAGCTCCCTCTACGTTCTCAATCTCTGTGTCTCCATATCTGGAGACAAACTGTCAAGCAACATCTTTTATAGACCGAGCAATTCTCACGATTATTTTGACAATACCTCTTCCCACCCTATCCCCTGTGAAAATGCTATTCCCTTTTCTCCGGTCGTTTGCCTCTGCCCTATCTGTTCCCAGGGTGTTGTTTTCCTTTCCAGAACATCAGAGGTTTCCTTATTCTTCAGAGAACAGGGTCTCCCTTCCTCCACTATTGACGCTGCCCTTACTCACATCTCCTCCATTTGCCGAACATCCACATTCACCCCACCTTTCCTGTTGCCTTAACAGTGATGCTATTCCCCTTGTCCTTACTTAGCATCCAATGAGCCTCCACATCCAACATATCATTCTCCGCAACTTCCGCCATTTCCAAAAGGGTCCTACCACTAAACTTATCTTTACCTCCCCACCCTCCACCCTTGCTTTCCATAAGGATCATTCCCTCTGTGATTCCCTTGTCCATTCAAGGGTATGAAGGGAGAGGGTTTTTTTTACCAGAAGGAGAAATTGATATTCGTGCCATTGAGTTGGAGGATACCCTAACTGAATATGGTATAGATAGTGGTACAGCACCATTGCTAATGTCGTCCTCACAATCAAGACCTGCGATACCACAAAAACTGCAATCCCCCTCACCTCAAGGACATGGGACCCCAGCAGCACAACAATCCCATTCAGAAACAAGACCTGGATGTGCCCTCAGCACCAAGCAGAGTTGGAGACTGACCCCATGTAGCGACCCTCTTGAGGATGGGTCAGGGATGACAGAGATAGGCACAGTGGTGGGTAACATCCTCTCCATCTGCCTAAAGCCAAACTTCCTGGCGGCCAAAAATTTTAATTTTGATTTCCATTCCTGTCCTGACATATCAGTCCATGGCCTGTTATTATGCCAGGTGAAGCCACTGTCAGGGTGGAGGAGCAACATCTTATATTCTGTCTGGGTGGCCTCCAACCTAATGGCATGAATATCAATTTATCCTTCTGGTAAAAAAAATGTCCTCTCCCTCCCCTCTTCATCCATTCCCTACTCTTAACTCTTCTCAGCGACCTTTCACCTCCTCCTACCATTTCTCCTATGGTCTCCTCTCCTATCGGATCCCTTCTTCTCCAACTCTTTACCTTTCATACACACCTGTCTTCATCTGTCACCTTCTGGCTATCCTTCTTCCCTCCCTACACTTTTTTTTTATTCTGGCATCTTCTCCTTTCGTTTCTAGACCTGAATAAGGGTCACAGCCTAAAACAAAGACCGTTTATTCTTTTCCATAGATGCTGACTGACCTGCTAAGTTCCTCCAGCATTTATTGTTTGTTTCTCTGGACTTCCAGCATCTGCAGAATGTCTTGAGTTTATGTCAGCACTTCTTGACTACGGCTAACTTGATCATCTGAGCTAATATTGTTTCTATCCTCTTTTTAGAGGACCCATTTCATTTATCATTTTCAAAGGTGAATATCCAGATTAGTTTCCAAACCTGCTTAACCTTTTCCTCAATCATGTGCTGTTAATTAATTGTTTTTTGTTGTGAATACTTAATGTATTTAGATAAAGTACATCCAATATTTTCATCGTCCCTCATTGGTCACTGTAACATTTTAGTTAACCTCTTGGACACTTTAGCTTCTTTTTTATATCTACAAAGCTCAACAGCTTTGACATTTCCTTTACTGCTTTTGGATTTACTCTTTCCTGAATCCTCTCTTGTCTAACATCCTGTCCATTTGATTTATATGTGAACTTCAGAAAACCATAAATATGTTTCTTATTGAACTGAAAATTCTTGCATATACTTTCTAAAGCAGGTAAAAATGGAGAAATTTTTAATTTTGGTTGACAGTGTAAAATGTATCATATTGATTCACTTGTCAAACATAATCTTTTCTAATATAGTATAATTCTGATAATCCAGCATCCAATCATTCAGCAACCTTGATGATACAGCTTCTACTCAGTCGTTAATTCAGAATGTGAGCTGGGGAACCAGATTGATAGTGAGGTACGCAGCCAAAGCTCAGAGTCCAGGACACCACGGGTAAGGAACGTTTGTATGTCTGCAGCTACAGGTGAGTTCCAGATAACTGTGTAACACAAAATCAGTGATTCATTGGTGTGTTAACTATTAATAGGAGTAATATTTAATTGTGTGTGAAATTTGCTTGTCTGCCAAGAAAAAACTCCCAAGGGTACCACATCAATAGAGTGGATGTGAAGAGGATGTTTCCTGTGGAGGGGAGTCTAAGACCAGAGGACACAGCCTCAGAATAGAGGGGCGTTCTTTTAGAACAGAGATGAGGAGGGATTTCTTGAGCCTGAGAGTGGTAAATCTGTGGAATTTTTTGCCAAAGGCAGCTGTGGAGGCCAAGTCATTGGGTGTATTTAAGGCAGAGGTTGATAGATTCTTGATTAGTCGAGGCATGAAGGGATACAGAGAGAATGCGGGAGATTGGGGCTGAGAGGGAAAATGGATCAGTCATGATGACATGGCAGAGAAGACTCAATGAGCCAAATTGTCTATTTCTGTTCCTATATCTTATGGACTGATGGTCTTATTATTAGTTTTACTTTTACATTTGTGCCAACAGAAATGAAAATCAAGGCAGATGTATAATGGGTGGGTGAGCCTTTTACATGAGCATCTAGTAATGCTTGTCATGACCTGGTTTGACACTCTTAACACTTACTCATTACACGTGAAATCTAACATCCTCAGTAAGTGCTTAAGTTCAAAGAAATACACAAGAAGAAGTCAGAACTGAGACAAAGCCTATGTGCTTCCTTGAAGTCCAATTACCCCACATAGTTTCCAAATGCATTTTAATGCCGATGACAGCAGTAAATTATGTGGGATGTAAGAAGCAAAGTGTTATCAAATATCAGTTTTAAATGTACGTGCAAATCCAGTTTCTAGTCCCTATCTACGCCATTTCTACATTTGCTTTAACTGCATTCTTTCTTGGCTTCAGACATTCTTTTTTTGACTGACATTCCCAAATCTTTCTTAAAAGCTTTTTATCAAGGATCATTCTCTCTGTGCCCCCCCCTCCCCATAGCCTTTCCTCCTTTTACAGTTAATGTAATCACCTCAACTATCACTGCTGTGCCTCGGCTGGTATTAGGTGGAGTATTGATTCTGTGGCCAACTGAACTTGCCAGGATACATATTTGGCATCTGGTGCAAAAATAACTTAGACATTTATGAGCATTCTTGCAATCTCTGGTTGTGATAGTGCAAGGTGAGACTTCTTAGTTGCTTACTTAAACTCTTTTGGATCAATATGGATTGTCGGCATTCCACTTGGGTAATTCTTTCTCAGGTTACACATCACAAATTCCTCATGCAATTTTAATAATTTTCCTACCGTGGACAAACATATTACTTGAATTTTGCATTACATTTGCACAACTTTTGACAAAAAGAGACAAATAGGTTACTGTTATTCCACACTTTAATATTTGCATTTTTACTGACCCTTCTTATGACAAAAAGCTGTTTTGGAATGATATTTTCTAAATTTATAGCCACTTGAACTGCTTTTACATAAATTTATGATCAGGTTCTACATTCTTTGAGAGGTGCTGATGTATGTGCACTTCTCTTTTCAACCTACTGTTGGGAGATTATACTTGTTTTGGCACTCCAGGTTGATTTTTTCCTCCAAATTATTTTCAGTTCTACCCATTATTCAATGCACTCATGGTTTCCTCATTTTATCTGTTCAACTTTCACAGCATCTCTTCCTTGTGCTAATTTTCTCAGCTAGCCTTTTTCCTCACACTCTGGACATATTCCACAGGTGTGACAGAATATGTGCTGGTGTACATGACCTGAAACTTAAATTCTGCTTCTCTCCCCATAGATGCTGTTTGACGTACTGAGTGTATCTGCTGTTTTCTGTTTTATTTCAGAGTTCTACATTTTGTTCTTGGTCCAATTCTCGGTTGGCTTTCCTGATGCCAAGCATAATTCATTCTAATCATGAATCAACAGCATTAAAGGCTCTCAAAAGTTTCAAGCTTTTATGAGTCATTCAACATCTTAACATTAATGACTTCTTCCACTTTCTTGAATCTAAACATCTTGTATGCAAATTGTTCATCCTTGGCTGACAAAAGTTGCTTGAGGCTTTACCCTTTTTTTTTGCTCATTGCAGCTTGATCATGTTGAAAAATATTTAATCAATCAAGAACTTGATCATTTCTCACTGTCAGAGAATGGTGTATTTATCAGGATTACAACTGAAGCGTGCCTGAGTTAATGGGCTGTTACCCAAATGACTGAAACTTTGATCTAAAGGTGTGAACCTAAATCCCACCATAGTAGTTAAAGAATACAAATCCACATAATTAAGTTCAGAATTGTATGCTTGTATTGCAGATGGTGTCCATGAAACTACAAGAGTGTTGTAAAAACCCATCTATCTTATTAAGATCACTCATGGAATGAAATCTGACCTTATCCAGTCTGGCAAATGTAGACCCACTAATGTGCCTGACTCAGAGGTTATTAGGAATAGACATGCACGAGCAATAATCCCTGGTATTGCCAGCCACATCCACATTCTATAAATGAGTAAATAAGAAAAATATCCCCAAACCTTTTCCATTTCTTCATTGGCTTTCAAGCTAATAATATTAACTGTTCAAACAACAGTAACTTTTTATCCTTTTCAGTCGCCGTGTTTGATATTTTTGGCACCACACTATGGAAAAGCCTTTTGGAGAGAATACTCCACACTTTCGTTTCACTGAGTTGATACTTTTGTCCCTGAAAATAACTCCAGAAACACACTCTCTTAAACTTAGTGTACATCGAATATGTTTGCCAGTTAACCTAATTAATATTGCTAGTTCTCCCAGCACTTTGTGTTGCTCTGGACTGCCAGCACCAATGTGTGTGATTCTGTTTGTCTTGCACTTCAAGAACTTTAGCAATGTCCGATTAGTATGTTATTATAGTTAAACATGCTGAATTTGGTCTCATTTGCTGCCATCCCTCAGTTTTCTACATTGATAAAAATGTCAACGTTAATGAGGAAAGAGGAGTAACACATATCAGAAAATCACCTTTCGGTTTAACAGATTTATAGCTGTTGATATCCTTAAAACATATTAGAACTCACAGACACCAGACTGCCACTCAGACTGAAATAATGCTATTTTCCTGGTCGGTCTTAGGATACTCTATCCCCTGAAACATCTGCAAATTCAACCTACTTCTTTATCTACTATTCCCAGATTTGTTTTGAAATACTAAGTCCTAAGTTCAAAAACTTTATTTTCTCTCAACCTCCCTTCTCTCTTTGGAGGGGATTCCTATTTTAAGATCATAATGCATCAAGACTATAAGACATAGGAATAGAATTAGGCCATTTTACCTACTGAGCCTGCTCCACCATTCAATCTTGGCTGATTTATTTTCCCTCTAAACTGTACTCTCCTACCTTCTTCCCATAACCTTTGACTCCCTCATTAATCAAGAACCTATCAACCTCCACTTTAAATATATACAATGACTGGACCTTTACTGCCATCTGTGGCAATGAATTCCACAGATTTGCTACCTTCTGGCTAAATGAGGACATCCTTCGACTCCGAGGTTGTACCCTCCGGTTGGAGACACTTGCATGATTGGAAAGATCCTCTCCACAACCACTCTGTCTAGATCTTTCAATGAAATGCCCCCCCCCCCCCGCCATTCTTCTAAGCTCCAGCGAATACCAGAGCCCAGGGCCATCAAACACTGCTCATAGGTTAACCCTTTCATTCCCAGGATCATTCTCATAAACCTTCTTTCTTAGACATAGGGCCCAAAACTGCTCACAATACTCCAAACATTGATTGACCAATTCCTTATAAACTCTCAGCATTACACTCATGTTTTATATTCTGTTTCTCAATCTTTTTCTAACCAATACCATGGATACCTGTACTACCATCATTTTGTGTGATACCTTAATACTTTGTGACATCATGTTCAAGGTTCAAGTTCAATTATCATTCGACCACACATGAATACCCGTGAATTCAGCCAAATGAAACAACCTTACTCCAGGGCCATGGTGTAAAACACAGTACACACGCGTACATATGGTCCAACTCCCTGAGTCCATGAATGTTGAAGCAGTCTGCATTCGAGCACAATATGTCCACTTTTCTGGTGAGGGAACACCGGATAGCAGCACCAACTCCAGCATAAGTGGTATGCTACATCACCTTCTGCACTCCTGTGGAGCACACCCAAACATAAAAATTATGGATAGGATATAACTAAAAATTATTAAAATAACCCATATTAAGAGAGAATTAGATGTAAATCTGAGGAGTAAAGGACTGAAGAATCAGTAGGCAGGATACTAAATAATTGTTATGAAAATGCAATTCTATCTTCACCAGTGAGAGAAGCCTAGAGGCTGGTGAGGTCAATGTAAAACAGGCTGACGTGTTAGAACAATGTTAAGAAAGAAAGTGTGCTGAAAAGTTTGTTAAGTCCTTGGAGCCAGATGGAATATACCCCAGGTTACTAAAGGAAGTGAGGGAAGGCTGCACCTTTGCCAAAAACCTTTGTGTCCTCACTGGCCACAGGAGTATGACCAGATGATTGGAGGTATCAAAAAGTATTGTTTTGTTCAAAAAAGGGTGTAGGGATAACCCTGGGAATAATAGATGAGTGAGTCTTACTTCTTTGATGGGAAAACTATTGGGAAGATTTCTTAAAGACAGGATTTATGAGCATTTGGAGAAGCATAGTCTGCTTAGGGATAATCAGGCTCTTGAGGCATGGCTTTGTGGGGAGCATGTCATGCCTCAAGAGCCTGATTGAATTATTTGAGAAAATGACAAATCAAATTGATGAAGGTAGAGTAGTGGATAAGGTGTTAATGGATTTCAGTAAGGCGTTTGATAAGATTCATCATAATAGACTCATTCTGAAAGTCAGGAGGCATGATATACTGAGAAATCTGGCTGTGTGGATCCAGAATTAACGTGCCCACAGAAGCCAGAGGATGGTTGTAGATGGAGTATTTTCTGCCTGGAAGTTGGTCACCAGTGGAGTTCCTCGGGGATCATATCTGGGTTCCCTGCTCTTTGAGATTTTAGACATGATTTTAATGAGGAAGTGGAAGGGTGGATTGTAACTTTTAAGATGACATGAAATTTGGTGGAGTTGTGGATAGTGTAAAAGGTTGTCATAGCTTACAATGGGACACTGAGAAGACACAGAGCTGGGCTGAGAAGTGGCAGATGGAGCTCAACCTAGAGAAGTGGTTCACTTTGGGAGGTTGAATTTGAAGGCAAAGTAATGGGTTAATGGTAGAATTCTTAGCAGTCTGCAGGAACAAAGGAATCTTTATTCCACATCCATAGATCCCTCAAAGTTGATAGGGTGGTGAAGAAGGCATATGGTGTGTTGGTCTTCCTTAGTCGGAGAACTGAATTCAAGAACTGCAAGGTATCAATAAAACTCTGGTTAGATCACACTTAAAATATTGTGATGAGTTATGGTCGCCTCATTTTAGGAAGCAAGTAGAAGATTACAAGAGGGTGCAGAGGAGATTTACAAGGCATTTCCCGGATTAGAGAGCAAGTCTTATGAAGATAGGTTGAGGGAACTAGTGTTTTTCTCTTTGGAGCGAAGGAGCATGAGAGGCATACAAGATAATAAGAGGCATAGGTCGAGGCACTAGCCAGAGACTATTTCCCACAGCAGAAATGGCTAATACCAGGGGACATCATTTTAAAGTGATTAGAGGAAAGCATAGGTGGGATGTCAGAGTTATTTTTTTAACCAAGAAAGTGGTGAGTGCATGCAACGTTCTGCCATGGATGGTGTTAGAGTCAGATACGTTAGGGATATTTAAGAAATGCTTAGATAGACATACATATGATTAAAAAAGCACTAATAGAATTGGGGTAACACACACAAAATGCTGGAGGAACTCAGCAGGCCAGGGACTGTCTATGTAAATGAGTACAGTCAATGTTTCAGGCTGAAACCCTTCGGCAGGACTGAAGAAAAAAAGCTTAGGAGTAGATTTAAAAGGGGGTAAGGAGAGAGAAACACCAGGTGATAGGTGAGACCTGGAGGGGAAGGGATGAAGTAAAGAGCTGGGAAGTCGATTGGTGAGATGAGGTGAGAGAGGGAAAAGGGGATGGGAAATGTTGAAGGAGAGGGTTGGCGGGGGGTCATTACTAGAAGGTTGAGAAATTGATGTTCATACCATCAGGTTGGAGGCTACCCAAATGGAATGCAAGGTGTTGTTCCTCCACCTAATTGTGGCCTCATCGGGACAGTGGAGGAGGCCATGGATGGATATATGGGAATGGACAGACAGACAGACATACTTTATTGATCCCGAGGGAAATTGGGTTTCGTTACAGTCGCACCAACTAAGAATAGTGTAGAAATATAGCAATATAAAACCATAAATAATTAAATAATAATAAGTAACTTATTCCAAGCAGAAATAAGTCTAGGACTTATTGACTCAAGGTGACTGACACTCCGAGGGAGGAGTTGTAAAGTTTGATGGCCACAGGCAGGAATGACTTCCTATGACGCTCAGTGTTGCATCTCGGTGGAATGAGTCTCTGGCTGAATGTACTCCTGTGCCTAACCAATACATTATGGAGTGGATGGGAGACATTGTCTAAGATGGCATGCAACTTGTACAGCATCCTCTTTTCAGACACCACCGTCAGAGAGTCCAGTTCCACCTCCACAACATCACAGGCCTTACGAATGAGTTTGTTGATTCTGTTGGTGTCTTCTACCCTCAGCCTGCTGCCCCAGCACACAACAGCAAACATGATAGCACTGGCCACCACAGACTCGTAGAACATCCTCAGCATTGTCCGGCAGATGTTAAAGGACCTCAGTCTCCTCAGGAAGTAGAGATTGCTCTGACCCTTCTTGTAGACAGCCTCAGTGTTCTTTGACCAGTCCAGTTTATTGTCAATTTGTATCCCCAGGTATTTGTAATCCTCCATCATGTCCACACTGACCCCTTGAATGGAAACAGGGGTCACCGGTGTCTTAGCCCTCCTCAGGTCCACCACCATCTCCTTAGTCTTTGGACTAAGGGAATGGGAAGTGGAATTAAAATGGGTGGCCACTGGGAGATCCCACCTGCTCTGGTGAACAGAGCACAGATGCCTGGTGAAGTGGTCTCCCAATCTATGTCCAATCTCACCGATGTACAGGAGGGCACACCAGGAGCCCCGACACAGTATATGATCAAAACAGATTCACGGGTGAAGTGTCACCTCACCTGGAAGGACTGTTTGTGGCCCTGAATGGTGGTGAGGGAGGAGATATAGGGACAGGTGTAGCACTTGTTCTGCTTGAAAGGATAAGTAGAAGGAGAGAGATCAGTGGGGAGGAGGGTCGAATGGGCAAGGGGCACGTAGGGAGCGATCCCTGCGGAAAGCTGAAAGTGGTGGGGGGCGTGGTGGAGAATGGAAAGATGTGCTTGGTGGTGGGATCCCAAATCGCCGACTGTAACTTTTCCAGAGATGCTGCCAGGCTTGCTGAGTTCTTCCAGCATTTTGTGTGTGTTGCTCAGATTTCCAGCATCTGCAGATTTTCTCTTGCTAACAGAGTTGGGGCTGTGCAGAGGGGGATGGTTAGATTGATCTCAGAGTAGGTTAAAATGTAGGCACAACATCATGGGCTGGAGGGCTGTGGCTGTGTTGTAGTGTTCAATAAAAGAGAGAGATCGAGAAGTGATAGCTGGATAGATGGATATGTAGAATTAATGATCATTTTCACTTGCAAGTCCATTTGTCCTGAAGGTATAGGATCCATAGCTTGTAGCTGATTGTTGAAAAAGGAACAAAAATTGCTTTGACTATCTTGGTCAAACTATGAAGCTTCTCTTATCTATTGGGGTTGTTGTGAAATCTGAACTGCTGAAAAAGGAGAAAGGACATGGAGGTAGAGAACAAATTATGTATTGTATGTAAATTGTATCACTCCTAAGGAGAAACACTAAACTACACTGAACCTGGGCCAAATTACATTGATCCACTTCAGAGATGGTACTTCATTATGATTGGTCCTAAAACACTGATGCATCTTTTAAGCAAACATGCTGCTTTTTATCTTATTCATACATAATGAATTGGGGCTCAATATTACACACAGGCTGAAGTATTTCTGCATTAATGGATATCAGAGCCTTCATCTCATAAAGATCACCCTCCATTAAGCCACAGAATTGGTAGATGTAGATGCAAGGGGAGGAAGTGTACCAGTGATCAGACACTCTGCTTACCCAGGCTTTAGCAGGTCTAGATCTCATGGATAGATCTGAGGCTGAGGCAAGTCTCCTGCACCAAGATTACCAGAAGTGAAAAGGTGAAAAGTTTAATGGGAACATGAGGGTCATGAGAGGGTGGAAAGAACTGCCAACACAACTGCTGCATGCTAGCTCGATTTTAAAGTTTTAGAGAGGTTTGGATAGGTACATGGATGGTAGGGGTATGGAGGGCGATGGTCCCCGTGCAGGTCGATGGGAGTAAGCAGCTTAAATGGCTCAGCATGAACTAGATGGGCTGAAGGGGCAGTTTCTGTGCTGTACTTTTCTATGACTATGGTTCTAAGTACAAACAGCAGGATGAGGCAGCAGAAACATGTTCAACCCACACTCAAGAGCAAGAAGTTCCGTGATTTCATGATCATCAAGGTTTATCATCTGATGGTGGGGTCTGTGCTTCACAGCCTTGCACAAACATGATTGCAACAGTCACACAAATGACATGTGCAGAAGCTTATTAAATAATAGTAACTTCTTCCCTAACTGCCATTCAGATGCCATAGATGAAGATGGTACACTCAGCAGTCTCAGCAATAGACACCAATAGGAAAGTCTATATGCATATGGATTAGTATGTTAACTTTATTAGAGCACAAAGCAGGAAGGAGCCCATTCCTGCCCTCTTCCAGGAATACAACATTGCTGTGTGGAAGTGATGCCTGCCCCAGTGCTTGCTGACATTTTTGCTGTTACAAGTTTCTGCTTCCTCTGAGCCAATCCAAAGTTTTTGCACTCCATTCGAATCTCATTTCTCTCCTACCTAGAGCTTTGCTTTAACCCCAGGGAGCTGGCTGTCATTTGGTAAGAGCAGGGAATTATCATCTTGGGACCTGCTGCTGCCAGCAGGAGCAGAATTTTGTTCTTTAAAAAGAGAGCCTTCAAAAACTGGGAGCAGAGCCAGGAGCAGACTGTGGCCACATGTTTACACATCAACATCATTCGCATGATCTGGAAACCACTACTCAGTAAGACCAATACCTACCAGTCGTAGTAACATTATCCAGTGAGAAAATACCATTCTCCTGCAGGGTATCAGCATCCTTTCTCCCATTACCAGCACTCGGGATATTCCCTCATGTGTGCCCCAGAGGGGTGCTGCAGAGTGTGGCCTCCCTGCCTGAGGTGTTGCAGCCTATGGTCATGAGCGGTCTAGATTATCACACACAAAATGCTGGAGGAGCTCAGCAGATCAGGAAGGGTCTTTGGAGAGGAATAAATAGTCGACGTTTCAGGCTGAGACGCTACATCAGGATTGGAAAAGAAGCAGACAAAAGTCAGGATATGAATCTGGGGGGAGGTGAAGGCAGACAAGCTGGCAGGTGAGGGGAAAGAGTGGGAGAGAGGAGGTGACAGGTGGAAGGGATAGAGGGCTGAAGAAGAAGGAATCTGATAGGAGAGGGCAGTGGACCATGGAAGAAAGGGAAGGAGGATGGGAGCCAGAAGGAGGTTATGAGCAGGTGAGAAGAGAAGGGGAGGGACGGGAACCACAATAGGGAATGGAAATAGAGGTGCAGGGGGAGAAATTACCAGAGGTTACAGAAATCGAAGCACATGCCATCAGGCTGGAAGCTACCAAGATGACATATAAGGTGCTGCTCCTACGGCCTGAGTGTGGTCTCATCATGGCAATAGAGGAGGCCATGGGCAGACGTGTTGGAATAGGAATGAGAGGTCAAATTGAAATGGGAGAAAACCAGGAGATAGAGCAAAGGTGCTCGACAAAACAGTCCCCTAAACTATGTCGGGTCTCACCGACGTGCAGAGGGCCGCACTAGGAGGACCAGAAAAAACAGATGACGCCAACAGATTCAAAGGTGAAGTGTTGCCTCACCCAGAAGGACTGTTTTGGGGGTCTAAATGGTGCTGAGGGAGGAGGTGTAGAGGAAGTGTAGCACTTTTCACACTTGCAGACCTGGACGAGTTTTTTGCAGGGAACATGAAGAGAATGTTTCTTTTTGTGGGTATTACTAGCTAGGTATTACTGAGGTATTACTAGCTAGGTATTACTGAGGGCTCACTGGGCAGGATGGAGGTAATTATCCAGTTGATACATTTTGTAAAACATCAAAGATCTGAGACCATTGGGTGTTGCAGTGGCAGTGCTAGTAACTACCTTTTAGTTCCTGTGACCTGGGTTCAATCCTGCACTCCAGTGGTGACAGTGTGAAGTTTCCATACTCTTCCTGGGACCATGCTGGCTTCCATAAGAGATACTGGTGGTTGGTTACTTGGCATTTTAAATTGGCTATAGTGTGGACGGGTGGTGAAAGTCAGACCGGAGTTGATGGTCATGTGAGAGATTATTTATTTGTATATTTATTGCGATACAATGCAGAATAGTCCCCGCTGGCCTTTCGAGACACGCAGCCCATCAATCCCCTGTTTAAATCCTAGCCTAACTATGGGGCAATTTACATTGACCAATTAATCTACCAAATGGTACATCTTTGGACTGCAGAGCAAAACCGGAGGAAATCCATGCAGTCATGGGGAGAAGTTGTACAACGTACAACTTCTTACAAGCAGCACTGGTACTGTAAGGTGTTGTGCTAACCACTACACCCAGTTATAGGCTATATGTTGTGAACAGGGATTGATGGTATGAGAGCTGGAATGAATTTGATGGGCTGAATGGCCTATCATATCATGAGAAATGGAATATCTATTGGTTTTAACTTCAATGTTTTGGATGATGAAAGAAAACAGCCCTTGTTCCTTTATAACCTCCTTATTGACCTGCTCTGCCACCTTGAAGGATTTATTGCATCTGTAATAAGGACCCCTCTGTTTTGCTTTGTACCTCCGTATCCAGCCACTGACCGTGAATTTCCTTGGCTCACTCCATCTTCTCAGACTTCTCTAGATTGAATTCCATTTGCCTGTTCTCTGATCATCCTGCTGCAGTCTGAAATGTTGCTTCTCACTATCATCTGCAAACTTCCTAATCATGTCCTTACATCTGGGTCTGAACAAAGAACAGCAGGACACTGGATACTATGCTCTGTGTAACCCCATGGCCAAGGACCTTCCACAAAAATATCCATCAGCCATTACCCTTTGCTTCCTCCCACTGAGCTAATTTTGCATCCAATTTGCTGCCCTCCTTTTCTGACTACTTGTTTTTGATCATTCTGTCGTGACGAGATAGCTGGACCTTGTCCAAAACTTTGCCAAAGTCCAAGCAGGATGCATCATATCTGGTCTCCTCAACACTTGCTGTCTCCTCTGTTAGTCGAGTGCAAGCTTCTGGGTGACAGCTCGGTCTCATCGTCTCTGCTTCATTCAGCTATTGCCACATGGAACGGTCCAGAACGCAGAGTGGTCAATATGACTACCAGCAGCCACAGGCAAAGCTGTCCAGGTACAAGACTACGTCATGCCCTGCCAGCTACAGATATCTTTCATAGCTTAAACTGTGGCTTCTGGCTTCGGGTGGCATGGTGATGCGGCTAGGGAAGTCATTGCCTCACACAGCCTGAAGCCCAGATTCAATCCCAGGCCCTGGGCTGACGGTGTGAAGCCTGGACTTCCTCCTGTGACTGCATGGGTCTCCTCTGGCTGTTCCAGGTTACTCCCACACCATTGTTCAGAGGGTCAGTTGGCCACTATGCATGTCAGCAAAACAATCTGAGTTGAGTTGCTGAGGCTGTGGAAAGAGCAGCAAAAATGGGATTAGAGTAACATTACTGCAATGGGTGCTTGAAGGTCAGCACAGACTTAATGGTCTGTTGTTGTAATATACACTCAATGGCCACTTCATTCTGAATCTCTGGTAACTAATAAAGTAGCCTCTGAGGGTACGTTCTTGATCTTCCGCTGCTGTGACCCATCCACTTCAAGGTTCAAATGTGTTGTGCATTCAGAGGTGATCTTCACGGTGTAACACGTGATTTATTTGAGTTACTGACTGCTTGAACCAGTTTAGCCATTCTCCACTGATCTCTCTTATTAACAAGGCAATTTCACCCACAGAACTGCCACTCACTGGATGTTTTTTTCTGTTTTCACACCATTTTCTGTAAATGCTAGAGACTGCTGTGCATGAAATTCCCAAGAGATCAGCAGTTTCTGAGATACTCAAACCACCCCATCTAGCACCAACAATCATTCCACTATCAAAGTCACTTTGCTCACATTTCTTTCCCATCTGATGTGCAGCAACTGAACCTCTTGACCATATCTGTATGCTTTTATGCATTGAGTTGTTGTCACATGATGTGGTTTACAAGATCTTCTCCAAGATCATTGTCAATCACATCAAGTTCATTGCGGGACAAAAGATCCAAGTGGACCTTGAACCTTATTCCTCAGGAAAATCTTTGGCATCCCTACACTGCTAAAACGATATCATTGCCCATGTATATGACAACAGGGTGAATAGCTGCCTGGTCAACTTGGACTAGTTAGCAGGCCTTCAAGAGGATATCACACACATACATGATGAACCTGTTCTCCAAAATAGGAGGAAATAAAATACCGGGTGCAACAGCTCTTCACGTGTATCTGTAGTGCTGTCCAAATCAATGGGTGGGAAACAGATGTCTTCCTGATCAAGCCTGGTGTTGGACAGGACTGTCCACTCTCCCCTGACCTGTTTGTGTATTGCACTTTTCCTTCCACGATAGAGGGATGTCATTCAGCCAGTTAAAAGCATGTGCCACCAAACTCAAGATGGCTTTTACCCCACTGTTATAAGACTATAAAGTAGTTCCCTAGTAAAATAAGTTGGATTCTTGAACTCACAATCTACCTCGTTTAGCTTCAGAACTAACAGACTATTTGCCCAGTAGCAGTGACACCAATTATCATGAAGTGCTTTGAACGACTGATAATGGGAAACATCAAAAACTCCATTCCTGCCACACTGAGCACTCACTAGTATGTTTACCAACAGAACTGCTTTCCAGCCGTTGTCATAACATCTGTCATGTACCTGGGCCTGGCACACCTAGAAAACAAAGGCACTTGTGTCAGAATGCTGTTTCTGGATTTCATTTTGGCATTCAACACTATTGTCCCACAGACCTTGGTGAACAAGCTCCTGCTCCTTGGTCTAACTATATCACTGTGCAACTGGGTGTTGGACCTCCTACCCACAGACCTCAGATAGTCAGGATGCACAACCACTCCTCCTCTCCCCCCGCCCATCATCCTCAACATGGGTGCTTCCCAAGGCTGTGTGCTGAACCCATTGCTGTACACTCTGCACACACGCACTGGCATGGCCAAGCACCTGAGTAATCACACTCATGAGTGTGGTGGGGCTCATCACCAACAACAAAGAGATGGCCTACAGAGAGGAGGTGGAAAAGCCTGAGGCCTGGTGCCAGGAAAATAACCTCTTCCTCAGTGTTATCAAGACAAAGGAGGCAGTTATTGACATCAGGAAAATTTGCAACTCACAACATTCTTCACAGTAGTGGAAACCGTGAGCAGTTTCAAACTCCTGGGAGTGCACATCACACACAACTGCTCATTTCCCCATGACATATTCTACATGTAATGCCCTGGTTCATATTTTTACTGTCACACTATGTATTTTACTTAGCGGTTCTGTAAGAGCAGTCTGTTCTGTTTTCAGCCTGTTTGGGTTACTGTTGAAGATAAGAGATGAGGAGGAATGTGTGTCATTCAATTAGGATGGTCTGATTAAGGGGAGGTTTCTCTGGTGAGGGACACTGAGGTTGGGCTTGGAGCTTTTGTTCGAGAGGAGAGGAAGAGGGAAGACGCAGAAGAGAAGAGGTTGTAAGATTCGACCTAGAGCGGGACCGTGATTCCATAAATCCAGGGGTGAGATTGATTGAGGATCAGTGACTATGGAGAAACTGAGAGCTCCAACTTGTGCACATGAGACTGTTTAATTAAAACGGGCCCTTTTCTCTTTTTTGTTTGTTTCTTTACTAACCCTTTAGTCAAATTAAGAATCATAAAGATAATCTTTTAATTGTATGTGATGTATTGTTTGTTATTTCATGGCACTAATTTGTAACAAGGTAAAAAATTACACAGCACCTACACAATCAGGGGTTTGGGGTGGGAGAGCACCTCAATCTCATGAGTTTGGTGGGGCTGGAGGTTGTCTTACCTAGACATACGCAGCCACAGGAACCAGGGGGTTTCATACACAATCAGGAAAGCTCACCAATGTCTGTAATTTTTGAGGAGGCTGAAGAGAGCTGGGCTGTGCACATCAGTTATCATGACCTGTAGATGCCCGGTTGAGAGCATCCTAACATGCTGCATCACTGTGTGGTACAGAAACGGCACTGCAGTGGACAGGAGGGGTCTACAATGGCTAATTAAAGCTACCCAACGCATTACCGGCACCAGCCTATCCGCCATCAAGGAGTTTTATACAGAAAGATGTTAGAAAAGGCGAACAATAGCATGATCCCACCCATCCTGCTAATAAGTTGTTTATCACACTCCTGTCAGGGAAAAGGCTATAACCATATAACCATATAACAATCACAGCACGGAAACAGGCCATTCCGGCCCTCCTAGTCCGTGCCGAACTCTTAATCTCACCTAGTCCCACCTACCCGCACTCAGCCCATAACCCTCCACTCCTTTCCTATCCATATACCTATCCAATTTTACCTTAAATGACACAACTGAACTGGCCTCTACTACTTCTACAGGAAGCTCATTCCACACAGCTATCACTCTCTGAGTAAAGAAATACCCCCTCGTGTTTCCCTTAAACTTTTGCCCCCTAACTCTCAAATCATGTCCTCTCGTTTGAATCTCCCCTACTCTCAATGGAAACAGCCTATTCACGTCAACTCTATCTATCCCTCTCAACATTTTAAATACCTCGATCAAATCCCCCCTCAACCTTCTACGCTCCAATGAATAGAGACCTAACTTGTTCAACCTTTCTCTGTAACTTAAGTGCTGAAACCCAGGTAACATCCTAGTAAATCGTCTCTGCACTCTCTCTAATTTATTGATATCTTTCCTATAATTCGGTGACCAGAACTGTACACAATATTCCAAATTTGGCCTTACCAATGCCTTGTACAATTTTAACATTACATCCCAACTTCTGTACTCAATGCTCTGATTTATAAAGGCCAGCGTTCCAAAAGCCTTCTTCACCACCCTATCTACATGAGACTCCACCTTCAGGGAACTATGCACTGTTATTCCTAGATCTCTCTGTTCCACTGCATTCCTCAATGCCCTACCATTTACCCTGTATGTTCTATTTGGATTATTCCTGCCAAAATGTAGAACCTCACACTTCTCAGCATTAAACTCCATCTGCCAACGTTCAGCCCATTCTTCTAACCGGCATAAATCTCCCTGCAAGCTTTGAAAACCCACCTCATTATCCACAACACCTCCTACCTGTGCAGCAACCACCAGACTCAAAAATAGTTACTTCCCCCAGGCTGATCAACACCTTCAACCATTAACCCACCCCTCCACACCACTTTCCTGTCAGAGTCTCCTTACATACAGATACTCGTCTACCTCGCATCACTTTACGTATAAGCTATTCTCATGTGTTTAGATTTATTGTCTTTTTATTATGTTCTTTATGCTTGGTGTTCTTTTATATGCTGCATCAGAACTAAAATAACACTCACTTCGCTCTCCTTTACGCTCCTGTACTGAAGAATGACAATCAACAATCTTGACTCTTGAATTATGGTCTTGCACCTTACTGTTCAGCTGCACTGCGGCTGTTACACGTTATTCCACATTGTTATTGTTTTACCTTGTTCTACCTCGACGCAGTGTGTAAATGATCTGATCAATATGAGCAGTTTTACCCTGTATCTCAGTACTTTTGGCAATAGTAAACCAAAATGCAATTGCAATTCTTAGAGGATCTCATCAATTCCTTTCCCATTCCCTATAGCCTGTAATCTCTCAGATGGGCCTCAAACCCCTCTGATTCTCTTCTCATATCACCAAACTACATTTTAGGAACAGCTTCTTCCCCTCCACCATCAGATTTCTGAGTAGACCATGAACCCACTTTTTGTTCACTTTTTGCATGGTTTATTTATTTCTTACGTTAAGTTAAAATGCAAATACTTGTGTTTCCTCTGGGTGCTCTGGCTCCACCCTCCCATTCCCCACCGTTCCAAAGGTCAATTAGGCACCATGAATTTCTCCCACTTTATAGATGATTTGTATGGAATCTAAGGGCTGAATGATGAGAATGAAGGGAGAAACTGTCAAAGGTTAATTTATTATCTAAGTTTTCAACTCTGAAATTTTTCTTCTCCAGATAGGCACAAAACCAACAAAAAAAAAGAACAGCAGCACAATCATCAACCACCAAATCCTTCCTCTCCGCACAAAAAAATATAAACAAAAACTGAACAGGCACATCAACCCCAAATCCCCTCTCCCGCACACAAAATAACGAGAAAGATCGGGCGAAAAACAAAAAAAGGCATAAGACTGAAAAAAGGTCAACAGTCCAAGTCCACATCCAAAATGTAGAAGACCTGGGCAGCATTCCCCCTCTCTGGAGCAGAGTGATCTCACCAGCACTAAAAAGACAGTCTCCCTCTCCGGAGCAGAGTGATCTCACCAGCACTAAAAAGACAGTCTCCCTCTCCATAGCAGAGTGATCTCACCAGCACTAAAAAGATAGTCTCCCTCTCCATAGCAGAGTGATCTCACCAGCACTAAAAAGATAGTCTCCCTCTCCATAGCAGAGTGATCTCACCAGCACTAAAAAGATAGTCTCCCTCTCCATAGCAGAGTGATCTCACCAGCACTAAAAAGACAGTCTCCCTCTCCGGAGCAGAGTGATCTCACCAGCACTAAAAAGATAGTCTCCCTCTCCGGAGCAGAGTGATCTCACCAGCACTAAAAAGACAGTCTCAAGACTGGGGTGGATGGTGGATGGTGGATGGTGTGGATGGTGGTCAGTGTGGACTCATGGGCTAATGGACCTGTTTCCATGCTCTGGCCCTGGATGACTCTCATCATGAGCTTTTCAAATCATTGTAGAGCGAATGACGGAAAGACGAAAAGGGGATGCAAAAGGAGAAAGGTGAATGAAGGAGGCAGGAAAGCAGGTTCTCCCTGTGACACCCTCCAGGCCCTTTTGAACACTGGCAACCTGGTGGCCTGGCCTCTTCTGCAGCTCTCAGCGTCTGGCTGGACTTGTTGAAACGACAGGTGAAATTCAGATATCAGCCACTAACAACCATCAGACACTGCTGAATTGTTGATACTGCTGATGAAGCTGCGCCATGACTAGCAGGGAACACTAGGTCAGTTAACCCACCATTTGCCATTGTAAAGATGATAGAATCCACTATTTAGGAAGTAATAACAGGCCACTTAGAAGTTCATAAGACATTGAAGAAGAATCAATATGGTTTCATGAAAGGAAAATCACAGTGGAATTAGAATGTGAATGCTTAGTTTCAGAAGAAGCAACTGATCATTTCCTCCTGATCATCCTTCAGAGGGTCGCGAATTTGAAGTTCTCTATCCCAAAGGGCTGAGTAGGTAGAGTCACTGAATATATTCAGAGGAGAGAATAGCAGCCACTTGAAATGCTCAGGGAGTCAAAGAGTATCAGGACAGAGCAGGATATTGGTATTGAAGCTATGTTTGAAGGTCTTATTATATGCTGGAGCAGGCTTTAGTGTCCATGTAGTCTACTCCAACTCCTGTTTCTTAGGTTACTTTGTCTTATATTTTGTATTGGATTGGAGTTGCTCTGAGCTCTGTGCAGGTTGGTACAGACCTTAAACAAGAGAAAATCTGCTGATTCTGGAAATTGGAGCAACACACACAAAATGCTGGAGGAACTCAGCAGACCAGGCAGCATCTATGGAAATGAGTACAGTCAACGTTTCGGACTGACACCCTTCGGCAGGACTCCCTGAGTAAGCACTCATCGTTGAAGTGCACCAGTGTTGATTGTCAGTAAAGAGGAAATGCTATTGCTGATGTTCTGAGAATGGGAACATCCTCATCTGAATGTCAGGCAATCAAACCTATGGAATCCTCCAACCTTGAGGAGCTGCTGGCAACCACCAAGCTTCAACCATCTGCTAGCTCTGCCTAGATACCACCTCGGAGCTGTCATCTGCACATTGCTGAGCTGGTGTCGGAGAAGGAGGATGTCACATAGGGAGGGAAGGTTAGAAGGGGGAGGAATGAGAATTGCATCATTCACTCTCTGCACCTCACAACATAGGAGAGGCTGTGGACTGAAGGAGGAGGACAAAGTAAAAGATTACTGTCACTTTCAAAGACTTCAGCTCCTGGTACATCATATTCTGAGTCAGAATTACAAAACGCAGTTCTTAGCAATGGCTGTTTCAATCATCATGGATGCTGTCTCCACCACATGGAAAGGGTGTAAATGCTTATCCTCTGCAACCAAGGTCAGTTGTGTGCAATCTTGCCCTATGAGTGAGGGAGGGGTGTGCAGGTGATTCCTGAGTTACAGCTCTGGGCTGTAATGACTAGCAGTGAGTGCAAGCTAGGAAATGCATGTGTATGTGTATGTGTATGTGTCCAGAAGCTATGCTAAGTGTGTGCAGGTGAGATGAGACTCTCAATACCAGGTGGATACGGCCTTGTCCATCATGTGTAAAGCCCTCCCAACCATTGAGAGCATCTACTTGAAACTCTGTTGCAGAAAAGCAGCATCCATCATCTGGGACACCTACCACCCAGGACGTGCTCTCTTTTTTCTGCTGCCATCAGGACGAAGGTAGAGGAGCCTCAGGACCCCACACCGCCAGGTTCAGGAAAAGTTACTACAACTCAACCATAAAGATCCTGAACCAAACGGGATAACTTCGCTCAACTTCACTTGCCCCATCATGTTCTCAATATTTATTCCTTGTTTATTTTATTTTTTTCTTTTCTTTGTATTTGCACAGTTAGTTGTCTGTGCTCCGGTTGAGTACTTAAGTTGGACAATCCTTCATGGACTCTGTTATGGTTATTATTCTATAGATTTATTGAGTATGCCCACAAGAAAATAAATATCAGGATTGTATATGGTGACATATATGTACTCTGATTATAAATTTACTTTGAACTTCGATAAATTCTAACTGATTGTGATTAGTGCTACTGTTCTGGGTGCGTGTTCGTGAAGGGACTGGTGCTATTGGTGGGAGATGGCACTTCAAGATGAGTTCAGGAATCCTGCCTCAGATTCGAGTCCTGCACAGGCTACCACTACTGCTTGCTTTCTCTGCCTTCTGAATATTCTCTTCCAGTCTCCATGTGTTGGAGATCTCAGAGCCTGTCCTCGTCCCTTGCTGTGCCATTCTTCAGCATGCTTTGTCCGATAAATGGTGAAGTTGTTCCTGAACCTCAGCAGCTCCTGCTCCTCCGTCACTGGTGCTGACCCGCTTCGGGTGGTACTGGGCAGTCATGATGGAGGTTCTCTGTTGAGGAGTGCAGGCTTCAACAATGCAGTTGCCAACAGCGACTGACGCAAATTGCCAGGCAGAGTGACACGCCCGAGATTAATGACCCATCGCCATCCTTGTATATGTTTCTGGAAATCCACTGAATTTTTAGAAATGATTCACATTCTGCCATTTTTGCATTCATTTTTAATGAGTCAGAATATCCGGATGCTAAAGGCTGAAGACTTCAACTGTTTTGAGTATCTGGCGCCATCTACTGACTACTTACCTTTCTGGAATTAATTTCCAGTGATTTTTCCTCCCCACTGGTCTTCGGAACATGCAATTCCAGATTGGTTCCAAACACTTTATTTTGCACAGTGATCAGTAGAACTGAATATACAGTGTAAAGTTTAACAAACATTACAACTCCCTTAAAGATGAATTGTACATGAATGGTAATTGAGAGCTTAACTGGTATTCAAGTAATGGTTTATTTAAAACAGTTTCTTTTCTGTTGCCTGGGTAACTTCTGCTTATGTAGTTTATATGTAATTGGACACTAATTGCAAAAGTACATTTAACTGCATGTTGCACTGCATGCTGGCATTCTGACTGCTCGCTACAGTGCAATGTGGCTGCTTGTGTTTATTCTTTGGAAGTTCCTAACATCTTGGCTCACCTATTTAAGGATTATGAAAATGGTCACCCGCATTAATGGTATTTTCATCTTTACAGTCGTAGATGCTAGTTATTTTAATGTTACTGTGCTTTTTAACTCTTTCCCATTATATTATGTTGTAGATGATTTCAGTCCTGTCTTTCCTAAAGCACAAACTTGAATCTATTTTATGACAGGTTTTGAAGTTGCCGTCAAGGGAACACAGCATTTATTTGCAATATAAGAACTCAACATATTTTAAAAGCACCCAGCAAACAGATTGGGGCATATTTGCAAAAGTGAACGAGTGGAGAAAAAATGCCATCTGATGGACACCATGTGTAATGCAGAAGCATGCAGAAGTTTAGTGTGGTAACTGTTCACACTCACAAGAAGGTAGATTATTGCCATTTCACCCTGCACAGGGAACAGTCGATACACTGATTATGCCAACGGGTTCTTTAACCTGCAGATTATTTGCAGTACCAAGATTATGCTGATAAAAATGTATCACTACAAAATTTGTTATGTGTAACAACTTAACAGAGACTAGGCAATCCATACATTCACCAGAAGGTGCAACTGATCTAAAGGGAAATGACTCCTGAGCAGCTTTCTTCCTTCCAAAATCTTCAGTCACTCACACTTTACAGTTGATTTGTGGACATTCCATTTCTTCTTGTTTCCTGAACTAAACTGAGAATTTTATTCCTGGCCTGCTCTCTTCCCTTTCTCTGGTGGTGTAACAGAAACTCTACAGTGAAAGAGTGCAGCCTTAAATCATTGGGCATTGCATCCTAATCACAGATATCCAGGAGAGTCAAAATTGTAGATTATGATGCACAAAGCAAATTACTGCAAGGCCAATGGTATGGCCGAGAAGCAGTAGCAAAGATTTTAGTCCCAATGTACTCTCTGATTAAACGTGCTTACCTAAAGTAATACAAATAGGAACCAGAACAAACCAAACCTAATATATTTGTCAACATGCAAGTGCAAATGGCAATTACTGACTGAAGAAATATTACTTGGTGAAAAGATGAAGTTGTAAGTAATAACTAAAGCAGGGATAAGAAAATGCCAAAGGACAAGTTTTCAATGCTCTGACCATGATTATTATGAGTAATAGGAATAACAATATTGTGAAATGTTGGAAAGGTTACGACAAGAAAAAAGAAGGCTGCGGACTTGAACAAGTGGTATCCACATTTTAAGTGATGCAAGAAGTTGAGAGAATATTAGTGAATAAGCAGGCTGCTTTAAGAAATATATTGGATAGACATATGATGCAAGGTCAGGAAATGACAGATGTGCTAAATTAATTCTTCACAAATAATGACTGTGGATAAATTCCAGACCCAGTCAAATTGTCTTAGGAATCTGTAACAGATGTAGAGGTCAATACATACTCTGAAGAAATGCCAAGAACTAATTGAAACACTAAGAACAATTTTCTGGCTTCAAACAGCACCTGAAAAACAGGTACCTGTTCTTTAGCCACAAATTTGCAATTAAATAAGTCTGCAGCTGAATTTCCTTGTATGTTATTTCATTTGGTTACACCTGCAGCAAGTGCGCATATGTGAATAGAATGTGTAGAAGTATCGCAGGTCTGCCGATTGCTCCAGCACCTGGTGCTGTTCAGGAGAAACTCACTCTCAAAAATCCCTGCCGCAATAATGTCTAGACTCCCTATCTCAAAGTGACAGGTGGCTTCTGTCGGGAAACATCTTTCATTTTATCATCTTGAATGGAGAATGGTCTTTCATCTTCCGAATTTGCTGCAGGAAGTTGTGTCTTTTTTGCTTTCCCTGTTGAATAACATACTTTACACACTATTCCCATCCTATGCATCTACCAGCTAGGCCCAAGTAGTTTATGAAATGTGATAGCCAAAGTTTTTCAGCAGGTCCTGAATATTCTTTATAGAAATTTCCTACCATGAAGTTTCCATGTGACACCAGCACAATCATCTGTGATAGGACCTTTTTTTGATGTTAATTATTTGTTTTGGGAGAGAGGAGGAACAGAACAAGCGACATCCACAAAATTGCTGTTCTTGGGATGATTGACTGAGCTGGCTGCCAAATCTCAGAATGTTTCTGAATATTTGCCATATTTATAGTCATTCAGAAACAATTAAAATTATCTTCATTGTGATTAGAAAGTTATTTTAAAACTTTAAAACACACATGTAACATTAAGTTTGCAAACTTATTATTGACGTTAATCCCCCACTGCTGTTTTTCTCTATTCAAGAAGAATGAAATATACATTACTTTCTCAATATTGAATTCTTCAGATTTGCATAACTCACTCTTTCTTTCTATCTATATCAGTACTGGCTATCTCTGCCTAGATCAGTCTTTCTCTTTCCACCAGTACAGTTCGCCCTGCTTGGCATGACCCACAGCCTTGTTACTTGACAAAGAAGCACAGTCTGATTCTAACTGCTAAGCTAACTCATTTGGTCTCATTGCTTCTGAGATGTTCCTTTTGTTCCCCCATTTCTCTGCTATTGAAAACTAACTAGTTTCCTCCCTTTCCCAGGATCATGGACCTGAGAGATTATCCATTCCTCTTTCCACAGAGGCTGCCTGATTTGCTGAATGCTTCCAGCATTTCTGTTTTTATGCCATTCATGCTTAGTTTTTCTCACTTTTTTCAAAGCAGAATCCACCAAGGACCCAAGAAATGGACAACAATTGTTAGGACTTTGTTCCCCATTGACGGGCTCTGTGAATGTACAGTCTATGAAAGACCAGGAAGACTATTTGGGGCTGTCTATCCAGCCAGACATATGCACATATCCCAAAGTGTATTGTGTTTAAGCAACAGATAGATGTACGTGCATTTATGTGCTATGATCGATTAACGTACTATGATCTATGATAGAAGAGAGTAGCATCCAGAAACCACATTAACAGATGCTGAAGTCGCAGTCTAGCAATCCAAAGCCTCTATTAACTGCATTGTGTAACAATCTTTTTCACACTCCCCTACAGCTCCTGTCAGCCTCGTTGCACTTGAGAACATTTGCCATTTATTGTGAGACAATATGGAAAGAGCTCAGGAATATAAAAGGTGAGTCACTGTGATAGAATCATCCAATGGGCCTCCAACAGCCAGCTGAAGATAGTGATACAGATACGAAAACAATAGTGTTGTCATAGTAAGTGCTTTTAATCACACCAACATTGACTGGGGCTTCCTTAGTGTTAGACACTTAAGTGGGACATATTTGTTAGGTTTGTCCAGGATGGTTTCTTAAGACAGTATAAAGATATTTCAAACAGGGGTCATACTGGAGCTTGTATTCAGAAATGATCTGATCCTCTGTTTGGCATTTAAGTGGGGGACAGCATTTTGGGAATAGCGATCATAACTTTGTAAGTTTTGAGATAGTTAGGGATAAGAGTAAGACTGGATCTCTGGATGAAATGCTAAATTAAAGGAAGGCTAATTGCAACAATATTAAGCAAGACCTGGGGATAGTAGACAGGGAGTTGCTGTTACTGGACAAGTCCAACCTGGCACATAGGTGTCATTTAATGGCCAGCTGGTCAGAATTCAGAATCAATATATACTTGTGTGGAGGAAAGATAGCGATGGAAAGATTCATGAACCTTGGATGATGAACATTGCTGTAAATTTAGTCAAAAAGAAAAATAACATGATTCTTATGAATTAGGAATCTGAAATCAGGCAGAAGCTTTGAGAAATATAAAGGAAGCAAGAGAAGTGTGAGCTGCTTTAATGACTATAGCCCAGTAGTACTTACTTCTACAGGGATGAAATTCTTTGAGAGGTTGTTCATGACTAGAATGAACTCCTGCCTCAGCAAGGATCTGGACCCATTGCAATTTGCCTATCACCACAATAAGACAATGGCAGACACAATCTCAATGGATCTTCACACAGCCTTAGATCACCTGGCCAATACAAACAACTATGTCAGGATGCTGTTCGATGACTATAACTCAACAGTTAACACCATAATTCCCACAATCCTGATTGATAAGTTACAGAACCTGGGCCTCTACACCTTCTCTGCAATTGGATCCTCAACTTCCTAACCAGAAGACCATAATCTGTGCAGATTGGAGATCCTCCTCACTGATGATCAACACTGGTATACCTCACAGGTGAGGGCTTAGCCCATTGCTCTACTCTCTCCATACCAAAGACTGTGTGGCTAGGCATAGCTCAAATACCATCTATAAATTTGCTGATGATACAACCATTGTTGGTAGAATCTCAGATGGAGGTGAGAGGGCAAACAGGAGCGAGATATACTAGCTAGTTGAGTTGTGGCACAACAACAAACTTGCACTTATTGTCAGTAAGACGAAAGAGCTGATCATGAACTTCAGGAAGTGTAAGACAAAGAAACACATACCAATCCTCATAGAGGGATCAGAAGTGGAGAGAGTGAGTAGTTTCAAGTTCCCCTGGGTGTCAAGATCTCTGAGGATCTAACCTGGTCCCAAAATACCAATGCAGCTATAAAGAAGGAAAGACCACAGCTATATTTTATTAGGAGTTTGAAGAGATTTGATTTATCAACTAAAACACTGAAAAACTTTTACAGATGTACCATGGAGAGCATTCTGACAGTCTGCATCACTCTCTGATATGGGGTGGGGGTGAGTGGGGGAGGTTGGCTACTGCACAGGACAGAAAGAAGCCACAGAAAGTCATAACATTAGTCAGCTCCATCTTGGGTACTAGCCTCTGTGGTACCCAAGACATCTTCAAGGAGCGGTACTTCAGGAAGGTGGCATCCATTTTAAGGACATCCATTATCCAGGCAATACCTTCTTCTCATTACTACCATCAGGAAGGAGGTACAGGAGCCCGAAGGCACACACTCATGGAGTCAGGAGCAGCTTCTTCCCCTCTGCCATCTGATTCCTAAATGGACATCGAACCCTTGGACATTACCTCACTTTATTTTGTTTCTGTTTTTGCACTAGTTTTGATTTTTTTCAATATAAATTTATATACTTACTGTAATAGATAGATTGATTGATTGATTTCTATATTATGTATTGTATTGAACTGCTGCTGCTAAGTTAACAAATTTCACAACATATGCTGGTGATAATAAACCTGATTCTGATTCTAAAGAACTTAAATAGGAAATCAGGAGGGCTAAACAAGGTCATATAACATCATCAGAGAGTAGGATTAAAGAGACTTTCAAAGGCATTTTATACATACAGTCAAAACAAAAGGGTAGCTAGAGAGAGGTCACTCCAGGACAAAGGAGAAAATTTACATCTGGAGCAAAGGAAATGGACGAGATACTAATGTGGATTTGCATTGGTACTTACTAAAGAGAAGTATATGGAGGAAGAATAAAGGGCAGTTTGGTCTTTTGAAGAGCATTGACATAGATAAGTCTCCAACACCTAATGGTATCAATCCCAGTTATTGAGAGAGGGAAGAAATAAGACTGGAGCTTGACAAAGATAGCTACAGATGACTGAAGAAAAGTCAATGTTTCCTCTTTATTAGAGAAGGACAACAGAAACAAAGCAGGAAACTACAGGCTGATAAGCCTTACATCTGTGGTAGGGAAAGTATTGGAGAATATTCCTAGGGCTAGGATTGATTCATGCTGGGAAAAGCATACACTTATTGAGGATAGTCAACCTGGCTATGTGCAAGGGAAGTCATGAGTGAGAAGATGGCAAAAACTGATGACGAGTGTAGGATTGTGGGTATTATCTACATGGACTTTAGTATTTTACAAGGTTTCTCATGATAGGCTGTTCCAGAAGATTAATGCACATGTTATCTATGGAGAGTAGATAGAGTAGATTCAAAATTGGTTGGGTCATGGAAGATAAAGGCAGTAGTTGAGGTGTGTTGTTCTGAATGGAGTTTAACGATGTTCTGCAAGAATCTGTGTTGCTGTGATGATGTCTTTGGATGGAAATGTATTGGATTGTCTAGTAAGTGGCAGGAAACATGACAATTGCCTAAGCTGTACATAGTAGGGAAAGTCATGAAAGGATACTTCAGTTGGAAATATTTAGAGATATAGAGGACATAGTTTAATCTGAGCAAGTGTGAGGTGTTTCACTTTTGCAGGCCAAATGTAAAAGAAAAGTAAATGGCAGGAGCATTAGGATCATTTATATTTAAAAGGATTTTGGGACACAAGTCCATAGCTTACTGAAAGCGGAGCCCACAAAATAGTAAAGAGAGCATATGGCATTTGTGTCTTTCTCATCTGGAGCATTGAGGATAGCAAGTGACAAGTTGTGTTGCAGCTTAGAAGACTTTACATACTGATGACATATTTGGAGTACTGTGTACAATTCTGCTCTCTGTATTACAGGAAGCACATGGATGACTTGAAAAAGGGGCAAAGGAGGTTCACCAGGTTGTTGTCTGGATCAGAGAGTATTAGCTACAAGGAGAGTTTTGATAAACTTGGATTGTTGTTGGGTTTTTTTGGAGTATCAGAGGCTGACGGGAAAACTGTTAGAAGTATATAAATTTTAAAGAGACATAGATATGGTAGAAACTCTTCTTCCCAGGGTCGAAATAGCAAATACTAGAGGGTTTAAATTTAAGTTCAATGTTTAAAGTAAATTTATTATCAAACTACATATGTATGTGTCACCCTATGATACTTTGAGATTAATTTTCTTGCAAGCATTTACAAGAATAAAGAAATACAATAGAACTTTATGAAAAACTATACATAAACAAAAACTGGCAAACACCAGTGGCAAAAAAGGACAGTCTGTGCAATTAAAAATAATACTGAGAACATGAGTCGTAAACAGTAGATCATAGAATCAGTTCAAATATTGGTGGATAAAGTTATTCATGACAGTTCAGGAACCTGATGGTTGGAGGGTGGTAGCTGCTGCTGAACCACCTGCCCGGTGGTAGTAGTGAAGAGAGAGCATGGCCTGGATGGTGGGAGTCTTTGATGATGGATACTGATTTCTTGTGGTAGTGCACCATGCAAGTGTACTTAATGAAGGAGAGAGCTTCACTCGTGATGGGCTGGGCTGTATCTACCACTTTCTGTGGCCTTTTCCATTTCTGGGTGTGATGAACCAGTTAGGATACTCTCCACTGTACGTCTGTAGAAGTTTGTCATTGTTTTTAATGACACTTACCTGCTTGTCCCAGAACAGATCCTCTGATTGATTGAGGCAAATGAATTTAAAGTTGCTGATCATCTCCATGTTCATTCTAATGAGGACTTGTTCATGAATCTCCAGCTTCTTCTTCCTGTGGTCAATGATTAGCTGTTTGGTTTTGCTGACAATGCGTGAGAGGTTGTTGTGACACAGCTCAACCGGGTTTTCAGAGCCCCTCCTATGTGCCAATTTGGATTTGGCCAACAACAGTGGTGTCATCAGAAAACTTAAATACAGTGTTAGAGCTGCACTCAGCCACACAATCATGAGCATGAAGTGAGTAGAACAGGGGGCTAAACACACAAACACAGAGTGAGAGGGATAAAGTTTAAAAGCAATTTACAAGGCAGGCTTTTGCACAGTAAACAGCAGGTACCTAGAAAGTGCTATCAGGAGAGCGGATAGAAGCAGATAAGATAACAGTTAAGAGTAATTTACCGACCACATCAACAGGGCAGGATGAAAGGATACAGACCATGGACAGAGTTGACATTAGTTTAAACGGACACTATGGTAAGCAGTCACATAATGAGCCGAAGGGCCTGTTCCTGTGTTGTACTATTCCATGTTATATGCCCTAATTGCAACCTAAACAACAGTACCTTCTTTATTAGGTTTATTAGATCAATCACAAGGTTCAGGAATAGTTATTACCCTACAACCATCAGGCTGCTGAACTGGCATGGATAACTTCACCCACCTCAACTCTGAGCTGACTCTACAACCTACAGACTCACTTTCAAGGTCTCTACAACTTATATTCTCAATATTATGCTTTTATTTGTGCAATCTGTCTTCTTTTGCACATTAATTGTTTGTCAATCTTTATGCATTCATAGTTTTTCATGAGTTCTATTGTATTTGTTTATTTTCCTGTGAATCTCGTTAGTATATGGTCTCATACACATGCTTGATCGTAAATTGTTCTTTGACTTTACTTTGACTTTGAATTTGAATTTTGTTCAAATTGGTATTCTGAATGCAAGTCCCCACCCAAGTGGGCTGAAAATAAAAAACACAAATGCTAGAAATTTGGAATAATCCACTTCCCACGAAGGTTTTTTGACTTGAATTGTTGGCTCTCTTTCTCTTTCCACAGATGTAGCCTGTTCTGTGTCCTCGTCCTCTATGTTCTATGTTCTTATGCATCAATATAGGAAGGAAATTAATTGAATTCTTAGTTCAGCCCACGCACTTTTCAGTTTTGTTTTTGTACTTCCAGTTTATTTTGTACTCACAGCAGTTTTTCATATTTTGCATGCATGTTGTTGTCACCAATACTCTTTGCACCTATACTCACCGAAGCCCTTTGCTAGTAATAGGTCTGCTCCATACTTCCTGTTCCACATGAACTTCTGTACCTTCATCATGTGTTTATTGCCTATTTACTCTCCCCAAAGTTATCATTTTTTACTTCCTCCAAGGCTTGATCTAAATCTATCTTTGTACTTACTTCAGACTGTATATTTTGCATGCCGTGATTCTATGTGCACCCCAAACTCTGGCCCCTTGAGCATCACCTTTCCCACCAGTAGCAGAGCACAGTGTGGGGAAACCTTGTGTCTTTCCCTCCCAAACACCCCCTAAAATCTTCCACTGCACGTGTGGCAAATATTTTCTCTTTAACAGTTTACAGAATATATTGACTAATAAGCTGCTCTGTATTTTTCAATATGCAGCCATGTGATCATAATAACATCAATCATCACCAGCAAGTACCATAGAGTATTAATCACAAATGTAGTCTCTAAAACTGAAAGTCATCACCAACAGGTACTGTAGAGTATTAATCGCAAAAAATAATCTCTAAAACTGAAAGTTTCTGCATTATTTTCAAGTAAAAGCTAGACATATATTTTAATGCTTCTCAGTTAAAGTTAATCTAGATTTCCATTCAGTAATAACATATGTTTATTTAATTGTTATGCAGTTCAAGAAAAAATATTCTGCAAAAATCTTAGCACCTGCTTAGTACTATAATTTTAGCTAATGTAGCTACATTTCTGGTCTTGGATGCTTTTGCATAACACCTATGTAGTTTATCTAATGTGCTGCGGAGTGCTGAAGTGATTATTTTATTTAGTGTGCCCTTTTGAAGGTTAATGAAAATAGTGGATGTAATGTATACTATGTATGTTTCGTTGCCATGTGCTGAAATGCTGTGCAATTAGTCTAAGTGCTGCCTAGTCCAAGGCTGCCCAAATGTTCTAATGGCTCAAATAACCACAACAAAAGATAGGGCTTTTAGTTATTATTGTGTTTAACCTTTATTTGTTTCTAATACAATGCTGAAGTAAAGGATAAGTAGTATATGAAATGGGATAATGAATTCTATTTATTCACAATTCTTATATCAGGCAAACTCAAAATGTACTGGAAATGTTTTTCCATTTGCACAAATGACTAAGTTGATTGATTCTGATATCAGAAAACCCATTAACACTAAGTCACTGTTTTTTTGCAGAATGTTAATCCTTTTAATGTACACTGCAAAAAATGAATAATTAGAGCAATTTTCACATCAGTTACTTCATTTTACTTTACAGGTAGAGTTGTACATAAATTTATTGTTTGTATTGACCAAAACAAACTAACGACCATGGCCAATAATATATAAAGCATGAATTTTGATTGCTGTGAACTACCTGAGGTTCAACATGCATTACTGAAATGAAGCCTTCTTAAAAGTGCCTGGCTGAATTTGGGTATTTAAATGTGTTGAGAATGAGGTTTGAGGCAAGGCAGTGTCAGGAGGTCACATGGGCCAACGTTATACCAGGTATCAGATTTGGTCATGTCAATCTGAGGTGAATGATTAATGCTTGGCAATCGGTAAGATGGAACTCATTATGACACCAGATGTACTAAAGTTTAATGTATGACCCCTAACAAAACAGCATGGTAACATAGTGGTTAACACGCTTTACAGTGCCAGTGACCTGGGTTTAATTCCTAATGCTGCCTGTAAGGAGTTTGTACGTTCTCCCTGTGACTGTATGGGGTTCCTCCAGGTACTATTAAAGTCCAAAGACGTACCAGTTCGTATGTAAATTGGTCATTGTAAGTTGTCCCATGATTAGGCTAGGATTAAATTGGGGGATTGTTGGGCAGCATGGCTTGAAGGGCCAGAAGGACTTATTCCACATTGTATCTCAATAAATAAATAAAGCGATTGATAGATAGGAAGAAGAAGTTCAATGTGGAATTTGAGACAGGCAAATCTTGTGCTTTAACAATCTGGCTAGGTCAGTAAAGGTAATGAAAGCACCTGTTTGAGGGCAGTGCTTGGTCAAGTCTAACAAGTATGACAATTAATAATGCAAAACCTAAGCAAGATTTCTGGTTTCCAGAGCTAAGCATTTTAAATGGTCAACAAACATTCTCAAGGGCAACTGGTGATGGCTAATAAATGCTGGCTTAGATGGTGACACCCACATCCCATAAGTGAATAAATTTTAAAAATTGTCTGCATCAGAGCTTTTTCATGTATATATATATACACACACTGTATATGTACATGTAGTTCAATGAGGCACCTTCAATTGAAGTTGTCTATCCAAATATCACTATTATTATGCTTTACATCAATCTCAGTAATTCCGTTAGTAAACAAACCATCCACTTCTCACCAGTGTTGGAGGGATTGTATGTTTGGTTTGGGTGGTCGGTTGTTAATCTATTGTTGTCATGGATCTTGTTAAGCTTCTTGAGTTGTTTATATTGTATTTATCCAGTCATACTCCATCTGATATTCTATCATACTCCTGCCCAGTGCCCCAACACACAGATGTTGGAAAGATCTTGGGAGTATCAGGAGTTAAGCTTCCAGTCTTAGTTTTACCATTGATTGTTAAAGGGAGCTGGCTTGCTGGAAATAGTCATTGCGTAGTACTTTTATGCTATAAATATTACGAGCTACTTTTCAATCTATGATTGATTGTTGTTTCGGCCTTGCTGCATGCTGGTATGGACTGCTGCATTTGGGAAGAAGTTGAAAATGGAACTGAAAATGATGCAAACATCAGCAAACATCCTAGCCTCTGACCTTATGATTGTTGGAAGATTATTGATGAAACAGCTGAAGACAGTTGGGGCTTAGACAGTGTCCTGGCAGACTCTTACAGAAATGTGCTGGGGCTGAGATACAGCCATCTTCATTTGGACGGAGTATAATTCCAGCCACTGTAGTGTTTTCTCTGTGATGTCCATTGTCTGTACCAGGATATCTAGATGCCACACTCAACCTACAGCTACCTTAAACTGTAAGGGAGTTAACCTCAGCCCACGTCTGGAATTCTGCTTTTTGGTTAATGTTTGAAGGCTGAATTGGCTAATTTTTAACCAGCTGTTTAATTTTGTATACTTGCATGTAGATATAGATAATATTTCATGGAACTGTTTCTGATACGCTTTGCTCTGAACATCTGGTGAATACTAGCTTCACCCAACTCCTAATTTAGTCAGCTTGTTTAAATTCTTTTATTTTCTTTTCAGCACGATTGAACATATTTGAAGCATGACGGTATTTTCCCCTTCAATGTCTTGCCAAAATTTTGATTTTAAAATAATTGAATAAAGTTTAACTCTTCTGGACAAGTTTATGCTATTCAGCATATTTAATACTTTACAGCAGTATATGCAAATTAATTAATTTTATGAGAGCAGGTAGCTACATATCATTCTGAATTGTATGATATTTTATACAACTTTTACTCCACTTGATTCAATATAAATTTTCACTTTTCAGTCCAAGATGCCTGACTTTGTGGCTGTGGTCTCATAAAGTTTACTCGGCTTCGCGATGAACTGAAGCTGTCGTCTGCTCCAACTGCAGTGATGCCTGGCTTTGTGTCTTTTGTAAAACTTTAGTTCTAAATGCTATTTGCTTACTCTCATTGTTTGCACAATTTGGTTTTTTTTTCTCTCTGCACATTGGGTGTTTGACAGTCTTTTTAATAATAGGTTCTTTTGAGGTTTTTTGTTTTGTTGCTGCCTATAAGGAGACAAATCTCAAAGTTGTATATAGCATATATAATTTGATAATAAATGAACTCTGAATCTTAAACTGAGAACTGACGCTGGGTGGACCAGGAGGTTTCCAGCTTCGTACTAACAAACACCCTTAGCCAAATAAAAATGATGTACTCTAGAACTGGAGAAAGAATCCAGCAGAGGTCCAGGTCCAGACAGATGTTGAACATAATCTCCATGCCAAAATTCAAACCAGTGAATGAAAAAGTATGTAGAATTATGATCTGCTGTGCCACCAAGAACCACTGAGGCCAACAGGTTACACAATATCCGAGGAAAAATAAGTGGGAGGCAATTATTCAGGTCAAAGCCTCTCGCGGGAAGGAAATCATAAACACAAAAAATTCTGTGGATGCTGGAAATTTGGAGGAACATGCAGAAAATGTAGGAGGAACTCAGCAAGAGAGGCAGCACCTTTGAAGCGGAAAAACACTGAGTCATCCAGTGTGCTGGCATTGAACCTTCAGTTTGTTCCTGATTTCCACATTGCTGGGACACATAGTCATAAAGATGTCCAACCTGTCCAGTAGCTAGCATAATGTAACTTCATTACACCACATACAGCTTTACTGAATCCCCCGCTGATGTCTCTTCATATCCTCAGTTCAAGACTGTAAGAATAAGTTTCACATTTGAACATAATATATATATTACAACAATACACATCATGGTTCACTCTTCACTAATTCTTGCAACACTGTAGGTTGACTTTCTCTTTTCACCACAGGGAGGTGAATATTTAGTGCAAGTGATGAACTTGGATTCAAGATGAATGTTTTCACTGTTAGCAGTTTCTAATGGGCCAGAAAAAGTAGCTTGGAGTTGCATTTCTGAGTCCTCATTTGATGGTCACATGCAAATAAATCCTCAACCTTACTTTCATCTCATCTATTGAATTATCAGTATTCATATTACCTACTGGTGATCTGTACTCTTTTTGATAGGATCCTGAATATCATATCAGAATTCAAAGTTCAAAGTAAATTTATTATCAAAGTACATATAAGTCACCATATACAATCCTAAGATTTGATTTCTTGAGGACATCCCCAGAAAGTCCATGAACATAGAAACATAGAAAACCCACAGCACAATACAGGCCCTCCGGCCCACAAAGTTGTGCCGAACATGTCCCTACCTTAGAAATTACTAGGCTTATCCATAACCCTCTATTTTTCTAAGCTCCATGTCACTATCCAAAATTCCCTTAAAAGACCTTTTCATTTCTGCCTCCACCACCATTGCCGGCAGCCCATTCCACACACTCATCACTCTCTGAGTAAAAACTTACCCCTGACATCTCCTCTGTACCTACTCCTGAGCACCTTAAACCTGTGCCCTCTTATGGCAACCATCTCAGCCCTGGGAAAAAGCCTCTGACTATTCACACGATCAATGCCTCTCAACATCTTATACACTTCTATCAGATCTCCTCCCATCTTCCGTCATTCCAAGGAGAAAATGTCGGGTTCACTCAAACTATTCTCATAAGGCATGCTCCCCAATCTAGGCAACATCCTTGTAAATCTCCGCACCCTTTCTATGGCTTCCACATCCTTCCTGTAGTGAGACGACCAGAACTGAGCACAGTGCTCCAAATGGGGTCTGATCAGGGTCCTATACAGCTGCAACATTACCTCTCGGCTCCTAAATTCCATTCCACATTTCATGAAGGCCAATATACCATACTCCTTCTTAACCACAGAGTCAACCTGCGCAGCTGCTTTGAGTGTCTTATGGACTCGGACCCCAAGATCCCTCTGGTCCTCCACACTGCCAAGAGTCCTACCATTAATACTATATTCTGCCATCATATTTGACCTACCAAAATGAACCACTTCACACTTATCTGGGTTGAACTCCATCTGCTACTTCTCAACCCAGTTTTGCATCCTGTCAATGTCCCACTGTAACCTCTGACAGCCCTCCACACTATCCACAATACCTCTAACCTTTGTGACATCAGGAAACTTACCAACCCATCCCTCCACTTCCTCAACCAGGTCATTTATAAAGATCACGAAGCGTAAGGGTCCCAGAACAGATACCTGAGGCACACCACTGGTGACCGACCTCCATGCAGAATATGACCTGTCTACAACCACTCTTTGCTTTCTGTGGACAAGCCAGTTCTGGATCCACAAAGCAATGTCCCCTTGGATCCCATGTCTCCTTACTTTCTCAATAAGCCTTTCATGGGGTACTTTATCAAATACCTTGCTGAAATCCATATACACTACATCTACTGCTCTTCCTTCATCAATGTGTTTAGTCACATCCTCAAAAAAATTCAACCAGGTTCGTAAGGCACGATCTGCCCTTGACAAAGCAATGCTGACAATTCTTAATTATATTATACCTCTCCAAATGTTCATAAATCCTGCCTCTCAGGATCTTCTCCATCAACTTACCAACTTAATAGAATCAACAGCACTCAACAGGACAGACAAACAATCAATGTGCAAAGGACAACAATCTGTGCAAATACAAAAAGAAAAAAGTAATAATAATAAATAAACAAGCAAAAATTATTGAGAACATGTGATGAAGAGTTCTTGAAAGTGAGTCTGTAGTAGCTGAGCTTCATGTAGATGTGCTCAGTGGTGGGAAGGCCTTTTCCTGTTATGGACTGACCGTATCCACTACTTTTTACAGGCTTTTCCATTCAAGGGCATTAGTGTTTCCATAGCAGGCTGTGATGCAACCAGACAATATACTCTCCACCATATAGCTATTGAAATTTGTCAATGTTTTAGATGACTTGCTGAATTTTTGCAAACTTCTAGAAAGGTAGAGGCGCTGCCATGCTTTCTTTATAATGGCACTTAGGTGCTGGACCCAGGACTGATCCTCTGAAATGATAACACAAAGGAAGTTAAAGTTGCTGAGCCTCTCCACCTCTGATCCTCCAATGAGGACTGTCTCGTGGACCTCTGGTTTCTGCCTCCTGAAGTCAATAATCAGCTCCTTGGTCTTGCTGTCATTGAGAGAGAGGTTGTTGTGGTACCACTCAGCCAGATTTGTCACTACATTTGATTCAGCCAATGATATTAGTGCCATCAGCAAATTTGAATATGGCACTGGAGCTGTGCTTAGCTTCACAGTCATAAGTGTAAAGCAAGTAGAGCAGGGGTCTAAACACACAGCCTTATGTGCTCCTGAGCTGACAGAGATAGTGAAGGAGATGATTTTTCCAAGCCAGACTTATTGGGGTCTGTAAGTGAGGAAATTGAGGATCGAGTTTCACACGAAGGTATTAAGGCCAAGGTCTTGAAGCTTACTGATTAGTTTTGAGGGAATGGTGGCATTGAATCCCAAGCTGTAGTTGATGAAGAGCATCCTATGTGTCTTCACTGTACAGAAGCTCCAGGGTTGAGTAAAGAGCCAATAAAATGGCATCTTCTTTTGACCTGTTATGATGGTAGGCAAATTGGAGCAGATCCAAGTCACTTCTCAGGCAGGAGTTGATATGTTTCATCACAGTGGATGTAAGTGCTACTGCGTGATAGTCACTGAGGTAAATTACCACGTTCTTCTTAGACATCGGTATAAATGAATTCTGCTTGAACAGGTGGGTACCTCAGACTGACAAAGTGAGAGGTTAGCAATATCAGTGAACATTCCCGCCAGTTAATCAGCACAGGTCTTTATTACTTGGCCAGGTACCTTGTCTGGGCCAGATGCTTTCCGTGGGTTCACCCTCCTGAAGGATGCTCCCACACTGGCCCCAGAGGCAGAAATCACAGTATCATCGGGGCTGTGTGAGATTCTGAAGCTGCCTCCATGCTTTAATAGTCAAAGTGAGAATAAAAGGCATCAAACTCATTTGGGAGCAAAGCCTTCTTGTCACCTTTGTCACTTGGTTTCACTTTGTAAGAGGTGACAGTATTTAGACCTGCCACAGCTGTCGAGCAGCCTTCAGTGATACCACTTGGGCTGGAATTGCCACCTCACTTTCCGGAGATCATATCTAGACCTCCTGTATTTAATTGGTCACCAGGCCTGGATGCCAGTGATCTGGCCCTCAGCAGACAGCAGATTTCATGCTTCGTTTGTGGCTTCTGGTTGGGTAGGACTCCGAACGACTTTGTGGGGATACACTCATCTTTCAGTGTTTTAATAAAGTCTGTGACAACTGTAGCATATTTGTTCAGATTCTCTGATGAGTCATTGAACACGTTGCTGTCCACCAATTTGAAGCAATTCCATCACCACTCTTCCTATGGCCATCTCTTTGTTATCCTTAACTCCAGAGCCTTGCTCCTTAGCCTCTTCCTGTAGGCAGGTAGGAGAAGGACAGCCAAATGATCAGAGTTCCTGAAATACAGTCAGAGGCATGGAATGATAGACATTTCTAATCAAAGTTTAGAAGCGGGTGAGGATTGTACTGGGACTTCTGGTAGGCAAATTGGAGAGGATCCAAGTCATTTGATATATTGGTGATAACTGGACAGAGATTTCTTCAAACAAACTTGATTGAAGAAGCAGGTAATGATTTGAAAGGTGTCAAGGTAGGCTGTTTCTTGTTTACTAATGACAGCAAGAGTGCCTGCTTGATGTTGTCTTTGGTGGTATGTAAACTGTGGTCAGGATTACAGAGGAGAACTCTCCTGGCGAGTAGGACAATCGGCATTTAATCATTCGATGTTCCATGTCGGGGGAGTAAGAGTGTGGCAAGACCGATGTGTCTGAGCACCATGAAGTTTTTATCTTGAAGCACAGACCTCTACCTTTTGCCTCCTCTGAATCAGCAACATAATCCATCCTGAGTATTTAGAAGACCTCAATACTTAACAATGTATCCAGCATGTCCATAGTGAGCCAAGTCTCCGTGAAATAGAGAATGCAGCAATTCCACATTTCCCTCCAATATAGCAATCTTGTCCTTAGATCCTCAATTTTTTACATTTACTAAGAAGATGCTGGGTAGAGGAAATTTCATACCCATTTTAACCTGGCTTGGAGTCTTTCCCCTCCTCTCTCTCTTTGTCGTGGTGATGTACTTTTGTCTGCTTAATCCTTACATACTGTTCGGGTCAAATTTGACCCATTTTGACATTTGACAGCAGCAAAAAACACCCTAAATGCCATTTTTTTAGCTGAAATTTGATGACTTTTCCTAAAGTCACCCAAAATGTGCAAAAATTAAAATATTTAAAAATGTTATACTTTTGTACAGGTGCTACAAATTTTTGTACGTTGAGGCTGTTCTGGGTCGAATTTGACCCATATCTATTGAAATGGATTTTAGATCTCTGAAGCATTAATTAAGGGTTAATCACCCATTTATTAATGTCAGATAGGCTATTTATACATTTTAAATAGATCTGTGGTTGAAAATTTGGTATAGACACTTGTTATGAGGGGATTCTTGGGCTGGGTCACAATTGACCCAGACCATGCTGTGAAGGTATAGAAAAGGAACAGGTTGCCTGGGTTAAAGGTGCCATTCTTGCATGTTTGAGAGTTAAGTCTGCCAAGAACTTCAGAATATCATGAAATTGCTAGTTAATCAAGATGGTTCAAAACTAAGTAAATTATCTTTAATATCTCTTTTTTCCTTTTCAGGGTTCTTCTGAAGACCCTGACCTGGACTTACCCGCTGACTTTGGTTCTTTGTGGAAATAGGACCCGCTCTCTGACCGCTTTTCGATATGGCAATGACGCGGCCTGGAAGAGCAGTGCACCTTCAGGGTGCCAGATTTTTGAGACTCCGGAGGCGGGCGGACTCAAGGCCGATGCCGCCACCTGGTGCGTCGTGGGAGATGGAAGATCGAAAGCAGTGAGCTGGCTGCTGACTCTGTGCCCAGAGACCTGAGTTACTTGGGCACAGAGCTCGGAAAAAGTGACGCAACAGACTTTTGACACCATGAATCGGCGACTTGTTTTGTTACGTTTCACCTCATGCTGTGAAATGGGGACACCTCTTTTTCCCTTATTAGGGAGAGAGAGAGAGAGCCTGTGGAATGTCAAATTACCAGCTGAACGAGTAGTCTCTGGGGTACTGCAAGACTGTGTCTTCACTGATGTTTTGCTGCACACTTGAGTGCTCAGTGGGGTGGGGGGTGCCGAGGCTTTTTTGCTGGTGGGGGAGGGTGTTGTTGCTTTGCTGCTGCTTATGAGTGGGAGGGAGGAGCTTGGGGGGGTGGTCTTTGGGCTTCTAACATTTAACTGTCATTCACTTTTTGGGGCACTCCTCTGTTTTCACGGATGGTGAAAGAAAAAGAATTTCAGAATGCATATTGCATACATTTCTCTGACAATAAATGTACCTATTGAAACCTGTTGAAAAGGAAATTACAGGCTGAAGATAGGAGTGAGAGCAATTCAGAAGTATATTTCGAAGTTTTGTAAGCTGCCCGCAACACGTCACCTTGATTCACCAGTCCCACCTCGCACGGAAGGAGACCTAGAGAAGATTAAATATCTCTGTGACTATTTTTAGTGCAGTAGTTAATACATTCATATCACATCCTTGAATCTGGTATCTTAATTAAAATGTTAAACCACTTATTTTTAATTAAAACAGCAAAAGAAATGTAACAACAGAACTATTTTGCTGGGTCTGCATATGCCTTTCTCTTCCTGTTCTGGTCTGCAATGAATTACTAAACTAAGACAAAAACAATTTCTAGAAGGATCTCAGCAAATGCCACTACTACCATATTAAGCACAGATGCTTCCAGACTATTGTAGCCCTTATGATTTGACTTGCATACAGCTTCTCAAAAGTAGTTGACCTAAGTGTTTAGTGATGCTAAAACCTACAAAACAATAGACAATAGACAGTAGGTGCAGGAGTAGGCCATTCAGCCCTTCTAGCCAGCACCGCCATTCACTGTGATCATGGCTGATCATACACAATCAGTACCCCATTCCTGCCCTCTCCCCAGATCCCTTGACCCCGCGATCTATAAGAGCTCTATCTAACTTTCTCTTGAATGCATCCAGAGACTTGGCCTCCGCTGCCTTCTGGGGCAGAGCATTTCACATATCCACCACTCTCTGGGTGAAAAAGTTTTTCCGCATCTCTGTTCTAAATGGCCTACCCCTCATTCTTAAACTGTGGCCTCTAGTTCTGGACTCGCCCATCAGTGGGAAGATGCTCCCTGCCTCCAGCGTGTCCAATCGCTTAATAATCTTATATGTTTCAATCAGATCCCCTCTCATCCTTCTAAATTCCAGTCTATACAAGCCCAGTCACTGCAATCTTTCAACATATGACAGTCCCACCATTCCAGAAATTAACCTTGTGAATCTATGCTGCACTCCCTCAATAGCAAGAATGTCCTTCCTCAAATTTGGAGACCAAAACTGCACACAATGCTCCAGGTGGGGTCTCACCAGGGCCCTGTACAGCTGCAGAAGAACCTCTTTACTCCTATACTCAATTCCTCTTGTTATAAAAGCCAGCATGCCATTAGCTTTCTTCACTGCCTGCTGTACCTGCATGCTTGCTTTCATTGACTGATGTACAAGAACACCTAGATCTCGTTGTACTTCCCCTTTTCCTAACTTGACTCCATTTAGATAGTAATTTGCCTTCCTGTTCTTGCCACCAAAGTGGATAACCTCACATTTATCCACATTAAACTGGATCTGCCATACATTTGCCCACTCACCCAACCTGTCCAAGTCACCCTGCATTCTCATAACATCCTCCTGACATTTCACACTGCCACCAAGCTTTGTGTCATCAGCAAATTTGCTAATGTTACTTTTAATCCCTTCATCTAAATCATTAATGTATATTGTAAACAGCTGCAGTCCCAGCACCGAACCTTGCGGTACCCCACTGGTCACAGCCTGCCATTCTGAAAGGGACCCATTAATCACTACTCTTTGTTTCCTGTCAGCCAGCCAATTTTCAATCCATGTCAGTACTCTGCCCCCAATACCATGTGCCCTAATTTTGCCCACTAATCTCCTATGTGGGACTTTATCAAAAGCTTTCTGGAAGTCCAGGTACACTACATCCACTGGCTCTCCCTTGTCCATTTTCATAGTTGTATCCTCAAAAAACTCCAGAAGATTAGTCAAGCATGATTTTCCCTTCATAAATCCATGCTGACTCGGACTGATCCTTCTACTGCTATCCAAATGAGTCGTAATTTCCTCTTTTATAATTGACTCCAGCATCTTTCCCACCACTGACATCAGGCTAACCGGTCTATAATTCCCTGTTTTCTCTCTCCCTCCTTTCTTGAAAAGTGGGACAACATTAGCCACCCTCCAAACAGCAGGAACTGTTCCTGAATCTATAGAACATTGGAAAATGATTACCAATGCGTCCACGATTTCTAGAGCCACCTCTTTAAGTACCCTGGGATGCAGACCATCAGGTCCCAGGGACTTATCAGCCTTCAGACTCAACTGTCTATCCAACACCGTTTCTTGCCTAATATAAATTTCCTTCAGTTCATCCTTTACCCTAGTTCCTTTGGCCACTATTACATCTGGGAGATTGTGTCTTCCCTAGTGAAGACAGATCCAAAGTACCTGTTCAACTCATCTGCCATTTCCTTGTTCCCCGTAATAAATTCACCCGTTTCTGTCTTCAATGGCCCAATTTTGGTCTTAACTATTTTTTTGCTATTGTTACGTACCCCGTAACTGGGTCACTTACCAGCAAAGATAGAGAGGTCCGTTGAAGTCTGATGGTACTATTTTTAACAGTATTTATTGATAAAAATACACAAAAATAATATCAATGCAAACATACAGATAATATACGTCATCAATACTAAATCTAAAAGCACGGGTATAATAATAATCAATAAGAACTAGCTCTATCGTTGTCTAGGAGATAATGTATTGTCCGATGGAAATATAAAAGTCACTTTAGTTCATTCAGGCTGCAGCTTTTGGTTGGAGAGAGAGACGGATTTTTAGAACTTGCCCGTTTTTCCTTTTTATGATGTCGATCCTTCGAAATGTCGTCGGTGGTGATCTCTTCTTTAGCTAAGCCGTCTTCCGTGGTAAGGCCTCAATCTCGGGCAACGGGAAAGGACACATGTGGGCCCTCCATTGGTTGTCGCTATTAAACGCTGTCACGGGATTTCTAGCGTTTCTCCTGGTGTGTCTAAAGGGGTTGTTCCCCAGACCCTCTTTTATCCTTACTCACGGGGTCTCAGATGTCAATCAGGTTGGAATGATGCCACCCCTCAACCAGCCCACTTTTGGTCATTCCCTGAGGGCTTCAAATAAATAGTACAGTACTCAATACACAATTCCGTCTCCAAGAGACAATGGCCGTTTCCCGTGGCTTTGTATCGCTGAGGGGCCAGGACATTCCAAACCCCTTGTGGATTCTGCGTCTCTCTCTCATTTCCTGGGTCTCCTGACCTGAATTAATAGCGATCTTGCGATTCTCAAAAAGGAGGGGGCTACTTTGCACCCTTCGGCCCCTCAGAGTTGGGGCACGGGCGTAACACTATTCACATACCTAAAGAAGCTTTTACTATCCTCCTTTATATTCTTGGCTAGTTTACCTTCGTACCTCATTTTTTCTTGGCGTATTTGTGGTGAACTACATATACCTGTCTGGACTGCTCCTGTGGCTCCTCCCACAGACCCCTGTATAAAGGCGATTGAGGCCTGAGCCCGGCCTCATTCTCCAGGATGTAGTGTTGTTCATTCTTCCAGTCAATAAAAGCCGATATCTCGCTACTTACGTCTCAGAGTGAGTTATTGATGGTGCATCAGTATTGCCTTTTTTGTTATCTTCTGTTGCTCTTTAAAAGCTTCCCAGTCCTCCGGTTTCCCGCTCATCTTTGCTATGTTATACTTCTCTTTTATTTTTATACTGTCCTTTACTTCCCTCGTCAGCCAAGGTTGCCCCTTACTCCCCTTAGGATCTTTCTTCCTCTTTGGAATGAACTGATCCTGCACCTTCTGTATTATTCCCAGAAATACCTGCCATTGTTGTTCCACTGTCTTCCCTGCTAGGGTATTGTTCCATTGAACTTTGGCCAGCTCCTCCCTCATAGCTCCATAGTTCCCTTTGTTCAACTGTAATACTGACACATCCTATTTTCCCTACTCCTTCTCAAATTGTAGGTTAAAACATATCATATTATGGTCACTACCTCCAAATGGTTTCTTTACCTCGAGGTCCCTGATCAAATCCGGTTCATTGCACAACACTAAATCTAGAATTGCCTTCTCCCTGGTAGGCTCCAGTACCAGCTGTTCTAAGAATCCATCTCGGAGGCACTCCACAAACTCCCTTTCTTTGGGTCCAGTACCATTCTGATTCTCCCAGTCTACCTGCATGTTGAAATCCCCCATGACAACTGTATCATTACCTTTGCGACATGCCAATTTTAACTCTTCATTCAACTTACACTCTACATCCAGACTGCTGTTTGGGGGCCTGTAGATAACTCCCATTAGGGTCTTTCTACACTTAGAATTTCTCAGTTCTATCCTTACTGACTCTACATCCCCAGATTCTATGTCCCCCCTCGCAAGGGACTGAATATCATTCCTCACCAACAGAGCCACCCCACCCCCTCTGCCAGTCAATCTGTCCTTTCAATAAGATGTATATCCTTGAATATTCATTTCCCAGGCCCTGTCCGCTTGAAGCCATGTCTCTGTTATTCCCACAACATCGTACTTGCCAATTTCCAACTGAGCCTCAAGCTCATCTACTTTATTCCTTATACTTTGTGCATTCATATATAATACTTTTAATTCGGTACTCCCCTCTCTTTTCATATCAATTCCTATTTCACTTGGCCATACTGTATGATCTCTTCTTGAGCTTTCTACTCCATTGATTCTGTTGTCCTTTTTAACTTTTCTTATTTTCACTTCCCCTTTAACTCCATCCTTATATTTCCAGTTCATCCCCTCCCCCCCACTACTTAGTTTAAACACATCCGTGTTGCAGTGGCAAACCTGTCTGCCAGAATGCTGGTCCCCCGCCTATTAAGGTGCAACCCGTCCCTTTTGTACAATTCATCCCTACCCCAAAACAGATCCCAGTGGTACAAGAATGTAAATCCTTGCTTCCTGCATCAGTTCCGCAGCCACATGTTCAGATCCATTATCTCCCTGTTCCTGCCCTCTCCAGCACGAGGAACAGGAAGCAAACCAGAGATAACCACCCTGGAAGTCCTGCTTTTCAGCCTTCTTCCGAGTTCTCTGAAGTCCCGCTGCAGAATGTCCTTCCTCTTCTTCCCAATGTCATTTGTGCCGACATGCACTACCACTTCCGGCTGTTCACCTTCACCCTTGAGGATTCCCTGCAATCGGTCTGTGATGTCCTGGATCCTTGCACCAGGGAGGCAACACACCATCCTTAAATCTCGCCTGTTGCCGCAGAAACCCCTTTCCGTACCTCTTACTATGGAGTCCCCTACTACCACGGCTCTTCCTGATGTCTGACTCCTCAGCTCTGCTTCAGCACCAATTTTCAGCTCACAGACCTGTCCGCCTCTCCGACTGGCAGTATCTTCTGTCCTGACAGCTTCCAAGAGGGTACACCTGTTTACGAGAGGTACATCCCCTGGGGTCTCCTGTACTTTAAGCATCCTTTCCTTCCTCATCGTCACCCCCTTTCTCTCTTCCGGTATCCTCGGTGTAACGACCTCACTGTAGGTCCTGTCCAGAAAACTCTCGTTTTTGCGGATAAACCTGAGGTCATCCAGTTCTTTCTTCAGTGCTGCAACACGCTCCTTCAGAAGCTGAATCTGGACACACTTTCCACAGCTGTAGCAGCCGGGGGCACCATCAGTGTCCCTGACCTCCCACATCATGCACGTAGCACAGTGGAAACAATGGAAACTCTGGGTTGCTGCCATTCCTTGATGAACAGTCAGTTTGGCTTGAGCAATTCTCAGATGGTAACCAGCTCAGATACTTCTTCTGATTGTTTGCCACTGGTCTGCACTGAAAGAAAAAAAAACTCACTATGCAGACAAAGCACCAGGCACCAACTGGTTTATGTTATTTTATTAAGATACAGCACAGAAATAGCCCTTCCAGGTCCTTTGTGCTCTGCCACCCAGCAATCCCCCAGTTTAATCCTAGCCTAGTGATCAATTAACCTGCCAGTCGGTGTGTGTTTGGACAGTGGGAGGAAACCAGAACACCTAGAGAAACCCACATGGTCAGAGGAAAAACATATCAACTCTTTAGAGGCAGTGGTGGGAATCGAACCCAGATCAGCTGTACCGTAAAACGTTGTGCTAGCCATTATGCTACCGTGCCGCCCCAGAGCAACCCAGCAACAGAATAGGGGCATTGAGTATAGAATTATCTTCAGGACTTACACAATAATAAAGATATAAATGTTACGAAGTGCTAAGAAAAGCATGTCAACTAACTTTATCCAGGGCTCTTACTGATGAAACTGAGCCCTGGATAAGTGCTTGAAATATAGGAGAAACATAGGAATGTGAGATTCAAAATTTGAGGTACATATGATGGTAGGCCACATTCTTCATCTCAGGTAGTTTCTTGAGGTGAGTAGGCACCTATTGGCCGACTATAGTCTCATGAAGTGGATTCTTTACAGACTCTCTTATTTTTAATCATCTATGGATTTTGCACAGACCACTTTACTGTCTTTGCTTCACTAGTGATCATCTAATTTATCTAGGATTATTGCATTGAATTTACTGTTTGGTTTTCTTCCAGAATAAAATGTCAAGTCTACAGTTGTGTGTGCAGTAGCTTTTCACCGTAAGAGCTGAGCAGATCCTTGAAAAGCTTGGAGTAGTTGATCTTTGGATAGAGCAAAACAAATCCTCTTTAGAAGATCAATATTCATCCCTTTTAAGCTTTATGTGAAACTGGTGGATTTGTAGGATGTAATACTGATGTACATTTAATCATTGAAAAATCAGCTGAGGCTTTTAGAGTGATTTCAGATTGTAATGCAGGAAGGACTGTAATTGCTGATGGCTCTCTTAGTCACTAGGCTCGGTGAGTGTTTGCAGTTGGTTTGCCATTTATGTTTAATTGTCTTCAGGTCTTAGTTAATAAAACTTGAAGAGCTAAAATAAG